>NC_088833.1:21640043-22840043 GCF_904066995.2 Poecilia reticulata
CAGCTTATAATGTGCTGCGGGAAGTTTGGAGACCCACTCCTGCTCCTCTTGGTTGTAGTCGATGCACTTGCTCCACACAGGGAAGATAAAACTAGAGGTTATGGTTTTTGGTGAGTCTGGAGCATAATGTCAACAAGGCTCACAGTAAACAGAATGGGTTAGTTGTCAGCAGCTAGATTAGCTCTGGATGGGGCCTAGTGGTCCTGATCAAATTCTGGTGCCCAACATTTCCGCAGGCACTGTTGTGTTCACTTTTTTCCACCTTATTTATTTAGTGTTTTGTTTTTTGCGTTGTGTGTGATTAAACTCGTTTATGTAAATGAAATTAAATGAAGTTCAAAAAGCCATATTTTCCGTTTGGACCGAGATGTTCACTGCTTCTAGTTTTGACCTTTCTTCACTTTTATTTTACAACTAGACTGAACTTTGCTAGACCTGGGCTGGTATTAGATTGTTCAATATAATAACTTTTAAGGGGAAAAACACCATGGTTACATAACTATATCGTTAAATCAATTTGTAAAAAAAAATAAAAATCTGCAATTATTTGTTCAGAAAACTGAATCGGTTAATTTTTTGTTTATTGCGTCTGATCGACATTGGTTGGTCAGATACTGAAAAATCTTTTTTTCCTTTCCCTTTAAATGCATGAAAACTTGAAACTACAGCCATTTTTGGTCTGTAAATGACAAAAGCTTTTCTTTGCTGCAATTTGATTTAAGTTTAATAAATATCAGATCTCTGCTTCAAGCATAGGTGTTAATGCACGCTTAGGATTAATTTGGCAATTCTTCCGTTTTTCTGTTAGATTAAAAATTGCTACCTCTATCAAGGAGTTTGAAGCACAAGTTTATTCATCTGTTTTGATCCTTGTGAAGAAATGACAAGTCAGAATTTGCAGGTTAGATAAAAAAATAGTGATAAATTGGTATTGGCTTGGAAAAGCAAATGGTCTGATTCCTTTTAGTGCTAAAACAATATAATGTTTGGATTAATAGTTACATAATAATGGCATCATAAATTATTTTTGATTTTGATACAAACTTAAAACCATGTATAGTATAAACAGTATTAGTACTAGTTTTTGTCGTCCTTTTGCTATAACCATCCATGTTTGAATTTGTCTTTTTTGTTAGCTAGGGGAAGTGTTTAAGGAAGCTGGCTGGCAGTGTGCAGAATCAAATGCGTTGGTTGGGGGCAGCGCCGTGTTACTCTGTAAACCCGAGAGAGTGTTGGTCATTCTGTCGCTTTCTCTAGACGAACTTAAATCTGTAGGAATGATGTTATGGAAAAAAATTGAGACTTATTTACAGCGATGTTTGGAAATCTTGGTATATCTTCACTCCAGCTCCTTCCCTAGATGTTACATACATGCATAGCAACAAGGCACATTGCTGTTTCTGATGCCACTTATCTCCTGTTGGTTGCTCTGAAGATTCAGCTTTTAGATCTACGGGTGTTTTTCTGAATGCAAAGCAGCCATTAGGATTAAGATGTGTAGCATTTGTTACAACTGTTGTGCATCTTAACTAGAGGTGCAGGCTCTTTTGTGGAGAATGACCCGTCTTTTCTTTGTGTGGGGTGACAAAGGCCCCCTCCGCTACCCCTAATCTGCTCGCTTCAAATATTGATCCAGCAGTAGCTTAAGATGCCATTTTGCTACATAAAGCCCCCCCCACCTCTACGCTCCACTCCATGTGCTTTACTCGTTGGTAGATTGTGGTTGAAAAGTTTGTCAGAGGTCTCCTTTATAGTACCATAAGCTATTGCAGTCATGTTTTGTGATGTTAAATTAGTTTGTTTTGACTTGGACTGTAATATGTTTCTCCCATGAAGCGATTTGCTTTATTGTGATAATTTATCACCGCTTTGCTCCGCTCCAAAGTCAGTTAGCACAAGCAGATTCTTTTCTTTGCGTCAGTTTATCCCTTCGCTATTCATGTTCACTCCACCTTCATCAAGACATGTGCTTTTTAGCTTCTTTTTTTTTGCGTTTGTGTCACGTCGGCCTATGCTATTTCTGAATTACAAAAGAGGCTGTAAAAGCACACCACCTGTTGGTGTCCAAGTGCCTCTATTCTTCCAGTTCCTCCCCGGAGCCGCCACCGCTGCCGCTCGGCTTCGGAGAGAAAGCCTTCGGGCTTGCACTGGAATGCAAAACACGGGGTAAATCCTGTATTCATGCTCACTGTTTCTTTTGACAAGCTTCTTTTTGAGTTGACATATGGTAATTTGGTAATGACGTGTTTGCATACAGTCATTAGCTCTGCCTTTCACCCCCATTTCCTTGGGCTAACAATAGTCCCAATTATGTCTGTAATTGTAAGTGTGTTACATTCTCTTTCATGTAGCAGTGATCGACATATGGTTCTTTTATTTGCCAGGGTTGCGTAAAATGAAAGACTTTTTTTTTCTCTCTTCTTAAGTCATTACTCGGTAGTGATTTAACTCGGCGCACAGCGCTCATCAGTTCAGTCAGTTTCTGGAGGAAAATGTGTAAAGTAGACCCCGTCTGTGCTGTATCGTATTGAGTAGCCTCGTGTTGTCTTATTTTTCCTCCCTAATCTGTCCATAATTCATCAAGGTTGTAATCTGAGCAGTGTGTTTTTGGTCAAGTTACAGCCTTGTTTCCAACCTCTTGAATATACAACCCTTGCATATGACCTGAAATTGTGTTTCATGCAGCTTAAAGGTGAACAACAGCTTTATTGGCAATGAGAAAGTGGCTTTAAATGAAAACATGTTGCCGCCGCTGCATCCCCTGCTCTGGTGTCTCAGAGAGGGGAAAACAAATCTTGAAAGTTGTGATGTAACCGACAGCAGTAGAGTAGTCTCAGTCATTCATTACCATCATCATTCTTTTCTTGAACATGTAACTTCTCGTTGTGCTCGCAAGTGCAACTAAAATCCTGTATTTGCAAATTTCTCTCGTAGGGTTTGTTAGAGACTGAAGGGTATGAGCGAACAGCAGCAAAGAATGGCTGCAGTGGAAACTGACAAGGAACTCAGCGACCTCCTGGATTTCAGCGCGGTAAGAGAGGGGGAAGAGCGGTCTGGGTGGTTCTGGGAGGAAGAAGACAGTGCAATACAGGTCTGAATTATGAAGCGCAGTGAAAGATGGTGAGAATAACAGAAGTTGTGGGGTGTTAGAAGAAAGGGAAAGGCTAAATGTTATTTTAAGATTATGATAAACCTAATAAAAACATACCTACAGGGTCCATATGCATGTTCTGGTCTGAATAAGTATGGAAAACTATTGTGAATTTACTCATTATTTTTGTACCCCCAAAAACTCTTAATTCTGGATTTATAAAGTGCTTCTTAAAGGGTTAACTGTAACTTAGATTCTTTGTCTTTTGAATTGCCACATCTCACTATAAATTTGTGTGAACTTATTTATTGGTTTGCAGTCACTGGGCAAGCGAACCCGCAGATAAACAATCGACCAAACTCTGAAAACAACCTTTTTGCTGCTGTTTTACCATCTAGGCCTTCTGAAACCAGAGTTTTAATTGAAAATGTGGGATTTTAAAACTTGGTTTAATTAGCTAAACAACAAAGAACTAAAACTGTGTAGCTTTGACGTTTGACTTTGACGTTTTAATGTGTAAAAAAAAAAGTGCTTTAAAGAATCTATTTGTTGTAGAGTAATTTAGCATGCCAGGGACAAATCTAAAGGTTTTACAGAAGTTACAGTAATGTTTTACTTACGGACAAAAAAATCCCCCATTAATAAACCATTTCCCTGCCGGATTGAACCATATTATGTTGTTTCATGATTCATAAACATAAAGTATAAAACGGCATACTAGGAACTCTGTTGGTGCTCAAATGTCTGAAAAATATATAACGTATGGATTTTTAAATTAAAAATATGTTGAAATAGAGATTGGTGATATACAATATTCACTGTAATGTCAACAAGTTATATAAAAATTAATCACAATTATTTTCCATATAAATCCATCACTCCCTCCAGTCAGAATCTCACAAACAAAAATAAAATGATTAAATCAGCTGCTTAACGTTATGCAACACATTTACGCTGCAGAACGGGATATTTGCATTCAGTGTGTATTGAGGCCCTCAGTAACATTACGAATCGCAGCCACATTAACAGCTTATGTGTTTGCAAACACTAATTTCAGTTTATCGTTTGTCCTTTTCACTACTAATATATATATATATATATATAGTCTTTTGATGGCCAGCCTGTAGTTTTACAAAATGTTTATGAAGACTGATTGAGGATACTCATTTAGTTTCCAGACTGACCTTCCAGGGAGTGGCAACTGGGTATATTCCCCTCAAAAAAAAAAAAAACATTTGTTTTCTGCAGTTAAAAATTGCAGTAGCCTCCTTGTAGGCAGCTGACTGGCAGTGCACAGCAACAGGTGGGGTAGGGGTACTGTTATCACTCAGTGCAGCTAAAAATACAACACCCACCCACTGAGGCACTTTATCTCATTAAAAACACTTTAAAACATATAAGCGATATAAACACATTTTTACAGTAGTGGTAATGCCTAATTGACATAGTTTAATTAGGCATTACCTTGTTTATATCTTTGGAATCCAAAACCTACTCATTTTGTTGTGATGTTACAGTGGAAATATTGCTAAACCTCAGGGTTGGATTTAGTGAATCAAGCTTTAAATTTAGGCCGTTCAGTCATGTAAAGGTACGAAGAAAGAAGTTCCTAGTGCAATTAGTGTGTTAGATGAAAAAAAATAAACAAGGAATCGGGAATAACGGCAAGAAACGCCTGCCTATTATTTGACTCACTTTTATTTTGTTAACAGGATCTTTGGGGAAAATACAGTGTTGTAAACTGGGCTGAACAGAGAGCTTCTGTGTCTGTTTTTGTCATATTTTAAGGAGAGATTTTTACTGTTGTTGCTCTCAGAGCTATTCTCCTGACATTATCTACAAAGCGGATGGAGACATTCTGCTCAGTTGTTTTTTTTTTTCTTCCTTTTTTGTTTCATTTTGTTGTGAAACCTTTTGCAGCTTAACGCTGACATAAACATCTCATAGCTCCAGCAGAGATGTGTTTAGTCTTTTCACCCAAACAAACTGAAAAGCCGACATGATTTTTTTTTTTTTTCTGTGTGTGTGTGGCTCATCAAGTATTTCCTAATGGTTAATGCATACTTGGTAGCAGAGGTCATGTTGGAGAAATAGGACACATTTGAATGAACTGATACTCAGTAAAGATCCTTTCTCACTTGTTGTTTTGTCTAGCACAACAAATCTAACACAACAGATATTGTAACACAGCTTTTGATTATATATTTAGGTTTCAGTCCCACATGGGCCTCTGTTGAATTCTCACCATGTAATAAGTTTGAGTAGAAATGCTGCACAAAATTGTAAAACAGAAATTAACAACATTATCTAATTTATTTTAATTTAAAACAGAAAAGTAAGTTTCTACTATTCTTAAAATGATCTAGCTTATTGATAATTTTTTTCAATGTCCAATATTTAAAATTTGATTCATAGCATAAAAAAAGCAATGTTTAAACATCCATTAAATTGGCTAGTTTAAAAGCCCATATTGAATGGAGTAATGCATTGTTGCTAGAAGTTAACCAAGCTAATATTAGCCTGGTAAAACAATATTAGCCTCATTGCCTCGTCTAGTCAGGCTATCTGCTCAGATGCAGCCGGGAGTTTATGGACATGTTGTAATTTGCCAAAAGTAGTTTTAAATTATATTACCTTTAAATGGTTGATGCCCCTTTAGTTTCCATGCAATGCTTGTGCTTTTGAATTTGTTTTTCTTGTAAGCATTGGACAAGTGTAGGTCCAGTCTTTTAACTCGCTGACTGGCAGTGCACAGCAACAGGTGAAGTAGGTGCAGCAGAGTCAGGGAAAACTTTAACATCCTATTTGTAGAACTTTAAATATTAGAAATAGTATATCACACCATTTTAGTGTTTTTGAAAGCATTTTTTTTCTTGCGACTTAAAGGGAACAGATGCAAATGAACAAAAACAAAGCATAAACATAACGATGAACATGAAAATATGTGTTGTTTAAAAGTTTGATGTCGCTGTAGGTTTGTGAACTGCTGTTCCCATTTTTAATTTTTTTTTTTAGGTGTTACACATGCACAATAGGCGAATAAAAGTCATTTTCATTAAGAAGAATCGGGACAATAATAATGATTCTGATGAAATAAAACAATTTGATAAATAAATGAATGTACTTAAGGACAATTTGATGGCAGCTTTCTTCCATGTTGTTAAACAAATCAATCCTATTCTTGGTATAAGTTGATCCCAACAACCGACTCATGCCTCGTATGAATTACAGAAGTTTAGGTTGATCAGTAACCCTTTTCCGTCTACAGGTTACTTTGGCCTGACAATGACAAACGGATGAAGAATTGTTGGAACAGTGTGCACTTTTCTTTTTGTTTACCAAGCGGCTGGTCAGAGAGTCAGGCATGGGAAAAAAGCAGGGTCTCTGTAAATGTGGTCAGATTTGTTCGAAGCAAACCCGTCCGAGTGAGTAGATCACTTCACCAAGATCATAGGCCGCACTGGCACATTTACTTCTAGTGCCCCAGTTCTGAAAATGTTAGGTTCGTGCAGCAGACAGTGCGGTGTCTGGTGAAAAATCCAGACCGCAGCACGGCCTCGTGGTGGAGCCCACAGAGGCTCAGTGACATCACCGTTAGTTAATGCACATATTAGTCATAGCACTGGCTTTAGATGTCTGATGTTAGGCGGCCGTGTCTGATGTGTGCACAAGTTGGGCAAGGCTTTGTTTGTTCTTCAGATAAATTTGTTTGCTAGTGTGTTTCACTGTCGTGGTGGAAGGTGTAAACAACGTATAAGTGCTGCTAAATCAATCAATCTTTGGTACGTAGCACCAAAGACTGTAAAGAAGATAAGCAGGAAAACCTAAGCCTATATGTGAGAGATGTTATAAGAGTGTGAAGTGTGCCTTGCTTTGTTGGTTACGTTATCTCTGCTTTTGTCTTGCAGATGTTTGCGCCGCCAGTAGCCAATGGGAAGAACAGGACAATGACACTAGCCAGCACTCATTTCTCTGGGCCAGGTAAGCTTCTGCACTTCTGTATCCACCCCATATCTTCATCAGTGCTACCTTAGCACTCCTCTTCATAAATGTTTCTGCTTTTGTTTGCAAATCAAAACACTCAGAAGAAATTTCCAGATGTTTCACAGTTGATCTAAATGCAAAATGTGACTAATAAAAATCTCTCCTGCACGATTAACACCTGAAAGATGAGAAGCATGTGTTTGAAAGGTCAACTCACCAACATCATACCTGTAATTTTTCATCTTGGGCTTTGTGGTTGTTTGTCACACGGTTTCACTTTAACTCATGCAGGTTTTGATATCACACTTACCACTTCAATCAGAAAAAAACACATGTTAAACACATTTCCGGTGCCCATCCAGTCACAGCTTTCAATTTAGCTGGAAGAACACTCGAATGTCCCCAACTTTTCAAGAGAATTGCAACAATTTCCTGTTTTATGAGATTTGACCTTCAGAGCCACATATGACACAGTGATTCTTTAAACGTTAGCCAAATATTATAGAGAAAAATGCAGGTTTCTTGTTATATTTAAGTAATTTAAAATCTGTTTTTTTTCTATGTGGCACATAGAAATTGACATGAATGACTAGTTTAGTCTTATTCAATGGGAAAAGAAGAAAAATGCCTCTTTGTTGTTTTGCCCTTCAACATAAGATAAACAGACAGGTGTTGGAGGATTTTTATTATTTGTATCCATTCTGTATAAATCATAAAACAAAGACATTAAGCAAGTATCTTCACTTATGCATTAAAGAATGTTTCTCATTTTAGAAAACTTTTTAAAAGGGCATTAAAGAACTTTCTGTTGGCTGGTGCATTTATAGACGCAAAATACTCTCAGATCCTTGTTTCCATGCATTTAATGAATAGGAAAAAGATCTGCATTATTTGACCTGTTGATCACCGATCAGTGGCGATAAAACAAAGCTGGTTTATTACCATGTGTGCCAGATCGATTTGTGCTTCTTTAGAGCTGATGAGATTTTTTAGAGTTTTTTTTTTTCCCCCAAAAAATGCAGTTCTTGCATATTTTCACAAAGCAGTTTCAGGGAGGCGCTTGCGTTTATTGAGGTATTTAAAAACTCTTCCACCAAACTTGCGTAGCCTGCGCAGTTTGAAGCTGAAACTTTCTGAGAACACATGCAGGCACCCTCAAAGCCCTGAGCCGCCGTTCCCATCATCCTGAAGGTTATTAGTAAGTCGTGTTGCTTTCGTTCCTCTGTCACCGTGCCAGCCTGGTGTGTGAAATCGAGTCACACTCTCCAGTTCCCCAGAGTGAGAAGTTGGCCGCTGAGGAACAAAGGCAAAGAAGGGGGCTTATGGACTTGAAACAACTCCCCCCACCCTGAAGTGTAAAACACTCCTCCCCCAACACAGCACTGGGTTCTTACCCCCACTGATCTGCAGGAAATGGCTCAAGTCTGAGACAATGTGCCTCACCCCCAGCTCACAGCCTCTTAAACTGGCCCAGCATGCAGCGAGTGGGCAGAGTGGAGAAGGAGAGCTTGTTGAATAGGGGGATCAGACCGGGGAAGGCAGGATTCTGTTTGTTTCTGTTACAGCAGGCAATTACTCAGCAGTGAGGAGTTAATTCCTCCCTCCTCCTCATGTCCTAAAGTGTGGCCCTTGGTCATTGACACCCATTATAATGTGATACTTAAAGCTGTCACCTTTAACATCAGGAGATCCTGCAGGTACTCTTTAATAACTCCGGAGTCAAAGTGCTAACACGTGCAGAGTCTGACCCAAGTGATTTTTTTTGTTTGTTTTTCTATTGCATCCCCAAACTATATTTAATCCCACATTTATTAAATGCACTTAAATAAAAGGGGTGATTATGTTCACTTCTATTCAAATGCTTATTTGAAGCTCTGCTCCAATGTTTTCTTGCTAACGCCGGCTCTGTTCCCCGAGGCCAGGAAACTCATTTGTTGCAGAAATGATGACCATCACAAAACAATGTCCATCTCTGACGTCAGCCCAGGCAGCTTGTATATTCAGAGACCCAGCAGCGCGGGAACGGTAGCGAGCAGCCTAGTGGCCCACCAGACCACCTCTATTCATCAACACAAAAGTGCTCAGAGGGGTGCTAATTGCATTAGGCGTCCTTCTCCCTTCCTCAGTGGCCTGTGCGTGTGGAGTATGGAAGGGCGGGGTGTCTTGTGTGGAGTGGAGGCAAGAGGGAAGGAGTAGAGGAGAGGAGTGGTAAGAACTGTGGGATGTTTGAGGAGTAGGGGAGGCAGAGTGTGACGGTGAGTGGTGGGAGTTGGCTAAGCCCCGCAAGCCTTCAGGCAGGCGTCCCCTCAGTCACCTCTGCAGCTGCTGGCAACGTCTCCAACCCCCCTCCCTCGCACAAACAACACAAATACGAGGGACATGACAGGCTCGCTTCCTGTCGATCACTAAAAAACAACTGAATTTACACATCTGGTGTTTCTTTTTTAACAACTTTGCCTTTAACCTTTTACATTCTCGCCGTTTTCCCGGCTGCGTTTTCTTCGTATGTTTCTGTTCACATTGCGAAGGTCTTGTACAAAAATAGAGGGGCAAAAAAAAAAAAAAAAAAAAAAAGGAAATCTGAAAGGCGAGTGGCTTCCTTCTTCAGCAAAATTAGATGTCTTCTGAGCCTGCAGCCATGAGAAAGCTTTGTAGTTGAGAAAAATAAATATTTTTCTGGGCTCTGGTTTTCAGTCAGTATTTGTCTTTCCATGCGAGTACAATCAAACAAGCTAAGCCGTAGTCTAGGGAGATTCAGACGACTTGTAAACAAACCAATCCTCTGACTTTTTTATTTATGTTAATTAAAAAAAAAAGACAATTAAAAGTAATACAACTTTGCTGCAATTATCCAAATTTTCCTCCACAATTTATTATATTTAGTTTTCACAGCTTTAAACATCCTTAAACATAAACTCTTTCATGTCCTTAGGATTATTGGACATGTCTGTGCATTATTTTCTCAATTTAATATAAGATGTAGAGAATATAATTTCTACTGAAGTTGTTTGATTTATTCTTAAAGTGATATAAAATAAGGTCAGTCTTAATTTCTTTCTACTGAATAAACAAGAAATTAAGTTCCTGTTTTGTTCATTTTCTCGTTATTGTTGGGGCAAAGACATAAAGGTAAAAAAAAATTGTCTAAAATGCAAATTTAACACAAGTATATAACTTATTTTATTTTCAAGATTAGAGTTAGAATAATCTCATCCATACCATTCACATTTTGACTCATTTTACTTTTATATAAAGTCATAACTAAACAGAAAACAAACAATTGCTAAATTTAGGATTAGTTTTCTCTACTTCTATACTTACTAACATTGTGCTTTTGTTTGCATTTCCTCTCTATAGAGTAAAACCAGTATAACAAGCTGATATCATCTGGTTAATTAGTGACACTATTTGTTTATATAGAGCCTGAAGTCTTAGTAAAAGTAAAGGGTGGGGCTTGTGGGTTTTTTCATGACTGGAAATATTTCCAAACAGTCAAATTTGTGCTTCCTGTAAGCAAGGGAAAAGTGTAGCAAAGTTGGTTTTGATAACGAAATGATTTGAAAAAAAAAAGGTTTTTGTCAATCTTTTCTGAACAACAACAAGGCAAAACCTTTTTTTAGACAAAACCTTTTTTTAACTGTGATTAAATTCCCCTCCACCACCCCAACAACTGAAACCCATTTCAGGTATGTGAAAAAGCAGAGGATTTTGAAACTACATCAGAAAGGCTCGGTCAAATAAAACCTTGTAGTAAATGTAGTAAGATTAACTTGACCATAAGAAAAACAAAGACAAAAGACTAAACAGCGACTGAAACACAAGTACATTTTGAAATAAAATAGTTAGGAACCCCGATTTTAGTGTTGCTACAGAAATGTAGTTACCGTCTTTCCAGTTGAACAACAATTTGTTTGCAGCAGCAGGTAGCTGCTACCTTTTAGTTGGGGAAAAAAACTCTGATCATTCCTGTAATTTCTCTGTCTTCGCATTAAAATTTTTGCTAAACCTTGATGCTGGTTGTTACTGGCTTGTTGGGGAATCATTACTTGGCCTGTCTACGTTTTAATAAAACAAGCAACACATGCCCAATTAAGAATATGTTGGGCACATTTCCTTAGTCTTTTTTTCAGTGGCTAGCCACCGCAGCATTAGCACTCACCTCTGCAAAAGCTTTGCAGGAAAGAACGTCTCCAGCCTGACCATGAGTTTGAAAAACATGCTTGGACAAACTTTAGTAAGGATGTTTTCCGCAGATTAGATGCATTAAAGTTGTGAACTTATAAACAAGCTGGAGTTCACAGACAAAGAGCTTCACTGTGCAATTAAGGAATGCTATGTAAATTCAAACATCACTTCTGTCATTCAAAGCAAATTGTAAAACCGTGTGGATGTTTCAAGTATAGTATAAATTTAAACATTTAGTTAACATTTTTATCCATTTCAATTATAGGTAAGGAAAACATAATTGTAGACTGAACTGAAGAAAATGGCTAATGTGCTAAATGTACTAACATGGCAGTAAAAGTGAAACTGGAGGGTAGAGAAGCTTGAGGCTTGTATCGTTTAGAAATGTCCTCGTGAGTTTTTTCACATATTCTTGGAGATGGAAAATACACTGTTGCCCTGATAGCCTTTGGTAATTTTTTCTCTTCTGTTTAGCCAAAAATTACATTTGTATATGTATGTTGTAAACATATAAATTGATTCTTAATAGACATGCATTTTTCTGTTTGGGAATGATAGAGTATCTTTTGTTGATCTTTTTGGACGTTTTAACAGAAATTTGGCTTTGTTACTACATGTCATGTTGCTCTAGTATTAAAATATATTTTCTATCTGTAAGAACCCTTGTCTACTGAGGGATACTTGTTGATGTTTGTTGTTAGGTTTACTGGGCAGAAAGTATGCATTTTAGTTTTGGTACATGTGTCTGCTTGATCACTAGAAAACTGGGCAGTTTTGACCTCTCTGCGATTGGTTATTTTGCACAACTATGATTTATCCCCTAATCATTCAGACCTTCAACAGATTTGGGGTTGAAGTTATCTTTTTAACTTCACTTCCAGTCAAATGTGTTACTTTTGACTGGAAGTAATGTAGATGCTTTAAAGAGGCCCAGAGAGTTGAATCTTTTCGAGACTCTGGGGCGGAAGCTAAAGATTAGGGTGATTTCAAGGAAGGCCTCAGAGTTGAGAGTTCACATAAGTGGTCTTAATTCTGGTAGTAATAAACAAAAAGCTGGTCACCAGTTATAAGAAGGGTTTGATTACTATAATGCAAATGGAGATTTTTCAGTTGATGATTGAGAGGATTGGAGAAATTTCAATGCAACTTGTGTTTTTATGAAATGTAAAATAAAAATAAACTTTATGCTTCTTTTACATTGTGTAACTTTTGAGCTGTGCATTATACTCTTATTAGAAATAAACTTCTCAAACATTTTAAGGATTTATCCCACTATTAGCATTCTTGGAGCATTCATTTCTAATTTTTTAAACTGACTTGCTTGAAGTAAAGATCTTTCTTTTTTCAGTTTTTTTTTCCCCCACCAGAGTTTAACTGTTTTTGATTTGCAAAAGCATCAAAATCAAAATATCAAAACAATCTCTTTTTTTGCAGGGATCAGTGTTGTATTATTACATATAAATTAAAAAAATATGACTAGCTTTTAGGTATTCTGTTTTTCCCCCATTGTTTGCTATGATTTGATTTGACACGGGATAACAATAGAAGAATCTCTATTCTGGCATGGTTGGAGCTCTCATAGGCGTCAGTGCCACCTCCACAGCTCTCCACCTTGTTTTAATTGCCTTCAAGTTAATTACTCCAGTAAGTGTGAAACAATGTTGTCAGACTTCCCCTGCACAGTGCTTTCACTCTGTGCTCTGCACCCCTGTTGGCCAAATGGGGGAATCATAGGTGGATGAATAGTTCTTTGGAAATAGCTGTAAACATGAGTGGGTGGGGAGGGGGCTTGTTGGCTCTGTTGACCTGGTTAGTTGACAGTTACATGATGTTTGTGTGTTACTTAACATTTTTTTCCTTTGGTAAATATGAAATACTTTGTCTTGCAAACATCTTTCAGTGCACATGTTTACCCTTTGTTGTAGTTTTTTTTTTTTCCTTGCTAATTTGCTTTTACTGTAGGGTCTCTTGGCAACAAGCTTTACCTGAAGTGTCTCCATACAAAATCTGTCAACCTAATTTAGCAGTACGCTCATCACCTGATGAGTGCAGGTCTGTATTAGAGCCGATCTGAAGGTGGGCACGGTTGATCCTTTAAGGTCCCCCCTCTCCTCCCCGTTCGCCTGATTCTCCATGCCACTGGCATCGGCCCCATAGATCACGGCTGTCGCAGCGTGTGTAGGTGCTTGCACCGCTCTGTTAGCCTCATCGCTCATTCTCACTCGTCAACCAGGCTGCTGATCTCACCCAGACCCTGTCTCACTCCCCTTCCTGACTGCCTGCCTCCCTCTCGTTTCGTCTCCTTGCTTTCTCCTTCCACTCGCTCGCTGCTTTGCTTTCTCACACACATTTTTTTAATTAGGCAAAAATCAAAGGCGCAGTATGAATATTCATAAGGAAACTGCATTAATATGCACAATTATGCAAATCAGCATGCAATTAAGCCTTGTGTCTCCAGAGAGCCTGGATAGCATTAGTGCATTAGACGGGGAGAAGGGGATGATGGGGGTATTTTGGAGTTTTCTGCTCCACCAGTCTTCGACTGTGTTTTCTTTGTGCCACACTTGAATTCTTTCTTTACCTCTACCATTATGCTTCAGTCTTTTCCTTCACATTTTGCTTTGTTTGGGGGAAATTTACTTGGAATAATTAAATGTGACATAGATAACATTGTACCTCATGCATTACATTAGGAAGTAAATGGTTAATTTTATGGTATTCAGCAACCATAATGAACTCTAATGGGAACATTGCATTTTAAACATGTTTTTCTTGCAATATTATTAATAGTCTTATTATCTTTGGTAATCCAAAACAGGGTTAATATTAAGCTGTTTGTGTCTAACCTGTCAGTCCTAACTGTTTGCAACTCAACATCTTTTATTCCCCCCCCCCAGCAATAGATGAGCGCAGTGGCTCTGGATCCTGGGGCTCCACAGAACAGAACAGTCCCTCATTCACCACCCAAGGACGGGTAAGATTTAGTCGCACCTGAATTTAAAATTGCATATCTAAGGAGTAATACCAGATGCGTTGATACCGACACCCTCGCATGTATTCATTTAATCGCACAACCAGAACTGAAAATGCACAGCCTCCCTCCTGAAAACTGCCACAGCAGTGTGCCATATATGATTTGCAGTGGTAGTGTTTTTTTCTTTTTGCTTTCCACCTAATAACCTTGGCCCAGGATCCTGCATTGGCAAGCACCCTTGTAGCTCAGAACCTCTGTTGAAGCCCAGCGGTAATTGCAGCTTCACATCCAGCCTAACTGTCTTGGCACCGGTCTGTAAATACAAAGTACAGGGGGTGAAATAGATGCAGAAAGCTTTGATTACCACAAGTTGATAATTAAGAAAGTCAGTCTGAATCCCTCGAGCTGATGCAGATTTGTTTGGCATTGCTCCCGTTAGCTAGAAAGAGAAACCGAGGGAAGATAACTGCTAAGGTACATAGGAAAACTGACAACATGAGGATGGCTCTGTATTTAGACGTGTTACCCTCTGCATGTCATCAGGGATGGGGAGTCAACTCCGCAGCTTGGCTTCCAGTTCCGGTTAAGATGCAAAAACAAAGACTTCAGACTTGACTTGCACTCTTGCTCCTAATTCTCAAGAATCAATAAGAATCTGTTGAATGTAATTAGATATTAAAGTAAGGTAGTAATTGTGCATCATTTCAGCGATTCTTGTCCTTCTGAATTACCATAGTGTATACAAATGGCTGGTAGTCATGGTAACGTCACACACAGCACAGATTAGCTCTGTAATGTTTCTCAACAGTCAGAGCCAGTAAAAGGAGTTATTAGCAGCTTACATGTTTTTTTTTTTTGTTGCTACTATTGAACTAATATTAACAGTAAAAATACATGTGCAGCACTGATAGAAGTGTGCATATTTTCTTCTTCACTTTCATCTGACATGTTATTTTCTCAGCATCATTACAGAGACACTTTCAGTATCATCAAAATGAAAGCTTTTCTGGGTTTTCTTTTCACATGTTCAATTTTCTCTTGCATTTACTAACTACACTGTCCTTTCCTCTTTATGTTTAAGTTTACTGGGCTTACCTTGAAGCTTGTACCTTGAATTGTTTACCATCATTTCCGGACTGTTGAGTGCACCTGAATATAAGACACATCCACTAACTTTAAAAGAGATTTTTTTTTACCATTATAGGTGTCTATATGATAGGATATCTATATGCCACAGGTGTTCAAGTTTTAACATGATACTTACCCCAAAAGGTTTTTACTTTTAATGAAATACATTCTGGTAAGATACAAAAATCCATACCATAAATGCTTTTTCCAAACAGTGCCTGAGCATGGATGCTTAAAAAAATAGTTGCCTAGCAGAAACAGTCATAGATTGCCATTATTCATCTTCCTCCAGTGCACTAAAACTATTAAAGTCATCTTTTTGGTGTCAGGATAGAAAAGCATCAAAATTACTTCGTCACGCACTTCCTCAGTCTGTCTTTCGTTGTCGCTCTCAATGTCACTTTCGTTTCGAGGCAAATTTGCCCTTGAGCTTGTGCTGTCCTCTTCATCACACAGCAGTCCAGCCTGTCGAAACCCTTTGATGATCCATATATTAGCAACATCATTGTTTAAGCCACTCTGTTCAAAACGTGTGAAAAAAGTAGCAATCAATAGTCCAGAAATTACAGTGTACCTGATGACAACGGCACAGTAAAAATAATTAAAACATTTGAATACTGCATACTGCGCTATGTAGAGTGGAAGTGGTAAATTTGAGTGCAGAGACTAAGAAGCCTTGAATATATAAATACATTAATGATACTTTATAATTAAAGGTATTTGTTTTGGGATTCTTTGGTATGTTTTTCTGTTAGAAATTAAACTACTTCTACTAAGCTTTTTACAACATAAACACATATTTGCATTTGAAGTTAGGTAATTATTATAGTTTATTTCAAATAATTCCCAGGAATCAACTTGACCTGAAAAAATTAAACAAATATTGGAGACATTGCTCACCTCGGAATGCAGGCTGCTAGAAGCAGAAAGTGAAACTCTGGTTTGACCTACTGTCTGATTAAGTGATTAATAATCATCTGACTACTTCGGGACACATAAGGAGCATTAAAGTTTAATTTTCTGATGGTCAGTTGATCCTAAAGATCAAGATGTTGACACCATGGCGAAAGTATGGACCTGGAACACCGTAAACTCCAAACCAGACACCATTTAGAACTGGAGTGCTCAAGAAACAACACGCGTACTTTGAAGATGTGATGGGGCTTGATGTTGATGTTGCTCGTAGTTCTTATCATTACATCAGTTAATTTTTTTTTTTTTTTTTTTTTTTTACCAGCATGTCTGGCAACATCAGAAATTGTCACAGCGGCTCAACAATATGAATGCACAACCAACCTACATAAATACTGGCATTAAGCAGTCTGAACAGCATTTATTACTGTCCATGAGAAACTTCAGACTTGACTTGTACTTAAAAACACAAACTTATTCAGACATTTAAACTTGAACCTGAGTTATATTCTGTACCATTGATCCTGCAGAGCTATGGAGAGGGATCCCATTTCAGTGAACATGAAGGCTTGTCCTCCCCATTTATTAGTTCAGGGATTGCAGGTATGTCCTTTAATTTACTTTTCTACATCTACTACCTAATTTTCTGACCCTACATTTTACTGTCAGGCCTTTTGATTAGATGGCAATTTGTACTTTTTCACTACAAAAATAGTTTTGTAGTGAAACGTGTATGTGTGCCTGCATTCATAGTCCTATATATGTTTGTATATGTGTGTGTGTGTGTGTGTGTCTGTGTTCATCCGTTGAGGGTTGGGGATGTTAGGGTGCTGAAGCAGAAACCCTCCCTGGGGTTTTGTCTGGCGGGCGGCTTTATGCAGCTGAGCGGATTGAAAAAGGGGGAAGGCCTCCCTGAACAGTTTCTACTTATGAAAACCTACTTTTCATTTCTGTTATCACACATCATTGCATCCGAGTGTTTTTGAGCAATCTGCTCTAATTACGCCAAAGTTTAAGCATGTTTTTTTTCTTGTAGGTAAAAACGAGAGGCCACCATACACTCCCTTCGTAAGCCAGGTATGTTCCACCGTTCACAGTCCTTGCATGTCTCTGACAGGCCATACAAGTAGAAACTAAATTCAGTGCTGAATCGCTAAAGGAAGCTCCATTTTCTCAGTTCTCTTTTCAGACGCTTTGAATTTACAACCGTCTTTGTTTCTTAGAAGAGAGTTTGACGTTTTTTGTTGTTCTTTCCCCACGCATGTTATTGGTAAAAGATTTGCTCTCTCTGTTTCTAGCCTGGTTTATTTCCAAGTGACATAGCAATGCCCAGTCCAGATGCTTTGTCTCCCTCTGGCATAAAGTCAGGCTCTCAGTTTTATCCATCATATCCCAACAACCCCCGGAGAAGGCCGCCTGAAGGAGGCTTAGGTAAATGAAATAAAATCCAATAAACATTCCTTGGTGCTATTAAAGCTTTGATTTTTTTTCCCCCTCTTTTTTTTCTTTACCACATAAAGATGTCGAAGTCTGTTTTCCAAATGTTAAGATTACATTTTTACCAGATTTGATCAAAAAGATAAAACCCATCTCTTCCCTCTTCCCTTGATACCTAGTTAAAATTATCCGCTGAAAGATCTGAGGCTGCTGTAAGATCAGATACACGGGTTTGAGATGATTTAATATGACCTTATATTTCATGGAAGTGTGTATCAGTACTGCAGAAGATATGAATATGTAAGGAAAAACTACCAATTATGCCCCATTGATGTTATACATTTTCTTTAATTTATTTACATTTGCTTAGATAACAATGTATTGCCTGGATACTAACATACATCAATATGCTATAGGTGTATAAGAAGTATTCTTATGAAGAGTCTGTTTTCTGTGAGTAAATGATTAAAAAAATGTGCTGAGAGAGTTTTTAATCAAACAGAAAAATAAAGGAATTACAAGATTCTTCTTATTTATGCATTTAACCAAGTTTTCTTAAACATCAACAAAGGGCATCAATCTGCACATTGTGGCGCGATGCCTTCATAGAGACAGTTTTAGGTCTTTTAACAGACTTGCTCGTCATCTATCGGAGTCAATTATGAACAAACTGGCAAACATGTACAAACGTGTACAAAATAAATACTTTCTACATGTATTTATTTCACCATGACTATATGTTCATAATACATCAAGGGAGACTTTGTTTTTTTCTGGGGGTTTTTCTTATGTGTTTGTATAATTAATTACAAATGGAAAACACCAAAGAAAATAAAGGCTTACCACAATAAAAACAAAAACAAATGTGACGAATGAGATTCAACCTAAATTGTTTAACTTGGTATGATTGGGACCTGTCAGTCTGGTTTTAAATTGAATTAAATAAGTGCATGTCTTAAAATCCAAATGGTAGCGGCCATTTTATGTTGGTCTTTTACTAGAAATGGATATATTTTCAATCAGCTTTACTCTGGTTATAGATGAAGAAAGAGAAACACTTTGTCACTGACACATTTGCGACAGCTTGTTCAGAATTGCTGAAACTAAATCAAGGACATAACCCTGCATAATGTTTCCTTAAATTTAATTTATGTTTGCAGTTCTTATTTTTGTTTTAACTATTATTCTGATGTGATTTTCTTTTTTTTTTTTTTAATGTTCTGTATACAGAGACCCAG
The DNA here is from genome assembly GCF_904066995.2 of Poecilia reticulata. Taxonomy (NCBI): domain Eukaryota; kingdom Metazoa; phylum Chordata; class Actinopteri; order Cyprinodontiformes; family Poeciliidae; genus Poecilia; species Poecilia reticulata. The sequence continues at coordinate 21,658,993 of NC_088833.1, forward strand.
CCAAAGAAGATTCGGAAACCCCCTGGCCTGCCGTCCTCGGTGAGAACTCCTTTCTTCTCGTCTCCTCAGCCAGTTGCCCGTTTTCTTTTCTGCGTGCATATCCTGCGGCTCCCCCGCCCCGCATTGAGCCGTCCTGTAGCAGACGGGAGTAAAGACCGTCTGCTCAGACATGCACTCAGAGAGCTGCCAGTCACATCATTGTTGTGGTTGTTGCTGCAGTCAGGTGTTCTTAAGTGGTGTTTGAGATGCTTGTCTTCCATGCAGTCGGGCACTTTTATCTTATCTTGTAGTAGTTTGACAAATTTATGAACTGATTTCTTTCAACAGCCTGATCTGAACTGGATAAACGTGTAAAACATGGTCCCTATGCAGTCTGGAAAAGTATAAAATTTGATTTTCAGTGTTTTATAGACCCAGACGGATATTTATAAAGAAAACGATGATTGGAAAAATATTCACATTTTCTCCCAGCTTAGTTTTATTTCTTTCCGTTTTCCTAAAAGAACAAAACGCAAAATTGAAGCTGGAAAAATCAGGTATATTCTGGTGGAATGAAGGTTTTTAGCTATCAAAGTTCTTCTTTTTTGTGTAAATGTAAATATTGTATTTGGTTTTTAAAGTCATTCTCCAAAAAAATGCTTCATTTACTCCTACAGTTCATAATGTGGTAACTTAGATAAGCTCATGATTAGCATTTAACATCTTAAATCTCTCAAAACCTCAGCTCTCGTCCAAGCAGGATAAAGTTTCTGGTGATGGCATGCCTGACTGTAACTTGTGTCATTTTTTGTCAGCATGCCCAGAGGTAATAGCAGCCGATGGGAGGATGACGGCAGTCGCACATAGCTGCAAATACAAGTCACCGTTACTCATTTTATTGAACTGAATCAGGTTCCTGCCCATTCATGAATCAGAGTCACATTTTAGGTTTGACATGTGCACTCATACCCAGCCTGCCTGCCTGCTTAAACGGTTTATAACAAAAATAAAGTGCTTTTAGTTGGAAAATCTACAAATCAAAATGAAGTAAGCAAAAACACAAGCTTTGCCCATTTTTTTCCTGCTCAAATTGATTCTTAAATGTCTTAAGCAATAGTGGATTTCTTTTTTAAGTTTGCAGGACACTTGAGTGTTAACCCTAACACACAATGACTTAAAGTCCTTGTGGGCCAGTGCCCTGCATGGTTTGGATGTTTTGCTGCTTGAACACACCTGATTTGCATGAATGGGTCATTAGTAGGGTCACACAGAACGCTGGAGGAGGAAAGAATTGATTGGTTGTAATCAGGTGTGTGTGTTGACCTACGACATGCAGGATTAAAACGGCCAACCCACCCCCGGACTAGCAGGTTGTTAGTTGGATCTTTTTATTAAGTCCAGTCTGAATACTGTGTCATTACTATGAACTGCTGTACTTTCATCAAGAAGTTCTTAGGTAGCAGTGAGCTGCACGATTAAATCCAAAATTGTAATTTCTTCCAGTTTATTTTCCTGATAATGTTTAATTTGAATCATTTTGATACAAAGCTCTAAATTAAGTGTTTTAAATTAGAAAAAATTGTTGCATTATTTGCATGTGTCTGAATTGAGCTCACTTCATCCTGTTACACCCCGGTACTATCAGTTGCTACCAGCTGTACTGAGAAGTGACCCAATTATTAAATAGTGTCTGCTTATGTGTAATTTAATCACTGAGGTCTGTGAGAACATTTCTGAACAAATGGCATCATTAAGCTTTAAGAAACAGCAGGCAGGTCAGTGATGAAGATGTTGAGATGCTTTATGAGGGGTAAGGTTATAATGCAGCATTCCAGAATATTGCCTGACTGGAACTTAGAAAGACGAGTGCATTTACCGTACCTGCAAAAAAAAACTAGCACTGGACTAAATCCTGAACACATTGTTCCTGGAGCAGCATCATGCTGGGGGATCCGTCTTGAACAGAGCTAAATACAGAACCATGCCTGAAGAAAGCCTGTCACAGATGACAAAAGTCTGAAGCCCAGGTCAGAGACTCAGCTGCTAGGAGGACAAGTCTAAACATCCACATAGAACCTCAATGGGGTGAACAGTTTCATGTTAAAATGGCCTACTCCAAGTAAAGATCTAAACTAAGTTGAGAACATGTAGAAAGGTGAGCAAATTGAACTTCAGATACTTTCACTTAGAAATGAATACATGTGTCTAGTACATGTAGATTTTTTGAATTTTTATTTACCAATGTTTAAAGCCTTTTTTCCCCTTTGTGATTTACAATGATGTTTCTTTTTGATTATCTTAAGATTTCTATTCAACACTTTGAAGTTTGTGTTTGCAGCATAGCAAAACTGTGGAAAAGTGCTACAAATGCTTTTGGAAGGCACCAACTTTTCCAACTGTTTGCATTAATTATTTGTAGTATATTTAGTTTATGCTCAGTGTGTGGAATCTGATGAGTTCTTCAAGTCACCGTATTTAAAAGTTTTGTTTTACACGAGTGAAGCTGCTGTTTAGCAACACAGCTGCCGCTGTCCACCTGTAAGTGTTGTGTTGAAGTGGCCTTGGAAACCTGTGCGTGGGGACGCTGTGGCGCTTTCCACGTCAGATGTTTGGGTGCGAACCCCGTCTAGCCAACACTTTCTGTTTCTTCTCTGAACCTCCGTCGTTCTCTTTAGCAACACGAACGATGGGGCTGTGTGGGTTTCGGTGCGAATGATGATGTCTGTTTGTGTGAACCCCCCACCCCTGCCTCACCTCCGCCTACGCTGCACCACATGATGGCCTGGGTGGGCCTCCCCCCTGCGAGTGACCCAGTTGTGAGGCGCAGTGCTTGCGAGGCCTCTTAGCCCCGTGTCTGAGCCCAGATTAATGACTGATGATCCTGTGGTCTCTTTCCACCCTCCTACCCTCCTCCTTTTCTTTTTTACCTTACCAAACTATCCATTTTCCTCTATCTACTTTTATAGCTTGAACAACATTGCTTTGAATCCAAAAACTTTACGCATCCACTCGGTTCCTGTAAACCCTTCCCCCGCTTATGTTTCAAAAACACACAAACATTTGCATCTCTTCTGGCCCCTAGTTGTCCCTTTTCCTACCCACAAACCTTTGTGGTTGAATATAAGCGCTTGTAGGTTAGTTTGATGTTAATCTTCATCGATTCCCCACCTTTAGCAATAAACCTTTTTTTTTTTTTCTTTTTCCCGTGTATGTGCGCGGAGGCCTTTGCACGGTCATAACCTGAATCACATTAAACCCGTATTAGTTAAGGATTTTACCCTATAAATCTCTTTCTTCCCTGAGAATACAATTACCCGGCAGTGCCTGTCATTGTGCGGCTCTGTGCTCCCGTCTAGAGCAGCAGGATTCGCAGGACATTGTTCCCGGTGAAAGAACAACTCAAAGCTTATTGTTAAATGAAGCCATCTCCATCATGTTTCCCCCCGAATTAACCGTGATCATTTTAAATCCCCCGTTTCCTTCACACTCCCTTGGCCGTATCAAGCTTTGTTTAAGTCATTTAGATTACCGTCCCCTGTCCCCCGATCACCCCTTATCTCTCCACCCATTTCATATATCATCAGGACCTTAATTTTTTTTTCTCCCCTCTCAATCCTCATCCTTGCCCCTTTACCACCCCCTACCCACCACAGTTTCTCCCCGTCTCTCTCCCTCTCTTTCCGTCTCTCTCGCTGACTGGATCCCAGCCCCCATCTCTCTCTCGCTTGCTCGCTCGCTCTCTGTCTTTCTCTCTCCCTCCACTCGTTCCCTCTCCTCAGCCCAGCTGCCTGTGGAGTTGGATGCGGTCCAGGAACAGGCAGATGGCTCTGTAATTAGAAGTGCATCTCTCCATTCCCTTTCCACTTCTCCTTGTTAAATCAAATTACAGAAAAAATCCCTTTTCTGGATTAGCATTCTTTGCAGCATAGCCTTCATTCTCTTCCCTTTTCCTGTATCTGCCATGTAGTACAGAGGAAGAGGAGTGAGTGAGTGAGTGGCACATGAGGGTGAATGGAAACCAGGGACTTCCTGTGTCCGTCCTCAGTCTTTATTGCCAGTTTAGTTTCGCCAACATTTAGAAAGGATGTTCATGCGATTTCATGCGCAGGATTTCGGCTTTGTTTTTCCGTGCATTGCTTTTTTGGTTTGTGCATGAATGGGTGTGTTGGCTCACTAAATGCATGGTATGCGCGCGAGCTGATACTGAGCGTGTTACAGGGAGGGGCTGCGGGCCTGGCAGTGCGATGTCACTGGGGTCCTAGGAGCTAGAGGAAATGCTCACTGTGCACTGGGATTCAAGCCGTCGCTGTACCCAGCATGCCATGGCCACTGTGGTCTCCTCTACAGGCGAGGAGCTGGCCTCGCTTCCTCCACCACCTCCAGCAGACTCCCTCATGCCATCTTGTGGCCGTTTGAGGCCACTGTGATCCAATAGTTGTCCAAGGCTAACTGAAATCATTTAGTCAGCAGGAAATTGTTTGGTTTTTTCCCCTGTATTCCAGGTCTTTAAAACTCTTGAGTGCATGATATTTCCACTAAAATGTCACCAAGAAAATATATAAAATCATGTAACACCGACATTACCTATAATATTGTTTTCTACAACCTTTATTGGTTATTTTTAACGTTTAATCAGAAACATAAACTTAATATTGTAACTTTTTTCCATTGTGGTCTTTATAGATGAACTCTGAAGGTCTAACAATGTGATGTTTGTTGGGTGATTAGCTTGGGTAGCTGTATTGCAGTTGGTTGCTTAACACTGTTGCTCAATCCTGCTCATCACAGATGAGGTTGGCCATATTCTGTACGTATGAGGTTTTAAAAATGAAGACATGCTTTTTTAGAACCAGAGGACATCATCCAAGGAGAAATTGATATAGTCAACAGCATGATTTTAGTTGAAACATAATGTTTATTTATTTATTTTTTATTTCTATTTTGGCATGCTATTTTTCATCCAAATCGGTGTGATCTTCAAGTCCCGTCCCTGCAGCCTGTGTGTGGCAACAGGTTGGGGTCCAGTCATTGGCCGGCTCTGTCTGCACTTCGATTTCAAAATAAAGCTGGTGGATGCGTGCGATGTCTGCTTACCCCCTAATAAAACAGGTTATAAAAGTTTTCAGTGGCTAAAGTAGTCTTAAGGATCAGAAAGCAGCACAAGTGCATGAAAAGCTGATGAGCCAAGAAAAATAAAGAAATAAAGCTGCTGAGTACGTCCAAGTTTAGACAAATTGTCCTATATGTTCCCACTTATTGTTTGACCAGATTAAAGCTCTGGAGATACAATGCTGACGTCCAAATGAATTTAACTTCACCCATTCTAATGACATTGGGTAGATGATGTGGATAATACAATTTAAAAAATTTAAGCAAGACAAATTCCTAAATAATACGTACTTAAGAAAAATAAATCTATTTCTATTGCACCTTCTTATTTTTAAAAAACTATCTTTCATTAAGTCCCACTGTCTGATTTTACTTCCAGTTATCTTCATTGTTTTATTGTAAATACATTTTGTTATTTGAACATACAGAAATAATATACATAATTGTAATGATGAAGAACTAAGCTTTTGATACTGTTTGAATATTAATTATTATTATCATAGATAAAACCCATCCTTGGTGTTTGACGCCTTAACAGTTCAGTTCTGAGTTCAGCGAACTCCTGGTCTGTCTCGACGACATCAGAGCGACCTGCTGAATAATGTGCATGAAGCAGCAATCCACCTGGGTTTTGGTGTGTTTTTGCTGTAATTCTACCTGCCGGCTGGTCACACCGACCCTATCTAATCGCAACACGACACCTTTGAGCCTGGAAACCGGCTCACCCCTACGTGAGTCGTAATGGCAGTCGGTTGAGTTTGACCTCTCTTGCCATCTTGGTTCTTTCAACAACATTAAAAGCAAAAACAATCAGGCCTATTAAAAGCTGCCTTTTTAAAGATGTTTAGTTTCCTCTGTTTACCAGCTTGTTTGGTGCAGCTGCAAATGTTTCCCAACAGCTAAATTTGTCTTTTTTTGTGAGGAAAATGTGTAGCCTCTGTCTGGCTGCCAGCTGGCTAGCAGTGTGCAGCATCAGATGTAGAAGTTACTGAGTTACTGTGTTTTATGGATGAAACTCTGGTATGCTTCAAAAGCACTCTCAACCCGAGGAACTGGAAATATTTGCAGTCTTAATATTGTAACATTTGAATTCATTGGTAAGTTTTAATTCTTAAACAGAGACCAAACCTAGGGTTGCACACACAAAAATAAAAACCAGGATTTACCAGTGGCTCTTTTAAATGTGTTGACACTGTGTAGTTAAATTTTTTTTTTAAGCTGTTTTTTGTTTTTCAACTTGCATGCTTGTTCGTTTAGGTCTATGCTTCTACATCCGGAGATGAGTTTGCCAGGGACAACGGAGGGTATCCTGGTGCCAAACCTGGCGCCGTCTATCCCGGCACTTTCTACATGCAAGGTAACGTTTCGAGAAACGTCGTCTTGTGTAATGTTGACCTCTGTTCAATTTTGAAATAAACTTTCAAATATTATTTCCCATCCCTCAGAAGACCCCTGGTCATCTTCTGGCTATTCTGGGATGTTGGGTAACTCTCCTCACATTGGTCAGCCAGGCTCTTTCCCAGCTATCAACCCACAGGACAGAATGGTGGGTTTGTGCTTCATTGTTCCTCAAGCTTTCAAATTTCACCTATCGTCACTGCAATATTTACAATTGCAATGTTTCTTTTTTGTTTTCTTTAAAAGCAACCTTTATAATGCGGTGTATTATTTGGTTATTTATTTTGTACTTGTTTTGAAGCTTCACTCTCTGTCTCTGATCCAACAGAACTATTCTCTGCCTGGCAGTGAAGTCAACGGCTTCCACTCTGCCCCCACCACCTACAACCACACATCCACCATTAATGGAGAGGGCATCATGGGTAAGCACCCAAGTTTCTGGACAGCATCTTCAGCTGATCTGTCGAAAGGCTACAGCTGTTAGTTTGTTCTTATTTATTAATCTATTTATTTTCTCTGCAGCCACCCGAGGCACAACAGCAAGCAGTTCAGGAGATGAGATTGGGAAAGCTCTTGCTTCTGTGAGTTTCTTCTTTCTTTTTGTTCCGTTTTTAATAAGTTCACACTGACTAGATATTTAGATATTTCAAATTCTGATTTATATTGACTACACCTTTCAGATTTACCCATCGGACCACAACAGTAATAATTTCTCTTCGGCTCCTTCCACTCCTGGATCTCCCCAGGCCATCCCAGGTAAACCTCAACCATCATTTACAGTAGATATGACCAGAAAAAAAATGTGTCTGCAGCTCCATCTGGTGTTTATATTAAAGAACTGACTCGTAACATGATTGAATATTATCTCTGCAGGAGCTCAGTCTCAGTGGCAAAGACCAACCACACCCAACTATGAAGGGCAACCACACACACTGGTAAGTTGACATCTTTCGCTACTTCACCAAAAGTTATTTTAAAGCATTAAAGGGTCACAAAGTTACGGTATGCGGTTTTGTTTGAGGGTTTTGGGTAGATTATGTCCTACATGTATTATATGCAAGACTTGATGCTTTTGGCATCAGGAAGTCACAGATAAATGCACTTTATCTCTTGGTTTAAAACTGAACTCGGGCTTCTTATAATGGATCTGGTCTCAGTGTTAAACAGTTTACATTATATACTAAACACTTTGCTTTCAATATATTTAGTCTAAGATAAAGCCAGTCTTGATGTGACATGTCTAGGTATTGCAGATCCGAACTGGAAGACAGCTTCAGCCTTGTTTTGTTTCCTGATTTGTGACACTTGAATGAAATCTTACTTCTGTATCAATTTTGTTTGTCTGGAAAGCGGCAACAGTGCTAAGAAACTGAACAATTGAAGTGAACAAATGCTATTTAGTTAACTTTAGTTTGTACATAAAAAATTATTTGTATTTATACTGAATGAAGATGATGTGGGAGTTATCTGTGATAAACTATGGTAATCTCTTTTTGATCAAAATCTGAACTTTTTTATTTTATTTTGTATGTTTTTTTAAATGGCAAATGCAATTTTGTAGTGATATGAGAAAACTGAATGTGCTTGTGAAGGTTGTAGCTTTCCTAAGATCATGTTCTTATAGTTCTGTTATGCTAATGGTCACATTTCATGAACTTGTGCAGCAGAATAAAATGGAGGACCGCTTGGAAGAGGCCATCCACGTGCTGCGTAGTCATGCTGTGGGCCAGAGCCCAGCGTTAGAAGGCGCTCACTCTGACATGCACAGCCTGCTGTCCTCAGTGCACAACGGGGGCCTTGGAGGCCTCTCCCCAGCTTTCCCCAATGCCAGCCTTGCTCTCAGCAACAGACATCCTGCTTTGGTGAGTCATTTTTCCTCTATTTGTTCTGTCTTTTATGTTTTCAGCTGCTAAAAGGATTACATCGACCAAAATATCTCTGCTAGAAATGAGTGTACTCTCATAGAGGATGAGTAAAAGTTCAGTGGTTTAGATGCTTCTGAGACGATAATGTTCCTTTTAAGATTTACTAATGGTTCAGTTTTTAAACAGTCTCATTGCAACAATTTACAAATAAATCAAATTAAATACTTTATACTAAGCAATAAGTTATGTAATCAATTTAATTAGCTCTGCACTCCATTATGTAAAAAAATGTGCATCATTGTTTTCAATAGTATTTGAAGAGGGGGGAAAAAAAAGAGTTTAGCACGTCGTCTTTGTTGCCATCTGCTGGCCAAAGATTATATTGTAAGAAGCAGAATAATTTTCTTACAATATAACTTGGTCAATTAAATTTAAATGTATGTTTTACTCCCCCATAAAAAATTACCAAAGCACTCTAGCTAACTGTTGATAGATTGACATTAATATGCTCCGCTTTGATCAGCAGGGAGGGAAGCATGAGGAGCCCACAGGACTTCCTCCCAGCAGCACTCTCCTGCATGGCCATCACGCCACTGGACCCACGCCATCCGTTGGCCAACCAGAAGGCTTCACTAGTGAGATAAACTGTTAATTTATTTATTTTTGTTACATTACATGTCCTCTTTTTATTTTTTAACCAAGTTTCTCGACTATGGCTAGTAAGCATTTGTATGCTTGTCTTCAGGTCTCCCTGGAGGTTTGGCCCGGTCAGCTCACTCTTCCAGCAGCTCAGACATCAAAAGAGAAGACAAAGAGGATGATGAAAACTCATCTATTGCAGACAAGTCGGAGGAGGAAAAGAAGGACTCCAAGGCAGCACGTAATCGAACAAGGTAACCTTCAATTTGGCTTCTTCAGAACCTTTAGTTAGTAATGTGTATTATTCTTTTGCAATGCACGTGTATTATGGAACAATAGAAGAAGGTTTCCCATCAACTAAGTATGATGGCACAGAAAGTGATGTGATACTTTTATGTTTCAGTTGCAACTCTCCAGATTGAAGTTATCTAAGGGTTAATTAACAATTCCTGTGTTTCCCGCTGATTGTTCAGGCTATGCTAGGTGTTTTAACATTGTCAACCTCCCCTCCCCTCCCTTCATGTCACGTTTTCAGAAAGGAGGCGTTGACCCTCCAGATGCTCTCTGGCCTATCAGACCAGAAAGATGAGTAAGTTTCTCCAACAGAAGATCAACTTTTAGTGTCTTAGAATCTTAGAAATCAACTCTCCAAGAAATGTTTTCACTTGGTGTTTAAAATTCTAAAAGTACTTTCCACGTTTTTTCTTCACAGAAATGATATAATTGGTAAAAAAAACAAAACAACAACATGTGGATAAATAAATTATACATCACAAAAACATATCAACATGAATTTTTTGTGACACATATCACAAAATATGAACCACCGAGAATTTATCGAAGTGGTCATCCTAACCTGGAAATGATGCTTTTCGGATGGCTCCTTTATTTACAATGTTTTTTAATTATATATTTTTTGTGATGCAACTAAATGATTCATAGATTTCCATCTAAGAAAATCTATGAATGTGCCTGATAGGAATGTTTATGGACTTCTCAATTATCATTGGAAGAGCAATCAAACTCTTATTATGATTGCTTATTAAAATTACCCGTTATGCATGTGTCCAATGGTGTTTTGATTATCTTTGATGTTCAAGCAGGGTAAGGACCAGGACCTGCTCTACTCTAAAAGGGCTTAAAATTCTTCTTGTATAGTTTTAGAGTATTTTTTTCTGCATTTTAAAAGGCTCAAACACACAATGAAGGGAACTTATGTTTCTCCCATCCTCTTCACCTTTAAGTTGAACTTCCACTTGCATGACCAAGAGCTTCTTGCCACAGCTTGTTTGACAAAATATTGTATTGGGAGGGAACTTGCTAACTGTATACTGGCTCACTAAATCTAAAGCACATAATATTTTCCATTTATATTTATATAATTACTGTCACAGGCATGCCTGAGTGCATTGTTGGACATTTTCCAAAGGTTGGCAAAGGATAAAGTTATTTTATGTTTAGCAGATCCATTAATGTTTTAAATCATGTAACTAACTAAAAGCTGTTAATTTCTTGCCAGTTACAATCAAATAGTCTTCTAGAAAAACAGCAGATGGTAAAAAAAAATAAGATTTTAGCACAATATTTCTGTTTGTGTGACACTCTTATGTGGTACATCAACAAGCATCACCGCTCCGTTTGTATTTCTTAGCAGTCAGGACAACGAGGACGACGAGGACGTTCCCCCTGAGGTGAAGATGGAGCGGGAGAGGGAACGGCGAGTGGCCAACAACGCTCGGGAGCGTCTCAGAGTGCGGGACATCAACGAGGCTTTCAAGGAGCTCGGGAGGATGTGCCAGCTGCACCTCAGCCACGACAAACCTCAGACCAAACTCCTCATCCTCCATCAAGCGGTCAACGTCATCCTCAATTTAGAACAACAAGTCAGAGGTGAGTTCTTAGAAGCGACGTGTTCATGAGCCGCCGGAGACCGGTTTAGTTCTTCATTGTGAGGTGCGTTTCTGCTTTCCCTTTGTCAGAGCGCAACCTTAATCCCAAGGCGGCGTGTTTAAAAAGGCGCGAGGAGGAGAAGGTTTCCGGGGTGGTGGGGGAGGCACCCATGCAGCTCCCAGGAGGCCACCCAAGCATGGGAGGAGATGGACACAATCCAGTTGGCCACATGTAACTCCAGGTGGGTTTTCCAAAAAAAAAACAAAAAAAAAAAACAATCTGGTTATCGTAAATGTTTGTATGCTTTGAATTTTCACAAGGATCAGAGTGCAGGAAGATACTTCATCTACACAAATCCATAAAATTATTCTGTTACCCTTGCTAACAAATGTTCCAATAATAGGCATTTTTTTAAAAAGAACTACCTTTGCGAACAATTCTTATAAACATCATTCTTAAATAGAACTGCAAAAGAAAATTACTGTCAAGCAGAAAATATGAGCTGCAGATGGTACAGATATGCAGCAAATTTTGCTTTTGACTACATTTGCTTTATTTTTCTCTTTTCCAAACTGTAAATGTGACATGCTTAACCACAATCCTCTTCAGTGTGGAAGTTGTTACTGCAGGAAGAACACTTCATTTTCTAATTTCTGTATCAAACGAGTTTTAAAAACTTAAGCTAAGAGAGTAAAAATCACTTTAAAAAGGAAAATGCTGCTACAATAGAGAGCTACACTTTGGAAGAAGGATCCATCTTCCACTGATCTTCAGTCTGTCCCTTTAGAGAAGGAAGAAATTTACCTGAAGCAGGAAGTGTGACTGTAATACAGAGTGGTTCTGTGCTGTTGGATGAAACTTTTTTCTCCATGTGATGTAATGTACTCAATCTGGGAATGTTTGCAGTCTCCTAGAAATTTCACCATTAAGATATGTGTCTACATTCTGGAGGGAACACACACTAAGATAGATATTTATGGTAAATCTTGCTAAATGCCATTTATTCTGAAAATTAAAACAAAGCACGAATGACCATTTTAAATGTCAGCTCCAAATTATCTTTGAAAATCTCTATTATATAGTGACGTCTCTCTCACATACATTGTTGCTTCTACCTCTGATATAAATGACATATTTTCAATAGGTTAGATTATTATAATAGAGCATAAACTGGTCTTTGTAAAACATCACTTAGGCAGCTGCAGCTTATCCAAAATGCTTATATGAATTGTGCTAAAAAAATAAACTTGTTTAGCTGAGGTTTTTTTTATGCGTCTTTCCAGCTTTTTAATGTGTTTGGATTTTTTATTGCTTTACAGATCTGGTGTTTTCCTGGCTCTCAAAGGATGTGGCCTTAACAGATTTCTTCCACCCATTATTCTCAGTGTGTGTGTGTGCGTGTATATATGTGGACATGTCCGTGTATTGTCCGTTCGAGTTTCAAGATGCACATTGACACACTCACATGCATACTGCCAAAACTGACACAATCTGTTTTTCGCACTCCCAGCCATGACTACAAGCTCAAATGTGAAGAACTTTTTTTTTTTTTTTTAGTTTTGGTTTGTTTTATACATGTAAGATTTTTATTTTCTTTTTTTTTGGTTTCCAACACGATAATTGAACACCAGAGTACTTTTTGTCCTTTCAACACTTTGGGACTACACACACTGCCAAGAGGTGCTCTGGTGGAGGAATAAAAAGGAGACCTATACAAACACAAATTAAATCAAGGATTTGTGCCTAATTGTTACATGTTTTCTATTTGACATTAAGGCAAATTGCTTTACATGTGAGGAACATTTGTGAGGGATTGCTTATGTGTATGAGCAGTTATTTTTTTAAATGTATGTCATTCCCAGCGTGATGGTACAGTCTTACATATGTTATGTAACTCACAGCTGGAGTTGAACTGTCAAAATTCAGTGACTTTTCCTCGAGCGCGTGGAAAGTGGCGGAGAGTCGGCCCCCCGATGTTTTTGACATTTCAAGTGCAGCTTACCTGAAAGATGGGAACGCCAACCAGACGTGGTCTCAGACCCCCTCCACCCCCCCCCGTGAGGCATCTGGAGGCTTGGAATCAAAGACTTCTTCCTAGAAAGTTATGATTTGTCCAAGTGAAAGAGTCGGTCAACAAAACAAAACAAAACAAAAAACAGTTCTTCCGCTTTTGTTGACCAGGCGTTCTCGCGTTTCTCCAGCAAGCCCTCCGTCACGCATTCAGGTTTTTGTCCTGCTTTGTGTTGTAAAGCATACACGGACGAGACGAAGCACAGTTGTACAGATTTAGGCTTGACCTGCGTCACATTTCAGTCCCTGAAAGTCTTGTATTAAAGCCATCAAAATCATCTGAGCGACCAGCACCACTTTTTGTGCTGCTCCTTCCTCGACATGGTTTACTGACGGTGCCAGCGGACTCGAGTCTTTCCCACCCCCCCTTCTTTTATTCATGTACTTTAAAAGGCAAACAAATCCAGGAGGGATCTTTTTTCTTCTCTCAGTCGAAGCAGACGAGCCTTTTGTGTAATTCCTAAACGAGCATTCCCGCTGAATTACGAACCCTTCACCTTCCTCCCGACCGTCAGCGTGTTCTCCCCTTTCTTACTGAGAGAAGTGTGACCTGTAAATTCACTTCATACATTATTCTGTTTCATTTTTCAAAAGTAAATATATATAAAAATATATATTTTTTGTTAGTCTATACATTGTAGATTTTTTACATAAATGGCAATATTAGTTTGAAGTTTAGAGTGTATTGTAGATGAGCTGTATAAGGGGATATTTAACATTTAAATGATGTTCAAATTTTAATTTGAAATTAAACTGGGATGCCAGGAAAAGGATTGACAAGATGATCAATGAGCGTGTTTGTAAATCCTTTTATTGTCCCAGTTTTAGTTCAAAGGCACATCAATAACTACTAAGTTGAATGCCTTCTTTTCCATTTGGGCATATCTGGACAGAGTTTGTGCCACAGTCATGTGACAAAACATCAGAAGGGATTTTTCTTTTTTCTCGTCTCCAACAGTAATTATGCAACTGGTTTTTGAATGTAGCTACCATGCTAAATGTGGATTTGCCTTCATTTTCAAAGTTGTTTCTGGGTTTTGTTAGCACATTGTAATTTCTTTTCACTTTTTTTTTTTTTAAATGTCTGCCCTTAAACCAAGTAAGTCTGTGTCTAAAGGCAGATGTCTGGATTTGGGTGTAAGGTAATGGATATTATTGAGAACAAAACAGTGTTATTGTGATGTTATTCCCATGTCATGTTAATTATTTCTTTCTTTTTTTACCAACATGTAATCACAAGTGGGAGGTAGAACATTTTGTGTGTTTCATTTCTACAAAAAAAAGGAAAAAAAATATGAAGAAAAAGACATATACAAATCAATAGTGTGGCCTTTTCATTCTCAAGACTTAAGATGTCACGATGGGAGAGTGATGCCTTATCAGTGCCTGAACTTGTATTTTTTTTTTCCATTTAAGACAGTTTTATGTTGTGTACCATATCATTTCATTTATCTTGGAGATTAAAGAGGTACTTGTTCATTCCCCCCCACCCCCATCCTCCCTTTTCTCCAAATGCTTTTTTTCAATTTTTGAGGAAGAAGTTTAAATGGTATAAAGAGATTTTCTTTCAGTGTACCTAGTTAAATAAATAAATGTTAAGCAGATCTTGTTTAGTTTTTCTTTTTCTCTGCTGTCTGTTCAACTGGATTACATTGTCCAACCTGCTGTTTTCATTAAGGTCACTGGTCCAGGTTAATAGGTACCCTGTAATTACAAAATTCACATGACAAGGTTTAAAAAAAAAAAGGAAAAAAAAAAGACTGCATCATCCTCTGATCCATTATCTGCATAGACATGTTTCGGGTGTGTTGCTTCGATGTAGGGAGGGAGTTTTTGTTCCTGCATTAGCTGAATCATCTGAATAGGAGTATTTTATAACTTGTTTGCAGTGGCTTTCAATATGTATAATCAGTAGTTATCATTGTTATCAGACCTGAGCTTAATTTTCAGTTTGTTTTTTTGTGACTTTGACATTGAGATTTGTTTTTTTATATATCAGATTAATTTTCACAAAATCAGTAGGTGTACTGGATATCTGAAATTTTTTCAAAGAAAAATGTCTAAATGTGGTTTATATTTGTCTCTAAATGACGCACCTAAATTTTGTAGTGGCACAAATTTCACTCATTTCTTCAGAAACTTATAAAGTTTGGACTTCTCTCGACAATAGCAAACACTGATTTTATATCAAGCAAAACATTTTCAGGTTTTTAATTACATTATTTAGCTGAACTATAAAGGGACGCGACCAATGAGTGTTGAATACATTTACAGAGTTTGTAATTCTGGGTTGAAGACAGTGTTGACTTCTTTCTGACTCGATCACTCTTCTATTTACATACAAATAGGTGAGATTTGTCCTGTATATAACATTAATGTAGCAATAAATGTGCCATTTTTAACAACAGATTATACCTTTTACAATGTCTGGCTTTTGAATATTGTATACATAAAAAAATAAAAGGAGTCTTTTTAATAAAAGAATTTATTGTAGTTTGGAAATTGAATTTGTTTTAATTGCCAATTAAATACATTTGGGAGAACTGTACAGGTAAATCTCCAATTAGAACATAGTAGTTAATTGATTTGAATAATACAAGTGAAACTCAGCTGCATGTATATATGTATTGCAGTGTAACATTTCAAGTATTTAATTCTTAATTTTGGTTATAACTTTTTGTTTTGTTTATAGTCAGTCCTTCCAAGAGCCATAATCTCCACCTTGAGAATCTCCCCCATACTCTCAAATGGGCTTTACTTCACAATCCTTCCAAGGCTGTGGTTGTCCCTGGTGCTTGTACACAGTTACTAGTTCTTTCTTCCACTCAGTTTTCCAGTAACTTGCTTGGGCACAACCAGTTTCTTTTTAAATGTACTTTTGTGGAGTTTTCTAATTATAGAGGGGTCGGTAGTATCTTTGTATTAAAGAAAAATAAATTTTCTGAACAAACCAGGTTTCATTGGCTCCAAGCCATAATCAAAATTTACAGAAACATATGAGCATCTTCAGTTTGAGTGGATTGACGTACTCCATCTAGAGTGGGGATTCTGCGTGAAATGTGGCTCACACAAGATAGCACTGCAGAAGATGGTGAAGGAAGCCGAGAACGTCACTGAAATGCTCCAACCTTTTATCTGTTTCAGAACTTCTGAAGGAACAGGACTGGAAATTATTAGCCTCCTTACACCCTCTTCATAAACTGTTTAAATTGCTGGCTTGAGGGAGAAACGGCACCACCAAACTGCTACATAGATTTCTGTCTTAAGCTGTAAAATTACTGAGTAGCTATTTGGAGATTTGTTATAACGGAAGATTGTGTATTTTATAGTATCGAGCTCTATTAATGTATTTTGTTTTTTATTTTATAATTTTTAAGGGATTTTTTTGTTGTTACACCAATCCTTAAGAAATGGGGTGTCGTTTTTTAATATGCCATTAAATATTTTATTCAAAAAAAAAAGAAGATGCTAGTTGGATGATAGTTGGGAAGACAATTGTTTGGTGTCCACAATTGGTCCTGAGAGAAAACCTGATAAGATTTTTCTGAACGCTTTTGTTTTATAGTCAGGCACTTCAAGGGGCAGCTTGAAACAGGTCCTTCAAATCCATCACTTCAACGTTCGGCCGCTCTCATGTTGTGATTAGTTTTCAAGAAGAATGATTCAGAAAATACTAAATAAATTTGTTGGTGCCAAATATGTCTCAATTCTGAAGACATGGTAAGTCACTATAACGCTATAACAGGCTGAATTTTCAAGATAATTAGTGTCGTTTTTTTCGCTGTAGTTGACCCTGTGTCCTCCTATGTGACCCGTCTAACTGACTAGCTTAGCTTGGGTATGAATTAAATTAACTTCATGGCGCAGTTAATAATTAACTTTTAAGTCTATGAGGTATGTTGTTAGCCATATGAGGACTCTGGGTGATTTTACTCTCAAAGACATATTTTAAGGTAACTATTGCTAAGCTCATAAGTCTAAAATTGATTGTCTCTATAGTTCTCTTGTTAGGTATAATAAAATTCCCATTGAAATCTGGTAGTTCTTTTTGTATAGTTGCTTGCTTGCTGCACTAGATGATATCTATTCAAAGAGCATTAAAAAGGATTTTAGATTATGTAAATATCAGAAGCTACAATTGAGTTTCAAACCAGTCAGTAATTTTGTGCCAATTTAGTGAAAATATACAATGAAAATCTATAAACATTTTAAGATGACAATCCCCTTTTTGGATTAAATAAGTATTACGGTAGATGTAATATTATTAATCAGTAATACTAATCTAATGACAGCTTGAAATCACACAGAAACTGGAGCTCCAAATTTGTAAGATCTTTTGCATAATGGATATTGGTAAAAATAAAATAAAATGCAGTATCACAACATGACAGAAGCTGCTCAACAGTTTTAACATCAGAATAAGTCCTGACCAAGTGTTGGTCACTACATTTCTGGAGCGGCTTCATGTTCATGCCTTCAGATTAGCTCAAACATCTCTTAGTAGAATAGGTTTTCACGGACAAACATCTGCAACCAAGTCCATTGAGAAGAAGCACATTGCACTCTAGATCAGTGGAGTGGAGTGATAAATTGTATCCCTCTTGTCAACCCATTGGACTATTCTGGTTTTGACTGGTTCCCAGAGAGCGGCATTTGCTGGACTACATTTTTAAAGGCTTTTTAAAAATCAGTAATCTGTGATCGGCCAGAATATTGCAATCAGTGCACCACCGATTTAATGACATCTATTTGACATCAAAGTTAATTTTCTCATTTTGCTAACAGTCACAGGTTTAAGTACGTGGCAAAAGCAGATAATGTTCTTTTTTTATTGAAATCCACTATTTTCAACTTTTAAAACATTTCTTTTAAACCTTTGTTATGACACATAAGTCATTCTTTTTATAGAGTTCATTGTGCTGCAGCATGATCACAGTAAATTGCAGGTGGGCGAGGGACAGTCCTGTACCACAGGACGTGGTGTTGATTCATGCGTTGTATTTTACAGTCAAATTTGACCTTTTTAGAAGTCCTTGTGTTTTCCTCCATCTCTAGGGTACCAAATATGGTTGCCTGGGGAACAGTTGGCGGCGTGGCGGTCATTCACTTCACCGACTGGCGGTTAATTCTGGACTATGTGCCATACATTAATGGGAAGTTTAAGAAGAACGATTAAAGAGAGGTGTAGGATGTGAGTGTTTTGTCCTTGTATTCAACACAGTTTATTTCTCCTTATGAATTACCTGTGAATTTCAAGCGCAGGTAATTCTTGTGTTTATAAGTTTAGTGTTTATAAGTTTTAATCCAGTCTGGCAGCTCTTAATTTAACACAAACTTCTGTGTTAATGTAATATTGATGAAACTTTGCTTACATCTTGACACTTAAAGTTTTAATTTAGTTAAATTTAAAACTTCGGAAGTGTCCACACCTCCACCAAGCCGAAGGTCCAGACGTAGAAGAAGGGGAGTATATATTTACATAAAATTATAAAAATCAATATTGAGAATTATTTTTTTATTTCAAACAGAAAATAAATAATTCCTGCTGCAGTTGATTATTACAATCAAACAGTTGGGACATTTTCTATATACCTAACCAAAAATAGGATGGACAGAAAATATAGTTGTAGTTTTCAAGTACCTACTGTGCTGCTGAATATTATCCCATTCGGTCTTTGTTGTAAATAAGGAAAAATATGTAGGAGCCTTCTTACCAACTGTGCACAGCAACAGGTGGGAGAGGGACAGTCCTGCACTCTTTCATGTGTCACACAGCAGGAGAAAACTCTCCAGCACTTTTATTTCTTGTATCAAATCAGAGGGATTTTTATTTGACAAAAAAAAGGCATTTTTGAAACGGCAACTTTTTTTTTGAAAACCCTTGAGATAAAAACCTGGCCAACACCTACATAAAATCTTTATATGTTTTGTTTTATGCTGTTTAGTTTTATTTTTCGAAATTAGAAAACACATGAAATAAACCACTTTAACATTTATTTTATTTTGAATATGCTTTCTGTGCTTTAGTTCTTTTTGTGTACTTAATTTTGTAACAGGCTAATCTAATCATTTAGACACTTCTGGTCTTTGTTTCTTTTTTTTTAAATAATGGCTGTAGAGGTGGAATAGTTTAATAAATATACCAATGTCTGAAATTATCAGCTTCATTATTCTGAGTTGGATAGTTCAGTGCTTTTGACCCAATCAAACAGATGTGCGTTTTACTCGATAAGCCTGGGGTGACCAAAGTCAGTCCGGCATCCTGCATGTTTTAGTTCTCTCCCTGGTGGTAGAAACAACCTTTTCAGCATGTCAGTGTTCTTCTTAGGCCATCTAATGAGCCATCATTGGATCCAGGTGCATTAAACCAGGGAGAGAACTAAAACATGTAGGATGCCGGCCCTTGAGGACCGACTCTGGACACCACTGCAATAAACCTTATATCTGCTTACAGGACCAGGACTCTGGGGACATGGCTGGACTTCTCTAGCAGCAAGTTTAAGTAGGATGGCTGGTCTCTGCAGGCTACACAACGATGCACTCTGTAAAAATGCTTCTTTTTGATCCATTGTTGTAAGATGTGAATAAATTATTAATTTATCCTAATGTTTCCAAGATGTCTTGTAACTTTCAACTATTAAAATGGTTTTGCTTAAAAATGTTTTCTTTTTTTATTATTATTGTGACAAAAATCTTCCATATTTAAACATCCTAGGTGCGTTTAGGGAACTTTAAAAACTACAGAAAACAGTGTAATGAACTTAAGGAGGGAAAAAAATACACCTGTAGCTTTCAACGCCTGTTAAAATGTGTACAGCATAGTCGACAATAGCTGGAGTGTTACTGCTGGAGGACCAGACATTGAGCCTAGACGCACACTGCGATATTTGCGTGGATAATGTCTTTCATTTTTAACATCGGAGGGGGGAGGGGACTGAAAGAGGAGAGGGGAGAAGGGATTTAACACAGCAAGAGGCTGAAAGCGTGATAGTGTCCTCAAGATGGATAAAAACGAGTAAGTACACCGGCTAAACAATGAACAAAACGCCTACAAGGGAGTTAGTTGCTGTAATTCTCATGTTTGGTGCCATTTTTAATGTAAACATGGAAAGTATGTTTATCATCGATTAGGCAAACGCTGCGGTCTCGCTCTCTGCTAACAGCAGTCCGGTGGGGTCTCCTGAATCTGTCGCTCTCGTTTTTTGTTTTTTTCATTTAAACCACTTTTGCAAAGTTAAATGTTTCGTTTAAGTACATCGATATGTGTAGTGCATTGAAATGTGTTTTCAACGTAAGGAGTTAACCGTATAAAATACATGCAAGTGTTTGTGCGTCGGTTTTCAAACGCGTTTACACAAGAGTCTCTAAGAACGTGACATGTATTTTACATTATTCGCGTTCATTTCACTGGATCTACTTTGTTCATTGAAATGAAAAAAGCCGGCTCCAAGTCTGAAGGACAACGGTCTTCATTGTCGTGGTGAAACGACCCCCCTTTTTTGTCGTGTAACTTACGTAGAACTTGCGCATTTAAATTCACAATGCAGTGCAATTTATATGTATATTTTTTATCACTGCTTCTGTTAGTTTCAGCGGCGGTAATGGAGGCTGTCATTGCTGCTTCGGGATTGCTCTACTTTCTGTTGTCACGTTTATGTTCTCCATACGTTAATGGAGATGTTATGATGGCTGCAAGCGTTCAAACAGAACAAAAAGCTGGACTTCCTTTACGTGTCAAAATAAAAAATGAACGACCTAACTTGTATTATCAGATAAACAAAGCACACATATAAGAAATGAAGCTGTTTTAGTTTCTGTTTTTTTTTTTTTTTTGCTTGACAAATGAAATTTATAAACAGTTACGACTTGTGAATTTGTTATGTTTATTTGTTGCTTAGTGTCTATATTAATGCAAACTTCATTGAATGAAGGGTTTCTGGGTGGTTATGCCATATCCTCGCTTTAGAGTGCTGGAGACTCATCAAAAAATATGGCAAACCTTTTAATAAGCCTACTATTTCTATTAAATATTCTAACAAATATTGTTCTGTCATTTCTGAATGAATCAGTTTTTCTGATTAATTGTAAATGGTGATATTTCTAAACAGTGCTGCTATCTTGCCAGATCCCTCTTGAAAAAGAGATTATAGATCTCGGCTAGGTTTAATCTGGCTTTACACGTCTATGGCAGAACATGTGTGCAAGTTAAATAGATTAATTTTATAATCACTCTACCACTGTAAATTCATGAGCGCTTTTAGAAAGATAAATGTATGAAGAATTCATTGAAGATTAGTAAGAGCTAAACCGGGTATTGGAAAAAGTATCTGCCCAGTTTTTTTGGGTCACTTGGTAGATATTTTGTTCCAATTACTGCCTAACATGAGATTATTAATTAATGGTACTCAAATTAAAGACAGATTTTTTTGTCTTCATTTTTTTTCGATGTGAGCTCATACTACTGTAAAACATTGCATATTTATGGGTTGCCATTTGTTTGGCCAGCAATAGAAATATTGGGAGGGGAAAAAGCTTGGGTGGGAGGAAGATAAGAATTAGATTAACCCCATGTCTTGTTAGCTGAATAACTTTAAATAACACCCATGGTGACAATCTTAAAATAATATTAATAATGACAAGAAAACTATTGAATCTGGCATGTGGTTATTAAATTAAAATTATTTGAATACTGAACTTAAGGATTGCTTTTCTGTTATTCGATTTATGAAATTGTAAAAAATAATGACTTTTGGGATAATGTCTGTTATTTGAGATAAACTAACATGGTGGCTGTTCTGCTAATGTGTAGGGATGTCAATGTGTATCTTTCTGTCATATTAAAATTTGAGGGACAGCTTAATTATATGTAGTATTGTTATTACTCTTTTTTACTCATCAAATTTTAATTTATTTTATTTGTGTTACATTTTTTTTATTAAATCAGGAAGAATAAAACTTTGTATGAATTAGTCCAAAACACCAAACAATGGTATTATATTAGGCTGTGGCCACAGTTTTTTTCCCTCATGCCAGCAGACAGGCTTCATAGGAAACAAATTCATATGTTTAATTGTTTTTTGTGGTTTCTAAACATCTGACCTAATTTCATTACTTTAGGCATTTCTAATGCCATTTAAACAAGGATGTAATGAACACAAAATACCTGAATTATTAACGTGACAATTTTCATGTTGTCATATTAAAATGTTAATAGACTAAACGAATTACTGCAATTGGTGCTTCGTGACCTATATTGAGAACTCAACATAAATTTTTAGGACATTTTTTTCCAGAAGCTTTTCTTTTGAAGTCTTAAACCTGAAGCGTCCGGTCTAGCTCCGCGCTGCTCCGTTTTTCCTTTGCGGATGTAGTTCCAACGGTGACACGCAGGTGGTGATGGGGCCGAGATCTGCGCGGAGCGATCTCCGCAGCCACAAAGAGACTATATGCTTTTAGCCGGGAGATCCCATTACAGGGGGCACGCGCTTTAAAATGGTTGAAACAAAAGCGTGAGAAGCTCCAGACCAGCCTTTCAGATTGCAGCGACACGTTTTTCCAAAATCCGACCTGGCTGTTTGCCGTAACTTTTAGCGGATTCTCTGGCCAGCCGCGGGGGAAATGGAGAAGAAAAGGTGGGATTGCTCTGCTCTCCCCAAAGGCTGGAAAATGGAAGAAGTGACCAGAAAGTCGGGTTTGTCAGCTGGGAAAAGCGATGTCTATTATTTTAGGTACTAAACGACTGATAACTTGAAGTACACCACAGTTACACCATACACCGAGATTGCGGACGGAAGCAGACAGGAAAATGAGCAGGGTGGTCGGTACAAAAAAAAAAAAAAAAAAGTTTTGAAGGAAAAGGGGAGGGGGTTGTCTGTTTTTGTGGGAGGACAAGCAGGCCACCTCCTCCCAGAAGGAGTCCTTTCAGCCGTACAGGCCCGCCTGGGCCTTAATGGTCAACAAAAGTCAGTGTGATCTCCGTTAATAATTCTCTCTGTTTCCCATTGAAGTCAAGATTTGTTCTCATTTAGCAGAGGAGAAGAGCAAGATGAGGATCAGAGGCAAGACAGGGGGGAGGCGGGTCGGTTGTATAGCTTGTGGTAGGCTGACTGTACAATCATAACAGTTGACGGTTCTGTGTCATGTCAGATGCGTTTGCATGAGATACTAGCACGAATCCACCCACCGTGTTTCTTTGTTGTTCATTGATCAGGCTTCGAGATACTGATGCTCCTTTTAGGTGCAGCTGCCGTGTCTCCATTGTAAACACTAGGTGTCCGTTTCGCCATCTTTACTTTGTGTTCATTCATATCTTGTGGTACTTTTTTTTAACATTGTTCTGAATAATTGTTTTTGTCATATTCATTTCTGACTAGTTTTACTAAAATTCTGTTGCTCTTCATTAGACAAGAACTTAATTGAGTTTTTGTTTTTCATTTTAAAAAACGCATTCATTTCTGTGATTTCAGCATCATCGCTCGTCTAGATGTGTAAAAATGCTTTTGTTGCACGTTGTTGTGGCTCCTTGTGTGGATGTTGTCTGAATATCAGTCTTAGTATAAGTATAATAAGCCTGTGTCTTTTTCTGGAGCAACAGTTTGTACTAATACAGTCATATTTCTCGTCAGTCCATCTGGGAAGAAGTTTAGGAGCAAGCCTCAGCTGGCCCGTTACCTCGGTAACCAGATGGACCTCAGCTCCTTTGATTTTCGCACGGGGAAGATGCTGATGAGCAAACTGAACAAGAACCGCCAGAGACTGAGATACGACAACAACAACCAGAACAAGGCGAGACGATTTTAAAATTTAAAATTTTACATACATGCTCAAATTTATACACACACACACACACACACACACACACACACACTGATTTATAGATGAATGTCTCTTAGCAAGTTGCAAAGACAAAAACCACACCGAGCTTATGGGATAGTTCTGGCTTGACATTTGACCCATCTTCCTAGCAAACACTTAGCTATAAAGCATTTATAATTCATGTGTGATTCATATATAATTCAGGTCAGGACAGAGCTTCCCAAAATCTTTGCAGGAGCCGTCCTTTTTCTTTTCTTAGACCAATGTTGATGTGTTTGGCTGCAGTGTCCTGTCTAGTTGAGATTAGGTTTAAAAATCTGGAGGGTATGTCCATTTATTTTTTGGTTTTCTTCAGCAAATTAGCCCCATAGCATGATGCTGCCACCACAATGCTCAGCAGTATTCTTACAATTCAATCTTTTTTTTTTTTCACCTGACCATAAAACTTTTACTCTTGCGGGAATTCGGCTTCCTTTTTAATCTATTTCCTTTTTTATTTCCCTTTTTTTTTGTCTGGGTCAGATGGTTGAAACTTAGACATATTTCAGTGTCCCAGTAGGACAGATGAAGGATCCCAGACACACATCCAAACTGGTTAATTAATAGGCAAAGGAGGTGCAACAAGCAATGGGACTTTTCTGTCATAACAAAATATGTGAATATTTCATTGTGTTGATATTTGACACAAGAGTTTTGTGTTTTTTAAGGACCCTCTTCATATCACAATTATACTGATACTGATGGGACCATAAGCCAGGCGGTTTTGAGTGTTTGTTCACACGCAGCCTGAGAATGGGTCTCCTGTGTTCAGACCCACTATATGCAAAGTAAAAGCAAGTTGAGACACAATGATGCAACCGTAATACAACACTCTTCCTCAAATGTCACTCAGAAAAGTTTTTCTATGCAAATTAGTTCTGCTTGATCTCAAAGCAGTGTGTTTGCTTTTAAGTGAACTGTTGAAAGAGTAAATACGCCGTGTGATCAAGTTTCATCCCCTTTTTTTTTCTTTTTTTTTTTTACCGAGCTGCAAAACAAACAGGACATTATTGCAGCTAAACGTTCGTTTCCAAACCGATTGTTTTCCTCTCAGATTTTTGTTGCATTATTTACAGAGTCCAAATCAGCCTTGGTCAATAATCCTTCCTCTATTCTCCGCTCCTTTAATTTCCCAGGGCAAACCTGACTTAAACACGTCGCTGCCGGTAAGACAGACGGCCTCCATTTTCAAGCAGCCTGTTACAAAGGTTACCAACCATCCCAACAACAAAGTGAAGACGGATCCTCAGAAAGCCGTCGATCAGCCCCGACAGGTGAACAGCCCCCGGTTACTATCATAAGCGTCTCGCTGCCTCGCAAACCAGAAAGACGGGTTTCACACACAAACCATACTGTGACGTATTAGGTGTCACAAGGGGTAAAAGTTTACTTTTCAATTTCCTGTATTGTGAGTTTACATCTTGAAATGGGAACAACATCTTTTTTTCTCCCCCAGCTTTTCTGGGAGAAAAAGCTCAGTGGTCTTAACGCGTATGACATCGCAGAGGAGCTGGTGAAGACGATGGAGCTGCCTAAAGGCCTGCAGGGTAAAACCGCTCGATCCGTTAACCGGAGCGATAACGTTTCTGGAGAAAGTCGTCCTGAAAATGTCTCGACGACTCTCCTGCAGGTGTCGGGCCGGGCTGCACGGACAAAACGCTCCTGTCGGCCATAGCGAGTGCCCTGCACACGAGCGCCGCTCCGATCACGGGCCAGCTGTCTGCGGCGGTGGAGAAGAACCCAGGCGTGTGGCTGAACACCGCCCAGCCGCTCTGCAAGGCCTTTATAGTCACAGACGAGGACATCCGGTATGTTGTTGGTACCAAAACAATCACTCCGTTAATTACTACAATTGTGTTTCAAACCAAGCAGTCGGATCTGAAATTACTTCCTGGTGAAACGTTTGGATTGGTCAGTTTCAGAGACATGCAGTTAAATAAAGGGGAAATATCCGCTGGACTCTGGGAACAATGCTGCTCGTTTTACGTTTACATGACTTCCATTTAATATGTAATG
Source organism: Poecilia reticulata (assembly GCF_904066995.2). NCBI lineage: Eukaryota > Metazoa > Chordata > Actinopteri > Cyprinodontiformes > Poeciliidae > Poecilia > Poecilia reticulata. Next base: position 21,684,813 of record NC_088833.1, read on the forward strand.
CTCGTAATCCAGCCAAGCTTGCTGTAACCTGATTGCTTGTTAGCAGTACCCGCAGCGACCACCGGGCCTGTGCAGAATCCGCAGCATCTGCTCCGAGCTCCAACTGTCGCCTCCTAACGACTTCCTGTTGCGCTTGTGTTGCAGGAAACAGGAGGAGCTGGTGTACAGCGTCAGGAAGAGGCTGGAGGAGGCGCTGATGGCCGACATGCTGGCCCACGTCGAGGAGGCCGCCAGCGAGGGGGAGCCCCCGAAGGACGAGGGCAATGGCAGCGAAGACATGGAGACCGTATAGCACAGGTAGCAGAGGCGCTGACGAAGGCCCCACAGGGGGGCTGGGCCTTTAAATTCATGCATGCGCCTTTAGGTTTCTATGCCAGCAGAATTATCTGATACAGCAACTCAAAGTAGTTCACAATTGGGGAAATGGAAGAAAAACATTTCATTTTTACAATTTATTTTATTTTTTTTAACCAAAAAAATCTGAAAAGTGTGGCATGCATTTTTTTTTATTTAGCCCATTTTTACTGACTGCAACCATTTTAATTTCAGAATTTGTTTAATTTGTAAATTTTAATGACCTTTTTCACAGTGTCATAATTTGAGACGCTGAATTTTGGGTTTCTCTTACCTGCATATATAATCATTAAAATTACAAAAGAGGTTTAGAATTAATCACTACGTTTGAGTCTACATAACACGTGAGACAACCGGCAAGAAATGCTGAACTTTTTATGCAATATGAATTTTATTTTTATTTTAGATGCGCCTGTAAGTATTTCTGACCCGAGACCATCCCGCCCATTCGTACCATGTAAAAGTGGTGGCAGCATCATGCTGTGGAGATGCTTGTCCTCTGCTGGGAAGCCGATCAGAGTTGATCTAAATATAGGACGATCTTAGAAGATAATTGTTTTTATTTTTTCATAAAAATTTGTCTTGAATACATGTCACATTTTTACAGAACGTTTATAATAATAAAAAAAGTTGACAACCATGTATTGTTTCAAATTTTGGACTATTTTGTGTTGATATTTTACATAAATCCTAATAAAACGCTCTGAAACCTTTGCGTCTGTTAACTTCAGGTTCATGTCTAGAATAAGTGGAAGAATCAGATTCTGCTCAATCGAATGGAGTCCAGACGAAACGCTTCCTAACTCGCTGGTGATTGTTTCTCCCGGCAGGTTTGCTGTGAAGACCAATTGGACTCATTCACCCCCCCGCCCCCCATCCCCATCCTCACCCCCACCGTAAACACGAGCGTTAACCGTAGGATTTCCATTCCAGTGCGGCCCTGAAGAACTGTCCCTCGGTGTCCAGTCTAGGCGTCCACTCACTCCAGAAGACCCTCGGCCGGCCATTTTATTACAACCCGTGATCGTCTCCACCAAGTGGGACTCGGTGACTGTATTTAAGAGCGCAGATGATTTTTAATTAGCAAAGCAGACAACTATGAATGACTTAAATATATTCGATATAATTTCCTTACAATGTGTCAAAGATGAGTGTTTAGTGTTAAATGTATTTTTTACTAAAACGTCTCGGATGGATTTGTGTTGTTTGTTTTTGTTGGCGACAATCATGTCAGATCCAAATGGTTCAGGTCAGCAGACAGCCGGCGTGTTTGCCCCCCCCCCCAGTTTGTTTCAGGCACCTTTTGAGGCGAATGTTTTTTGTACTGTACTGCATCCGTTTTTGGAAATTTAAAGTGAACTGTCTCAGCTCATCTTGTCATACTTTGTATTTAAATGTCTTGTTGAAATCATGCTCAGTGTTGGTTAGAGAAAAGAGGTGTGTCTTTAATTTTATTTTTTTCCTTTAGCTTTCAGAGCATTTGGTGGTTTGGTTTTGCTTATTTTTTGTTTTTTATCACTAATCTGGGAGCTTAGAAACGTTTAAGAGTGCTTTTGTACATTTTGGTTCTGCTTTTTTTTTTTTTTTTGGTGCGTCATCACACACTCGCCGCCTCTTTTAAAAATTCATGCACAAAACCGGCGACGACAGATGGGGTGGTTTCCAAGGAGAAAGGGTTTTACAGTTTCTGTGCTGGCTCACAACATCCAGCTGAAATCATGAAATGCCCCACCCAACCAGAGCGGGCCGATTGCTGAAATGTGTTAAATAAATAAAAATGTCACTATGGTACCAAACCTCTGCATTTTGTTCTTATGCACATTTTACATAGAGTACAGTACAAATGCTTGGGGAGTTAATTGGGACTAATTGTGAAAAGCCAACAGAAAGTAGTGCATAATTGTTGTGGTTTTACATAATAAAAATCTGAAAAGTGTGTCAGGCATTTTTTTTTTTTAACCTTCAGAAACTATTTTGCTTCAATCACTTTATAAGCCCAAACTAAGGATAGCGTTGCTCTCTTATGCTGCAGTTTTAAAGACGATATGTATTCTGGATTATTTATTTAATTTTTTTTGACTGGGCCATCCTAACACATTATTTGATTAGTCATGGAGAGCTACTTCCCTTCAAGGTTTCGACGAGTCTCTTCCGTTACACACCTGAAGTGGAATGACATGTTGATGAGGGAACTCATCCATTTGATTCAGGTGTGTTGGATAAGGGACACGCCTGCAACTCCAGTCCTTGAATGACACTGACCTGCAAGTTTTGGACGAATCCCTGCTCCAACACACCTGAATCAAATAATTGGTTAATTACAAACTTTTGCAAAAATCTTGCTGACGTGGGACTTTTGAAGACAAGTTGTCTTTATTGTTTTTGCTGACCTGTAGAGTAAAATCAGCTACATAGAAATCAATGGCAAAAGTTACTTATTATATTGATTAAAATAAAAAAAATTTTTTTAACTCATCTCCTAAAATCCCAATGTGACGAAATGTGAAAAAGTTAAGCATGAATATCAGTCAAGGACCTTGTAGATGTTGTCCTCAGTTTAGCAAATAGGTGCCACTGAGAGGGGGGGGGAATATCCTGAGCTGCTGCTCCTGAGTGTGATTTATCAATCTTTGCTCATCCATTTGCTGCAGATTAACAGTTAACCCGCTCGCCTCTTTATGTGAGTGTGAACAAAGTGCAAAACTGCCGTCAGCTGGACGGAGGCAGAGGACACCGGCCGCTCCTCGGGCAGGAACATGCAGACCGGGCTGAGGTTTCACATCAAGTCTCTTCACAGCTTGGAAAGGATAAAAACATGGCAACTCTGGAGCTATACACAAAGGTGAGCTGAAATATAGAAATACATGTAAATATTTATATACATCAAGCGTGCAGATTAACTTTAATTTAGCTTTCAGAATTGCCCCCCAGATGACGGGTTGGTAGGATCGTTGTTCTTAAAGCTGTTCATTACCTGACAGATTTCAAATTACTCGGATAAATATCTGCAAAGAGTTTAAATTCATCTGTTGGAGCAAATGAATAAATGAATATGTTGCCGGTGAAAAATAGTTACGCACACAGGCAGTTCAGAGAGAGGATGACCAGTGTTAATTTTTAACAGTTTAAGAGCTTTTTGTGCTGATGGGTGTCAAATGAGCAGCCTGGGTGGGGTGAGGAAATGTGACGGCATAATTTAATAGTTCAATTTAGAAAAAAAAAAAAATCCTGATTATAAAGATGTTTTCTCAACTGATGCTCGGATTGCTTTCCTGCAGAATGTGTTTGTCTTCTAACAGCACTTTGAAATGCCTTGCTGCTGAAATGTGCTATACAAATAAAATTTGATTGATTGATTGATTGATTCTAAGCGGTTCTGTAGTTACACACCTGTCTTGTCACTTCGTCAGGGGGCAGGTGTGTGGGTGCCTGACCCAGAAGCAGTTTGGGTCTCAGCCAGTCTCCTGAGGGACTACAAACCCGGAGACGAACAGCTTTTGCTGCGACTCCAGAATGGAAATGTGAGCCAGTTTCCCTCATGAAAACTAAGTTTGTCACGAAATACAAATTGATTTTTGCAGCACTGATGACCTCCAACTCAATTTACTCTTGGTTAGGAGGTCCATTACTCTGTGGACTCCCCGTCCGATCTCCCCCCGCTGGGGAATCCCGACATCCTGGAGGGGGAGAACGACCTGACGGCTCTCAGCTTCCTGCACGAGCCTGCTGTGCTGCACAACCTCCGGGTCCGCTTCCTGGACTACAGCAGCATCTACACGTACTGCGGTGAGACTAAACAATGACCACAAGACGGCAGAAACATTTCGGGGAATGTTATGTTTGATAGATGAAATCTAACGGGGCTGGAAGAAGATCGAAGAACTTTTGGACGGTAATAAAAAAAGAAAACAGCGGCCTGCTCCTGGGTGCTTCTGTTTGTGTTGTTACAGCCCGTAATAACGTCTCCAAATCATAAACTCAAAGGTTAAGACTCGGAGGGAACTCCCACATCCTCACAGTGTGTAAAACTTTTAGAAGATGTAGTTAGACTGAGGATTTAAAATCATTTTTAAAATGTTTGTGGAGTTAAAAATTTGTATCATTTGAACGTCAATCTGTTTAGGCAGAATAGATAAAGCGGTCACATGTTTCACTGTACTTTGCTGGGATTTTATGTCGCATCAGGCTGAATCAGATGTATGGAGTATATCTGAGAACAGCAACTCATAAGTCTTGCCACGTATTCTAAGTTGTATTTAGGTCTGGACTTTGACTAGGCCGTTCTAACACATTGCGTTCAGTGTGGCGAAAAAATTTAGAGCAATTTACCATTTTTCTTCCACTTCACTTTTCTGCACTAATTTGCATTCATATTCATCGTTGCAATACGGCAAATTACATTAAGGGTTGTTTGTGAAATTATAAAATGTTATTTTAATGGGTATGAAAGATGGATAACCTCTGATTTACATGGACATGATCACAACTAGAATCAAATTAAGTTTTACAGTTAAGCTAAAGATCTTGAACAAGTGTTTAAGCTTTGCTTTCCCTTTTTAACTAAAAACTGACTTACAGTCTTATCCTCAGGATATGCTTGATGCTTTGAAGGTTTCCTTCTCTGTCTCTCCCTGCAGGTATTGTGTTGGTAGCCATAAATCCCTACGATCAGCTGTCCATATATGGCGAGGAGGTAATAGACGCTTACAGCGGTCAGGACATGGGTGACATGGAGCCTCACATCTTCTCTGTGGCCGAGGACGCCTACCGCACCATGACCAGGTGAGAGGTCAAGGAAATGAAGACGGGTTCAGTTTTTGCCACGGCTCTTAATCTGTAAAGACCATTTAGAGATTCAGTGTGTTTGTGATTTAGTTTGTTGAAGCACTTTGCGACTCTTGTGTTGAAATGTGCTATGTAAATACTTTTTTTTCTCAGGGAAGAGAGGAATCAGTCCATCATCATCAGTGGGGAGTCTGGCTCTGGAAAAACGGTTTCAGCCAAATTCACCATGCGATATTTTGCTGTGGTCGGAGGAGCGGCTCAACAGACCAGCGTGGAGGAGAGGGTGCTGGCTTCAAACCCCATCATGGAGGTAAATGGAGGGGCGGGGGATGGTTTCACCCTTAGCTTTTTCTTTCTATTTTTTTATGTCACGCCTCTGTTTTGTTTGTAGTCCATAGGGAATGCCAAAACCACCCGGAATGACAACAGCAGCCGCTTCGGGAAGTACATCGAGATCGGTTTTGGTAGAAAGGGGGACATCATCGGGGCAAACATGCGGACCTATCTGCTGGAGAAGTCTAGGGTTGTCTTTCAGGTGGGATTCTTCAGCTTGTTGCTGATTTAAAGTTCTTAATGATGCAAATACTCATGAGTTTTTTCCCTGTTTAATTTATTTATTTTTTCTATGTGCAAGGCGTCATCAGAGAGAAACTACCACATATTCTATCAGCTGTGTGCAGCCAGAGATCTGCCTGAAATGAGATCACTCAGACTGGGTGGGCCCCTGCTTCACACCGCTTCTGATTTTTATTCCTGCTCTGCTGATGGACTGACATGTTCTTGTTGTGTTTACTTCAGAGCCCCCTGAACATTTCCACTACACCAAACAGGGAGGAGAGATGCAGATTCCCGGCACGGACGATCTGTCGGACCTGGAGAGAACTCGCAGGGCTTTCACCGTCCTCGGTATTCCGCTCTTAAAGTCGCACGTTTGTATGAATGTAAAGTTCAACAGCATGAACAGAGAAGCTTCATCTTCCTTATGCTGAATCTGCAGGTGTGCAGCCTGAGCAGCAAATGGAGCTCTTCAGGATCCTGTCCGCCGTTCTGCACCTGGGAAACGTCAACATTCAAGCCAGCGGCAGAAGCGCCGACAGGAGTTACATCAACGTAATCATTATTATCCATTTCCGTTCTCCTATTTCATATTCTAATTAATTTGTAGTCATGTGAAAAAGGTTTTGAACCCTTTGCGACCTCCTGGATGAATTGTTTCTTGGAAGGATTCGCAGTTGTTTTCTCCATGTGTGGATGATGCCCTCTCGATGATGACCTGAGTGCCTTAGTATTCACTCAGGTCATCTTTGCCTGACACTAAAATATGTTTGATGATCTGAAGCAAGCTGTAGCAGTACGGGTTTTCTGTTTCCTCCTCAGGCAGACGACCGCTCTCTGGCCGTCTTCTCCAAGCTGCTGGGAGTGGAGGGATCTCAGATGGCTCACTGGCTGTGCAGCCGCAGGCTGGCGGTGGGTGGAGAGATGCTGGTGAAGCCCATGACTGGTCAGCAGGCTCTGGAAGCCAGAGACGCTCTTTCCAAACACATCTACGGTCAGCTGTTCACGTGGACGGTCCAGCGGCTCAACTCGGCCCTGCGATCGCAGAAGGGGAAAACCAAATCTTTCATAGGAGTGTTGGATATCTACGGGTAAATGATGACCTTTGGCTCTTTTGTTTGTGTGCAGCAAGAGCTCACGTCTTGCTCTGTGTGTAATGGTTTAACAAGTCCCTCGTTTTGTTTGTTGGTTGCAGGTTTGAGACTTTTGACCAGAACAGCTTTGAGCAGTTCTGTATAAATTATGCAAACGAAAAACTTCAGCAGCAGTTTAACAGGGTGAGTTGCATCGCATGTTTGCTCTAAATGTTTTACAGAACCGCGAAGGCTCTATTTATGAGGTTTATATTTTCATGTTTATGCTCTCTTTAGCATTGCCCTTCCGCCTTTGCAACGGAAATGTTCATTCCTTTTTATTTTAATTTTACATTTCTAATACAATTAATGGATTTTCTGTATGAATTTTCTGTATGAATAACATTAGCAATACAAAATTGAAGGCGGTCCCAGCAGCCAATTGACCTAAAATCAGAAGCTCAGCTTCTGCAGTGCGGGAGCTGCAACCACCGTGAAGCTGCGGCCACAACGGAGTAATTTACGAGCTTCAACAGATGCTGTGAAAATAGAAGTTTTTCTACAGATTGTAATGCCTGATTGGATATTTCATGTAGAAATGGTTGCAGATCATGAGTATGCTGTTTTAGCAAAAAAAAAAAATGCTGTATGTTTTTGCATTTTATAAACAAGTAGAACATGTATAGAGACTTTCTCACAAGTAGTGGAAATATTTTCATGTAATGTGAAATTCAATTTCGATTCATCTGCTTGTCTTCTTTCATCCATTTTATATTACTTTCTGTTTTTGTTCCCTTTTTGCCCGTCTAAATGTGGTCTTGATATTTTGTAAACCCCTTTGACAGCAGAGGCTCATGTTTTCTAAAATATTTTGTGCTCATCTGTTTCCCAAGTTTACTTTTATATATCTTTGTCTTTTCTTCTTTCAAGCACGTCTTCCATTTGGAGCAGGAGGAGTACGTCAGGGAGGAGTTGGCTTGGAACCGGATCGAATTCAGCGACAACCAGGAGTGCATCAATCTCATCGAAGGCCCTCTGGGAATATTTGACCTGCTGGACGAAGAGTGCCGGGTCAGTCTCGGAGTCTCTGTTTGCTAATTCGAAAGGAATCGCCATTCTCACAACTTGTGGCTTTTGGCTCATGGCGGTCTCAATTAATTTCCAAATGTTGGCATCATTCCAGCCTTTCCTGGATCTACAATCCCGATCCTCCCAGTAACTTTGTCAGCATTATCTTTTGTATGCAGTGATTGTGGGAAAATATCGCAGCAGTGAACAGAAGCAGCTGAAAGTCTCAGTTGTACACATCATCAGTTTTACTTCTAAGGATTAAATTGTTTATTTGTTTGGCCCCAAAAAGTCATTTCAGGCTAATGCCACATGTGCTGGATGGAATGTAAGTTTAGAAAAAAAACGAATGAACAATTTCATTTGGCTCTGGTACGGAAGAAAACAACTCGCAATTAAACATACTGGGAAACATTTGGAAAAAGTGGACACTGATCGATGTACTGATTCTTTCTCAACGTATTAACTCACGATGTTTGAAATGCTCCATCATGGTTGTCTGTGAGATGACGCATATATTTCTTCTTGAATTACCCAGATGCCGAAGGGGTCTGATGAGAACTGGGCCCGAAAGCTGTACGACCAACACCTGGCCAGCAAGTCCCACCCTCACTTTGGGAAGCCCAGGATGACAAACAGTGCCTTCATTGTTTTCCACTTTGCTGACACGGTAAGGAATCAGACGCTCCAATTGTTTCCACCCGTTATAAAACTCAATATTTTATGCGTTTTTAAATATCTTTATCCCCTCAAATCAGGTGCAATATGAATGCGGCGGATTTCTAGACAAGAACCGAGACACTGTGTTTGAGGAGCTCATCAACATTCTCAAAGCAAGTCAGGTAGAGACCTGATCAATACCAAAGTCAAACAATGGTGTGTGTTTTCTCAGTAAACGGTGCCGCCCCGTTCCCTGTGTGTGTGTGTGTGTGTGTGTCTCGCTCTCGCTCTCTCTCTCTCTCAGTCTGAGCTGGTGGCTGAGCTGTTCCAGCAGCAGGGAGGTGCTCCCTCTGTGGCCAATGGGAGCGTTCGCTCAGGAAAAAGAGCCGCCAGAGAACACAAGCTGACTGTAGGCTACCAGGTGAGCTCTCTTTTTTTTTTTTTCCCATTTGTTTTGTTTGTTTTTTTAAGCCTCAGCCTCATAGTGCATTGCTTTTTTTGTGGTCAGTTTCGTCAGTCCTTACAGATGTTAATGGACACCCTGAACAGCACCACTCCTCACTATGTGCGTTGTATTAAACCCAACGACCTAAAAGCAGCTTTTATGTGAGTCTGTGCTGTTATTCGATCATGCCAACCAAAGCATGTGTGCATATGTATTACTTTTTTTTTTTTGTCTTTGCATGCACTCATAAAGGTCCGTCCTCCACTTTTTACAGGTTCGACCCACAGCGGACGGTGCAGCAGCTGAGAGCTTGTGGGGTTCTGGAAACTATTCGCATCAGCGCAGCCGGTTATCCATCCAGGTGCTGGACACTTAGTTGATTATTTACTCTTTGTAAATAAATGAAAAACAGAGACGAAGTGAAAGAAAGTCTAAACCTTCCATATTTTTAACATTTGAAGTTAATTTCTATCAAATGACATGTTTATCTCCTCACCCAGATGGACATACGAGGAGTTCTTCAGCAGGTATCGTCTCCTCCTTCGAGGACCCCAGAGCCAGGATCAGGCTCAGGCCTCATGCAGACGGGCTCTGCCTCAGCTCATCCCAGACACCGACCAGTACTGCTTCGGAAAGACCAAAGTGTTTTTCCGAGCCGGTCAGGTGGCCGTCCTGGAGAGACTGAGGTCCGAGCGGCTGTGTGCCGCTGCTGTGACCATTCAGCGCCACGCCAAAGGCTGGTTGGCTCGGATCAGATACAGCCGGGTCCTCTGGGCGGCTGCTACCATCCAGAGATTCACCAGAGGAGCTCTGGCCAGACGGTGAGGAGAGATGTTTATTATTGAGCTTCTAGCTCTCTGGACTTCTGGACAATCCACTGAACACGGTGCCTTACTGAAGGATTCACACCCCTAGAACCATTTCATCTGATTTTGGTTGAGAGCCACAAAATGATTACTCTCAAGTAGCCAAGAGTCCAATTGTTTTTCTGGGGGAGCTGCAGATGTCCACAGCTCAGGTGGGGAGGGGGAAAAATATTAGTTTTGCTTTAATGGAAGCAAAACAAGAAAATATATACTTCACACTACAAAGTTGTCTCTTTAAAAGTGACTAATACTTGATTAGCAGGTCTACATGTATAGTGTCACAAAATGCTCAAGTTTCCATGCTAAGACAAGTCACAAGTAAGTGTGTTAAAAAAATAAATAAATAAAAAAATCAGTGACCTGCAGTCACATTCATAGCAAAATTTAGCTTTTCTGATTTTATTTGCTTTTTTCAGTTTTAGTAAATGACCAGTTTGCTCAAACCAACGCATGTCTGAAAACAGTTTATTTACTGTGTGTGTTTGTGTGTGTCTGCAGGCGGGCTCTGACTCTGCGCTACACAAAGGCTGCCATAGTGATCCAGAAGACGTACCGGATGGTGGTGGTCAGGCAGCTTTTCCTCATGATCCGAGACGCCACCGTCACCATCCAGGCCTTCACCAGGGGGACTCTGGCACGCCGCAGATACAGACAGGTCAGCATTCAGAGCCGGAATATTATCTCTCTCTACCTGATGTCGAAGTTATGAATTACCAGTGATTGGATGTAACAAAGTCCAGGTACTTTAGTTAAGTACATTTTAAATTTACTCCAGGGTACTTTCAATTTTTACTCCACTCTAGTTTGCATTAAATATATGTCAATTCTTTTCCACTGCATTTCCATAATGTGTTGCATTACATGTTTCATTCACGTCCCATCACATTATGTTTTTTTTTGTTGTTTTTTTTACATTTGCCTACAAGTTTGAAAGTAATCGATGACTTATTCGAGCTAAACGGTAAAATAAATCCCCAGATTCCATTGAGACATTACAAAGTTGAATATAGAATATTTTTTTAATCTATACTGACAAACTGGAGTGGAAATGATCAGTGCTTATTCCTATGTTAGGGTGTCTAGTGTAGATTTTCTTTTTTTCTTTTTTTGTCAGCCAGATAACTTTTGCTTGTATGTTAAAATAACACATTATTTTAGCTTTGTGCTGAATAAAAACTTTCACAGGTATAATCATCCCTCTTTCTTGTTTAGCTTGGCGGCATTTAACTCTGCAGGTCATCCCTGAAATAAACTCGGAGTAAACACAATAAAAAGATGCTTTATCCGCAGTATTGTTCATTAAAATGACACACTATTGATGTATTAAAGAGAAAATACTTATGTAGACCTTTCCATTAGAGAAAACATTTTTACTTTCAGTACTAATTTATATTTAAAAGCAAGTGTCTATAAGTACATATAAACAGACAAAAATGTACTCTAGTAAAAGAAACATTTTTACTTAAGTTCGGTGTTTGAGCGCCGTCTCCACCACCGAGTTTCACATCTGACAAGTGAAAGTCTTTTTCCTTTGCTCCTCAGCTGATGGCGGAGCGGGCCGCCGTGCTGCTCCAGGCGACGGTGCGTGGCTGGCTGGCGAGGCGGGCGTACCGGCGGGTGCGCGCCGCGGTCATATTCATGCAGTGCTGCGTTCGCCGCAAGGCCAGCAGGAGGGAGCTGCTGAGGCTGAAGGCCGAGGCCCGCTCCGTGGAGCGGTACAGGGAGCTCAACAAGGGCATGGAGGTCAAACTGATGCAGCTGCAGCTTAGAGTCGACCAACAGGTGGGTCACGGAGAGAATCTGATTTCTAAAACATGAAATTCTGCCGGATTAGAGATCTGGTTTCGTCACGCTTTCTGTGTTGTGGCAAGGCGAGGGAGAGCGCCGCTCTGAGAGAGACTCTCCACTCGGAGCGAGAGGCTGCCAGTGCCGAGCTGGAGGCTCTGAGGGGGATCATCCAGAAACTGGAAAACCAGAAACTGGAGAAGCCGCCGCCTTCCCCGGCGGTCAGCAAGAAGGAGGTGGAGGAAAAGAGGAGAGCGGAGGAGAAAGCCGCTCAAGAGATCCTTCGACTCACACAGGTGAAACGATCCGAATGAAATTAAAGGAGACGAGTTCCTACATTTGTCTTATTGGTTGCACTGCAAAAACACAAAATCTTTCTAGTGCAAAAGCTTTTTAGGTTTCTAGTGCAAAAATCTTAGTACACTCAAGATGAGACAAATTTATTTGGCATGATGTAGGAGTTTATCTCAACAATTCCTTAACATTTATTATTAATTTTCCATATGAGGGAAAAATGTCTTGTTCCACTGGCAGATTCGAGTACTTTTTCATCAATGTTAAGGAACATGATTTCCCTTTGGGATCAATAAAGTATGTATGTAGCTAGCTATAGTCTCTATTTGTTGCTGGAAAGTTGCTTGTAATTTAGTTTTTGTCTCGTTTCACGTGTACTAAGATATTTGCACTAGAAACGAGATCAAAATACTCATAAAATTTTCTGGTTTTTTTTTGCTGTTTCTCTTGATTTTAATACTCGTGTAATTGTCTAAGGAGATGCAAGCATTGCAGAAAGACAAGGAGAACATCAGCAAGGAGAAGGAAGATCTCACCGCTCGGCTCCACGAGAAAGAGAGAACACAAAACGGTGCGGCTCTACTTCTTCTCCTCGCTGCATTAATCAACTTTTTTTTTTCCCCGTCTTGCCACAGTTTTGAACAGTTTTTTTTTTTTTTCCCACTTTTTCTTTCGGTTTATCCTCTTTATGTATGCAGAGTGTATACAAAAGGCCGTGCTAGAGGGCAGCGCAGCTCTGCAGTCCGAGCTGGATGAGGAGAAGATGAAGTACCAGGGTCTCCTGAGGGAGCTCACCAGACTGGAGCAGAGATACGACAACCTGAGGGAGATGAATCTGCTCACCGAGGTCCACAGCAGCACCTAAATGAGAGATCGTACCCTTAGTCCAGCTGGATAGCTTCACTTCTCTCGCCCCCCTCTCTTTCTCTCTCTCTCTCTCTCTCGTCCCAACGCAGCGCTCCAGAGGACACAGAAGGACCGACTCGGCTCAGAGTCTGATCTCCGAGCCTCTCTCTCCGTGCTCCACTCCGCTGTCGCCCCAGTCTCTCACGCCGCTCTCGGGGTCCCCCTTCGCATCGGCGTTCCCGTCCCCTGAGGAGAGGCGCAGGATCAGCGTGACGTCCCCGACTCCGGAGAGGAGAATCTCGGTGTTGAGCTCGGAGACGCCGCTGGTCAGGAAACGCCCCGAGAGGGAACGAAGCTTTTGTTTTAAACTCGCGCGGGACGTTTTGTGAACGACACACGGACGTGTTGGTGTGTTGGCTTCGACAGGATCAGCTGATGGAGAAGGTGGACGTGGCCAAAGACCCAGCAGTGAAGAAGAAAGGAGAAGACCTGGAGTACGCTTATGATGCCGTACGAGTGGCCAACAAGTCAGTTCTTCCTCCGTCGCTTCATGTATTGATGACCTTTGCACTTTTTCCACATTTTATGATGTTATAGCCACAAACTTCAGTGAATTTTACAAGTATTTTATATACACACCCATCTATACCAACTTTACCCATTTAGACATTTCTTTTCTCCTAATTGATCTTTGTAAAATTCCGTTTTTTGCTTAATGACAAAATTTTATGCACTGGAATTCATTCCGGGGTTTGAGAGTAAACAGGGTTATATACAGGTGCGTGCCACACTTTTCAAGGCTTTATTTGTAGGAACAATGTATAATTTCACCTCCACTTCACAATTATGCTCTACTAAGAAAAGGCATTAGAGGTTTGCAACAAAATGTGAAAAAGTTCAAGAGGTATAAACACTTTTTTTTTTTTTTTCTTTTTTAAGTGACTGTAGCTTCATGCTTGACGTTTTCAGCGAAGGCGTTTAATCTGTCCTGGTGTCTGTCAGGTTTCTGGAGAGCCAGCTGCAGAAGCAGCAGACTGAGTGGAAGGACGAACTCCAGGACCTGAGGAACCAGCTCAGTCACAAGATCTGTTCTGGTTCCTCTCCTGCAAAGAAACGGGTGAGAATGTAATCTAGTTGCTTAAAGCAGCGGCGGCATTGGTAAGTTTTTATTTTGGGATCTAAGATCTCATTTACAAGAGAGATCTGTAACAAAGAGCAAGTTTAAGATGAGATTTGGATTTTTTTTTATCGATCATGTTTCCTTATTTACGTTCAGATTTCTCTATACTAAACCTTAAGTGTCAAATGGTGATCAGATTCTGGTAATTTATGCCGTTATTCAGAGATTTCTAAACATGACGGTGAAGTGTGATTCTCCTGTTGTGACTGAACTGCAACAACTTTGGATCCTCAAGTTAAGGGTCTGAATGTTTCTCCCATTAGGATGTGTGGCAGCTGCTGGAAGCCAGAGAGTTTGAGTGCATGAGGCTGCGCAGGGAGCTGAAGGAGCTGAGGCACACGGCGACTCTCAGACACCAGCTGACGCAAGGTGAGTCTTCCTCCTTGAGCCCAACACGAAGTAAAATCACTGCAGTGAAACAAACCTATGGTCCTGTGACGTCGTCTCCATTTGCACTTTTAAATATTTTTTTATTTTAAAATTTTCTTTCCCATTCAGTCAGGTTTGAGTTTTTCTTTCGTTTCCAGTTTCGCTGTCGGCTCCAACCACAGAGACGTTCTGTGCCGCTCGGCCGAAACCGGCAGCCGTTCCCGGTTTGCTGGAGTGCAGGAAGAGAGACGAAACCAAACTCATCAGGAACCTCATCGCGGGTGAGCTCCGTCTCATCCAGCACCTTCCACATTTAAACTCATTTTTAGTGCAGAGGAAGCGGAGGGTAGACAATGTATGGACGTGTTTGAATCATTTTCCTAAACTTTTATTTTATTTTGAAGGAAAATAAACAATTATTTATAAGTGTTTGTACAGTAATATATAGCCATTAAAAATGTAGTTTTTTTTTTTTTTTAAATATAATTGTAACTTTAAATATTGAGTTTTACACCTTGGTGTAACACCACTTGTTTTAGTGGTTTAATTTTTTCTCTTTTCCTTTTACATACAGTGTTCTGTTGTGCCAGGTTTCCCTTCAGTCCAAACAGAAACCCCGTTTGATCAGGTGCATGACAATTATTCGGTCACATTTCTTGAACTCCTCTCCGGTCCTCTCGCTGTCCCGCAGACCTCCGCTCTGAAGGCGCGCTGGCTCTGCCTCCCGGTTTGCCGGCCAGCGTGATCTTCCTCTGCGTCCGTCAGGCCGACTGCAGCGGAGACGAGGGTCGCGCTCGCTCGCTCTGCAGCGCCGCCCTCATCGCCATCAAGGCCGCTCTCAAGGTAACCGGAGCTCTGGTTGCTGTGCGTGTGCCAGAAGGGAGCAGCGAAATGTAATTATAGAGGCAGATCCCATCATGTTGGGTGGAAGGGAGGGGGGAGGACCTGCAGCCAACTTTCAAACACTTGGAGAAATAAAATGTTTTATAAAAAAATCTTTTCCGTCAGTGTGATCTTGTTCTAACAGCGTTTTCCTTCTTCAGAAGCAAACCTCTGATCTTGACATGACTGCTCTGTGGCTGAAAAATGTTGCTCTTTTGCACGACCTGTTGACCCAACATTCTCCAAAACGGGTAACCGACGCCTGCTGGTCATTTTCAGTTTCCTGACAGAACTTTGTTTTTTTTTTTTTTAAACTGTACATGCAGTCTGGTTGTGGTTTCCATGATAACAACTCTTTGGTGTTTGGCTTCTCAGAGTCTGGACTCTGATGAGCCCGTTCCTATGACGACCGACCTGAGCGACTTGATCCGCTCCCTGAGTGACCTTTGCATCCAGGCCTATCAGCAGCTGCTCTCAATCACCGAGGCACAGCTGCAGAAACTCATCGGTAACTCTACAGTGACGTCACGCCGGTGCTGCCGACGCTTTTCCCTCCACTAAACTTTATAACTCCCCCTCTCCCTTCTCGTTCTCCGCCTCAGTCCCGGCCCTCCTGGAGAGCGACACCATCGCCGGTCTGTCCGGCTCAGCGGTGAAACTGGTCGTCTCCAGGAAGCGGGCGGGCTCGGAGCCTCGGCCGCTCAGCGCTGACGCTCCCACCATGGCGTCTGTGCTGAGGCAGCTCGGAGTGCTTCACGCCGCCCTGAGCCGCCAGGCTCTGCCCCAGAGTCTGGTGGAGCAAGCTTTCCGCCAGATGACCTACCTCATCTGCGCCTCTGCGCTCAACAACCTGCTGCTGAGGAAAGACATGTGCTGCTGGAGCCGTGGCATGCAAATACGGTACACGGTCGCAAACAAACGCCCCAGCCTGTTTTTTTTTTTTTATCCATTTAGTAACTTTAATGTCGTTAATTATGTAATGAAAAAGGCAGAGAGGTATCGGTACATCCTTACTAAGGTGATCATGTCGGATAAACTTAATTCAACTGCCAATGTCGACACAAAGTTATCGCATAATGGTGAAATAAAAGAGTATATTGGATTTTTTTTTTTTTAACTATTTAAAATAAAAATATGAGAAGTGTAACGCGCCTTAGGTGTTCAGCCCCGCTAAGTCAATATTTTTGTGTAAATCTCTACCAGCTTTGCTCATTTAGATACAGATCCTTTCGCTAATTCATCTCATGAAATCGACTCGGTCATCTGGGAACTCAGCTTCCACTGTTTAAGAGTTCAAAGATTTATGTCTTTATTTATTTTTAATTGTCATATCATCTTACTTGTTTGTGGTACAAAAATCGAACTCGGGTTTTGAGATCCAAAAATGACATTTTGACCCCGTCTAACCTGAGCAGCTGAGCAACTTAAAAAAAAAAAAAACTTAGTTGCCTACTAGTTTTCTTGGAAACTGATTTGTCCACCTGAGCAGCAGATCTCTGCAGCTCCTCCATGCTTCCCTGATCAGGCACAAAAAGGTGGACTTTGGTCTGAATGCAGTCATTTGTCTTGGATTTTATTTAAATTGATGGTTTAAATGGTTGCCAGTAGTTTCAATTATTATTTTTTTAATCATGTGACTTTTGTCCGACTTACCATTTTCACCAGTCTGTATCTGGCCTACATGGAAAATGCCATGTGTGGCACAGAACATAAAGAAACGTCTAAGGTGAAATAAATAAATCTTCAGCACAGAAAGCTGCCAGTGGATTGGGAGAGAGATGGAGCTCAAAGATTTAGTGAAGACTTAAAAAATAATGTTTTCAATATTTTGAACAAAATGTTAAAGTATTTAGAAAGTTTATTCCACTTGAAAATTGCTCATGACTTTATGCTGAATGTAATCGCATAAATTACATTCTAGTTTGTGGTTGGAATGTTGAAACAGAGATGCGTTCAAGGCCCCATGTTGAAATGGGAAATGAAATTAACCTGTGGGCTGTGACAATAACTATAACTCCCAAAGCGCTGCACTTTTTAACACATCCAACTCATTTACCGGCGAACATTTTTATTGTTTGTTTTTAATTCCCTCAGTTACAACGTCAGTGTGCTCGAAGAATGGTTGCGCAGCCGAGGCCTGGCAGCAGGGGGCGCTGTGGCCACACTGGAGCCGCTCATCCAGGCAGTTCAGCTGCTGCAGGTGGGGAAAAAGACGGATGCAGATGCTCAGGCCATAGTCCGGACCTGCACCGCTCTCTCCAGCAAGCAGGTGGGTCCGTTTCTGACTTCCAGAAGGAATTCGTTTCAACAATGTTATTTTCTACAGGCATTTTCTAAATCCAAGCCTCACTGGGTATTTCTTTTCTGCAGATTATGAAGATCCTGACTCTCTACACTCCCCACAGTGATCTTGATGAAAAAGTCTCTCTAAATTTCATTCGCACCGTCCAGGTATACCGCCCGCCTCTGTAAAAATCTGACATTTTTACAGATTGAAGCATCATTTCGTTAAAATGATGCCTCTCAGGTCAGTGCTGATGGTCTTCTCTGTTCCAATAGGAGCTTGTCAGAAGCCGCTCTGACAGTCAGCCTCCACAGCTCCTCATGGACGTGAGGAGAGCGTTCCCCGTCACCGTTCCCTACTCGCCTCCCCCGGCCCTCAGCGCAGACGAATTAGTCATCCCAGACTCCCTCAAGATCTCTTTTCTACGCAGATCCTAGAAGAGCACTACTCCATATGCTGAATGCTGCATTCTGAAATTTAAACGCCTTTCCGACCATTAGTGCCGCAACTATTTTCAAACAAAAATTATTAGTCTAAGAAGCCCTCGGGTTATATTTTTCTAACTTAATGAGTCCAGCATTACTGGTCTCTGCTACCGTATCCAGTTCTATACTGATCATGTAGAAATGTCCAGGCTTAAATTTGAAGATGAATGCAGATACCATGTTGAAAAAATATATTGACAAAATCCCAGGTTCAACAAATCTGTAAACAGTTTATTTTTTTAAGAGTTCTAAAGAACTTCGGAATAGTAAATCATATCTTTCCATTTGTCTCTGATATAAATGCCATTAGAAACCAGTTTGTTTAGATACTCTCCCCTAGACGGCAATCTGTTTCCACCACACAGTGAGGATGGAAAAGGAAGAAAAACCAAAATGTCTGCAGCAGTTTTAAGTTTTAGAAATCAGCATTAGAAGTTTTCCACAGATCAGCTGGTTTGTTAGAAGGCAAAAATGTTTGTTCTTTTACCATCACAAATGTAAACATGTGGCGTTTGATAATCTGTACTCTGCTTTGGTTGGATCAGTCTAAAAAATGTTTTTGTTTTTCAAATAAAGCAAGTTTTGTGAAAAGGCACCTTATGCCCACTGTTAAGGTGGAGGATCTGTGATGCTGTGGGCTTGTATGACAACATGAGCTCTGTTGAATAAATGGATGTTGTCTGTTGAGAACATGCTTTCAACACAGGAATGACTCAGAATCTTTTAGATCGTCTAAAGCCAACAAGTGTGACTTTGGTGATTCTTATTAAAAATGAAATTCCTTAACATTTTATCTCCAATAGATGTTCTAAAAAGTCGGGTTGATTTTTTTTATTTTTTAAGATATACAGCTACAATAAAAGAACCATATTGGCCACTTCACAGTTTTTGACCAGATATACCAACCAATGTATCCACTTCAGCGTAAATGTAGCTTCATCTTTGCACAAAGCGACGGAGAAAAGTGTTAAATTTCTGTTTTCCATATTTTATTGGTAGCAGAAACACAGTTGGACTGTCGTCTCAGGAGCCTCGGGGCCCCAACAACCAGAATAATAAAACAAAAACTAAATTAGAAACATCTTTTGTGTAAAAAAATTCTCATGCCAGTACTTTGTACCCACTACACATCAGTAATACATATTTATATATTCACAAACATTTGAAAAATAGAAAATAATCCAAATATCAAAATATAGAAGACAACAATTGGCATTGAACATCAAATAATTAATGCGTGCTGACACGACACGGTTTTTTTTTGTGTTTTTCTTGTTCCCGTCATGCACCGTTTCTGGAAGTACACGATCGGCGCCCCCATGTGGTTCGGCCGGCCAGCTGGACAGAGAGGGGCGGGTGATCATGCATGTCTGTCCGCCTCCGTGTGTCATGTATGTGCTTTTCTTTGTGCTTCATCTACTTCCATCTTCTGCTTCAAACCCAACGGCCCAGAAGGAGGAAGACCTTCCTCGACTACAGAATCATTGTCAACAGCAATAAATAAAGATTATTTTCGTGGCGTTTCCAGCTAGGTGTCAGTTGTATGACTTTTTTTTTTTTTTATTAAAAGATTGTGCAGATGTTTTCTTCCAATAAAAAGACCTTGTACATGCCAGAGTTACACAACATTTATAAATACATTTTTTTAAGACCTTTGTAACCCACACGGTGTAACGATGTGTGTACAACCAGAATGAAAGTCAGAAACTTTCATTTTAGTTCCTAATCATGCGCCTTAAGTAGATCCATATGGCTTGTAATTCATCTCCATTATGTACACGGCCTTCCTATATCTTTCAGCAGTAGCTCCATGCTCATTCTGGAAACCCGTTTGAGCTTGATAATCACCTGCTTGTGTCGCTCCATGCTAAATTCAAGTCTACAACAGAGCAGCAAATTTCACTTCACGTATTCTGACGCGTGTTTTACATGGCAGCTATTTACAACGATCTGCTTCTGCTTCAGGATCATCTTTTCCTACATCAACAAAACTTCAGTCTGATCAATGCCACAACAGCTTTTGATAGTTGGCCCAGAAAGCAGACGGCTTTTACGACATATCAGACACTTGTGCTGCTATAATTAGATTAATAATCCACTATGTAAACATTGTAAGACTGATTCAGGAAGGACTCGTCTACATAGTTTACAGATCCGATGCATAGAGTTCAGTTGGTCCACTTTGTTCAATAATGGGGCCTTTTTAATTATTCAAGACCCAGAAATACATCTATTTGAGTCCTGAACACATTTCTTCTACTTTATTCTTGTAAGTTGTTACAGAAACAAAACTCATAAAAATATTTAGTTTTAGAGGTTTTGTAAACATATAGAGAGATTGATGAAAAGTTAACAGAATCTAAAATAATTTATACCTCAACTGCTCAGGGATTTAATGTATTTTTTTTCCTGAAATCTTTTAGATAATTATTGAAAGTCAAAACATCATAAGACAACAAATGAGTTAAACAGTGACTGAGTATTGGAAACGTTTCTGTACACCATTTGGACCTTAATGTTGTCTTAAAACGTGGGATGCAGACCAGTTCCGGTTTGGATCAGCAGCCCTTCACCGGAGGCTTTTCTGGATTTCAGAGTGAAGCTCGTGACATGTGCCTCGTAAAAGTAGTGAACTTTTTACATTTTGTAAATTTAAAACCACAAACATCCATGTATTTTCTTGGGCCTTTATGTGATATGAACACTGGTTTCTCAGTCGGTGATTGCTTGTTGTTTTTATGATTTAAAGGACTCTAAGCTGCCTTGTTGCTCAAATGTTTTGTTTTGTGTTGGTCAATCTTACTAAAATTCAGTAAGAAACAAAGTTTGTGGTAAAAATGAGACAAAAAATGAAAAGGCATCACACAGCTAAACAATATTGGTAATATTGAAGACCTGTGCTCACTCTTGGGTTGGTGATGGGCGAGATGTTGCACTTCACATGATGCTACTTTGCAAAAATATTTTCTCTATGCATGTATTCGTTTGTTAAATAATTCCCCTTCCTCCTTATTTGGCAGTTAAGTGCTTTTATTCTGAAAGGAAACGACATGGGTCTTAATCTCTCTGCTGTATTGCACGGCTGACAGACCCAGACTGGGCTGCTAGGAATGTTTGCAGTAAAAACACAAAGGTTAGAAATAACCGGGAAAAAAATGAAAGTTTTGGCCTTAAAATGGTAAACAAACCAATAAAAACTAAACGGATCCTCGATGGCTTCTCTTTGTGATTACATGAGGTCGACATCTTCACAATCACACCGAGTCCATTTTCATTCACTCACTCACTCGGTCATATATACTTATGTATAATCTGATGAATCACAGTGCTCAGATGTGTGCTTTCATCAGATTTCTCTCTCTCCATGCTGTCCCACACAGGACGCAGACAGAGGGCGAGGGTCAACGGGACAGAAAGGCCTTGAGGGTGTCAGGCAGTGCTCTGTTACAGGGTGGACGAATGGAAAGACAGACTACGATGACCTCCATCGAATAATCCTGTACGCTTATATATTTCCATTTATATATTTTGTATATATGCATGTTCATATATAGAATTATTTAAATATAAATATAGATCTAGAATAAGAAAGTAATAAACTCGAGTGATAAACTAAAAGCGCTTTGTTTCTGGTATCTGGAATGTTTTGAGCCCGTTTGCGTTGCGTGTCGGGTGGACGGTCGGTCCTGTTGTGCTTGGGAATGGTCTTGGCATATTTCAGTAATTATCTGTTGGCACTTGCGGTCCCTTCTCTGAGTGGGCACACACCAGGGAAGGGATGACAGGGCAGAAACTTAAAAAAATAAAATAAAAAAAAAAGAGTGAGAAAGAAAGTTAAAAATATTTAGAGGCTACAAGATAATTCTCAACCTGATCACTCAAGAAAGTGTGTGTGTTCCTCCACGGCAAATAGGGATCGCTAATCAAAACGGATCATTAAAACATATCGGCAACAATAAAGACACTGGTGGACTTGGTGATGCTCGTCTTTGCTTTGCGTCTTCGCCGCTGGAATGAAAGTATTTACAGCACCGAGTGTGTGGTGCCTCCTGTCTTATCTGTGCTTTTACAACTCTGGATTACCCTGGCAGTGACTTGCGGTGACTCAGGAGAGCCGCAGGGCAGTGGCTGTCTGACTGAGCTCCAGACATGACGTTTTAAGCCCCACTCTGACATTTTTTATTTATTTTTTTTAACCACGGCCCTCCTCTGTAGAGCGCTGGTCGGACTTGAGCTTGACAAACTCTTTGGCCACGTCGTCGTTGTTGCGCTGGGAGAGGATGCGCAGGACGGTGAGGCCTGTCTCGTCCATGTGGATGCGCTTACCCAGCGGCAGCCAGCAGGCGGCGCTGCCCTTGGAGGCCACGTCCTTGAGCTGCAGGACGGCCATGCCCACGGTGCGGTCCTCTCGGGCGAAGCAGTAGTCCTTCACACACACCTGCAGCTCGTAGCACTCTGGACCCACCTCGTTGCTCAGTGTGCTGCGGAGCAGGGAGAGCGGGTCAGCGTTCGTTCGCTTTTCCCACTTTAAAATTCAAACACTTTTCAAGCATTTTTAAGAAAGGTTG
Organism: Poecilia reticulata; assembly: GCF_904066995.2. Lineage (NCBI taxonomy): Eukaryota > Metazoa > Chordata > Actinopteri > Cyprinodontiformes > Poeciliidae > Poecilia > Poecilia reticulata. The sequence goes on from NC_088833.1 coordinate 21,707,312, forward strand.
TCAAACTTTTCCAGCCCCACGCTTTGGAGTTAAAACAATACAAATGAACTAAAAAAAAACCCAGTTTAAATTTGCTATTATATGATATCATTTATTACTCGTATCCATATTTTTTTATGGCAGTATTCTACATTCTACTGAAGGAATAAGATAAACTAAAACTAAAATAAAACTAAATGTTATGGTTTGAAACACCTGGTCTGAGAGCAAATCATTATTTTAACAACATAGATCTCCCAATTTCAATAATATTGTTTTAATTATGATATATATGACAACTTTTATTTCAATTACTCAATAAGAAGTTTAGAAATTAGGTGTAATAAATATTCATTACACTGAAACAATCAAAACAAATCGTGTTAAGGTAAATGAGCTTCCTGTTCGAATGAATTACCTAAACACAATAAAAAAAACAAAGTTACAAAAACAAAAAAATTTAATGTTCTTGGTAACTTTTCTTCCATTTAGTAAATAGAAACAACTTAGCTAATTCTAGTTGATCTAGAACGAGAAAAGTTTGGTCTGATTTAACTTCAGTCACTGAGAAAAAAAATGTGTCTGTATTTGAAAACTTCTGGTTTCAACTATAAGTAACGTTTTCCAGATTTAGGCTTTTAATCAAACGTTAGATTGCACTGTATTACAAAACTGTTCAGTTAGAATATGAAGCACTTTCAAGGGCTTGATCCAGAAATCAAGCACTTTCCAAACCTTGAAATTCAAGCATTCTCAAGGTTTTCAAGCACCCATACGAACCCTGGCGAGAGAGTGTTACATAACCCTCTGCAGCTCTTAAACCTCCTGAAAAACTAGCGACATCACCAGCAACTTACAAAGTGAAGGTTTCGTTGTACTTAGGCGCCCAGCTGTTGTTCTTCGACTTGGTGGCGTACTTCCTCTTCTTGTCGCTCAGGTGGGGGCCGATGATGTAGACCTCCACAAACGGGCGGAATATTCCCTGCGTCTGCCACCTCAGGTCGTTGGCAGCCACCACTGAGGCAGAGAGGAGACAAAAAAGAGGGAAAGCGAGTGGGAAGGTGTGGGTGATGACGAGAAAGAGGCTCATGCGGGGGAAAAACAAAACTAAAAAAAACAAAAAAACGTGCGACACTGTGGAGTCGTGAGAAGCAGAGAGTGAAGAGGAACATCCTGGTGCTTTCTTGCTGCCTAGATGCAGCATCTTGCCCAGAGAGTGAAAGTAGAGGAAGAGAATATGATTCCTTTCAAAATTATTCATACCCCATGAACTTTAACACTTTGCCGTTTACTCTGATGCCCTTAAATAAAATCCAGTGCAATTAAATATATATATATATAGATATATAGAGTATATCTGGTAGATTTGTAAGTCATTGCACAGCTGCAAATCTACCAACACATGGCCATCCACTTAAATGGATAGGTGATGGAATGAGCCAAAAAGAGAAAAAAACAAACATGTGCTTTAAACTTGCACTTTAATTGCAACAAAAACAAGATGCTAAATACTAATGCACAACATGTTTTTATATTTTTATTTAGAAAATCATCTTGGTGCACCACAGAATATCCAAATACTAAAACACTTCGAGGTGTGTGGTTGCAGTGTGAGCAGCAATTCTACAGGTGTGGATATATTTAGCATGTTCATATTTTTATTTGACAGCTCTATTTTACGTTTGTACCATGACACGCTTTTGAAAAAGTAGTTCCACTTTTATTTTGTCTATGTGAGTGTGAAAAAAAAATCTTTACCTTTCACTGTGACTTTATGTTCGCCAGTGTTTGGATGAGTGAAAACCTCCACATGGATGGACACTTCGCCCACAGCGTCGTCCACTCCGGTGCCTGACAGAAAAAAAATGGAGAAAAGAAATACTGTTAAGACTTTACATAAGAAAAAATAATCCCACCTCCCATCACTAGCCAAACATTAGCAGATGCCAGAGGGCTCTCATGACCATTTTCTCTTCCTAGGCTGGATTGCAAACTAAAATTTGCAGATAATTTCCCTTATAGTTTTATACAACATAGATAACAGCAGGAAATAAAATAGACTACAAGGATCCGATTAAGATCATGTCGTGGTCTTCAAGTGGAGAATTAGCGGCTATGAGTGGGCAAAGGTGTTTGATAAAAGCAGGACTGCTTTTTTATTTGTGCTGAGGAGCAGAAACACAACCAGTATTGGAGGCGTTTGGAGGTAAAAATTTTACAGCTCTGAAGCCACAATACAAAAGAACTTAATGATGAAGCCTTGACTCAAGGTAACAGTTTTTACATGCAGTATGCAGCTGAACTGTGCAAATGTAAAACACTGCTTCCAAGGATAAAGATATATAGTCTTTTGATGCAAAGAAGAATAGGCCAGAGAGGTAAGCTGAGCTTGTGGCATCATATTCAAAAAGACTTGAGGCTGCAACTGCTGCCAAAAGTGGATCAACAATATATTATGCAAAGGCAGTGATTTCTTGGTTTTCTATTTTTACTAAATTTGCAAAACACTCAACATGTTCCCCCCCTCGTCATAACGGGAGGCTTATCTAGTATAATTTGGAACAATGCTGCAACATAGCAAAATGTAGAAAAGTGACACGTGATGAGTACTTTCCAGATGCACTGAACAATTTTGAATTCAGACTGAATTCTTACACGGTCATAGTTATAGATACACAGTATCTGTATAGATGCAGGGTGGTTAGTAAGAGGCAGACAAGAAGAAATGAGGTATGTTGCAGAGGGTCAGTTGATAGTGTGCAGTACATCCTGATAAAGATCAAGTCAGCTCATGCTCAGACGGATCTATACAGGTGCACACACCATATACTGCCTTCACCCAATCATGGTGAAGGCAGGTTGTCATGGTTTATGTTTCTTGTGCACTCTTAGTTTTTGTTTGTACTTTTGTCATAAACTTCCACCAGCACCAGATTCACGAGTCATTAGTGACAGATGGACACTCATCGCGGGCATGCATACATTTAAACAGTTCTTTTTCCAGGATAGAAAAATTGGAATACAGTGATTTTAAAAACAAGATAGTTGTGCACAAATATTTTTACACAGCCTCACTTATAATCAATAAAAGCCTCTTATAAACTATAACTACATGTTTTTTACAGTCAGCAAGCTTGTCGCCGATAATTCTGACTAGATTTTTGATCATTCTTCTGAAATAGTAGAGCTCATTTACATTGGTTGGTGTCCTGGCACAGACACCGCTTCAAAACAAAGTATAACCTCCAGATGTTTTTTTCTTTTTTTTTGTCTGACCCATTTTATCCAGACGGTAAAAAATTCAGTCAAGCTTGAAGGTGTTGGCTTTGGAGGAGATGCTTCTTTGTCAGTCGGCAGCCTCTCAGCCTCTTGACAAGTTTCTTTATGGACATAGACCGTTGAGCACTAGCAGTGTTTCAATTTATGATCCTTTCAAGCTTGAGCAGTTTTAGAGTTTAGAGTCCTCAACCCTGTAGACAATTTATAGACTATGATTAAAAGTCTGGTCCATGCCAGGAAACTAACCAATTTAAATAAACTCTCCATTTCAGTGAGACTCTCTTGGAGACAAACTGCCTGGTTCCTCCAGCTGTGTGACTGATTTCGGATGATGTTTCTGTCTTGCCTTAATGGATTGAATCAGGAGACAGTGGACACATCTTTCTGCTTTTGTTTTTTGTGTGTGTGTGCTGCAAGTGGTTTACATCCACATACACCTCCAGAAGGATACAGTAACAGATGGACATTAATTTTTTATGTTTTAATTAGTGTCTTCACTCAACAACTAGAAGCGCGCGCGTGTGTGTTTTAACCAGTCGCCCACTAAACAAGGTGTCTGTGGGAGTTAGACGGCAGAGTGTTCCTGGCATGAATCTCTCTGCGGCTCTCTGGGGAGCGTTATGGGATTGTGGTGGTTGCTCTGCCAACAGGACCAAAGAGAGCAGCAGCCATCCATCTGGCGCTGTCTATTCTGAGGGGGACGTTCACGGAAGATGAGAAAGAAACTTTGCTGGCAAAAAAGAAGAAAAATGCTCCAAGAAGCTTAACTATATTTTCCTCTTCAGGAAAAACAGCAGAAGAGAAAATGTCGCATCTTCCCATGACTCTTCACTTATTTCATTAGGGGATAAAGTAGATTTATACTTTCAGTGTGTGGACAATCAGAACCATCATTGTTGCATGCTTATTTGTCCCACAGATTTCTTTTTTTTTTACACTCATGTAGTTATGCAGAACTGAATCTGGCATTTAAGCAGTGTGGTAAAAGGTAGTTTAACTACTCTATTAAAAAAGTTAAAATCTATGAAAAATAGGGACATTCTAACACTAGGTAATCTGTGTTTATGTTTTAGAAGTTGTTATTCATGTCAAAAATTAATTTTATTGCATTTTCTTTTCATGTAAAGAAAGTTCAGGGCTCGAATCCCAGCCTAATGTCTTTCAGCATTGAGTTTGAATACTCTCCCCACGTTCTCCCTTGGTACTCCAGCTTCCTGCCATAGTTCAAAGTCATAACTATTAGATTAATTGATCTCTACTTATAAATGTGTGTGCATTGTTGTCTGCAATGTGATGTACTGCACTGGGACCTGTACAGGGTGTATACACTTGCCCAATGACTGCTGGACAGACACCCTGTGAGCCTGCAAAGATAAGCAGTTGTGAACAAAGAAAGGATTTTCTTCTCTCTGGTGTTTTTTCCCAAATAAAACACCCATAATACAACAGGCTTTTGCTGGAGCTCTGATCATTTCACACTTAGCTGAGTGCCTGAAATATAGCATCTCATGATCATCAAGGCATTAAAGAGGATGGATGCAAATGCTCACTGAATGCATCCAGCTTCATGCATGCTCTGTACACGTGTAAAAATCTGCTGAATGCAGAAGAGTCACAGCTTTTTATGCTAAACTAAACTGACAGAATTTGAATCACCTGACCCAGGGGAATATTTTTGATTTGCTCAGTTTGCATCACGCAGATGAGTCAAGGTCTCTTTCTCAGTCTGCATGCGAGCGCTGTGTGGGCTTTTTCCTTTGTGTTTGATGATAGAGCAAACAGGGGCAGGGAGCCCTTCCAGACAAAATGAGCCAGCAGCCATCATCTTCTCAACAAGAACGTTATCCGTCCTTATTTGCCGGTTTTCATTTCCAGCACAAAGAGAGGGACAGTCCTGCAGAACAAAGGGGATTTCCTCTGTGGTTCCCATCACTGACAAGTATTACTTTGTACTTCTACACCTTAAGGGAAGGAATAGTAACGTTGCTCATTCACACACACACCCAGACCCATTTGGCACTCTGGCCTTTCTTGATGATTTCATGCTACATCAGAATTGCTCCACATTTTAATGCATTTCCATCATGTTTTTCCTGATGTCTGCCCATCATGCTTCAGCATCTGCTCATACATACTGTCAGTGGCGTATGTATTCACTGCAGTACATACAGACATCAGTGTTCATGTCACATGCATGAATGCATAAGATTCTTACTGGCGTGGCGGGCAAAGTAAGAGTGTATTATTCATTTTGTGCATTGCATTTCTCTGCTGGGATGAGTTTGAGCAGGCAGGAGTTGTAAGGGTTCTGGATGCATATGAGGGGTTGAAGGGAGGGTTGGAGGTGGAGGGAGTTGGGCTTTGATCTGGAAACTTTCTGATGGTCTCAGATGTCTCAGGGCCTGAGCCTGAGAGCCACATACCCTTTTCTGGGTAAACATCCTCACTAGTGGTGAATCTCACCCCCTTCCCGCCGAACACTGGCCCACAGATGGGGCAGGAGGAGGAGAAAGGAGAAAGACGCAGAAATAAGAAGTTTGCAGGGGTTCAAGTTCAGAATCACAGTGTTGTAAAAACAGACCATGTATCAGCATTTTCATTAAAATAGGAAAAACTGTTATTTCTACTTATTAACACCTGTGTTTTCCTTTCAGGAAGCATTGTGCAGATTGTTTTAAACACAAGCATATCTGTAAAATCTTCTTTAGCATTTTGCAGAGTTAAAGTTGAATCGCTCATCCATTGAAGTGGCATCCCTCTGAGCGGTGCTCAGTGTGTCGGCTTGAGAGCTACCACAGAGACAATGACTGCTACTTAGCTTATCTGATGGTGTGACAGAGACTGAGCAGCAAAACTACAGTGAGTAAGAGATCAGAAATGGTGGATATTATGGATATATATATTTTTCCCACAACAGGAAACTGGTGCGTATGTTCAAAGAGTCGTTTCAGAGCTTCCTGTTGTTCAGCTAGGAAAAAGCTCAGCATCAGAAAATAATACTTGTCTACACAGTTTTGCTCAGCAATCTCTAAGACACAGATTTCCCAGACAGCATACCTAGGTGGGTCCATATTGGATAAATATGTACAATAACATCGGTCCCACATGGTTTTGTTCATGGTTTTCATGGTTCAGTTATGCCATACTTTTCCATTTTCAGAAAATGGATTGTATTAAAACCATATATTATTTTACTTTACACTTCACAGTTATATCCACATAAAATCCAAATGAAATAACACTGACGTTTGTAGTTGTAAAAGGACAAAATGTGAAAAAGATTAAAGACTTGTCAGTGGATTTGGAAGCCAGTGTGCATCAAACAATAAATTAGATTCATAATGTCGAAATGAAAACACTTAAGGTAGAAAAAACTAGTTTACCTTGGGCATTTTGCGACTGGACAAAAGTCTTAATGAGTTTGTCAGTGGCCTGAGTGTAGAGGGACAGGGCGTAGTGGAGAGACTGGAGGTCAGGACTCTTTTCCAGGAAGGTTTTCTTCAAACCCACACCACCAGCATGGAAGTATTGCTATTATGCAGAAAGATAAACCACAAAACAGATTAATTCGATTTTATGTAACAAAAATAAATAATTTTTAGGTGTCAATTTACATTAGTAAATTAGAAAGAAACAGATTTCTAATATGGATTTTCTTGTGCCTTGAAAGGATGTAGCTTAGGATGAAAATATCCTATCTACAGTAAAGTAACTGAAAGCATAAGGATTACCTTGATGGTGTCCAGAGCCAGCTCAATCACGGCACACTGCTTGGGTGATAGTGCTTTGGCCTCTTCACGCACCATGTGCTCCTAAATAGTAGAATTGCAATGAAATGACACAAAAAAATAAATAAATTGACAAATCTCTAGTCATTATCTAATCTTGATATTTAATAACAGATTAAATATTTTAGCTGAAGCAGTGGCGCCAAACTCCAGAGTATAAAACGAATGTACCTTCAGTTTAGACAGCTGTCCAAGCTCCTTGGCAGCATTGAAGATGAGCTGAGTGCCCTGAAAGAGACGGAGGAAGAGGAAGAGGAGGTGGAAAGGTAGATAAGTAAAGTAAGACGCGTTTAGTATTATGAGAAAACAGGACTATAGGGCTTAGTGTCACACAGAGGACAGCGACGTTTCTGACACATACGCACCTACAGTATAAACATTCACTCTAAGCAGCTTTACTCATGTCATGGTAGTTTCCTTCAAGTGCTCCTATAACACTTATCTGTGTTTTATTCATACCACAACATTACACTCTGCTGCACAAACAAACACACACACACACACACACGCACGCACGCAGACACACGGTACAAAAAGAAGGGAAAGAGGCTCAGCTCAAAGGAGGGGGAGGAAAGAAGAACAAACATAATCTCAGACACACACTGTTATAGAGCTGCTGTGCAGTTACACTGTGGTGAGAGCAAAGAAAATCCTCCAGCCTAATGCAGTACTCTGGTGAGAGGATCTGGTAAGTGCTGCAAACAGCACCTTCTAATCAATGTTTCTTACAGCCTTAAAAGTCTGATATTGGGGTGCACCAAACCGGTGTTAAGTGGCTTGTGAATCATTGAAAACTGAGAAAAGTATGGGCTGCTGAGAAGTTTTGCTATAAAAACAAAGAGTGTTCGTTTTGTCTCGGACGTTCCCGAGTGAACCAGCATTACAGTAGTTTGTGACTTACAATGGGAGTGTACAGTCAAAACTATACGCTGCTTAAAAAAAGACCAAATTGTGTGGAAGTAGAAAAACAAAATCTATATTTCTACTGATTTGTTGTACTGGGGAGCTGAGAGACAGAGACACAGAGAAAGGACATGAAGGAGAGAGACAAGACACATTGATCTGAAGGTGTTTAGTCCTTACATCACTGTGAGAAGCACTCTTCAGCCTCCCCTGGAAAGAGAGTAGTGGTTAATACTTGGAGCAATGGCCAGTCCCTGCTGCTGTCTTACTTTACTATCGTTTTGCTACGTGGGACGTGTGCAACGTTGCTTTGCAAAATGTTCAATGGACACTCATCACAACCAGAGATGTTGTCTTTTTCAGCTAGCAACACTTTGCTGTCTAAAGCAACAACATAATTTGTGCTCTTAGATTTGACTCTTGGCCAAGAAGAACAGTGATACAAAAAGAAGAGAAAAATTCATACAAATATGCAAGTACCACATTTGAACTTCATACTTCACAGTAGAAAAAAGTACCAAGGAGCACCCAGAAGCAAAATGGATTGTATTGGTAACATAGGAAGATATCTAAAAGTAAAAACTAAAAGTAACACATTTTTTATATGTTGAAAGACAGCTGGCTAAATAACTTGATTATGTCTTTAGTAAAAGCCAATATACTTGACTTGAATCAAATAAATCTTACAAATTAATGTTTTTTAACATACCTGGTGTATTTAAAACCAATCATTGCAATATTGAGAAATTCAAGTGTAGCAAATAAATGAAAACTAAAGAACAAACCTTTTATAATGTATAAGATTTAAAGCAAAAACTGAAATTCCAGGTGTGGAATAAATCAGAAGATTGCTACATTTACTGTCTCCTAAAATGGCCAGAAACAAGCACAGGGAAATCACATCAGGTGAATTTCATTAGCATTGTTACTTATTATCTTAAAGGGGTTTCCCTCATTGAAATCTCATTTAATTTGGTGTAATCCTGACTGTTGAAGTAAGAGCAAATCCCACGGTAAAATCTAAAGATTTCTCTGAGAACTTCATTAAGAATGCCATAGCAGCTTAAGAGATTGGTAAGGGAATTTAGAAAACACAAAATAATTTCAAATCAGCAATTTCACTATCTAGAAAATAGTCTACAAGTGAAGGACTGCCTCAGCTTGACAAATTCCCCCAGAAAGACCCAAAGATGCTTAAAAAACCCCAGAAGCCCTAAAATGTAGTGAAGAGGTGGATTTTTAAGGTGTGGATAATTTTCTTTTGCACGACTAAAGGTACTGCATTGGTGCTGCAGCTTGTATCTTGTAGCAAGATGGTCCGAGATTTGACTCCCAACCAGAACTGAAAGAAGCTTGCATGTTTTACCGGAGCATGACTGGGTTCTTCCCTCGTTTTGTGATGGTTACAATGTTTTGCTGTATATTTGAGAGTTATTCTATTTGTTATGGCAGCACAATAGTAGAAAACCTAGAGATCGCAGTCATATGAGCAAATATTGTAGGTTTTCCTAATCTACATCAGCATCTACATTGTTATTGGCAAACATTAGTAATTTTTTTAACATGTTGGTATCCGATAAGTAAAACTAGGCTGATATTAAAAACTAATGTTGGTTTCCGTAGTGTTGGTATTTGTGTTTCTGGAGTTGGCCATGTGGGATGCAGCAAAGGATTATGGGGCTGTTTAAATAAATCAGAAAAACTGTGTAGGCAGTGTGGTCACTTTTACTTAGTACCAAAAGTGTAGGACTACATAAAATTAGCTAATAGTGATTATTGGTTGTAACAGCAGTATCCATATCGGCTGAAATTTTCATATCGGTGATTACTTCCTGGAGGAATCAAGCGAAGGTGAAAACCAAAAGATGTTGGTTTCCATAGTGCAGAAATAGGACATTAAATCAGCCCATAGTTTCAAACTATACGGACAGTAATTTCTTTTAGGAAATAACATTTTGTGTGTCAGTACTGTATACAGCACCACATTGTTACAACAGAACATGAAACTAAACCAGGACAGACCAACATGACAGGTCTGCAGAGACATACAGTGCAGTACAGTGTTGTACAGCAAACCGAGAGAAGACTGAAGTGTTGAAATAGATCAGATGCAAGCAACAAACCCACAGTAACGGATAGGAGGGCAGGGCAGTTTAAAAGGGTAAAAGAGATAGAGGACAACGGAAAAAGGGGCAGGTGATGGGGTCAAGACTCCCGATACCAAGCCACCGAGAGATCAGGGTCACCCCACTGAAGTCCCATTAACAGGACACATTGGATGAGGAGAAACAAGGCAATACCAGGCGGAAAAGAGAAGTACCACTTCCTGTTTGAGGAAGAAAAGAAAGCAGAGAAGGGGGTACTGATAGATGACGATTACTGAGAGGGAGTGGCACCTATAAGACGTATTCAGGAATGCACCATGCTTCTGTCCTCTCAAACAAGGGACAGAGCTAAGGGAAAGGTAAGAGACAGAGCAGATCGGAGCAGAGAAATTGTGAGGAGGGAGTAATGGAGCTAAAAACGGGAGGAACGGGTGGCAGCCACATAAAGCAGATATTCGACCACTGTGACAGACAGACAGACACGCAGGAGTGCTGTACTTACAATCATCTGTGTAGGGAGAGCGGAGCAGGATGTAATAATAACCACAACAACAATCAGAAAGAAGGGTCAGTCAAGCTGCAAAGAGCCCCACATCAAGCAAAAACACGTTTGGGCTCCAAGGCTGAAGGTTTGTGGACTGTCTGACACCTGCATGGAGTCTGAGCAGAGTGCAGGTGAAAACTGATGAGGCAGCCAAAATGATTCTCCTTTTGACAGCAAAATCTGTCTCTAAGTAAATGTGATGATTTAATAGATTTTGCCTTTCCTTTTTCCTTTCAGTTGATTAATCGAGAAACCTACAGAACAAAAGTATTCATACTCCCTGAACTTTTTCATGCTATGTCACAATACCACCGTAAACTCAGCAGAATTTATTGGGACTTTTTGTGATAGGAATACTGCATAATTGTTAAAGGACATGTTGCTTTCAAAATATTCCATACATTAAAGCCCAGAAAGAGTGGCATACACTGTATTTTTCAACAATGGCTTTTTCTTGTCATTCTTCCAGATTTATGGAGTACAAGAGAAATAGCAGTCAGGTCTCCCACCTGAGCTGCTGATCTCTGCAGCCCCTCCAGAGTTGGCATGCACTTCTTGGCTTCTCTGAATATTTTTGTTGCTTTTCAGTTGCACTATCTTCTTTGTAATTATGGGATGAAGGATTGAGCAGAACTCTGACGGACACCCAAAGTTTGAGTTATCATTTTTAATCTAATTCTGCTTTAAACATTCCTCACAACTAAATTTGCTTATTTTGTTGTTCTTCATCGTGATATGCTTGTAATAATTTTCACTAACAAACCTCTGAGAACTTTACAAACCTGCTGTATTCGTACTGGAATAAAATTACACACAAGTGGACTTTATTTAATAATTTGGCAACTTCCACAATAAAAGTTTCAGAATAAATAAAAAATAAATATATTTTCCTTCCACTTCTCAACTATGCCCTACTTTATATTGGTCTAACACATAAAATCCCAACAAAATAATGTGAGAGGTTCTGAAAAAATTATTTCAGGGCGTATGAAAATATTCATAAAGCACAGTATGTGCTTGCAATACAACCGACATCTGCAATGCCATCTATCATAACTAAATATAGAAACTTTATTTTCAGTGATATGAGGCTCTTTAGATAAAAAACCCAACATAAACAACATATATAAATATATATATATAAAACAAAGCAAAATAAGAAGGGAAAAAGAGGCTGCTTTCCATAATGTATTCGTCTTTTTGGAAGTGGGCCAGATCCTTAGGGCAAACAAATTTATGCCAAACTGTTGCAAACCACACATAAAGCAGGATTCTCTCCAAATATTTGTAGGGTGACACTCTGGAGAGCAGCCATGAGCTGATGCTGAAATGATATGGTGCAATCCATTTTCTCTGAACTCTTTATTAAAATACTTGATCTTGGTTGCTCGAATGAACAACGACAATGTTGAATACTCTGTGTGTGGAGGGCGGAGAAGAGAGCTGGGTGGCGTCTAAAAGCAAAGCAGAAGCAGTTTCATCTTTTGTTTATATAAGACCCATCTTGAGCAGCAACACACACGTTTCCTCTTTTGTCATCCACTTTCTCCCTTTTCATTTAGTCCTTCCTTCAGCCTTTAGTGTGTGTAAGCACATGCTTTGGCATGTGTTATATATGATTCTTGCTTTACTAATAATTTCCTTTATGCTGTGATGAAAGTAAAAAGACAGAAACGTTTCATTTTTGATCATAGAAACATTCACTGTGACTTGAAGACATTAAAAATCGTTACAAAATGCTGATATTAGCTGTTTCCGAAGATGGTCTGAATGCACGAGTATTTATTCACATTAAAACTATAGAGCATGCATTTGTTTTTGCATGCAGGCAAAAACGTATCTGTTTGGTGTTTAAGCCCAGAGTTTCAGGTAATTAATATGCAGCTTTGTATAATTCTCCCTGTGCACTCATACTTGTCTGAGCTCTCACCGTTTGGTCTGTGAGTGGAGGCAGAACGATGGTTTTCTCCATGGTGTTCATTACCAGCTTCCACAGCTCCTTCAACACACGTTTTAGGACAGTCTTCTCACAAATTTTAGCAAACAGAGAGAGGCTGGAAAAAAGAGAGAAAATGATAAATACTAGAACTCTGTCAACACAACATTTTTAAGAAAACATTGTTACGTTTTCAAAAACATCGGTATCGTGCAGCAGAGTGAACGGTTTTATAATGACACTGGATTTCAAAATACATGGATGTCAGAAGAAACAGGAATAAATATGTTGAATAATTACGTGTCTGGATAACTTATTTATCTCCTCACTGCAGAACCTTAACTTTAATCCTTTTTTAGATGAGATGAAAACGCCAAACTGCCTTACTTGCTGTCCAGGAACTCCATGATTGGCTGCAAGACGTTGTCGGCGTCCTGGGCCACACTGCTGGCGTTCCCGACATTCGATGTCCCTTTCACCTGAGCCAAGATGTCGCCCATCTGCTTCACATTTTCTTCAATGTGAGGCTGGAAACTATGGTGCAAAACAAAAAGAAATGCAGCTTTATGTGAGATATGTCTGGCAGAAATCTATGTTGTGGTGCAAGTTTGAATGTGAGTGTGGATGAATTTCCACCTGACGGCAAAAACTCTGCTCAGATCATCCATGACATTGTTGAGCTTGACCTGCAGATCTTTCAGGATATCACTGGCCTCCACACACAGCTAAATCAGAAGCACAAATGCACAAGTACAGTTTTTATAATAAAAACTGTTATAAGTGTTACTAAAGTTACTAAAATATTATTTTTGTTTTATTAGAAAATAAAAAAACATAAGAAAAGTAACTGGATAAATCAAAGAAATCTACATTTTATTTTTTGGTTCATATTTTTTTGGTCTGTGAGCGTTAAAGCGTTAAAATATTATAGCTGGTTCACATCTTCCAGGACTTTCTATACATTTTATCATATTTATTATCATGTCTCCTTTATTTGTCTCAATAAAAACAGTATCCAGTCTGGGTCCAGTGCTGATTCTAACTATTCATACAATAATCCAGTAAATTTTGTGCATAATGTATTACATTAAACATTTAAGCTTACATAACAAATAATACAGTTTTAAAAAAGATGTGAAAATTCAGTAAACTTCATTGCTTGAGTATGAAGTTGTACTTTAGTTTCCTTCTCAGTTTTATTTATGGACTCCAGCATTATAGTTTAAGCAGTTAAAAGCTGGGTTTACTGTCATACTTGCAAATGCAATATTTTTTATCCACTTATATAAGGTGTCTGGACTGCATTTTATCATCTCAAGTTCAAAATCTAATTACTTTTTACAGCAATTTAAACTTAACTTGATCTAAGATGGTCATAAATAGAAACACAAAGAATTAAAAGTATTGAGTAAAGGCCCCTCTAGTATGAAAAAGTAGATGTGCATGTGGCAGAGTTACTTACGTCTTTTCCACCCATGGCTTCAAACATTTTCTCCAACTGAACCCTCAGTTGTTGGATGTTGTTGATCAGAATGCAGGGCTGAAAATAAGAGTTTATATGTGTCTGAACTAAAATCTATAAAGACAAATCTGTTTATTTGTGTTGCTAAAACAAACTGCTTTCCTATATAAAATAAAAATAAATATTTTATGTAGGCTCAACGAATCGCTTACCACTTTCTCCATGGTAACATAGTTGGAAAACAACTTGGAAATTATGTCAGCATAGGACAGAAGAACATTGCTGATGGTCTGCAAAATACACATAAAGAATGCTTAACTTTGTTTTTTGTTTTGTTTTCTTTTTTCTTTGAAATTTGAAAGTGAGGAATGAGCTGGAAGAAACACCCGTGATCAATCTACCTTGGCAAATCGCTTCATGTAATGTCCGACGATCTGTGGATCTGGACACTCTAACTTTCTGATGATCTCAAAGCTCTGGTTGAGCTGGGAAAACACGTCCACCACCGAACAAGAGAAGAGAGCATGTTCTGATGTGACCTGGAACTGCAGAGCAGAAAAACATGTGCAAGAAAAAATTAAAAAGCATGAAAAAATGTAAATTATGAATGAGAGATTAATGAATCTACAGCAGGAAGAAAGTCAGGATTCAAAAATGTGGGGAAATGTAATCTTTGCTCAACTAAAACCATGTAGGCTGAGAAACAGGTGCTATACTGAACCGATCCTTTGATGTCTGTCACTGAGTGTCCAACTACTGAGACCAGATAGTTCAACAGGCCGCCGGTGACAGGTGGGGGAACTGTCGGCCTCATTGTAATTGGCTGGTTAGCACCTGCTCTCTAATTGGATGGGGCGTCTCAGTGTGACCAAGGGGAGTCTGGGTAATGAGGTGAGGACAGCTTTCATGCACTCACAACTGTAGAATAAAGTCAGCAATGCCTTGCTGCAACAAAACTTTCTTCCCTGTTGTTTGAAGTAGAGAGGAAAGGTTTTGGGGGAAGGCAGAAGGAAGATGAAGCTTTGAAAGATAAAAAGTCTGAAACCTTACCCCATCTTTTTTGTCTCTCTCCAACGCCCCGTGCAAAAAGTCACGAGACACTTCCTCATTTTCATCCAGCCACTGGATGACGAACGGCTCAAACCACCTGCAGAAACCCAAACATACTCACACATATTTGCGCCACATGTTGACTTTTGTTCTTACAAAAACAATGACACTTACGCAGGGTATTCAGGCACTCGGCTCTTGAAGAAGGGAAGGTCTTTGCAGTATTCGTTGTACAGCCATTTAACCTTAAAGTGCAGGTTCATGTAATCCGCACTCTTACACAAGCGGTTTTTCTCATGTTCTGACACAAAGACAGAAACATAAATCCATTCAGATGACTTCAACAGATGTGCAGCAAGTTGACTTCTACTTCTGCTTTTCCTTTATTAAATGAAATCGTCATTCATCATCATTTGCATTTTTATGTACTCATGTTGATCTTTAATACAAAAATTTGCCTGATGAAATGAAACTGGAAGAAAAACAGACATTTTCTGTAAAACATATTAAGTTCACTGTTCATATAAATATCTATATATCAAGCCTTACTGAAGATCTGACTTCAACTCACCTTCCATTGCATACTTCATGTCCTGAGCAAACAGATTCCACATCACTTCGGCACTTATTTTACCCACATTGAGCTCCTGGGGAAATCTTGATGGAGAAGAACAATGAACATGAAACTCATCGAGTTAAAGAAAGCTACTCTAATGTCATGAAGCAGAAACTGATCATCAGAGTGATCTGCCATTCATTTTATTAGATTTTATTGATGCATACTGGTTTAAGCAGGGAGTGTAAGAGTTTTTGTCCTCCTCAATGATGGAAACAATAAGTGTGATGAGTTTGGACCAGAAGTCCAGGTTCTTTATACTGGGTCCCTGCTCCTCAGGAGGCACAGCGCCCTGCTTGGCCTGGAAGAAAACATAGCAACTTTTATCACTGAAGGCAACAGTGTTGGCTCTCTATAAACTTTTAAAAAGTTTTACTAGTTAATATGACTGTTTCTCCAAAGTCATGCATAACTGCATATATTTTTGACATAAACAGTCACATTTTTTTATAAGAGTACTCTTCATTTTGATGTATCCTGCATAGACACTGCGAATCTTTTTCATGTACATTTTCAGCTTGCCATTATAAATTACCATTTAGAATTAGATAAGCTTCAGCATTTTATGTGAGAGTCTTTCCTCTTTTGTCACAGTTGGACTTAGGTCACTAGCTTTATTAGCTTTCTTAAAAATAATTTTAGCAAAGTATTTCAAAAAGTACTTCTGATGATTTCTCAAATTACAAAATACCTTTGTAGAATAAAGGAGAAATAAAAGAATACAGTGTTGATGTTAAACGTTGAAATGCTATGTTGTAAATTAATTTAAAGAACATATTCAAAATGCTTTTAAAATAAAATCCTATGAAGTTAGCATTGCAACAGCCTCTCTTAGTGAAGGAGATAATCAGTAAGCCAAAGTATGTAAATGTCAGCTTGAATTTTCCAAATGTAAAAAGGGTTTTTGGAGAGAAGGGTCGACTTCTCTAGGGTTTGAAGTAGTTTAAGATGTGCGGTAAGAAAAAAAAAAAAGCTGCAGGGATAAAACAGGAAAGAATTATCTTGCAGACATTTCCCGCAAAATGCTGCCACATCCCTGAGGATGAAATGTTTTATTCAAAGGGAAAAATGCCTATTTGAAATTCAAAGGGGGCGATTTAATGAACCCTTGAAACAAGTTCTAGACATTCCTGTTGAAATTTGCTGCAGAATTGTTGGATTGAAGAGCCTGGCATACACAGACTGCAGAGATGATAAGAGCTCAGCGCACATAAAAGGCACACGCAGAGCAGTCACAGTGCTTTTAACTCATCAAATAAGGACAGCTTAATTAGTGAGCAAAAATGGAGTCCCAACAAGGACAAATCTTTTTGTTCTTTTTTGCTACGAGGAAGTGCTGTTTTTAATGATCGCCAAGTTAACTGTCCGAATGAGCCCCAGGTTATGTGATTCAGAGAGACTAAATAAAACTGAAGTGAACTATATTTGCTCGTATTTTGGCGCTACTAAACTGTCCACATCCAGGGTGTGCAATTGTGATTCCCCGGGTCTGGTGCTTTTTACATTTTACATTATGCCTAATTCAAATAGTTAAATTATCTCCCCATTCTGACAAAAGGTTCTGCAGGAGCATGCTATTAACACATTTATTGAAATCAGAAGTGTTTGAGCAGGACAACATTTACAACATGCAGGAAGAGGTCCAACTTCTTTCTCCGTTTTAAAGCTGATAAAAGACAGTGAAAATTAATTTACTTAAATATATTACAGGGCAGAATTACGTGTCTTTGTCTCAAGTATAGCATGCTTGCCCTACACCAACATAGTAGCACGTACACAATCAAAAGTTTTATTATATTTTATGAAATGTCAGAGATTAAATAAATCAGTCAGTCCGGTGCCGTTGCCTCTTACCGGGTCTGTTTGGTACTCGCGGCTGTAGAGTTCGTGACAGTTATTAAAGATGTACTCGTAGGTGGAGTTGAGGCAGGCTTTCACACAGTCCTTTACAACCTGACTGGCCCTGGGTGGGGACTGGAGCTCCTGAACCTGAAAACACAAAAAAAACAAAGTAGTCAAACCAGATGACCCATCTATTGACACGTCTGATCATGTTTCACAGTGAGACTTTGAAGGGGACTGCACCTTCATTCTGAAGAAAGTAATACTGGTGAGGAGGTCAACTGTGGATTTGAGATCCTGTAGCCTCTCAGGGCTGCTGGCCGGGAAGTTATTCTGCGGTCACAGGAGAAAAAAAATAAAAAAAATACACACGCATGCAAACACTAAGCCTCAACGCAACATTTCACAGTTGCCTGTATCTAGTGTGTCTATGTGCAAGATCCAGCCCTGTCGCACAATTTTCACTGGCAGTGAGATCTCAGCTTGCTGTGTGGGTGGGCGGTGTTTCCTGGATGTGCCTGGGTATGTTTGAGAAGAAATGTCACTCTAATTAACAAAACGCCTCTTGTTTTTAGTGTTTCTCCAAAAAGGGAGAGGAAAAATTGACGACGCAGAAGACATAAGGAGAATTATGTGTGTGAGTGTGTACTTCCTGAAAAGAAAGAGCAATCTTACTCGATACATGGAGAGGTCTATCCTTAGAGAGTTGTGCAGCTGATCTAGAAGCTTGACAAATCGTTCTTTCTGTGGGTAAAACAAAACAGGATGAAAGACTTAAAGAATTTGAACGAGAAATTTATTCAAGAAATCTCAGTTTCAAGCTACTTCACAAAAAGATATCCCTCACCCCCATAAGAATAGATGAGCACTTATTTATTCTACAATTAAAATATGTATGTAGCATATAAATATTTTAGTGACTCACTCCAAAGTTTGAAGCAGCGAATCGGTCAGAGGCAGAAACATTGTTGGTTGCCTGGGTGGTGTGGGCATAGTAGGCGTTGATGTTGGCCAGCAGGGTGCTCATGACTGCAGGCACACCTGGGCACATGTACTTGGATGACAGGCAGGCAAAGTGACTGTAAATAAAAAATGAAATTGTGAGCAAACACCGGATTGTAACGGGTTCAACACATTACTGCACAACATCATATTCTAGGTCCGCATATATATATATATATATATATATATATATATATATATATATATATATATATATATATATATATATATATATATATATCAAGATATAGATAGATATTTGGAGATCTTTAACTTCGTACGTCATGGCTTGGTAGATGGACTCCACTCCGTAACGCATGGCAAACTCATCTACTATTTCTTGTGGAGTTTCCTCAAAATAAACTTTCCAAGCATCATCCCCTTTTGCATCAGGAATCTTCACCACACCATTATTCTGGATATCTGTTACATAATGAAAGAGATTCTACAGAAAAAAAAATACAGAAACAAAGTAAATGAGAGGTGGAAGAAGAAAAACAATAAGAAACAAAGATGAAAATAGGAAATATATAGTACAGAGGTTTGAAATGAATGAAAAGTAATTCAATCAATTTTTTCACATCTCAGTGAGTCATCTCAGATTACAGAGGCGTAATTAGGTTTCGTACACATTAAACTGTATAGGTAGCATAGTGCAAGCTCTCAGTCCTTTATGTCTGTTGGTTATAATGTATGAAGCACCATGAAACTACATTAAGAGGCCAGCAGAAGCTGCTGTGCAGACCATAAAATGTTATACCACTGAAACACACTCAGGGTGAGTTTATGAGAACTTATGTGGAGCAACAAGTATGATCATATGTCATTTAAGGTTCACCTAATACAGTATTTCTCTATTTTCTGTCATGCCCCCCCTAAGGATCATAATTTTTTCGCGCCCCCCCTGCTCAGCGCCCTTCCCTCTCCAGAATTTAAATACCATGCTATTGCGAATCTGTTCATATTTAATAATTTATCAGCTTAAAACATTGTATGACCTTATTATCAAAACCGCTGTGTTTCCCAGCCATGAGTGTGAGAAAGGTCTACATCAGGGGTCTCCAAACTACGGCCCGCGGGCCGGGTCCGGCCCGCCTCCACATTTGGTCTGGCCCCCTGAACAATACCAGAGAGCATTCAGATATTTTATCATTTACCGTATTTTCCGGACTATGAGCCGTTTATATGTGGATTTTTCTTAAACCACCAGGGGGCTCTTTAGCAGGAAGTGAATCATTGGAAGTCTCGGTTACTTGGGTGCCAACATTGAACCCACAAGCAGCAAAATGAGTAAGAAACAGATCAGATGTCTTTGGAAAGTTTTTTTTCAAAGGGAAAAAGGCCCAGAGAAGAGACAGGAGAATGGATTTATCCCGGACCGGTAGGTGAGTCCCACATTACAAGCCCGCTCTGCGTAACATGCGGACCGGCTCCTAATAAGGCAATGAAGCTTCAAGCTGCTTTGCCACGTAGAGACCAAGCACGCTGTGCTCAAGCAACACACCTCGGGTGTTATTGTCGCTCATCACTCCCTGATGGGACCATCTTGTTGCAGAGAAACAAGCTCAGGGCTCCCGTTAGTCATTATTGTGAGTTAAAATTTTCCCGAAAGTAAAACGTTCATTTTTGTGCCGCTTCTGTATATTATTTAGAAGGGATATATAAACGTTACCATAGCGACCAGAGTCAGAGAGTTTGGGCAGTGGTCGTGAAGAGATGAGTAAAGCTTGTGAGTCTTAAGTCTGGTTTAGATGGCAAGATTTATGAATTGTCGGCCGATTCTCCAAACCTCTGTGACCACAGAGCGGATATAAGTACAACAGGTTCGATTGGTTTGTGTGTCCAAGGCAGAAGCAACACGAACCGATTCCACTCACGAACATCCCGATTCCAGAGGATAATTCAATAAAACCCCCAACATAGCGTGAATTTAAAATGATCAAACACGGATGACGATGTAGAAGCAATAGTGATAGTTTGTGGAGTCATCTTAAGAGATAAAAGACGTAACAAAAAGAAAAGGCGGTGGATGAGAGACGACGGGAGAAGCCGCTCTATTTGCTGCACTATGATTTGTAGGTGACTATGTTTTTTCATAGTTTTAATCCCTAGCCTCCTGAACTATACCTTTCTGAAGTTCGTCATGGCGCCTAAAATGATTAAGTGATGCAGTTAAAAGGATTAATAGCTTAAGTCATGCAGAACTGATCTGACCGTTTCCATAGCAACGATCAGAAGCAAGACATTCCCCCAGAACTACAGTGACTCGTTGTAGCTATGACCTCACATAGATCTATGTCATAGATGAAAGAACATCTGAGGTTCTAAATGCTTGGATCTCAAAACAGGAGGTCATTTCAAAGCAGTTCATTGACTCTTTGCAACGTGTTTGACCAAGATTTTAAGTATGGCGCAGGTTTTGTTGTCTCCCCTCACTTTCGGTGCTGCATATTTAATCAACACTGGAATGAGGAATATTTTTAACACACTGCTTCCAAGGATCACCTTTGATATAACTAGTCATAAGGACGACACGACTGAGTTCGATGAGTTCGATGACTATCTATTCAATCCTTCATCAACAAGGAATAAAACCATGGAGAACTCACAGCAAACTTTCCCGGCTGGGAAAGTTTGCACATTCGAGATAACCAGTCAGAAGAACGATACGACTCAGTACGATGAGTTCGATGACTATCTATTCAATCCTTCATCGACAAGGAATAAAACCACGGAAAATTCACAGCAAACTTTCCCGGCTGGGAAAGTTTGCTGTGAGACTGCTGAGTGTAAAAACTCAACTGCGCTATCAAAAGCGATTTTGGAAGACCTTACCCTAAAGAGATCTGTCCTTGAGGCTGAATTGGCCAAGTACAGAGAGCAAGCTTTGAAAAGTTTGATGCTTGAGAAGAGAAAGGACTCTGAAACCCTCACCTGTGTGCTACAGAGAAGAGCAAAAGAACAGAACATCTACGGTGTACGAAGACCTACTGACATAGGCTACATAAAATATGAGCGAAAATATCCTGCATTATCTTAACTGACAGCTTGTTAAGATTTTTGCAAGGTGTTTGACAAAGGTTTTAAGTAACCTTTGTCAAACTTTCCAAGCAAACTTCCGGGAAAGTTTGCTGGCCTGATGGGCTCATCAGGCCATTGTGGGAGTTTACAAGACCCGACCCACGAAGAGAGATCTGGCCTCAAGAACGATTTGGCCATTCTCAAAGAAGAATCTTTATTACCAATTAGGAAATTGGTGATAAAAAAAAGACTTTCCCGGATGGGAAAGTTTGCTGGCCTGATGGGCTCATCAGGCCATTGTGGGAGTTTACAAGACCCGACCCACAAAGAGAGATCTGGCCTCAAGAACAATTTGGCCATTCTCAAACAAGAAACTTCCCCGGCTGGGGAAGTTGGTGATGCAAAAAAGACTACTGAGTGTAAAAACTCAACTTCTGAGCTAACAAAAGCAACATTGGAAGACCGTACCCAAAAGATATCTGTCCTTGGGAACGGTTTGGCCATTCTCAAAGAGTAAACTTCCCCGGCTGGGGAAGTTGGTGATGGAAAAAAGACTGCAGAGTGTAAAAACTCAACTTCTGCGCTAACAAAAGCAATTTTTGAAGATCGTACCCAAAAGAGATCTGGCTTAGAGAACGATTTGACCCATCTCAAAGAGATCAGCACACCTATCAGGGACTATGTGTGCTGGCCTATCATAATAATTATTAATTATAATAATTATGATAATAATAATAATAATAATAATAATAATAAACAACTTTATAACATAATATAAAGTTGTTTATAATAATTATTATTATTAGTAGTAATAATAACTAATAATAAAAATAATTGTTAATCAATATAATAAATAATAATAATGATCAAATTATTATTTATTATATTGAAAATTATTATCACTATTGATAATAATAGTATTAGCAATATAATAAAGTTATAATTTAACATTATGATTGCCATTGTTTTTAATAATAATAGCAGTCATAATATGAATATTAATATTTTAATCAATATACAATTATATAATAATTAATTATATAATTAATTATTATATAATAATTAATTATTTTACAATTATATTAATTATATATAATATAATTATATATAATTATATTATATAATTATATATAATATCATTATATATTATATATAATATCATTATATATTATATATAATAATGTTATAACTATTATATTTTAACAATATAATAGTTATTATATTGCTAAGTATTATACTAAAATTATTATTATAATTAATCATAATTATTGTTAATAACAATAATAATAAATCATTATCAATATAAAAAATCAGAATTAGTATTACTTATATTGATAATTATAATTAGTATTACTTATATTAATAATTATTATAGTTACTATTTCTAATGATAGTAAGATTATATAAAGTTATTAAAAATTACTGTTATTATTGCTATTGTTGTTTATAATAGTACTATTGTTATTAAAAAACAACAGCAATAACATTAAATTCTAATAACATAATTTAATATTATTATTAATTATATTATTCAATTATAATTTTCCCCCCATTTCATACTGTTTCTGAACTGTATGAAATTAAATTGAATTATAATAACACTGTTATTAATATTGTTATTATTGCTATTGTTTTTAGTAATTATAATAGTACTATTATGATTATTACAAAAGATAGCAATAAAAGCATTAAATTATAATAAAGTATTATTGCTATTGTTTTTAATAATCATAATAGTACTATTATTAGTACTATTGTTCTTATTATATGTAATACATATTAATAATAATACATATACTATTATATATTATATTATTATTTAATATTAATAGTATAATAATAGTGTTATTATGATTATTATTAATAATAATAATTATTATTATTATAGTATAATAGTGCTATAATTATTATAATAATAGTACTATTATTATATATAATAATAATAATAATAATAATAATAATAATAATAATAATAATAATAATAATATTATTATTATTATTAATAAAAAAGTTCTTTAACTTTATTAAAGAACAAGAAATTAATCAACAAAAAGTGTTGAATGAATGACCCAACACAATAATCTCAGTAATTATTGTTTCAACAGGGTGTTGCGCAATTCTGTACATTTCAGTTCCATTACCAAAATAACTAGCAGAGCAGGAGTTTAAAATTAACTAATCAACCACGGCTGTGTTCAGGGGAGCGCTAATTAATAATCGCAAAATAAATATCAAGGTTGAAAACCTAATATCGTAACGGACTGAATGTTATGTTTTTAACATAATCTCTGCTCGGGTCGAGGAGCTCCGCTCGTAGCGGTTCCCATGGCAACGGGTGTGCTTTAATGACAAAGGGAGAGAAAGAGTAAAAATGTGCAGTGGTTTTGAGTTGATCTCCTGTTCGATTTGTTTTACCTTTGTTTACCTTTGCCTTGGCGCATCACAGCCGCTGTAGTTTCTGAACGTTCAATAAACGATAAATTTGGACTACTTACCTCGTGAGCATATATACGTCATTCACGACAAACATGGTAAATATGTTTCATTAAGTATTTAACAAACAAATGGCTTCTTCCGCGATAATTATGTGAAATGAAATTAATTGTCTAATAAAAAACTAGTTTGGTGCTCTCTGGCGTCTTGCTTTGAGCTCGCAAATTGTTCATGTCTTTACATACCACAGTTAGTCAAAGTTAGTTTCTTCAGTTTTCTCCGGCTCTGTGTCTCTGTCTCTAGGTCTTTAACACTGCAGCTGGATCACTAGTGAGAAACTTTCCTCCCACACCTTCCAATGGTGGGGATCATAACAGATTCAGTTTCAGACCCATGGTGACTCACTTCTCCACCAGTTCTTTGTCTCTCAGTCATCTCCAAACTTTTCTTTGTCCCAACACTTTTACTCAGATCAACTCTCTCTTATCTTGATTTTTGTCACCCTTTAATTCCTCTAGTTTTTCATCCTGTTCCTTGAAATATTTCTGTCCTTTTTTCAGTAGTTTGCAATTGAACAAACCAAGAAATGTCAGAAACAAAAACACACACATTTTTTTGGAAACTTTACTGATAAAGGGAATCTTTTCCAATGATTTTAAAGCATCTTATCCAGGTACGATGCAGATAAACAAGACCATATAGTCTTAAGGAATGAAAATCTGCTGAAACGTCACAAGTTGTTGTGTGGGAGAGAGTAAGGCAGACAGGTGGTTAAAATGCAGTAAAAAGAGGGATGTAGGTGAAAGACGTAGCTGGAGGCTGTAGGGAAGTGTTAAGTACGAGATAAAAGGGATGTTTGGTTTTGCGACAGTAAATATGAATCCTCACTTGGAAAAGTTAAAATTAGGTTTCTATGGTATTTTTAGAGAGAGGAAGTATGAGGAAATGACAGGAATAGTGAATACACTAAAAACATCTCAAGAGCTCATTATTGGACCAAAATAATCCACAGAAATGCAAAATCTCCAAAACGCTGATCATTTATTGACTGTTTTTTTTTTCAGTCAGAACATAAAAGTGTCGATCTTCGCTTTGTAGGAGAGGGACTAGTTTCTTTAGAGAAAATAATACTCCACAGAATTTTAATCCGGAAAAAATAACATGACCATTGCCATGTTATCTCTCTTATTGTAATCACAGGTTCCTAATCATATTTCAGATTATTTTAAGCTTTATAACTGCTCTCATTGGCTATGTCAAAGTTTTTGTACCATCTTGTAACCCTTTTCTTACTAACAAAGATCAGCATATGTGGGTCTTTCCTGAAGAGCATGTTCTGCTGTCTTTCCCGTTTTGAAGGGTTGCTAAAACTAATGTGCCTTGATATAATCTCCAGAAAACAAAAAGACAAGCACATCAACTTAAAAAAGAAAAGTATAAATTAAAAATTCTTCACTTGTGTTGAATTTAATATTTAATATATATTGTTGAAGGTACCATTGCACTTTTAACCAGTGTGATACTGGTGATTTTGTTTTTCCCCAACTGAATACATTTTCTCAATGTAAAGATTGAGTTTTCTTAATTTTTCAGTGTGAAATTTTGCTACAGCAATAGAAAAGTTGGGTTTTTTAAAGATAAGCATTACCTCATGCAGACAGGTGTACTGTACGTGATATGGAGCGACTGTTTCTTCTCCTTTAATTTCCACATTAATGCGCATTCGGATAGCCCCAGACACGGCTGATTTGTCCGTACGTTTGTCTGCAAAGTGCACAAAACATAAAGACCATCACTCAACTTCATCCTGAAATTTCTAAAACAGTGACATGCGGTCAGGGGAAGCAGGTGAGGCAGATCCTCACCTGTCATCATGAAAAAATAATATATAATAATAAAATCGTTATATTGCTATTTTCACCCTGTGGTTTGTACCTATTTTTTACTTACCTTAACCAATTCTGATTATTTTTTTCTTCAAAATCGCTGGATTTTCGTATTTTCCCATTCAAATGCTCGGAAGCGAAGCCGGTGAGGCAGCAGTGAGCTGAGCCTCACTTGGGATTACGCAACCTCTTGCTAACTGCACTGGCTGCCGTTCTATGGGAGCATGTTCGTCCTGTCTGTACGCCGGCAATAAAATGGCAAAAAAACATTTAATATATGGACTGATTTTCCATAATCTATCTTATGTCTAAAATTTACAGTGTTTTTTTGTCTCCAACTGTGTGTATCGTGTTTTGTGTGCGGAGGAGCGATGAGAAACAGCAGAGAACCGTCTTGAGGTGAGGCAGGCAGTTCTCTTGCCTCATGGCAGGGGGCGCTCATGATCCCAGACATTGTGACTGCACAACTGCGGAGTAAGACACGTGGAGCTAGCCATACAGTAAATAAGTAAAGTACAGCGACATATTTGTTTTCTTCTCTCTTCCGACGTCAAAATGAAAGACTACATTTCTACACTTAAACAGTTTTCTAAAGTGGATTTTCAATTGAAGCAGGAGATGATAACTAAAGAAAGACCAACACCGGAGCTGAAAGTTTTGCTTCGAGACAGTTTGACGATACTTTGGATGAACGGATATTTTTGTGCAGAATTAGCGGTGCATGGATTTCATTGATAAGTAAAGGTAAGACAGCAATAAGATGTTCTTATTTAGTTTTTAATGAAATGTGCGTTTTGTGGGCTACAGTTTGTATGTCCAAGTAATTCAGTAAAGTAGAAGCGGTAGCTAATCTACTTTTTTTGGTGTTAAATCCTAAAACATGAAGTGGCATTGTTATCAGTTGCTATGGCAACGAGTCTGCTTGTAGCTTGGTGGATACAGAGCGAGAAAGTGCTTTCTAGCTCTTTCCCTTTGCTGTGGATCATATAACAAAATTAATACCTACATTTCTAAGTTTCACTGAGTTAACGCGGCTATGGATGACATGTAAAAGATGAGTCTTTTTGCCCCCCAGCGTTGTATGCCTGGGCGAAATTTCCGTACGTCCAATAACATGCATGGTGTCTATAATTGTAAGTTAGTGGCTCACCAGCATTGAACCTCACCGCACGTCACTGTTCTACAATTGTAACAATTAGGTGACCCTTGCAGCTTCTGCTTTGCAAGATAACCCAGAAACTGTGAAATCATTGCGCTTTAAGCAAGCAGGAACAAAAAAATAGAGCATACCAAGATTATACCAGACGTCCATCTCTCCACTCAGAGTGCGGACTTCAATGATGGTTTGACCGAGGAAGTCGTCCGACTCTCGCTTGAACTTTTGCTTCACACGAGACTTAATATCATCGTCTTCATCCCACACTCGCACCTTGATGCGGTCTGAGGAGTTGTGACATTCACTAGAAATGTGGAACAAGAGATTAAACTGCATGCATCAACAGTTCAGTGATATCATGGCTCATGCCGGACGACCTCCAAAGAAAAAATAAGACTAAAATAAACTTGAGATGGTTAAACCTGATTGATGCTGGAATTGATTATCATTGCAAATTATCATAAGCAAGTTACATGAAAGATATAATTTGGCTGCCTTTAGCAGATCTTAAATTTGAACTGAGACTTTGTATGATCTACCACTAAATACTTTCTGGTGACACAGTCTCAACCTGTCTAAAGAAATTTTTATGACTCACAAATTAAATGTTTCCTCCCAGACAGGGTTGAGGTTGCCATAGATAGTTTTGGTCCTCTTCTTGGTCTTCCCCACCTGGACAGTTACGTAGGGATCACTGGAACCAGTTTTATCCTTTGCTTGGAGACCCTGAGCACACAACACTGAACAAAAGGGAAGAAGCAATGCACTGTAACTGTGTGTGTACCTGGGTGTAAACAGTTGCCTCATCCTGGCACAAGGACGATTATTTGTCTCTTTTTACAGACCAACACGGCTGTCATCTCCTTTGACGGTGATACTGACCGTATTGGCCAGCTCCGTTCAAGGTGAGCTGAACATGACTTGCCCTCACCTGTGATGCAGATCTTGGCTGACCATTTAGAGGTGCCGTCGAGCACACTCTGCTTGATCTGCTTCATTTGGGTGACATGGGTGGACTTGATGACAGCAAACACTTCCTGGATGAGTTCAAAGATCTCTGGTTTGTTCCTCTCACGGATCTTCATGCGGTCTTTAAGAACCATGATGATGTTCTGGGTTCTGTCCTCGGCACCATGCTTGGAGCTCTTCTCTGCAGCTCCTGGTTGCAAAGACGGTCAAAAAGTTATGTCAGGGAAGGGATTAGAAATTATAAATGACATGAACTTGATTTCAAATAAAATGTGTTGACAGATCGGACAATAAATAAATGACACCATGAACAAAAGTTAATTACTGAGAAGCAACGTTTTCAATATCTAGGAAATTCATTTTCAGTTGATTTTAATCCGTCAAAGTGAGACGTTTGTGTGCGCAAATGAAAAAAACTATGATCTATTTCATGAATCAAAAGCAAACGGAGCTCTAAGCAATAAAAAGCTGAGCTAAAAACTGATGAAAAACAGAGAGCTAAATGACAAGGAAAGACAAACTGCCTTTAATATCTTTCACACAAAAAAGGAAACAGAAAAGGAGGAGGAGGACTATGTTTAATTATTGAACATAAGAAGAAATAAGTAAACTGTTAATAAATAGAAAACATAACATTATACACAATAAATATTTCACTGACACACAATCACTTCCGCAAAAAGTTTAGATTTAGGGTACTATTAATTTAGAAAAAAAAAGAAGAAAAAGTCATACGTCACACATAGAGGAATGAATGTCATTATTTTGGGCTTTTAAAGAAGTTTCTTCTGTGTCTAATTCATTGATGTATCCTCAAATGTTACCTAAATCACCATTAATTGACAAGTTGCTGGATACTTGTCCAATCTTCCTTAATGAACGTATTTAAGCTAAATTTAGACATGGTGGCTTACAGGGAAACTAAAAGCATTCTGACAGAAACCACAAGGCGTTTGGAGGCAGATTTTATAAGTTCTCTGGTTCTAACAAGAATCAAATTACTTGAACAGAAGCCAAAATAAGCAAACAACAATTTTTTAAGAGATAACAGTGTGGGTCTTTGCGACATGGGTCTCAAAAATTTGCCAGGAATTACTATGTTTAGTACGTGTAATATTTTAAACACAACACAAATAGCCGTGAATAAAATAGAAAACAAAACAAAACCAATCCGTGTAGATGTCAGTTTCAGTGAGAAAATGTTTTGATTAAAATTCACCCGTGAGCTAATACATGGCGCATGGGTGCCTATACTATCTGTCTTTATTCATTATGACAGTTTCAATCTTGCTAGGTTATTTCTGCACACTTGCGTTAAACCGTCATGTCACGCACAGTTTCTTCCTAACACTTCTCTTACTTTGTAGACAGTCAGCATTGAGCAGG
Organism: Poecilia reticulata; assembly: GCF_904066995.2. Taxonomy (NCBI): domain Eukaryota; kingdom Metazoa; phylum Chordata; class Actinopteri; order Cyprinodontiformes; family Poeciliidae; genus Poecilia; species Poecilia reticulata. The sequence goes on from NC_088833.1 coordinate 21,736,669, forward strand.
TCCTGGCACTTCTCGTGGCATTTGACTCCACACTCAGTGCAGCGCATGCCTTGGCGAGCAATACCCCACAGCAGTCCTTCACACTCGTAGCAGTATGTTGGAGTGGTGGCTGTCCACACCTCGAAATTGTGCGGGGTGGTGCAAGAGATCGGGTATATGAGCGCCTGAAGGGTCTTCTTGTAGACATGACTCTTCTGCAGAATGAGCAGAAAATATTCGCTAAGAGTTTGATGCTCCACACTCAAGAGTGAGTTACTTTCATTAAAGTGTGTCGTTTGAATAAACTGGAAACAAACCAGTTCTTCGTTATGCAGGGTGCTGGACGTTAGGGCTGAGGTAATGCCAGCCTTCCTGGAGTTCTGGACCAAAGACTGAGTGAATGAGCAGAATGGAAATTAATAACTGTACTATACGTAATATAGCATATATGCCATACTCTTTATGTTATGCACATCTGTGAGCCCAAAAAACTAAATGTAATATGAGTAAAACTTCATATTATTTCTTTAATCGAATGGTAACACAAACATACACTTTTACAAACTAATTAAAATATTTTAATATGAAATAATACTCACCATTGCCTTTGGTTTAGGAAAAGAAAAGAAGGAAATATTTAACATTAGACACAGCAGGAAAAACTGATTTATTCAGACAGTGATAAAATACCTTAATATAACCAAAACCGTAACCTTAGTATTAGTGTTAATATTAGTGGTGGGATGTGATTAATCACATTTTATCAAATAACAAAATATGACCAGGTTTTTCAGTTCAGTTAGTAATATTTACCTTGATTTAGTGGAAACTGGGTAATGTAATGGTTATGGGTTGTTTTTTAGGGTACTATTTATTCAACCATACAGATCAAGATATAATTACATTCAAAATGTCTGCAAGTAAACCAGCAACTTTGTATGACATATTTTTCTAAGTTATACAAGTTCAGAAGTTGAATATTTCTATATTTTACATCAGAGAGTTTGTGTCATTTTGTTTTTCTTTTTTACTAATTTAAACAAAAGTTCAAATATAAGAATTGCTATGTTATTATTTAAGCAAATTAATAGTCATAGCCCCAGTTTAATGTTTTCAAATCAATCAGCAAAACAAACCAAAATGCAGCTTCGGTTACATGTGGAGATTCATAACTCTTGATGAAGCTGCTCTTGCAACCACAGCTGTTATTTGATAGCTGAATGTAATAATATTTACTGCTTATTCAGGCAGCACTCGTCCATCTCCAATTAATTACAGGAATCACTTTCACACAACAAAGGAGTGTGTGTGTGCGTGCATTTATATTTGTGTGAGACCATTAGGGGAGCATAACGCAGGTGTGGCAGCCTCCGTCTGCTTGTATCTGAGAGTACTGAATCTTATTAATAATTAAGAAAGTCACTGTTGGCAATTATTTACCTCCAGCGTTCTATGGAAAGGGAAGAAAAACTGCACAATAAGCTTATTGTGGCAATTAATTTGTGCAGAATTTCACAAAGGTTTTCACAGCTCTTTGAATGTTTCATATCTTGTCCTGTTACCATGAGAAACCTGAGTGTACTTTATCTGGATTTAATGTAACAGTCAAACATAAAGTAGCACATAATTGCTAAATACTAGGAAAATGATCAGTGGTTTTAAAAATTAGAAAGGTGTATTCTACGTGTTCATTCAGTCCTATATATTCTGACGGCCAAAAAACATTACAGTGCAACCAAATGCCTAATTAGTAAATAAGAGTTCACTAGAGCCGCTGCTTTTTTGGCATTCATTTGTGAAAAATACGTTTACATTTATGCATCATTTTGAATCCAATTTACATCTATGACGTAAAATACTAAAAATTACTGAAAATTTATGATTAAAGGTGTAAAAAAAATCTTTTAGGGTGTGAATATTTTTGTAAGGCATTCAGGTTTCTGTCTATACTCAGTTGTGTCACAAAGCAAATTAACAATTTAAAAATAAGATTAAATAAAGCCCTAAATATAATAAACTCGCACTTTATTTCTTGAAATGTATGTAAAGAGCAAGGTACGGAAATAAAATCCCACCCCTATCTATATAAGTATCACTCCCTACTTATATAGATCTAATGTGCTTTAAGAATGACTGTGCAATGGATTTACAAAGAAACATATCTCAGAAAAGGTTTATGTTTGTAACAGTCATATTAGCAGGGAGGTAGCGTCAGACAAGTATGCAGTCATATTTATCTAAAACTGGACAAAAAGTAAGAGACCTCTGTCTTGATGGCATACTCCCAATCTTTGCAGCTTAACCAATCAGACTTTAGTCAACATAAAATGTGCTTCATACTATTATAATAGTTGGACTGCAGGGGGTTAAAATACACACAGGAAGAAGAAGGGAAGGAGTTGACGAATACATAATGGGAATAAAAACAAGAGAGGGAGAGAGAGATAGAGAGATGGACTGGGTAGATGTAAGATACTTAGTCAAAAAACAGAAATGAGATTAGAGCAGAAACTAACCAGATCTCTGACCAGAGGCATTGCCTTCCTCTTTCTAAGGTCTGGCATGCTGTCAATGCTGTACAGAGCACCACCCATGCTGGAAAAAGAGACACAGCTTCATTTCAAATAGCATCTGTCAAAAATCTGGACACAACAAATCAATTACACAACTGGCTTGGCCTTTGTTTGACAAGTTATAGATTTTCAGCCATAATGTTGTCAGGTTCATAGTTACTTACCCTGCAGACAAAAGCAATGAGGCAATCCCAACATGTTCTCCTCGGGCCTGTGGAGAAAGATGAATAAAAAAAGCAAAGAAGACACAATGCTTGAAAAGCATTTAAAGCCTACAGAGAAATTAAAATGTTTTACTATTGTCAACAAATAAATAAAAGGAGGAGTTTTTTTCTTCAGACACAGAAATAGTCATACAGCTTAGTTGCACAAAACCTCTAAATTGTAGGTATAAGTAATTATACCTCACACACTAGACAAAAAATAAAAAGTATTTCAGACAGATACAACTGTAGGAATGATTACTTATGTAATCATTCCTACAGTTCAATGACATTCTTTGCCTGGTTACCTCTTCAAAAATAATGACATGTTATTGCACAGAAAAAGGTCTGCCTAAGATGCGTCCTGATTCCAGTTTTACAGGTTTGGAGGAGCTCATCATTATAGTCCTAAATATCTGTGAGTGCTGTGAGAGGAACACATGTGGCTACACCCACCTGACAGTCTTCTCCAGCCATGGGCAATCAGAACGGGCTACATGCAAATCGCTACGGGGATGGCAAACAACTGAAAAGAAAATAACGAAATGGCAAAAACAATACAAGGGGAAAACATAGACTAGGCTAACACAACACATAAGATTGCAATGGATAAAAAGCTGAAAAATAGGTGGCCAAAAAAATCAGTAAACATGTAAAATAGAACACTTCTTCAACATGCAGGGACTGATACAACATATAGTGATCAAATAATTGAATATTAAAGCACAGAAGCAACAGGGTAAACATACAGCAAAAAATAAATAAATCAATTCACAGACATTAACCTGGCAGGTATGCAAGCAGACACAACAATGCTACACTGAAACATGTGCGGTTTGTACCTCTTGTAGCTGCAGTCGTACTCTACTGAAAAGGCGAAGCCAGTTAGCTTTGGCTCTAGCAGGACCTGGCTCCATCATTTCTCTCTTTGGGAAGCTAAATTAAGGATTGAAAACAAATGCAGTAGAATCACACGTAGTGATAGCTAATAATATGTTAGTTAAAAGTGAATCAGAAAGTGTTTAACACAAGGGATTTACAGATTTGGTCAGACATTGACGTCAACTCAAAAATTTATGTTCACTTTCTTTAAAGTCAACACAGGGACAAATTATATATACAAGCCCAAATACATGTGTACAGGTCCACTGATACTTAAGTCTCTTAGTAAGATGCATCTCAAGCAAACTTCTGGAATAATTCTAGCTGGATATGCGACCACTCTCTAAACGAGAAATATTACTCGTAGATATTGTATTTTTGCTGTTTTCAGTGGATGTGAACCAAAAAAAAATGGCACTTTAAGAAAGCTTATACATTTTGAGTCTCCAACGAGATCAGCATAGAAAGACTTTACCTTGGAACAGGAGCTTCTTCTGTTGTCTCCTCAGGAGCAGGCTGCACAGTTTCTGCCACTGGGGGCTGATCAAGAGGATGAATGTCCTCCAGAGGGGTTTCAACTTTGGGCTCTGGCTCCAGGGGCTTGGTGTCCTGAGGTGGAACCTGGGTTGGGATGGTTGGGGAGGATGTTGTGACAGACATCTGTTGCTGTGATGGAGCAAAGGAAGCCTTGATGGAATCTGTAGCATAAGAGGGCAACACGCTGTCCTGTGAGACTGGAGGTAGTTCAAGAGCTGCACTGGGCGACTGGGTCTGATCCTGGGCAAGCCTCTGCTGATGCAAAGATGCTTGTTTCTCCAAAGGAGGCCTGGAGGAAGACAGGCCATCAGACGGTGGCATCAAGGTGGATGCAGAGCCTGATGGCACTGACGGACTGTAGGTTGGCTCCTTGTCTTGGCTTTGTTTGCCACCCAGTGGATACATGTCTTCATCTCTGTAGCGCATCTCTTCCTCATCTTGATAGTTATACTGCCCTTCCTCTGCGTAAATTTCACCTTCCTCTTCATCATACAGTGCGCCCTCTTCCCCTCCATCTTTGAGATAGCCTCCCTCATCACTGTAGACCCCTTGTTGGTCCTCCCCATCCCAGCCCGGGGAGTCTTCTTTGCCGTAGCTGACGGAGGAGTGGCAGGAGTGGTACGAGTCGTTTTCATCGTAGAACTCTGAACCTTGAAAGCTTTCACCGTCCTCTGGAGGAAACTCCTCACTAAGCTGAGAGCTTCCTCTGCTCAGCTCCGCTGATGAGGCATAGCGGCTGTCTGTGGGACTGACATGAGGGGGAGATAAAGACGTGTTAGATACGTACAACCCACACAGATTTGAAGTATAAATGACAGGGGATCCCCACAGCTGTGTGATTAGTTAGGTTGTCACAGTTAAGGAGCTTGTGCTGAGGCCAGGGAGGGAGACAGCTAATCAAAGACTAATGTAGCTTACAAACATATTAATACCCCTATTAATTTTTTTTCACATTTTATTACCTTGCAACCACACATTTCACTTCATTTTCTTGGAATTTTATGAGACAAGCCAACACAAAGTAGTGCATACTTGTGAAGAGGAAGAAGGAAAATTACTGAATGGAGTAAGGCAAAGTTAGTGAATACGTTCGAGGGAGCCCACATACTAGCTAACCTTAGCACCTAGGCTAACCTTAGCAGTTAAGCTAACCTTAGCACTTAAGCTAACCTTAGCATTTTATCAAATTTTTGCATATACTCTGTTTTTTGCACACTACATGGTGTAAGTCAATGTTAGTAACAAATAAAAGCTAAACTTACCTACTGAATAAAATAGGTTGGCCACTTTACTGAATAATCCTCACCTGGTTGTTAGATTTTTATTTTAAAAAACAACATGTTTGAATTTCCTCTCAAATCACAACTATGCATGTCTATTACATAAAATCTTGAAGTTTATGGCTGCAACCAGACAAAATGTGAGTTCAAGGGGCGTGAACAATTTTGCACTATAATTCCAACCAAATGTTTTTAATTAGTTATGCATCTTTTTCATAGCAAGATGCGTGTTTTAGTAGAGAAATAAAAGGTTTCAAGAGATGCTAATTCAAACATAAATTAAAGCAGAAAAAAATCTTCATACCAACCCATAACTGAATATAACACACCTCTCCAAAACTGAGGAGGAAAAAGCAATTAAACTTAGATCATTTATTTGTCTTTTGCAGATAAATATGTGAAAAACACGTATTTACAAAAATGGCTATTACTCACTGGGATAGCCCATGAGTCAGAGAGAGTTTGCAGAGACACAGGAAAACATCTTCTTAACCACACTGCAACAAACACGCACACTTCACTGTTTTGTCTATGTTTACAACAGTGGTCTTAGCTCAATAATGCACCATGCAAGAGCAATAATGGAGAGAACTATATAATGACTTTTGGGCTGTGAGCCAGAAGAAGTACACAGCAGTATGGATGAATGTTCACAGAAACCACCACAGCACTCCCTCTTTTCTCAGTTCATAACCTATCTTACAATCTCTCACATCCAGAATCACATAGTAACAAATTCCCCTTATTGCTAAGTCTAAATACATATTTAACCTCTTATTTTCTGAAAGAATAAAGATTAAACTACAAACTGAAGGGGAAAATAACATTTCTTGGCTTCTCTGTTAAGGTGCCATTATCAGAAATACAGCCTTTACTGCCTCACGAGTGGGATTTAAATGTGTATAATTACCAAGTGTGAAACAGCCAGGACAAGACAGGGCCCTTCCTCAAGTCTCACATACAGGGTGAGGCTGTAATAACAAGCTGTCATGACAACAGATGCGCACAGACTCTTGCAGGCGTTCCCAACGACTCCAACCAACAATTAATCCATCTGCCTCCAACTGCTGAAATATCAGACATGTCCACACATCATGTCAATCAATCATCCTCTTCCCACACACACAAAGAGAAGGCTGTACAGCTTTTCTATCCATAAACACAATGCATCATTGGTTGGATCTGAGAAGTTTTTTTTTTTTCTTTTACCAAGTGCACAATAAGGACATAAGCAGGAACAGTAGTCTTCTATAAAATTATATATAGAAAATACATATACAGTCTAGGATAAGAGCGCATGCATGCAAGCACATCGAGCGAGGAGGACGGGACAAGTCCACCACTGACGTCACAGCGAGACGGTGTCACAGGCCGGAGCAGGATGAGGAAGAGGAGGAGCACAAATTGCAGAGGAGGCACAGAGACCCACCTATCGGACAGAGAGTGCCTACTGTCTAGAGAATACTGACGACTGGTGCGCCGGCTCGACCCTGAGCCTGAGTCGATATCGCTGCGCCCGTTGGTGGCAGAGTCTAAACTATCATAGCGTCTGGTAGGAGGAGCGGGAAGGGAGGTGGGGAGGAGTGGAGAGGTGGAAAAGGAGCATCAGTATAGCTCAGTGCAAATCTTTCAGAGAAAGCTCGAACTTGTCTGAGCCGCTGGCCTGCCCGGTTAAGGAATGGTTCACAACATTAATTTAAAAGTAATTATTAGATGGAAACCCGAGGAGTTTTGAGTTGCTTTATCCGGCCATGATGTGCACAATTTATCTGTGATCCCACAAGCCTTACACTATTAATCTAAGACAGGTGTATTTCCAGGATTACTTGGAATTGTTTCCTTACTCTAACCTTAAAAACAACAACCTGAGTGGCAAAAGGAAGTTAAGTTTATGATTGTATTTATGAGATTTGTAAAGTATGACTACGTTTAAGAAAATATTTACATTATCTACGGCAGTGCAAAAGGAGTAACACCTCTGGAAACTTTCAGACAAATTGAGATATTTGGTCATTTATGATAATGTTAGTAGAATGTGATAACAGGAAGAAAAACTTGTTTAGTTTGTGAACCAATCCTTAAATATTTTGAAAGAAAAAAAAGAGACATTGCACTTGAAAATGAACTTCCCCTCCTAATTCTTGAAAAAAGGTAAAGATCTACAGTAGATTTAAGCCTTCCTGAGAAGAACTTCAGCTTTGATCCTCTGTTGCAATTGAGTTTTCTGCACCAGGCTGTCGAGAGGAAATCACATGGGGTTTCATTCATCCACACATGCATACAAAGATGCAGACGCACACACATGCATTCACACGATAAAAAAAATTATCACAAAGGCCCACTTCATACATGACCTGTATACAAGAACTCTGAGCCCCAGCATGCTTGTATACACTGAGGCCTGGGCTGTTCTCTAGAGGAGGAGAACACAGTGGGAGATGTTACCATGTACAACATTGAAACAAAACAAGGCCACAGAAGCTGGGTGGTCTCAGACGTCCGATCGGATTTGTTGATTAAGGAAGAACTTGTTTGAATTGGGAATTACTAATCTCAAAAGTCTGTTTTTTTGACCTTCTGCAGCCAAAAAGAAAAACTGAACAAAACAAAACAAAACAAAACCCACTACCTTTTTTAAAAATCCTAACCACCACGGTACATTATCTCTCCAGAGTACTAAGTAGACTTTGGTGTGTATTTATAGCATGCATGTTACCTCATGGTTCTGTGATCGTAGTCCAGCTCATGGTTGTCATCGCTGAAGGAGTGCCTGTAGTGCTGATGCCGCATTGGGTACTGGTGCATGGAAGCATTGGGCTGGGAGGTGGTGTAGAAGGGAGGCGGGATGCTGTTACTGGTCTCGCTGCGGTAGTCACTGTCCCTGTCATCAACGGCGCTGTCTGGGTCCTCGTCTGTTCACACAACACAGTGGGAGACGAGACAAAGCTGGGTTGTGAGGCTTGGAGAGATCAGAAATTGTTGCCAGCAATGTTGTTGCTTGCTAAACTTGACATTAATAACAACAAGGATATGTAAAGCATTATGTTAGTTAATAATCTGTAAAGGGTGAGCGAGCAAAATAATGAAGAATTTTGAAAGACTTGAATAATGCGAGATTGAAACCTTCTGTAAAGGTTAGTGCCTTAGATGTCTACATAAAGAGGTGGGGCGAACCTCTATGTGGATAATCAAGGATTTGTTAGTTTAAAAATATATCAGATAATGACCCAGTATAAATATCTCTCTCTATGTTTTTATGCCTAAGTTTAACAAATGACCCTGAAATCAGACTATTGGAAAATTATAGAACATACCTGAAAAGCTAAGTGAACATGGCCCCACTTTGTCTGATAAGAGAGTGGTCAAATATCTAGCCAGAGTTAAGCTAGAATCACATTAATTATTTAAAAATGAATGTAGTTGAGGAGCAACTTTAATCCAAATATTAGTTGGAGCATATGTATATATTTGAGTCTGTATGTGCAATTTTACACCCCATCTAAACTAAAGAAAAGTCACATTAAATGTAAACTTGTACTCCAAATACTTTTTTTTTTAATGCACTGAAAAATCAAATTCTACACAAGTATCTCTTTAATTATCTTCTTCTGACTATTATTATTCCTACTGCCTCCTAAACATAAGCCCGGGTGAGGAACTCATGATTCTTTACTGAAATTAATTAGATATATCTAATGATTTACTCAAAATATTTTAACATGAGCTGGAGCAAAGTTCAAAACAGGAAATCCATTTTCATGCACTTACGGTCTCAGAGGAAAACTGCACTGGGAGATCATCACACTGAGATGTGGACAATAAATACAGTTGCACAAGCCATTAGCAGAAGTGCATGACAGAAACTTACTCTGCTGGTCTCCCCACAGACTCCAATTACCTGCACAGAAAGAAATTGTTAACTTTGCGGATATAATTCAAACACATTAAAAATCCACCAACAAAGCTAACTAAACATGAAGGTCTGCAACCCTGAGAAATAATCATCTTATGGTGCAAATCTGTTAGATGAGAAGTTATGAAAGAGGTGACTGGGTGCATGTCTTTGTATGAGCAGAAAAAAAAACAGACAAGGCCATTCTAGCAGCTTATATAAACACTGACTTTTTAAAAGTAGCTGCCCTTGACGCTTCAAAGTATCTACGAGCAAAAAACACATATATGCTGTTATCATTCACACAAACACAAGCTCCATTTGAATAAAGAAAGAAACGCAATTGTAAGCGGACTTGAACTGCATACACTTCTCCACCTGCTCCCCATGTCATCATCACTAGACACAGAGATAGACAGCAAAAGCGTGTGTCGGACACGCAGCATATGTCAACTCAATTTCATCACACATTTATCCCCTTTAAGTCATTCTGGAGCTCAGGCAGGCATGCATTTATGATTAGTCACATCGGTTTTTCCTTTGCTTTCCTCCCCCATCTTCTGTTGAATCTAATAGCTTCATTTCTACTTTCTGCTTAGTCTTTTTTTCTCAATGAGTCAAGGCAACAGAGCAGAGGGAGCGGGTAGAGTGGAAAACAGGAGGCACAAAAAGGACACAGCAGGTGACGGCACAGAGGGAGGTGAATGCAGAAGACACCGGTGACACTCACAGCACTGTGTGGAGGGGGCATGGAGTGATTGCTCTTGTTCTTCTTGGTAGGCATACTGACGTTGAAAGAGAAGCAGTGGAAACAGGCATGTTAGGAGAATAACATAAAGGTCTTTGACTTGAAAATAATTCAGGGAAACTAGATCTTAGTTCTGACAGCTCTGTTTTCTCTTGCAGATATGGAAAATAAATTAGGAACACAAATGGAGGCGAAGTAGGTCCAACGGATAATATGCATTTTAGAAGACTATATTATAAGGAGAAAGATAAGTAGCTGCAAGTGGCATTTAGTTAACAATTTATGTAAAATAGTGAAATTCTCACATCTTGATCTCTCATTGCATTAAGTTGTTCGAGTTTCTTAGCCCAGTATCTGGCCTCCTCTTCTGGAATGTCTACAGGAAAACAGAAACATGTTTCTCCCCTTAGAATATCAAGTGCTGATTCATTTAATTGCATAGGCAGTAAAGACATCTTCATTTTAGATATTATGAAGGATACAGTCAGAATAAAAAGAAGTCTGAAAAATAACATAATGTGTAGGAAAATGCAATTGTATAAATTCTAGAAGACAAGGTTTCTTCTAAAAACAGTTCCACACAAAGCAGAAGGAGGCTTGCTCCAGCAGTCTCACTTATTGACATACTTTGTAAAGTTGTGCAAATACTGAACACAGAAAAGAAACTGCACGGATTAAATTCATAAAAATCCTGAAGACCAAACCTAATGGCAGTTCAAAGCGAGTGTCAAGCAGCAGCCTGTGAAAGGTCGGGTCTTTGGTTCCACAGATTTCATTCTCAGCCATGATCACATTCGAGTCCAGGGTCAGCCACTGACCCGGTCCCTCCTGTAAAAAACACGAGACGGGACAAGTATATCAAAATAAAAATAAAACATTTATTGCGTGTTGCGGCTTCTGGGTAAAATGTGTTATTTCAAATTTCTAATCAAACTTCTTCGAATATTAAAACCTTCCTTCAGATGTAGAGTGTAACCACTATAAAATAATCACAGCGTTTGTTTGCAGAACACCAGGTAGTAATCCTGACCAAAGATTGCTCTCCTCTTCTCCAAAAGCAAATAAATAAGGAACCTTACACATACAGACTACAACCAATTCAAAATACCTTATAAAGCAGATCATACGATCTTTAACAAAATATAATCTTAATTTAAGTATTATGCTAAGTTCTTTTTCCTCAATCAGTCAAGGTAACAGAGAAGAGCAGGCACCTCATTGGACTGTCGTATGTTCTGAAGGGGGATCCATACAGTTCCCACCATGGTGTCCCAGATCAGTCCTTTGTTCCAGACCTCCACTGTGAGGCCCAGCTCCAGACGGTTTATTTCACTGCATGAGAAAAGTAAAGAAAAAAAAAACTAAAAATGAGTAGAAATAAATGCCATCAGTAGCTGCATTTATATATGATAGTGGATGTGTGCCAGGATGATTCAGTTTGTTTAGGTAAGTGAGTCACTCTGCATGAAGAAAAGATGACTATCAACAAGGCTACTGACAGGGCAGACAAGAGCAGAGACTGTGTCCCTTGGGGAAATAACTAGAATTAGCTTTAACTTTTCACATAACAACACATATACTGCTCATATAGCTTGAGGAACACACAAACCACAAATAAAATTGTCAACTCCCTCTGCATCTCTCGACATTTAGTAAGACCCTTTTGCTATAACAACCAGTTTAAATTTTTCAAATCTTTCAGTGAAACAATTTCTTCCCATTTCCCAAAAATCCTGATAAGTAATCAAACTCAGTGGTTTGCTGCTGTTTAAATAGTAGAGTAGCTACAGAGAAAAGAGACATGAGTCACAGTAAAAGCCCTTCTTAAGAATCAGTTTTGTTTTTGGCAGATTTTCAGTATTACTGACTTCAAAAGAAATCTTTAGAAGGAATAAAATCCTCTGGGTGTGGAGACATGTTACATGATCCTCTCACTCCTCAACAGGAAGATGGCTGAGTAAAAGCAAGAAGCCACAAAAAGCTCCTTTTAGTGACTGATTAGTGATTGATCAATTGGTAAAATAGATTAAGAAATAATTCTCCAAAAGGTTATTGACACTAAAAATTTTATCAAAATTATTAGTTTTATTAATAATCCTCTTAAGTAATAAAATAGTTATTCATAACTAAGCTTGACTCAAACTAGCACAACATATAAATGCGCAACCTGTTACTAATGCTCAAGTTTAGTTTCTTTTATACGAAGTCAACGATGTAAATAAGTAAAAAGGCCCATTTTTAAAAGGACAAACTTTCAAATTTTTTGTAGTTTAAATGGGAGTGTATTTAAGAGAAAAAGTACATTAAAAACAGAATCAAGACAGTGAAAAACTTGGTAAAATGTTGATGTTGACATATTTACAGGCAGCAAGAGAGAATAAATGTGGAAATGAAGGCACAGGAGAGATAAGCGAAATAAGACGACTCACAACATGAAATCCTGTTCCCAGCATGGTTGACTGCCACGCACAGCGATGGTGGTGCTCTTAACATTTTGCACCTTCAAGGTCACGTATGTGTTAAATTTCTCTGAAAAATGAAGCAAAAAATTTCTCTTGGCTTATACTTTTTGTTTGTTCATATTTCTTTGTTTAATGTATGTACATTAATGTTCATAACTCACCTTGGGGTCCATCGAGCTTGCCTTTCTTTACTGTGTACAAATTGAAATAGAAAACAAGATATTAGTCTGTTTTGTCAGTTTTAAAAGAGGTTAATGGTGCAACTATAACGCAAAGGTTTTCCAATTGTTGGATGCAGGCCGAGGTTAACTGCATAACATGACTTTTGATAAAGGGTATGCAACTTCATCAAAGTTACCATGGGACTCTCCTCTTATTCACACTGTCTTTGCCCACCATGTCTGTCTACGTGAACATTTTGGTCCTTTTTACATTTATGTCATTATCTTTTCATGACGAACAGAGCTACACGAGATGTTTGAGACCTTGTTTCGTCCCTGATCCGTCGTAGAGGTTGCTTGGTTTTAAATGATGTTTTATGTTCATCTAAGTCCTTCACAGGGTATGAATACTTCAGGAACCGAGCCTAATCGTTGCCTCAAGCTCACACACTTTAAGTATATGTGGTTGGTGACTGACAGCAGTTTGGCATTTTAGAGATGAGGTGGGAGGTCTGCAATTCTCAGGCCGAGATTCCTCTGTTCTCTATGGGTAGAATGCCAAGATCTCAATATGAAAGACCGCATCCATTCAGTAGACGTCAAAGTCTCTGAGTCACTTTTTTGGAGCCTAGAGGAACACCTTCTGCAGGTAAAAGTAAAAGGTTACAGTAGGGGGCAAGCATGGCCATATGGTTTGTTATCTCTAAAAGATGCATGCGTGAAATCTCTCAAAGTTTTTAGCATGACAGACTTAGCAGTACAGTCATTTTCTCTGAGAAGAGGAACAAAGCACTGCCAAGGTTTGACTGCCAATCTCCCCACACCGAGTCCTCTAGAGGTACCAGAATGACTTTTAAAACACCACTGATGTCAAATTGGTATTTATTATTCATTTAATTTTGACCCCTACTGATGTCTACCCTCTCCCTGTTCAGCAGAGAGGTATTAATATTCAGATTGCTGATATTTAATCCCTGCTGATTGCCTGTTTTTATTCATACTGCATTTGGGAAATCAGGCACAACTATCAAGAAATATATATGAAAAAAAGAGATATTAAAAACACCAACTTGTAAAAATTCCCTGGCACATATGTGGATGACAGCAGGCAGTGAGTGATTAAGGCGTTGGCTTATTTTCCATTTTAAAATCTTCGACTTTTCTAGAAACGACATTTTTGCATGTAATTTTTTTCTACTTTGCTAACCCTTTTTATTGTCAAAGTATGAAAGAAAATGTGGCTTGTTTTACAATAAATTATTGTGAACTGATTGTTCTAATCTGTGTTGGAAAATACCCAAGAAAAAATAGATTATACAAAAGTGATACATCATGGAAAATACCCTGCTATAAAAAGGAAATTGTCCTATTACACTCGACAATAGGGCATTTTTTACATATATTTAAACTATATGTCTATCCCAAAGACATATAACAGCTCTGCACCTCATCCAGGAAACTTGTTCAAGTTTAGCTTAACTGGTTAGTTTCCTGGCACAAGCATAGATGTTAGGTATAATTTAGCCTTCATAATATTTAATTTTGAGGTCATTCCACATAGGAAGCTTAATTTTAGCCTGCTTTATCCATTCTAAAACCCACTTTTGGTGTGTGTTTGGGATCATTGTCAAAATGTCAACAATTCAGCTGTTAATTTGCGGGGAAGTTTGATGATGTGGAGGTAAGTTGCTTACAGTGTTATTATTTCATGATGAAAATAAAAAACATAGCAACTGATGATGTCTGGAACTGTACTGGAGCAGCTTTGTGAACCTAACATGTGAAGAGGCTGTAGATTAAACTGTTACTCATGTCTTTGCAGTGGTTAACCTTTTTCCTACCTTAGGAATGCCCACTATTGCCACTTGAGTGTTTGCAATTCTGTGGGTTCTCAGTTAGTGTGTCGACCACTAACATACAACTAAATCATTAAACCTAGAGCTTTGCATAATAGATGTACCAAAAGGCGACATAATATAGAGACCATGTCTGTTTTTTATGGAGTGTTGTGAGAACTGAGCAAGATCTCCCCTGTCCAGGCAAAAAGAAATTAAATAGGTAGTTGTTTTAAAAAACCACATCTTCCACTTTTCATACTTATCTTGATCTTGAAAATAAAATTACAATTTTAGTTTGACTATGGATCACTTAATAGTACAGAACTGTCAGTTAAACTGTCCAAGATAGTAGTAAATAAATATAAATCCTTTTTGTTCAGTAAAGCAAAAACAAAACTGGATTTGAAGAGAGATAATGACAAAGCAACACATTCTGAGTCATTTTCTTAGTCAGTGAAAGCAGGAATGATAATCACGGTGGACAAATAGGTTTCTTAAAATAGCATTTTCCCCAGCAAACCTCTAGGATGATGCCTATCTCTGCCACAACAATGGCTCTGATTCATGAGTCAGGTGCCAAAGCTGGTGGCGTGGTGAAGCATACGCTTCTTAGCCAACTTCAAAGGAAAAACATCTTCCAGATGTTTGCCCGCCAACAAAGCATTCACATCTGAAGGATGGGCGAGACTTAATTCAGTCAATTCACATTTTACCGGCATGCGAATACTAGCAGTCATTAACAGATGCACCTTAGCGGCTCACTTGCCAATTCTCTCGCACAGCGTCCTATCCTCATCCAGTCATTGCCCTTTCCATCTCACTCCATCACTCACTCCTACAAGCTTCCCCTGCCATGTGGTGAGTGTGCACGTGCACTCCCTTCCTATCTCTTTTGCTTGTGCTCCATTAATCTCTCTGTGGAGCCGCCGGATGCAGTCAGAGTGAGCTGCATCCTCAACTCTAAAAATAACCGCTCTAGTGTGACAAGGCTGGGGAGAGGGGTGCTGGAAAGAGAGAAGAGGGGTGCATGTGTGTGTAGATGGGGGGTGTTGGAGGAGTACATGCTATCAGGCATAAGGCTAAACCAACACTGCCGCGTTTACAACACAGTGAAGAAGAGAGTGTTGCATATTGTGTTGAGTTGCATCCACAGCAATTACAAGATTCCCTTTCTCATTCTTCACTGAGGAGAAATAAATGAGTACGCTAATAAATTTAGAATAAGTTGGAGAAGAAGCTAGTGTTTTGTTGGAGTGTGTATAGTATCTTAAACTATACACACACTTTCTTGAACTAAAATACAGAAAACAGTTTGGATTAAATTCACTCTAAAGGTTAAAAAACAGATGTAAGTGAATTTCTCTAGGCTCCAAATAAATATTACATTCATCCCTGTGATGTATCTATATAAACTTTCCCCAGCACCGCATAGATGGCATGGTGTCATACCATGATCATGTTTAAATCAGGTTCTCTGATTTCTACACAAATGTTTTAATAAAATAGATATTAATGAGACAATGTGGAACTGATGCTTCTTAGTCTTAGTATACATTGTATTTTTCTGGTGTGTTCATTGCCATCTTGCAGATGGGTGTCACAAACAGGTTTGCTGACAGATTTAAATGCGCTTACTCAGCCTCAATGACACAATTTATCATTTCACAAATTACTTTTAACAACACAAGACATGTTAGGGGATGTAAACAACTCTGAGAAGCTAATAATACATCACCGCTGAGGCAAAAGTGGGAAAAGATATGAAACTTATTCCAATTATTTCACAAGTATTCCCCCACCCAGGACCAACCAATATGTCATTGATGTACAAATAGCTGCTGGCTTTCTAACAGGTCTCAAAAAAGTAATTGGAAAATATCTATGTTGACCTTAAGAACCACTGAAGATACAGGACCACCAATTGAACCTTCAGTCCCAACATGTAGGTGCTATGTCCACATGTTTGAGGATAAAGTACCTATTATGAAGGGTTGAAACTGTCAAACTTTAAGCATGATCAGAAAAAATAATCCAATAATTTATAACTGAGAGGCAAAGAATATGTTACCCTTTGGTGAAAGGGTAACATATTTTACCAAAGTCTTCTCATGCCAGACTCAGCGCTTTTAATCTCTTGGTAACCCTGTCATGCTTGGTGGAATACGTTCTTCTGCACAAAACAGCTTCAATTCTCAGGTGTTTTGCAGTTTAAAGGATAAACATCTATTTTAGATCAGGTTTTGACATACCAAATATAAATGCTTAATTGGACTAATGTCTTGCTTTGCTGGATGATCAAGTGTCTGTCCATATTGAGTTCATGGACAGATTGAGAACGCTTTTCATCATTTAGGAATCACTATTCACTAATATATTCAAGTTATCCATGCCCAGGCAGGTCCATAATAAGATACCTAAGGTACCAAAAAGTGACACTGCAATTACCATGTCCTACAATGGCTTTTACCAAAGACACCTATGTGGAGGGCTTTGTACGTATACCTTGTTATTAAAAGTGTTTGCAATGCAATCCTGTGAATTTTCTCAAATAATGCAAAATAAATGTGACTATTACTGAATATTATTTTTTTTAAAAACCACCACAAATCATATTCACCCTGGCACCAAACTTTACACTTGATACAATGCAGTCAGGCAAGTACCGTTCTCATGGCAATCGCCAAACGCAGACTTGGTACTGGACTGCCACTAGACTAGAGAGACATATTTCATCAATCCAGAGAACTCATCCCTAATGCTCCAGAGTCCAGTGCTGCTTGGATGCAGCTGCTCCGCCATGGAAAGCCATTTTATGAAGCGCTGCTCTTGAACTAATCCGATGCTTGCATAAAGTTTGGAGGTCTGTAGCTATTAACTCTGCAGAAAGTAGCCGAGTGCGCACGATGAGCTTCATCATGCCCAGACCCCCGCTCTCTGACTTTGCGGTGCCTACCACTTTGTTGCCGAGTTGCTGTCATTTCCAAATGCTTTCACTTATTATTACACTATGGTAGTTAGAAGCAAGAAAATGTAATGATTTGGATGGATAACCAGTACTTTTGACAATGTAGAGTAGTTTTAGAACATAAACCAATTTTTCAATGTCTTCAGAAATATATCAATCAAAAATAATTTTTACATAAATAAGATTCTTCATGCCCCCTTATCATTTGACTCTAGTATCACAAACACATTAACAACTAAACCTTTTTGTGCCCTATGTTTTACACTAAGATAAATTTTTTGTGAGGTTTCCACGTGGCACCCAACATCAACATAATAGAGATCGATTCAGCTCTTTTCAGACAACAAAATTATTCTTATTATACCATTTATCAAGCTGAGCGATTACATATATTTTCTACCCAACCTCTACAGGTTCACATAAAAAAGGGTGCAAAAGGAAAACCATAGCCGTCATTAAATCACACCTAAATCCACAACCTTAAAGGACTGAATCTCTTTTAGCATCCACTCTTCATCCAGAGAAATACAGCATACAACATAACATTTCAAACACATATTTGGAAAATGTATTTAAAAAAAGATTAACAATTTATTTCACATTAGCTACATGGCGAGAACTGGTTGCCATGAATATAACCAGTTGTTTTCTAGTAGGTGCTTAAAATCAAAGAAAGCAGTAAAGATGCCACCTGTTTTTTTTTTTAGCAAAACAGTTTACAAGGGGGTAAGCTAAAAGTAGATTACATCTTGATTTATTATATTTGACAGAGGTTGCCAAGAGCACACACCTGGACTAATCTGTAATATCGATCCGGCTGTTTCGTGCCAGGTTCTGTAATATCCGCCTAAGGACTCATTACTCAAATACTTTCTTTAGGTCAATTATTGTGCACTAACCAAATATATTACACTACCATTTAGTATTTATTCAACACCATTTTTCACTAAGAGTATTTTTAATGCAGGTGACTGAATTTTTAACTTTCTTCAATAAACCTCAAGATACTCCTTGGAGCTATTTTATATGCTCAGACCAGCTGGTCGAAGAAACTGACAGTACATCGTGCCAATACATACACTGGTAGGTTTGTCTTACCTCCAACACACAGCAATGACATTTCTTATGCGCTCCTTTAGTCCAGACTCCAGCTTCTTCACCAGTTTCCTAATTGGCAGTGCTAATCTGTGCTGAAGGCAGCCCGGGAACGATGAGCGGCTGGGCTGGAGATGGGTGAAGCCAGGGGTCGCTGGTTAGCAGCGGCAGCGGAGCCCGACTGTCTTCGTGACAACCGGCAAAAAAATAAAAAAGAAAGAAAGAAAGAAAAAGAAACAGACCGTCGACCGTCCTCTCACTCGGATAAGGAACGCCGGCGTCGCAGCCCTGCCTGTCTCTCTTTGTGGCGTTTCTTAGCGCCTCTTTCCACCCCTCCCGCTCTCCCTCAGCTCTCCGGTCCCCAGCAAACAGCCATCTTGTTCAGCTTCAGCACCACCAGCTGCGCGGACAGCGGTGACGTCAGAGCGCGTGGCGACGGTGTGGGGCTTGGCACATTACGAGCTCTTAAAATCTAGTTGAACAATAATAAATATGTGATCTATACTTGTATTCCGCGTCTTTTTAACTGACACCCCTAAGTAATATCATTGCCATCAAAAGTTACCTAATTTGTAAATACTGGCCCTTGATTGTAATTTAATCTCAGTTTAAACACTTCTGTCTTTAGAGGTGTCTTTGGGAATATTAGGACATGGATAAAGTCAAAAAATAAAAACTTTACTAAATAAGAAAACAATTGTGCTGGCTTCATGTTCGTTACAAAATAATGCTTCACATTAATAACAGCTAATATTTTACACTGTCACATTACATTACTTTGTCGACGTATCTGCAATTGTAAAAAGTATTCAGATAAAATGTCTCAGAAATAATTGCTTGCTAAATCTTGATTTTTAAATATTTCCTAAATTCCAAGACCCCGACACTGACAATTTCAAACTCCCAAAGTCTAGAGAACGTTATGTATTCAACTTTAAAGAATATATATACATACAATAATAATAAAAACAAAACAAAACAAAAAAAGGCCAAACTCAAGCTCAAATAAATCCCATGCAAGGGTCAACATCCCCCTCTGCTGGTTCACTTGGGTTTTGCAACAGGGCAGTTTTTCCTCCCCATTTCACCTAAACCCTACTCAGACTTTTAAAACTTTGTGGTATGCAGCTGTAGCAGCTGCAGAAGCCATTCCTGGATGTGATTCAAACTTCTGCTTGCACATTTCAAGTACATGTCTTACGCAGATAGAAAACATTTAGCATGCTCTTTAGTTGAAAACATTGAGTTCAAGATGATTTATTGAACATCTGTAAAAAATACAAATACACTGCACAAACATACCATGTTCTGACACAATTTAAAAACAGCATGTTCATCCCACAACCTGGCAATGTCAAAAGTACATTTTATACCCCAGCATTTAAGATTTCGCCCTGCCGCTCCTTTTATCTCTCGTCAATGCATTCCAGGGAAACTATAAACAATTATATACATGCTGAAATGGATTTACCATGAGCCTGTGGATAACTGCTGAGAAAATGCTATAAAACATAATTAGAGTCAACCTTATTTGTCCAGTTATAGGGCAGTTCAGGGGGAAACTAGTCTATGAAGAAATACATGCATGCTGCCACACAGATTCACATTCAGAAAATAAAACATGCGCAGGAGCACATGTCACACAGAATACATGTACTCATAAACAATAGACATGAGTCGTATGGGTTGCTCAGAAGAATTTGTACCCATTTCCTTTGCAGATGTGATCAAACCCACATGCTCTGTTGAAAAGGAACTGATGTGGACTATTACATGGTCACGTGTCCTGATGAGGCATAGATGGTCGGAGTTTCCTCATAACTTCTCGCTGACAAAGAACATGGAGGCAATAATTATACCAGGACCTTGAAATATATGCTTTGAAAATATTTACAGCGTCTTGCAAACGTCTACATACCCCTCAAACTATGTGCATTCTGTACACTACAGTTCTAGAAAGCTGTCTAAAAAGTTGAGCAAAACCATGTTTTACTCCTTTCGGTTCATAACAACATGCTGTCATTTGTGGACCTGTATCATAAAATGCATAATTTTGTGGTTGGGACATGATCAAATCCCGTAAAGTTCAAAAAGGTAGGAATATTTTTGAAAGTTACTGTAGTATATAAACTTATTTAGGAATATATTTCAGGCAGAATTCTCTTTTTGTTGCACTCATTTGCATCCTTAACTTTTGAAAAAAAAATTTTTTTCAATGTACAAACCAAAAAAACCTCAAATTTAGAAAGTGTTTGCTCTCAAATGTCAAAGTGTAAATCAAAAGTTGCTTAAACATACAATTCTATCCATGTTTAAAGAAAAAAGATGTACTGGATTACAGTGAATGGACTAAAACATAAGAGTTTGAGTATTTCTACAATGCGTCAAACTGACCGGGATGCAATATTTACCTGTCGAGATGAGAAAAGACCTCGTGAAGTTGGCTGAGCAGGGCGCGGTGTTTCTGAGGATTCCCCTCCAGGACTCCACTGAGTCGACTCAGGTATGAGTCGAGATTACCAAGAGACGCCATCTCCCCTGTGCCTGTTTAGGCATTCAAAACAGATCAAATAAATAGCCCATGTTTTTTTTTTTTATTTTACTTAATCGTCTTAAAGTGAAATCACAGGTTTTAAGGTTTAATTAAATTGAAAGAAAGAAAAAGAAAATAGCTTCTGACCTGGCAGAGGGACTGTTGACAGACTGTTGACCAGTGTGTGTTTAATGGCCAGCAGGTGTTGGTGAAGAGCCTGAGTACGCTTCTCATCCTGCCCTAGTTCAGCCTCCAGGCGTTCTTTGGCAGTGTTCATGTCGTTGATGTGACGCTGCAGCACAGCGTTCTGCTCTTCGAACTCGATGTTTGTCTTCCGAAGCCGCCGCAACTCAGCTTCCCGAGCTAGAAACGCAAACAGAGGCGAAGTTTTGCCAGTGTTAAGCATCACCTTTCCACACAAGCTAAAAACCAGGACATGTTTTGGTACCTATCAAAGTGTTTCAATATCCGTTACCTTTATTTTGATCAAGAAACTCTTCTGTGAAAATTGGAATGTCGAATCTGCTTGAGAGGTCAGCAGCCTGAAACAAAAATAAAACAAAGACTGACAACTTGGCTTTGCAACATATATGAAATAAATATTGAACTACACAAAGGTCGCCCACCTTTGTTAAAGACGATCCTGAACTGGAACTGACAACAACTGATGGACTGTCTTCTGAAATTAAAAATAAAAAAAATAGCAATATACATGTTTTTTTTCAAAGCACAGATAAAGGCTTTAAGAATTTTGAGATCTGCTGTTACCTTTTTTAATCTTCTTGTCATGTATCTTGGCACTGGTGATGTGGAAGGCCTCAGTCTGCTGGTATTCCTTCAGCTCCTGGGCATACTGCATCTTCTCTCGCTCCGCCTCGTCAAGGTAGCGCTGTCAGAAATCACACAATTCCAAATTATTGTGTTAAAAAGCTAAGTTTCTCTTGGACAAAACTAAATTTTCATAGATACTGATGAATATTTAAAGACAGAAAAAAAAAAGAACAAACATAAATAATAACGACCTGTTTGTCATTTTGGGCTAATCGTGTCCACTCTGCTCCGAGTCTCTTTGTGATCTCTGGAAAAGGCAAGTCGGGATATCGGGCTCTCATAACTTCTCGTCGCTCATTTAGGAAGCGAACATATCCAGTTACGGGAGCCTTAGGACCATTAGGTAGAACCTTCTTTCTTTTCTTTCCTTTTGGCCAACCACGTTTCTTTGGCTGCAGAGAAAAACAAAGCAAAAAATGTGGCTTTAAATTATGTACCTACACAACAACAAAGAAAATACTGGATGAAAACGTACTTTCTTCTGTACGACTGTTTAAACTGTGCAACATAACACGTTCATCAATATAAGTTTGAGTAATGATTGATGATTTTCTCACCATGTGCACCTGATCTGTGCAATTTTAGGCATTTTAAGTGAAAATAAATGTCTTAATTTATTCCTCGTCAGAAATTGCATGCTTACAATTACATTTTGTGAATTTTTTAAAAATGTATTTATTTTTGTTTTTATGTTTCATTTGTATTATCTGAATTTTTCAATATAAAATAGAAGTTATAATACAGACCTTAGTTGCTGCAGTTTTTCTTGCATGTGCACATATTTATATCTGCAGCTTTGTTTTTATCAGTTTGTTGTTTTTCTCTGCAGTAGCACCCACCTCCTCTTGTTGGTCCAGTGTGTGAGAAGCTTTGGGCTGCTGAGATGCATCACTCTGCTCTTGTTTAATTCCCCCCATCATCTCTTTCCACGCCAATTGCTATGAGAGAGTAGAACAGAGTCAGGGTGATTCCGTGGAAATACATATTAGTAAGAACAAAAGTGAGGAAAGCACAAAAATTAGCAATAATTGCCAATCAGGAACAGCGCTTTTAAAGCTAACCTGCCTGCTAGCAGATCGTTATGGCTAACGTTAACTGGTCGGAGTCACACACGCACACACAAGATGAGCAAAATTCACACAAAAAGGAAAGCTAAAAGGATCAAATTTCCATCGGAAAAAAACAATAGTTATGTGTGGAATAAATAATGATAACGGAAAAAAGTAAGATTTTTCTTTATATGAAATTTTCTAATACTTTTCCAATAAGCGTTTATTTCTCACCCGATAATATGTGTCCCTCGGCCAAACAGGAAGAGAAGTGTTTCTGCTTTCTGATTGGCTGATATCGAGATTCGCTATTGGCTGGTTGGTTAAAAAAATCCACCCCCTCTGTTTGCATCATAACCAGTATGCACTGGCCTTACGGAACATAATGCAGGTTTAATAAGCTTTCCTCTGAATGTTGTGCAGTTATCTGACGCAAAATCTTACGCATAAGGAAGCAACGCCGTACAAATATTTTCATTCTTAGTTACCATATTGGACTTATATGAACCACTCAGTTCAAGTAAGATTTAAAAGTATCTGTATTTTACCTTTTAAAACTTGTCCCAACAGTTTGCTTTTACAAGACAAAGTCGGCCATTTTGACGTTTTATAGAAAAGGGGAGTTAAATATAATTACTGCAGGTTAGACTTGTTTCGGAGCTAAATCAAGAACCAATATGCAAAGGCTTCTCATATTGAAGTGCCCATTTGAATATTAGTTTGTGGTTGCTCGAGTTCATAAAAGCAGAAAAGTCGTTTTCACCGTTTAAAAGCAATTGCGATAGTACCGATGCAGTTTTCAACAACAATCAGCTTACCCACAAGTACCTTTTGAATTAGATGGGAGCTGTCATTTTTGAATTAAGTCTTCCTATCAAGCATGTCTACCCCATCTTAAAATACTAGAACGCAAGCAACTTCCACAACACATATCTCTTTAAATTAAAAAGTATCATCTATATCTACGTAGTTGTTTTCCAAAACAAAATGCATGCTTTATACAAGTTTTGGGTCAAATCGCTTCCAAATTAACAATAGCAACATTTTACCTAGAACTGTAAGGAATTAAAACCAATAACACCTTTAAATTATTGGCTGTTTTTCCCCCTATTAAATCTTGTAATAGACTGAGCATTTCCGACATGAAAACCAGTTATAAGTCCATTCCAACTTTCATTAATAGCATAAATAACCAATAATCCACACCACACGTTCTTACAGAAAGAAATACGCAAGTTTCAGGTTTTTATTTACTTTTATTTATCGTTTACAATTTTTTGTGGTCATTTCTTTATTATGGTCGTTCCTTTTGGCAAACATTGGTGCTCACTGTTCTGTACAGTTCGGTCCCACAATATAGACTTAAATTTGATGGGTAGAGAGGAATGAGACGAAAGTCGAGCGGGATGGGTCCAGGCCATTACAATTTGTCCAGGTAGTTGTCCAATGCTGGGACGCCTTCTTTGAGACCCTTGCGTTTGCGTGTCTCGAGGACAACAATGCCAGGCTTGGTTGTGGTCTCCAACGGGTTTCCAGGAAGGATCTGCCAATGGTCAAACACGCACTGTGGGAAGGCCTGGCCACCGGTGTTGGAACGAAGGTCTGCTGTGAAGCCTGAAAACAGAAACAGAAACCTCATTCAAGCATATGAGTGAAAATATGAGGAAAAAGCAAATAAATGATTTTACTTGTTGGGTGGGGAAACACATTGGAATACTCTAATAAAACAATTACAATGAAACATTCAATTTGCAATGCTAGTTCTTGTAGAACATCTCTGCAAATTTCATTCTCTTGTCACAAGCCCAATTACTTTAGCGCACTAGGAAATGAGTTCTGCTTTTATTTTTTGTTAAATTGTGCCACGCAAGTTGCCAAACATCATAAAAATGCTGAATTAAAAACAATTACACAAAACTTACCAAATGACTCCATGACAGGCAGGTAGGCCTTGATGACGTACATAGGTGTTCCCATTACCCTGGACTCCTCAAACACATGACCACGTCTCCTGGTCAGCACACCATAGATTCCACCCATTGCGGTTTCAGGGCACTTTAAATGACAAAAATATGAACATTTGAAGAACAACCATGGATTTATGAAATTATTTTTGACTCTGCTGTAGAAAAATAAAACAAAGTCTTCCCAGTAGTTCTCACCTGGATCTCCACCAGGTAGACTGGCTCCATGAGTCTGGGACTTGCTGTAAGCTCACAGGCATACAGAGCTCTGCGGGCGGTGGGGATGATCTGACCACCTCCACGGTGAATTGCATCTGTGTGCAGGGTCACATCATGGATGTCGAAGCGAATGGCGCGCATGTTCTCTTCACAGAGAACTCCCTATGAAAACATAAGATTTATAAATCCAGAACAGATCTCCTGAAATAGCAATGAGACTGCAATGCATCTATTGGCCCTCACCTCCTTGGCAGCCCACTGGAAACCAGCCACAACGCTATCCTTGATCTCATTAAGGTACTGAACTCCTTTGGTGACATCCACCAGCAGGTTGGGCCCATTTCCATCGGGTCCAAAGCACCAGATCTTTCTGGCTTCACCGACATCCCACTCGTACTTGTCAGCGAGGTAACGGGCGCGTGTCTTGAGGTCCTGGCGGTGCGTGACGTCACCCTTCTCGATGTCCTCTGCCAGGCCCTCTTGGAAGGGACGGGCCTTCATGAACAGACGGTTGTGCTTGTTTGGTGACTTGGACAAGCACATCACCTCTGATTCCTCGCTTACAGTTTCTCTGTAGGACACCACTGGATCAGATTTCTGGGGAGAACAGATCACTTTAGCTTCTTAATATAAAAAAATGAGCCAAGATAGAGCTTTAATAATTATTTAAGTTTACCTTGAGTGGAATGCAAGCATGATCTTCCTCCAAATCCTTCAGACAGATCTCCAGATGCAGTTCTCCAGCACCAGCAACAATGTGCTCCCCAGACTCCTCAATGATGCACTGCACCATAGGATCGGACTTTGACAGACGCTTCAGACCTTCCACCAGCTTGGGCAGGTCTGCAGGGTTCTTGGCCTCTACAGCAACTCTCACAACAGGGCTTACGCTGAACTTCATCACTCTCATGTTGTGCGCCTGCTCGTAGGTGGTGATTGTTCCGGTTTTGACGAGGTACTGGTCCACTCCAACTAGACCCACAATGTTACCACAAGGCACATCTTCGATGGGCTCAACGTAGCGCCCCATCATCAAAATGGTCCTAAAAGAGTATTAGAAGAGGCATAATTCACATGGCCACTTACATTTATTCATGAATGATGAGCAAACCAGAATGCAATACTAACCTCTGAATAGGCTTCAAATAGAGATCCTCCTTCTTTCCTGGAACAAAGTTTGGTCCCATGATGCGCACTTTGAGTCCAGTGGAAACGGATCCAGAGAAGACACGACCGAATGCATAGAAGCGTCCCTTGTCGCTGGTGGGCACCATCTTTGAGATGTACATCATAAGAGGAGCCTTGGGGTCGCAGTTCTTGATACCTGGTTGCAAAATTGATGAGTGAATTAGTGGACACCAAAATGATCACAAAAAAGAAAAAAAAAAAAAAGATAAAACTTATTTACTGTATTCTTAAAATAAAATATAGGCAGTGGTTACCCATATGGTGAATAAAAGGGTAATAACTTGTTGCCTACCCATAGCAGCTTCATCATCTCCAGGGCCTTCATAGAGCAGCTCACAGCGGTACTTCTGGGCTGTGACGGGGGAGGGGAGGTGGATGGTGATCATCTGCAAGAGGGCTTCTCCAGCAGGCAACCAGCGGCGCATCACAGCCTTAAGGAGGGGCTTGCCCTCCTTGTCCTTGTCTTCAGCGTCCAACTTGATGTCCATTTTCTGGATCAGCTTGGCAGTCTCCTCTTTCTTGAAGTTCATGATGGCATCAAACACCTAGCAGAAGGTTTAATTCATGTTAAACAGGCAAATATGAGAATGGTCAAAGTATCAGTGCATGCAACACCTGCTCAGGCTTAAGATCATCATCACTGTTTTTCAGGTCAAAGTGAAGAATAACTAAAATCATCACTTGCAGGTATATGAAGATATTATCTAATTACACAACCTTTTAAAAAGCTGAAAACTTTCAAAAATTCTCATGTTTACTTTAATCTCAGTATTTTTACCTTGAAGATGGGGTCGAGGACAAGAGCGCAGAAGGTACGGGAGCACCTTTTGCCATCACCAGTAATAGAAGACTTGACAAACTTGCCATTTTCCGTGTCGTAGTACCTACAGTAGACGGTGTATTTGTCAGCAACAGCCTGTCACATGTTCATACTGGGAAATGGGAGCAATGTTCGAAACTTACCTATCACCCCAAAGCTTCTTCATCATGTCCTCCACCTTCTTGCAGCGCTCCTGTGCTGTCATCTGGGTGTTGCCTTTGGCAGCAAACTTGGCTGCATACATCTCAGCAAACTGCTTCAGGGTGAAAGCCCAACCATGGAGACCCGAACCAAAGCCAACAGTACCGATGACTGGGTCAACCTAGCAAAAACGAGAATGTTAGGGTTTCGAGTTCATAGCTGGGCCACAATTTTTTCTATTGAAGCTATAAAATAAATAGATTCTTACCATTATGTTTCCCATTGGTCCATTTTCATCCTCTCCGTAAGTGGAAATGATTACATTGACTGACTCAACAATACGCTGGAAAGTTTGGTAAAGGTCTTCAGGCTCCAGCTGCAACTCCAGCAAGGCACGGTCCATCTTGTTCATCATCAGGACTGGCTTAATTCGCTCACCGATGGCCTGGCGAAGCACAGTCTCAGTCTGCACACACACACCTGGAATAGACAGGTCAACAGTTATCCATTTGTGTTAAATTTGTGCATATTCAACACAAAAATGAACAGACGTAAGAGAAATGCTGGCTCCAGAAAATTGGAATCTTTGCAATTTTTGCTATCAAAATTAACTGTAAGCTAAGAAAATGGCAGTGCAGTGTCAACTTGTACTACATAAAATAATTAGAAATGCAAACAATATGCTTCAGACATTTTAAAAGTTCTAGTTCAATGAAAAAAAACTTACAGAAGGATATTCAGATATAGGAATCTAAAGTATTTTTTTTCTTCCAAAAACTAAAAGGGGAGATTCCTGAGTGTTTCTACTTCTCTTATTTGTAAAGTCAAACAAAAAACATGTATGATGACCAATTATTTACAGTTCTAACACAATGTGCAGACATTTTATTAATGGCTCATAATGAAAAACTTTAAAATCCAACATTTATGTTAGCATGAGGTCCTGACAGGATGCCCTTACCTGACACGCAGTCGACGACAACGAGCGCTCCGTCAGTAACACGGAGGGCAGCTGTCACCTCAGAGGAGAAGTCAACATGGCCAGGTGAGTCGATCAGGTTGATCAAGAATCCAGAACCATCCCTGCTCTGCTTGATGAAGGCCAGGTCGTTTTCACTCAGCTCGTAGTACAAAGAGATGGCTCTGCAGATAAATAGGGTAAAGTGGCAGTGAGCAACCAATTACCCATGTCATATGAAGAACAAAACATTAAAGTAAAAAGTAGGGGTGCACAGATTGCAAATTTATGGGTGATTACAGATCTTTAATTAGTCTAACCTGCTGACTCAACTGTCTTTGTCTGAAATGCTGATAAATACAGCAAGAAAGTTGCAGTTAGCAACAGTGGTGTGACTAACTGCAAACATAGACACACCTGGACAGCGGGTCTGTCAGTCAAACTTCTCTCATGGCAGAGCAAAAGAGGGCAGTGGTTGATTTTTAGACCTTTGCTGAGGTAAAAAAGATCAGTAGATAATATAAAGTATCAGCCGATTCTCCCAAATTAAGGAAATTGGGGATGATTTATTGGTGCACCACCCTATAAAAAAAGGGGGAGAAAAGAACTGACCAATAAATGCCCCCATTGCTGTGGGACCATGTGAATGATCCAATAGACTTACGTAGACTTGATGGTAATGCAACGTTCCTGTTCATCTTTGCGGGTGTCCGTGAAACGCGTCTCTCCAGCACGAGCTGAGGCAATGATGCCAGCTTTGGACACCAGTGAATCCGTCAGCGTGGACTTTCCATGGTCAACGTGCGCAATCACGGACATGTTACGAATGTTAGCCTTTTTGTCCATGATGGCACGGATCTGGTCTACGGTAAAGTTCACCTGTGAAGATTAAAGTGAATTTAGAAAATTCAAAATCAAAAGTGAGAATTTACTATAGTTTTTCTAGGGGCAAATTAAGAATAATATCTTATTTTCACTATTCATTTCTCGCTGAAAACCTGACATTTTAAACATAAAAAAAAAACCCTTTAAAATGGAGACCTCATGAACTATTGCTAAAAGTTAACGACTGGCCAATCTTTACTTTCATCACAGATATAGCGAACTACTCAAAATAATGCACTCGCATGTAATAAAGCTTATCTGCTAACCATGACTACAGGATTTTATTTGCTGCTCATCTAAGTGAACAGATTGTGCTGCAGTTCCACCCTGGGCGTTGAGTTTCCGCCATAATCAAAGATGACGTTATTGTTGTCTATGTCTCTAGTCTTGCTTAACCGCCTCTAATAAGGATTTGTGGACTTTTGTTGACTGTAATAACACATTACTGCCTCTAGTGACAGTTTAGGACAGATTTGCTATTATACGCCCTTCGAATAATTGACAGCTGACATAATACGTCGGCATTTCTAGGCCACGTGTACGGACTTTTGAGACTGAGCTAAAGGCTAACGGTGGCAGTACGAAAATACCGGCAAGTTCATCTTTAAGCACAAAACAACTTATTACGCACGTCTGAGACACTCAATCCAAACTTCATCGGTTTGAAAAAGAACAAAACTTACATCTGATCACCATTCTTCCGGTACAATAGAAACTATGTAACCCTTTTTTGAACGGTTAGCATTAGCTCAAAAAAGCCGACACCAAAGTTACACATCAGTGCCACAGATTTTAAGTCATTATAAGAACTACGTTTATACGACTACTACAAAGAGTGTTATGAAGAACTCAACATCGCCAAGTACACCATTATTTTGAAATAGGATCAGTCTCTTCTAAGAAACCTTTCAGGCTAGCGACAGGTTACAAAATGGGGGCCATTTTGACCAGAACGTTATCACACAAAATGTTTGCTAAATATCCTTAAAATGTTGAAGCATTAGCAAAAATATGATCGCGGAGAATATGTAGGACTTCCGACGAAATACTGTTAGCTCGTAGAAGTTTTACAAACTCACCATTTTGACGGATGGTTTTGGATTCTCTTGGTGGAGAAAAGAGACAAGAAATTTTTACACTGCCCACCTCACGAGGGCATTGGCAGGGAAGAGGCCGCTGACGTCAGAAAACCGGGATTTATACTGCGTGCGTCAGTTCTGTGCGTAACGTCCCGGCCGGTGTATCCTAATGTCGCGCGGTGCTTCCAAGAGGAGATATTTTACTAAACAGGAAACGTCATTCAAAAAACAAAGGAAGCAAATTGTTTGAGAGTAAATTGTATTTATGTACTTAAATAACTTATGTATATTTACATTGTAGAAGTAGTAAGGCCCAGAAATGAAACAAATAAAATAACAAGTCTGTAAATAATAACAATATGACCATTTTCAGATTACATGCACGCAAGATATAATTAACCTAGTTAAAATGCTGAGCACAATGTCTGTTTGTTGACCATAAAGTCAAAATGTTTGCATCAAGCTGGAGATTTTTGGCAGAAAGCTTAAAAAGTATAAAAATAAAGTTCGTGAAGTAAGAAATTTAAATTCATGTAATTAACTTGACTTTTGTGTGTAGGCTAATCTCTCTTTTAAAACATGTTTTACATTCGAGCGGCTTTCTCTTTTAAAACATAAACACACTGTATTCAAGACTGTTTTAGACAGCAGCAGCTTAGAAGGCTAAATAGCTAAACTCTTGAGAACTGATTAAATAAGCTGTAAAATCCTTTTGTTCAGAATTTCCAAGATTTGTATTTTCACAGATTTCCATGATCTGTATTTTCAGCAAATTGTAGTTTTTGTATATTGTGCTTTGAAAAAGTATGCATACCCATTTTTTTATTTTATATTTTTTACATTGTATCACAAACATCAGTTTATTTTATTTAGAATTTATTAAATAAACCAGCAAACTACTAAATTGGTATTTATGAATGGACAGATGTAGACAGTATTAAGGAAGTGTAACAAAGACAGATTTTGACTGTGTGCAAAATGTATCACAATGTGTCGAACAATAGAATTGTTTATTCAATGTAGTTTGAGAATATTTCCAGCAGATGGCACCCCTGCGCCAATTTTCTGCATTGGAATGTAAGATTCATTGTACAAGCCAATAAAGCTTACTCTGCAAGTGAATAATAGCGTTTTGGGTATACAAATGATAGCGTTTTTGTCTAAAAATAAATGGTGGTTAATTTTCTATGTTTTTGTTGTAAAAAAAACAAACATTTTGTTTGTGTATCACATTAAATTAAACAAGTTTAGCTATTCATTTTGCTTTTCCATCAGGTCTGTTGACCTTTCTTCAAGTAATGTATTGCTCCTTAACGAATTGCAAACCTTCTTTCTGCTTGTGAATAATGTTCTTAATTACATTACTCACAAAAAAACATTTGGAAAATTCTAGCCGTTGTAATGGATACCCAGGTGTTTTTACTTGCAACTTTGTATTGGTTCATCAATGTAGGCAGCAGGTGGCGCCAAATCTCTTCTTATTGCTGCAGAGACGTGCACAGCAAAAATAATAAAACTCAAACTAAGGACACCTCATCTTTTCATCTTGTTTATTTGTCCATCAAATACCGGTGGGACAGGATGTTGATTTGTAATGAAGTGCACCAGATTGTGAAATGCACACAATTCAGAAAAAAATCTGAAGCATAAAATGTTATTTGTACATTTCTGGTCAGAAGTTCACGTTCATTTTGAGCTTTTATTGGTGCATCCAAAGTTGAGCAATTTATACCTGCAAATACTGCCCCAGTT
This sequence comes from Poecilia reticulata, assembly GCF_904066995.2. Classification (NCBI taxonomy): domain Eukaryota; kingdom Metazoa; phylum Chordata; class Actinopteri; order Cyprinodontiformes; family Poeciliidae; genus Poecilia; species Poecilia reticulata. The sequence continues at coordinate 21,768,703 of NC_088833.1, forward strand.
GTCCACCAATGTAGTGGTAGGTTTGCTGTGAGGCTGTTTTGCTTCAGCTGGTACTGGTTGAATTATTTAATTTAATTTAATTTAATAATCAAAATGGAGGACTACCTCAAACATGACCTCAAATCAACATCTCTGGGTAGAACCTGGATACAGTTTGGTATTCCAACAAGAGAACAAGCCATCAGTTTTGCCCATATGATCTGCCAAGAGGCAGAACCATAAAACCAGCCCTGCAAGAACACAATGATGTCTTTTTGTTGGACAGAGAACAAAGATTTTTGTTGTAGAGGATAAAGGCCTCAAATGAGATAAACCCATTTTAAATAGGAGCTGGTCCAAGAGTGCTTCAGTTTATCTGAGGGAAGCATGGATCAAACCAGGAATCTCGGGATTAGTGAATATTTGCTGTGTGGAATTATGACACTAGAGAGAAGTGACAGCCTAAATTATTTGTTGTAGTTAACTCAAAGAGCAGTGATGGGAAGGCTCAGAGGATATTATCATTTGTGAACCACTGCTGGAAAGAAAAAAAAAACACCTTTCAAAAAAGCACTTAGTGAACTAAAATACAGCTTTGATGATCCATTTGTCCTTTATGTGTTGCTCCCTGGACCATGTAATCTACATTACTGCACTTACACAACCAACACCACCCAGGTGAGTTCAGTTTAAGTTTCCAGTCATCTTGATTCAGTTGGAGAGGGCTGCGCACTTCCTCAGGGGCTTCGTTTAATTACTAGATAATTTGATTAAGATTTTTGGGGTAAACTCACTCTCATCGATTTGATCCACGAATAGATTAAAATTTTGCTTTGTAAATGAAAAATTTCAGTGGCCCTTGAGTCCAATCTAAGCTTTCCCTTTTCTGGTGAAAAACACTACACAAAAGAAATGTGAGCTGACTATAAAGTGAGTTTTTCAGAGTGTTGACACAGGATCAAAAAACAGCATGCTGCTCTGCTGCCGGTGAGACAATCATTTCAAACGGCGAGGTGCAACAGTTCAGTGTTTTGACCTGTACTTGTACCACAAAAAACACGACGCATTTTACCAAAGCATCATCTGGGACCTCAGTGCCACATCCTTCAAATTCCTCCAAGCTCCTCTCCCTGGTGTCATTTGACAGTGGCCCTTTGTGTGCTTGTTTCAAGCTGGTGCAGGAACTGAGTTGATTGAAATTGGAAATCCTCTGTGCGTATGTTTAATTTTCAATTTAATAGAAATTTTAATTAACTGGGAAAGTGAGTGCAGTGCACTCTGTTTTAATCACACTTTCACAACGTGCAGGTTTGAAAGTTTGGTAACTTCCCTCATACTTTTTTTTGTGCCTGGACCCATTCCATAAATTAGGATATTACTGAAAAATTCATTTATTTCAGTAAGTAAATTCACTAATTCAAACTTGTTACGGACAATAACAGAGTGATGTTTTTGAACCTTTCTTTCTGTTCATTCTAATAATTTTCCACAATATATGTATCACTGTGTACTTATTGGACAACATGAATTTTATGCTTGAACCCTAATTTAATAAATCTGTCTGTCTTCCCAAATATTCTCTGTATTTCCATTTTAATGTATGTAAATCAAGTAACTGACATTTCTGTTTTAAGTTTGGGTTCCTGGAAATATCTAACAATTCAAAAACTGTGACTTGATGCCTTAAATCAGTGGTCCCCAAACTATGGCCCGCGGGCCGGATCCGGCCCGCCTCCACATTTGGTCTGGCCCCCTGAACAATACCAGAGAGCATTTAGATTATTTTTCATATACCGTATTTTCCGGACTATAAGCCGCTACGTTTTTCCTAAGCTTTGAACCATGCGGCTCATAGCCCGGTGCGGCTTATATGTGAATTTTTCTTCAACCACCAGGGGGCTCTTTATCAGGAAGTGAATCATTGGAAGTCAAAATTGGAAATAAAAGAAGAAAGCACCCATTAAAACGGAATTAGGTTTTAACACGGAATTGAAATTTGAGAATGTTGTCGATCAGTTAAATAACATTAAGGGGAAAAAGAATATTTATTTTGGTTTTTTAAATAATACTGGGATCATGTTGAGAATTTGAGGTATAGATATAAGGATCCAATAGATGGCAGTAGTGCAACAATAATGGATTTTCATTTAGCACATGCTAGTAGCAGACGCGAAGGATCAGCACTTTTACTGTTACAGTTACCGTTCGGAAACTATCGTAATCAATTCAGTTAAATCTAATCTTAGCAACTTTTTCTTTTGCGACCGTAATAAATGATATTCAATTGACCTGTTATGACTCAAATTTTGGCTGTCCGCCCCCCTCTGCTGCTGCTGCTTTGCTGTGGAAAACCTGGAGCAGCAGAGATATCTGCGGCTTATTTTTTGTAAAAAAAAATGTTACAAAAATGTTATGTTCACTGGTTTTAAAAAAAAAAACTTTGGGCTTATAGTCCAGAAAATACTGTATTTATTTCATAAATAGTGTAATTTCCTGGATTTTTCTGTGAAGAACCCAGAGAATGTTATTTAATTGTGCTTTCTGGAAAACAACACATTTTTACATGTAGGCACTCCTGCAATCGTCACACTTTTTCTGTTACAAACTGACTCCGGCCCCCGACCAGAGACGGGAAAAGTTATGTGGCCCTCACAGGAAAAGGTTTGGGGACCCCTGCCTTAAATTATGTCAACTTTTAAGCTTAACAATTTTGTTGAAATTGTAACTTGGTGCAATTTTTAAGCTGCTTTTGTCACGCATTATTATTATTATTATTATTATTATTATTATTATTATTATTATTATTATTATTATTATTATTATTATTAATAATAATAATAATAATAATAATAATAATAATAATAATAAATTAGAATATGTCCTGCCTTTTCAAACAACCAACAAATTAAAATCAGAAAAAAAAATATTGTGAATTTCTGCCAGTCATTTATTTCTCCCATATTTTGTGAAAATATTCATAGACATTTGTACGTTATAAAATTCTGTGCATTGCTAATACATTCCTGTCCTCAAAAAGTTACAATGATCCCAGTTGACCCCGAGCCGAACTGTTTTGCAAAAGCCAACATCACAGGAAAAAAAAAATCTGACATTCTCAAGCAATTTTCATCAGATTTAGTTTTGCTCCTTCACATCTTTGCATTATAGAAAGCTCTGTGAAAGGTACCTGTCCTGCTTGGCTGGACTTCAGTGATTTGAGGGTGTCTTGATCCTGAAAGGCACCGGATCAAAGATCAAAGTGGATTTTCCCATTACAGCTGGCACCTATTTAGCAGAAGGCACAGCAGCCAAGCAGTCAGACGAGCAATCCTCTCAAGCTCTTCTGAACCAAAACCGTCTTAAAGACAGTAAGAGCGCTGCATGCAACTAAATTGTGAGTATCATAGAGTATCTGTTAAACATCACAGGTTTCCATTGGGTAATTTATTTCTTTTGACTATAATAAATCAGTGAACATGTTTTTTTAGTGATTAACTGTTCCCATTATGAAAGGATGCAGAAATGGTCGCTTCTTCCAGCAATCTCTGTTGTATTCTTGACTCTGCAAGTGAAAATGTTCAGATTTGTGTTTTTATGCGATGCTCTCAGTGCCATTTTACAGCACAATCAAGCAACCATGTTACCTTTAGGTGTTATAATAATGCTGAATTTATTAAACATAACTTAAAAGAAATTTGACTAATTGAACTCTTTGCCTCTTTAAGAGGCTCCTGCTCTGTCCCGCACTCTCCCTTCAGCACGTCATCACAACTTTTCTCCATTAAGCTTTTAACCACTTTCTTACCAGTGTTGTTAAAAGAAGTTGGACTGAGAACTAGTTCGTATAGCTCAGAAGATGCGTAGTCCCTCCACCCCACGTGCTGGAGGAACTGAGTGGGGGAGACCCAGAGCTTGGCTGGAAACCTCGGCTCCAAGGTGGAGCTTCTTCGAAGAGATGCATTTGGTGAGAGCAAGAGCTTAGGCAACCCCAAATGACTGCCACTGATGATTAAAGGATTTCTCAAACATGCATGAAAGAATCAAAGCAACCCTCCAGGCATGTTTTTGATAAGGCAGTAATGAGAGTCAAAGAAAGGAGCCTAAAAAAACAAAGGGAAGACACACCGAATCCATTTTGGCATTCAATCCAACAGAAAATTGAGTCAAATGATGCACACATTAGTGCTTGTTAAAGTTCATGGGTTCTCGCAGACTCCCCGCAGCTCCCAGCAGCTGTGTCTTCGACTGTCCAACCAAAATTTTTGGTGGCTATTTTAGTAAATTAAGTTAGTAGACTTCTGATCAGATCATTGGATTCAAAACCGATCAGCAGCTGTGCCACTTTTTAATAAGCTGCAACAGAAAATCCAATTTGATGACAATCTGCTGTATGCACATCTTCCTGCATGCTCATTTTCACTTCTATGGAAAACCTCTTCAGTCAAAACAGACACCCCTACTGCATGTTTGCCCTTGAACAGACTCTAGAGTTTATCCCTCATCCTTAAGACGGCAACTGCAGCAGAAACACCACAAAGTGTGTTTCATTTTTAAACCCCCCTCCATGTCTGAGTTTCATTGACATGCCAGAGTTGTCTTCAGTACATTAGATGTATTTAAGTTCAAACTGAGGGGAAATAAAGGGACAATTATGCATCAGAACGCCAACCTGTACTGCATTATGTCTTTGACAGGAATGGTCTGAACAAAAGGTTATAAGACAAATACAGATACAAACAAGGCCATTTTGAAGAGGCTTAATGAAAGCAGCTAAATGTGTGTTTAAGGTCAAATTTGGTGTATTCCGTTAACAGCAGCAGAAGTAGACTGTTACTAAATGAACTTTTGTTAAAATGAACTAGTTTGGGATTATCTGCAACAATCACTTCTTCCTTGAACTTTATTTTCCTGATAATCTCCCAGTTAGCAAAATTTCTCTGAAACATTTGCTCCAGAATAAATACCAAGTTACCATCTTAATAGTTAGTGAATATATGTCCTTCGTAAGATCAAATCATGACATTTTAAATGTAGCCAGAGTATAATGTTGACTGAATGGCAGGGTTGCACTTTTTTTAGGGAAATAAAATCAAGGTAAATGCAATAAAAAGCTAAGAAAAAAGGTTCAGACATCACTTCTTATTTGATCTTGGAGTATTTAATTTTGTTGGACCATGCACACAAATTCAGAATTTAATCATTTCTTGTGTTGAGCTTTCATATCAATCCACAAGCAAGTTTGTTCCAGCATATAATTTATAACATTAATTTTATTGTTGATATAATCTGCAATAATATTTTAAAGCATTTAACTTTAGAAAAAAAAGGGCTTTTAGAACAAGATAAATTTAACCTAGATATTTTTTTCTCTTTGTCCAAAATATTCCTAAGCTGCAGATCATTTGTCTATTAAGCAAATAAGAACCAAAAATACGCCTTTATTGACTTTGTGTTCATGGGCTGCTTTAATGAATTAAATTGTTGAATCAAAGCAGGTTTTGTACCACGCAGTGGGGGGTTTCACATCTTAGCATACCAAAGTGGTAACCAGCAGGGGTGTGGAGCAATCATTTTCACATTGCATGCTACCAGCTCTCAAATGTATTGCCTCGCAGTTTGATTCCACGCACAAGTGTTTGCTGATGCTGATAAAATTTTGTCAACATCCATCACACCTTCTGTGGGTGATTCATTCATCCATTGTCAGTTTTCCATCACACATGAAAAAAAAACCCAAAAAAAAACGTTTATTCAAGAACATCAGCGCATTGTGGTTGCTGATGTGAAATCTGAAATGGCTTTTTTCTTATTTCTTTGACGTTTCTTTTATCAACCCATTTTTCACTCAAAGACAAGCAGATGAGGTCAAAATGGGTCTTCAAGAGCAAATTATTAAAGTTTATTCATGACTAAAGGAAACAGCAAACAAATGTGATTTATTCTGAGGTCAAAGTCATATTTTTAAGGCAAAATGCATGACTGAAAATAGAAAAAAGCACGTGTGTAGTTATACAGGTGCATCTCAAAAATTTGCTTCAGTATTGTGTAAAACTGCAAAATTTCCTGACAGTCATTTCAGAAAGTGAAATGTTCATTTTACAGGAAGTAAAGAGGCCTGGTCATGTGACCGTTCACTGTGGCTACATGAAATTCATATTGCTTAGAGTAGACAACCTATTATTTTTATTTCAAAACTTAAATTAGCTGCCCAAAGCTAAAATAACTCTTCTAGAGCTTCTAGAAGTAAAAAAAAGGTTAAACTGGTTTTAATATCCCTTGAACTTCTGCATATTTTGTTACGTTACAACCACAAACTTCAATGGATTTCGGCAAGATTTTTTTGTCAGGTAGACCTTCGCCATTTAGTCTAATTGTGAATTGTAAAGGAAAGGAGATTTTAAAACAGTCAGGAATTTGTGTGTAAAACTAAGACGTCTAGTTAGGACAACAAAGTGATAAAATAAAAGAAATTGGGACAAAAAAACAAAACAGTTCTAAGAAAAGCAAAATGAGCAACACAAGTGATGAATAGCAATAAAAAAAGAGCAAATGATGCCAGAAACCTATCAGAGGACAGCAGGTGGAGGAGACGAATATAAAACCAGTTAATGTATCACAGTTCATTTCGAGTGAGTGTAATTGGAGCAGATACTTTGGCTGACAGCTTTTCATTTTCCCTCATCTCACTTTTTCCTTTAGTGGATATAAAGTCACTGAATTCAAAATACCTCAAAAAGGCAATGACATTTGAACGTTGCAAATGTTTAAATGTTGACCCAGTTCCAGCAGAACTCTAAGAGAGAGAGAAAGAGAGATGCAGACAGAAAGGCTTTAAAAGAAAGCGACGTTATTAAGTAAGTGCTCATCTTAGACTGCCTTTTGAATGCCATTTCACAATCAATTATCTTTCCACAGACAAATGACTAAAGCTTTTGTTGCTTAGCAGCATGCTATTGCATAAGAAGCTTTTAAAGATAGTACTCTTGAAGGATTTTTGTTGATTTCATCTTTATTCTGCCAGAGATATAATGGCTTTCCATAAAAATAAATATTGTGTCCCTCGATTTCTATCGAAAACAGCTTTGACAACATGTTTTGAAGCAGTTTCTTATTGTTTGAAACAAAATAATTTGGTCCATTGCCGCAATTTTGCATCTCGTGCATGTCTGATAATAAACATTCAGCTTCATTACTGCTCTGTTGTCTCACATGTTGTTCTCAATTTTATGCCATTCCTGTCAGGTACATTTAGGGAGGGCCTTAGGGATATAATCAGTAACTTGGAATCAATTTTGTTATTCAGTTTTGAGGGCAGAGTCAAAATTTTCATTAACTATTTAAACCCCCCTGAAATGAACAACTTTGAACTCATTTATTTATTTTCAATCCGCTTTGTCACTCAAGCATCGCAGACTTAGGTTTAATTACACACAATTTTCCCAACTACAATTTATTTTGAATTCCCTTTACGTGCTGTACCGACCACAATATTTTTGTAGGTAATCAATCAACTTTTGGTGTAACCTATAGGCTGAATTGCTGCAGCTCATTTAAATTGGTTGATTTTCGGGAACTGAGCCAAATTTTAAACATAGTCTGCAAACTTAAAGACAAGCTGGGGTCAAGGCTTCAGCCCAAAGTCAATCCCCAAATCAACAGCATTTAGGATCACTGTCCAAACCCAGACGATCACTCGATGAAGTTACTGAAGAACGACTCAAGATACAGCAGCAGCAGCTACCAAGCATGGTGGTGTTAGAACCATTTTGAGGGGCTGCTTAGTTGTTAGAGGTGGAGAAGAAGGACTACAAATTCCTGAATATCCTGTCACATGAAGTGTTTGAGTCGGATGATGTCCTCAAATGCACACTGGAGCTGGTTTTTGAATGGTTAAATCAGCCTAGCGTCTGAAACATCCCTGATCTTAACACTATTAAACATTTGAGGAATTCTTTATAAAAATTGTGTCTGAGCTGAAAAACCAATCGATTGGTTATGTGGCCAAAAAGAAATGTGACACAATTTTGCCAAAAAGCCCACCAGTTTTATCATTGACATAATATGTGGAAGAAAAGACAAACAAACAAAAATGTCACATGGATCAGCGGCTCATCTCTCCCTATGGAGGAATCTCAGATCAGCTGCTAGTATTAGGGATCTCACTCTGTAGGCTGTGATATCATACCCACAGGTTAAAATCTGGTTTAACCTGTGGACTGGTTAGACTGGTTGGTTAACCAGTCTGATTTCCTTTTTTGACTCAGTCTGGAGTATGACCTGTATTACTGCTGATGAGGCTCCCACCTATCTATCCATTTACCACTTATCCCTACTATCCCCTGTGAACAAGATACTAAAACTCATCTAATTAAGACTCATGAAGAGAGTAGAAGTTTTACTGTTGGCTCAATTTCTTTAGATTCACTCTAAAACAGAATAGCATACAATAACCCTGATTTTTGCCTCTTTAGTTTGAAGCGCAACCAGATTTTTGGAGGTTTGCTTTCTTTGCATTATTGGTTAGATGTCAAAATAATGTCCTCATAATCTGTTGTCTTGACATATGTAATATGAGCAATTACAATAAATTCTTAAAACCCCAAAGGCATTTAAAACTGAGTTTTGTGTCCAGAGGGTGGTTTAATAAGCACAGGGGATCACTATTCATTGAAAGCTAAAAGCTGCTGACATGCTGACTTTAAGCCAGCTTTTGTTGACAGTAAAAGGGGCTTTGATGCCATGCAGTGGGGTGCCAGTTGACATCAAAGGTGCCAAAGCCATCACATTTCACTGACCTGATTCTTTAAAAAAGGTCTTTACACTTGAATTCACTTTGCTGCTGTCAGTGCTGCTGTGTCTAATATTCTCCAGTCAACTTTTCCTGCGAAACCCAGAGGGTCTTCAGTTCTGACTGAATTAATATCACGGCAGCATTTGCAATGCCTCCAGCATTTTTATGTTGTGCACTGAGCAAAGCCAAGAATGTAACCTGTTTCCCAAGCAATAATGATTTGACATGTTTTTTGTGGTACTTGATTAAAAAAAAAAACTGAATTCATCTGTTTGGATACTGTCTATCGCATATTTTTGCACTTTTCCACACCTTAACTAAAACAGCCTGGAGATTCCTGTTAATAAACGTTGTTGTCCCTATGCTGAATTTGAAGGAGGCCTGTTGTGGTGGAATATGCATTTTATGACAAATAATGCAAAGTTTAGATGAAATAATGAACATTGGCAGCACAAAACGGACGTATGTACCTTCATCACAGTTATTAGGCTTTGATGAAAGTCTGTGTTGTGCGTGCAGGTATTTTTTTTGGTTACAACCATGCAATATATTTTCAGCTCATGTCATTGAGATGAATACTATAGCAAAATATTAAAAATAATTTATGCAGAAAAGATTATTTGATTCATTAGGAGTGATTGTTAAAAAGGAATAAATGGTGGTTACAAAAGGTTGTAAAAACATTATAAAAATGTAACCGGAGTTCATTTTTGTATTTGTTCATATGGTGAGATGCTTTTTTTTTTGTGATGTAGTTATACTGAGTAATATAAAGAAAGTAATGGCAATGGCTATAACAGGAACGGTTTCAGTATTGGGTTTTTCAGTACAAGTGCATTGTGTTGTTGTTATTGAAAAACAGAAGAAGCAAGTCTGCACCTGATGAGGCACTGTGCAGAGCACTCACCGAGTGCACTCTTGCAACCTGCTATTTTCTGCGCTTTTGCAGTTTATTCAACAATAAATATGTTTCACGGGAGATGAGTTATCCCATCATTTTCAACAGTGTAAAAATACAGTATGTGTGAAAATTCTTGAAACTGCAGATGATGTACTGTTTTCCCTTTTACCATAGAGTGAGAGCAATGAGAGAGAGAGGGCTGAAAACAAATAATTAAGAGTCTTTTGTGCAGTAAGTGAAAAATGTCAAGATTAAAACCAGCATCAAACATACCCATTTGAAAATGGTAGTGTTCATTTAGAAAATGCAACCTTTAGCATTTGATCACACTACTTTTAAACTGTTTAACTTTGAAAGCAGGGGGCCATTTTGTTTAGCTACTTATTGGGGCTCTATTGATCTTATGTTTGCTTTTCTTATAGTTACATATGGTGAAAATTAAATTTTTCTAGTATGGAAACAAAAATCATAAAACAACAGTTTTGTCAAAGACAAATGACCAAATTACCAGTGAAAATGTGCAAATAGCCACCATGAAAGGATCAGAATGGTTTGACTGCTGTTCTGCTAACACAGATTTTTTTTTAATTAATTATGGAGAAATGCATGAATAATTTTCTACTTTCCATTTTTTTTAAATGATATGCAATAAAACCGTATTTTAAACACAGGAATTTTTTTTTTTGAGAAATGTTTGTGTGATTTCTGATTGGAAACTAACTTCGTGGTTGAACACAAATTAAAATCTAATCCTGAAAGTTCTAAAATGTTACTCATTTTCATTTGCTTACACTGTGTTTACTTTGTCCTAGATCTAGCTGACCTGTTTTCTCCCTGCAAATTGGAGTTCTTGCATTTCACCGCTGCTTTTCTTAATACAAAGCTTAACTTACACCATGTTTTTCCCCCTCTTACCTCGCGTGTAACGCCTTTGGGCTCTTTTATAAGAACTCTGATAAAAAGCTTGCGGCTTAGTCTTTGATCTGGCACCAAGGTCTCGTCTATTGAAGGAGCTATAATTGCATTCTTCTCCTCGGCATTCTATCAGCCTAACTTCTTCTGTACTTTCGTTGTTGAGGACATCAAGTTTCAAGCGTTATTTTAGCCAGGAGGTTCTTTTTTAACCCAGTCAGACACCCATGTCTTTGCAAGAACCATTCTCAATGGGTACAAGAAAAAAAGTATTGTAGCAAACATATGGAGGACTGTAGATTTCTATGCAAATGACATCCACTGCAAGGTTGTGCTTGCACAGAAATTCAATTTACTTTTGCAAGACACTCAACGAAATTAAATCATAGGAAACCGAGCTTGACATGATTCCTGTATGCCACAGTTTCTCTTCAAGTAATAGAACATGTTAACATCTGCTAAAGTGGGAGTCATCACATATTAGGCTAATGGTACTCTTCCTTCACAGATTTTGTTTCCTAATGAATCCATTATTCACAACTTCCTCAGATGAAATTGTTTTGTGGCGTGCCAGCCAGAAGTGGATTCACTTGAACTGTACAGCAGTCCTGTTGATAGATGGAAAAGGCTCTAATCCCCAGACACCCCATAGGACCATTGATTAATTGTCCCCGCTAACAGGATTTTGATCAAACATGGCAGCAGTCTGATGGTGCCAAGGACACTTTAAATTAACACTCTTCCTCACTGGGTCTGGCATGGAGTCAGCATTTCTTTGAATATGCTGCGTGTTTCTTAGACATAAGAATTTGCCACCCCAGCTCTTACTTTTGACAGAGACGAAGAGAGTTCGCACACAGCGACGTCACTTTTTCTCGCTATTCAGCAAATATGTGTTCAAACCGAAATCAAGTATAAATTGTTACACAAGTCACAGTCTCTCTGATTTATTTCAAGATAAACAAGCAGTGGACCAAATGTACAAACATGAGCTGTCAGCAAGGTTCCCTCCAACAGCGCCTCCGTGAAATGATTCTATTATTCATCTTGTGATATTCTGATGGCAAACCTAATCCTTGTTGGATTATGTTCACAGGCTCGGGGTGTCGTGGTGTGCGTGGGAAACGGACCAAAGCACAAACAGAAATGTGGTAATCTCCTGGTGGATTCAATAAGAACTTAATACTTGCAGATGAGAAACAAGTAGCAGAGAACGTAGGGGTGACCGTGACGGAGAATCTGACGAGGAAGAGCGGAAGCAGGAGGGCAAATTTACAGATGGAGTAATCAAGGGGATAGGAAAAAACTGGACAGAGACAAGAAGACCAATGGATCCTCACACAAGGGACCAGAAAAAACATGGACATTTTTTTATTTTTTTTATCAATGAGTCAGTCATAACACAAACAAAAGCTATGTGAGGTTTCTCAAATGAAATGAACCTGTCTTTGAGTTTTTGTCTGAAATAAAATAAAGACAAACAATAAGAGGCAAGAGATATTTTGCAGCATTCAGGACAAATAATTTTATAATTTAATCCTTTAAACAGGTGATTTTATTTTACATTTCCTCCTAAAGTATTATGTATTTTCTATGATGTAACAATAACCACTATTTTTAAATGGAAAGGCTGCCCCAAATATGTACTGAAAATCTAGAAAGACAACATAATCTCATATGTTTGTAAAATAAGATTGCACAGACTATTGCACTATTTAACATTTTGCACAGCATCTCAGCCAAATCAAAATTGCATTCTTAGCAATTACACACAAATCAAAAAAGATAACATTGATATCAGTCCGAGCTTCCACAAGGATACATTAATTTACCATTGACCCAGCTATCTGATTTTAACACGCTGTTTGGAGACGTTTTCTTTCAAAAAAAAGCTTTGCTGGAATCAAATTGAAAGTAAAAATATACTAACAGAAAAGCAATATTTCACTTCCCACCTTCACTTTTTTTTTTGGTAAAATATGACAGGCTTGCATGGGAATGCCACTAGAACAATCTATTTCAGGTTATAGACAGAGTCATGATGTTGCCTTAAAACCTTCGCAGATTGCAGGGACAAAGTCCCCTGAAGGACTTTTGAAATGGAGGGTCACTTTGAAATACTGGAATAATTGGGGCCTTCTGATAGATGGTGACAGAATGTTAAAACGAGTGGCTTGCACAGGCTGGTTCTAATATTCTGAAATGCAGCCAGATGACAAAGATGTGGATGAGTGCAGAGAGTAATTCTCCATCAAAGCATTCGTGTGATTTATTAACACCACTACATCTATTAATAGCTGTTCTGATCTGGTAAACCTTCGTCGGCTGCTTGTATTTTCTATATAAAAAACGGTGTGTTTGCATTTTGTCAGGGGCTTTCATCACATGAACAACTGGTCAATGTGAAGCCCGTCTCTCTTTTCCTTTGAGGATGTAGTGGAATCTAGAGTCCATCACAACTCACTGGACTCTGGCAACATTTTGAAGAAAATTCATCATATCGATTTTGCATCACATTTGTCTTCAAGATTGAAGGACACAGGGGGGGACAGTCCGGAGGAAGTTATGTGCATGTGCACAAAATTGTGTCTCTCGTCTTGAGAAATAGATGAACTTGTTGTTGATATTGGGAAGTCAAACAGCACTCAGAGTGCAGGCCTGTAACATCGTGATACTTCAGAAATGAGTGTCATTGCTGAGTTGGTAGCGCCATTGCTAAGGCTGCATCCAGATTTTCCACGATAAGCTTTGCTGGAGGATAGGTGGCGGTCCCGTTAATTCAAATGATGTGCTAGTACAGAGGCCGTCTTCAAGAAGCCTCTGCATCAGTTTCAGTCACACTAAAGACTTTCTTCAATGAAATTTATCAGCTCAGATCATTTTTACTAACTTCTGCGTCAGTCTGGACAGCTGACCATGCAGCCCCAGAATTCAGTCATCCACTTTGGTTCTAATACTGATTATGCTTCGTAAACTTTTTGTTACAGAGAGCACACAAAATGTGCATCACCATCATAATCCTCATAGGATCTCCTTAGTTAACACACCGAGAAACATTGCACAGCACAGCTTATACGTGTTTTGGATTTCCTCAGTGGCTGAAGATGAAACATTCGCTGCCTCATCACTTTTTCAGGTCTCCTGTAAGCATTAGATAAAACACACATGAGAGTAATTGGATCTGACTCCTGTGTCTTCTTTTCATTTTAATCCCATAAAATGTTTGACTAGCTATGTTTTCCTTCAATGTTTCGAGACTTCAAAGATTTCCGCTGCCCCAGTCGGTTCTATTTTTACGTCCTTAGTGATAATGACAGGAGCGACAAATAATCTGTATGGAAACAATGCATCACACCTGCAGCAACAGCAGCTGTCACATTGCCACGTCTTTTACTGTCACGTCATGTGAGCTGATGATGGACAGATAGAAATTTAAACAAAAACTGCAAGCATCAATAAAACTGATATGTGTTCTTTGAGTGAGAAAAAAAAAAGGTGGATGTGCAAATTACAGTCGTACCTGGGGCTGCTGAGCTGCATATTGATCTGAAATCTGACACCGACTGTCTGTTTCAGAGTCTTTTTTTTCCCCGTGTCTTGAACATCTGAATGCTCACTGAGCTGGAAAATAGGTCAACATGGAAAATGTGTTTGAAACAAACAAGAAGGACTTAAAAATAACCAGCAAGTATTCAGTGTTTCCACTATCACTCAATATATTACACAAGAGAGCTTTCCAGCGGCACAACGAGATCCGTTTGTGTTCACACACATTTCCACGCGCATCCAGTCTGTCTGCGTGACATTGAGACATTAAAACAGGATATCATTATTCACTACGCATTTTTATTTGGTCGACACTCCGCGTGAAATATATTGCTACCATCAATAGCAGATTTTCGAAATAGCCTGTTTCTACCAGTGACCTTCCTAAACTAACAGATTAAACATTTTGTTAGGGGAAAAACTTTAGATCAGCCATAATGTGTTATTTATAAGATCCTTTAGCAAATTCTTTTTTTTTAACGTTAGTAAAAATGTTGCATAAATGTTGATAAGTTTTCTCCATAATAACTGAGGCAGAGAAATTTTCCTGACAGGACTTCTCTTTTCTTTTAATTTTTTTGCAATGTGTCATCAACTTTCTGTTCACTCATTTTCTCCACATTTTATTTAAAAAAAATTTAATCCCACGGCAACATTGGACCTTCGGCCCAGATAATGCAGTTAACCATGAAATGGTTATTAATTTTTATAGAAAGGTACTCCAGTGTCTATTCATCAGCGGCATTTTATTTTTCATCCTAAAATTTTGCTTCAGATGAGAGTACGTCAAAGCTGTCGATGGAGACAGAGGGTTTAGTTGGAGCGAACAGTTCTGGGGTCATTGCTGAGGACAGTCCTTGGTTAAGTATTATCTCTTCATTGCATTGATGACACAGATTGGAACATCGACTGTAGCAGATCAGAAAATGAGCAGATGGCCAATTAGATGTAACTGCATTGCAAAGTCACAGGATGTTAAAAATTTGGTGTTGCAAGTCTAACAACCACTCGGCCAAATAAAATGAGACTGATATGTGCTTTTGCCCCCTGCTTCCCTCAGGACAGCCTGGCCAGGGTGATAACGGCATTCCCTGGACATGGGCGACTGCAGATCGCCGCGGCTCCATTTTGGCTTGGTGTGTCCACGGCTTTTCCGTCTGCTGACCTGGGCTTCATTTACACGTCAGAAGAGAACTGATAAAGCCTGAACTACTGGCTGGTATTTTAGTTGATCTATTCTTTCTCACGGCTTGGCGAGATCATCATTAGCGGGGAAAAGGTCAGAGAGACGACAGCAGCCAGTGCGGCTCGGTTCATCAGCACTGCTGCTGCAGGTGACCCGAGACTTTTTGTGAAAGGAAAGAATTTAGCCTTTAAACATATCTGATCCATGTAAAGTGAAAAGCTTCAGCCGATTGCAATGACATGTTGATCCGAACTCTCTTAATGTGGAGACATTTTGGCCTCTTAGAGGGCAAATGCATTAAACTCTTAATAGCTCCGGCTTTTAGTGAAATGCCTTGACAGGTAATGGATAGATTGTTGTGAAATCTTTGTACTGATAATCACATTTTTTTGCAAAATTGCTTCTAATGACCTTTTCTCGTTCCGGCTTCTAATCAGCTCTACAATGAGCTTGACATTTCGGGTTTAGATTGGGAGCTTTGAAAGTTACGCTGCCCAGTTAAATAAAAAACCGCTGTAATTGTTGACGTTTTCAGATCAAGTAGAAGAAAGAACATAGAAATCAGTCAAGCTATTGCATGTTAATACAATGGCATTTAAGTTGACAGCAAGAGCTTTCACTGATGGAAAACATAAAGGATCAGCAGTCCTTACATCAGGTAAGATCTGGTTTTAATGAAGACCAAAAGGGTTTAATTGTGGCAACCAGTTCACCAAATGTGTTTTAAAATTCCCTTTGATGACAGGAAATGTCTTTGCATGTTAATTTAAGAGAGGCAATACTGGGAATCCTGGTCAGAAAATAAAATGGTAAATCGATGAACTTTAAAAGGACAGCAAAATATAATTTGGCAGCGAACAAGATGCTGTGCAAACCTCCATTTTTATATTAACCCCCAGACTTCCTGGTGAATGTCACCCTTTGGTTTACCTGAAGAATAATTTTAATCTATTTTTAGGAGGTTCTCTGAAATACATCATCTCCTTTGTTGATCTGTAGGGATTTCTCATTCAGTGGGAAGTTGTTTTTTATTTTTTTTTTATTTTAACATAGTCTTGTTTTTCCCCTGGGAATACTAAAAGAAAGCAGGGTTTTTTATATTTATCTCAGTGTGATGGCATTATTTTGGGTATCCCGCAGAGTGTGAAGCTGCCGGGAAGCTTGAATGACTCAAACAGCCGAAGAAACAGCCAAGCAAAGAGATACGAGAAGATACTTTTTTTTTTCTGAGAAGCATAGCTGGTTCTGTATGGAAGCCCATTTCTGCCATGAAATGGCGTGTAAATGTTGGTCTTTTATTTTTTCTTTCATGGCAGAAATGGGCTTCCATAGGTTTCACCATGGGCTTAAAGAGGGTATTTTGTAAATTCGAACTTTATTTTTGTTATATTTTAGATTTATTTCATGCGATTATGGACTAGATGACCTCTGAAGGCAAAGAGATGCACTGAATTTATGGGAATCAGAGTTCAGGGAACCTGGTACAAATTAAGGTCATTATTTGCAAACTATGTGTGCTCTATGGTGAACTTCCCACTTATGCACTAGAATGTGTTGGTTAATTTAAAAAAAATCTCAATAAAATGTATTAGCTTGTTTTAATAGCAAGACAAACATAGAAAAGCCTAATAAGTGTGAGTAGTTTTTCAAGGTACTGCAAAAAACACCTTGGTATTTCATGTATTTATTGTAATAATTGATAGTAATTATGAGTCTTGACTCAAAAATCATTACTTTTATGACTGCCTTTAGATTCAGTGGCAAACTTCTATTAATAGATTAAATTTCATTGGTGAATTTTTTTAATTACATTGATTCAGTTTGACTAATAGCATTGAATCATAAAAAACGACAACAAAATACACTTTAAATGGCAAAATATTAAGATCTTATTGTGAGTTCCCCTGTCTGTTTATCATGCCTATAGGAGATGTAAACCTGAGTGAGGTTAATGCATCCTGTACTTTTTGGACTCTGCTAAAATATCCCGTCCTCATTGGAAAAGTCGGCTCTCCTGACTTCGAGCTTGGGTATCACTAATGAGAGCCAATTAGATATTCTCGAGATGCAACTGTTGTTAGGCTATCATTAGTCCTCCGAGAAAGGTCATCACCAAGGGTGTTGTGCAACCTTCTACTACTACTTCCTGTCGCAATGGGAATTTAGATGAGTATTGATCAAACAGCCTGACGTGAATGGTGGTTACAGTAAGTGCATGTTGATTAGTCCATTAACTTGGTTGTACGTCCGTGCTGCGCTCTACGTGTACACGTGGGACCGGTGGGGTAAAGAAGACTTAAATAGATGTTTTGAAAGTCAGGTGTGAATGAAAGAAGTGCAGAAAGTGCCAGAAACCCTGCCCTGGTGCACTTTCACAGAAATATGAAGGATCAACATGACTCTTCTGTATCATATTATCAGCTCTGTGCCTCCTGGCATCACTTTCTAGGCTCTCCTTTGAGACAGGTCATCTTTCAGTCCTTCGCTAAGGACATCTCTACTTTTTTCCTGTAAGCACTCAAAAGTTTTTTTTTATTTTTTAGTTGCTTCATGATAATTGGCAGAAATACGCTCTATATGGAAAGCTCTCTCGGGAATAACTTTTCAAAGGTGTTTCATTATAACCACAAACTACTTTACGCTCTGCTCAGTCCATTCCATCAATATTGCATACCTGCAAGAATCATAATCGATTAAAAATCCTCAAAAGAATAATTGTGTTTCACAAGTGAGCTGCATGCTTAGAGGAGAGTGTTTGGTAATGTTTGTACGTGTTTGATCATCCTCTGGATATAAATAACTGTGCTGTGGCTCAAGACAGGAATAAGAAACCAAGCTGGACTTTATGTAGAATACGAAGCAGGTTTCTGTGTTGCACTTGTTCATTTGCTTTGTTTTATGAGTTTTGCATGTTTGGGACTGAGATGAACACAGATGAAGGAGAAGGTGCGGCAGTTACTTTTAATAAGTTGCAGCAAATCAACTCAAGACCCAAAGTTCACCTCCTTTGGCCTTCCTGTGACTCTGTCTCACAAACAATCAAGCAGCAAAACAAAGGAGACAAATCATTTCCTTTTGTTCTTCAATTTTGTGAGAATCTTCCGATTTATTTACCCTACCGCAAATTATGTTCTTAATTGGTGTAGATGTTAATGATAGTTTGATTGCTGCCTTCATAATTATCTTAGACGTTGCTTTACTGTTGGACAGACCCCGTTATTTTCTTTGCAGTCCTTGTGGCAATAACGCCTTGCATTACAATGAAATGGTGTGTATTTTACTGGCATGCAAAGATATTTAAGTATGAAGATTATGCCTCACCTCAGCATTGCCCTCTGCACGTCTGACAATGTAGCACACGTAGATGGACCTCAAGCAAACCGAGGCTAGCATTCATGCTTTTGGACAGATCAAAATTCTGCCCGACATGACTGAATGAATATGGCAAATTATATGCCAAATATTGTAATCTGAATCAAAATATGACTGCTCCTCAAATGTCCCAACATCGTGTCATTAATAACATCACTCATGGTTTATCCAAGGGCTCAGCAAACTGAGCCATTTTGCCATCAGTCCAGCTAAATAAATAGCAACATTTTATTTCTAGCTTTAGGTTTTAAAAGATGAGCATAAAACGTTTTTGGCATCTTGACATTTATGGCAAATTATGGAAAACAAAATAAAATAAACAAATAAATAAGTAAATAAAAAGAGTGCATAGTGTATCACTAAAGGACAGGAAAATTCTTTGCAATTATGTAATGACAAAAAAAACTACCAAAAAAAACTGCTTAAGCCTACATTTGTTTATTTATGCTATTTTGTATCCCTCAATAAATAAATAAATAAATAAATAAATAAATAAATAAATAAATAAATAAATAAATAAATAAAATAGTGGGAAGAGGCAAAACATATTTAGCAAACACAAGAAGGATCTGACTGTGATTATATTTTAATAATGTGACTTATTTCCTTGCATTTCAAGCCACATAACATGTTTTCAGATATATCAGCATGAGTGGTGACATAAAGCAGTGGGACAACAGCTTTAGTGCACGGAAATTAAATATTGTTTTTAGCAGTTCTCCAGCGCTGATGTGCAGGCATGGAAAAAAAAAAAATTGCCACTCCTAAAATTATGATAAAACAGAAGAATGGATCCGAGATTTCTCTCAGAGTCCCTTCCATTAAGACCTCAAGAATGTTGGAAAGAAGATGGCACTGCGCTTTTGAGAAATCTCCTTGTGAAGCCGGAACTGCTTATTATAAATCATTGATAAAAGAGAAGGAGGACAGCGAGGGCTCTTTTCAGTACTGCCTTGCTGAAACAAACCGCAGCTCTGTTGAGCCACTCTGTCCATCAGCAGTGGAGATCTCATGAGCTCACAAATAAATAATTTAAAAAAAGAAAAGAGTTTTTTTTTGTTCTAGCAAGGTTTCTTAAACAAAAAAAAACAAAAACAACTTCTATTCAAATAATCTGAATCTGAATCTTATTTCAACCAGTGTTTGACATTTCTTCCTTATTTTGAGTTCTCAATCAGCCTGTTTAAAGCAATATTTGTTCCTGCCTTAAAACCATCACTTTTAAATACTTTCGGTTTTAGCAATGTTTGATAATGGCCATAAATCCAAATCCCACCTTTACGATAAAAGGCGACACAAAATAACCTTTTAAAAATCAGCTAAGCGCTGACATGAAGTGGTTCATTCAAGGGTTAAAGGCTCGTGATTGCACAGAAAATAGCACGGGTAACCATTTGTTCTCAGAGAGCAAAAAAATATTCTGGACCTATAACAGCTACATTTACTACATTTAGTCACCACATTCTGCTTAAAAGGTGTGTAAAAGCCAAGTCAAAACAAGAATTTGACAAATTTCTGTTTTTGGTAAATATTGACTTATGGTCACACATGAGAGACGATATTGATTTTCCATGATTGGACCGTTTTCTTTTTGTACTTCATTCTGTTAGCTTACATCATTAGACAGCATAACTTAATTTTTTTATTGTGATGATGGTGATTCATAGGTAGCTTTGTCCCTTCAGTGAAATTAAACAAATCTGGTTGTGGTTCTCACATTCAAAGGAAGAACCTGCAGCTTTCAGTCATCTTTCACATGAAACAAAATGCAAGTTGGGTTCAGAGGCGTGGTCAGCATTGGCTTTTAAAACTTAAATAAAAAAAAAATAGAACCATCAATTGCAATTTAAATGGAATATTTTACACCAACAATGTGGCTCTTCACATGAACAGACTCTTCAGATTTCATGGAACATTTAAAATTTGGGGCTTTTTATTATTATCATTATGCCAATAATGCTTCATGAATCAAGTCACGTGACACGTTATTTATCCGCTGGCTGTGAAGGTCTGACAACACAAAACCAAAAACACACAGAGGAGTTAATCAATTACTACAGTTTAATAGGAATCAAATGAAAAAAACACACAAAGCCACAACTAAAACAAACAGCATTGATGAGCACTGTGTTGAAGTAGCATTAAATTTGAAGCCATTACGTCCCAGAAGTGGAGGGGTCATCTTAGCTCATTGCCGTTTACGTGTGTCAGATGAGAAGCTACCTGCGTCAAGAGCATGTGAAAGCACTTAAAAATCACTACAGTACATCAAATTCAGCATCGACGCTAAATCATTTAGAGTATGCATTATTACAGTGCGAGTTACGTGAGATCTACCGACGAGAACGTGCCATGTTCTTTCATCTCAGCTAATTGCCAGGGAAAGAGAAGGGCTTGCCTCTGTTTGATAAACATTCAAAGTGCACTTCTTTGTTCCTGGATTACTTTAGACGCCGTTATCGACTGAAGAGCTGCGGTGCGAGAATCAAGTCTCATTAATGAAAGCTTACACAAGACATACATTTATTTTTGTTGGTTTTTTTGTTGATGTGGTGCCCTCCTGCCAGTGCAGACTTCATTTTATTTGTAGTGTGTTAGTCCATCCCCCACCCCCCCACCCCCTTTTTTTTACTTAAAGAACAAACTTTTGTCTGCAAAAGCAGAACAGTTCATGATATGCTTTTGCTCCCCTTACATTTTCTAATTTTGTGCCTTGGTAAGTGCATAATTATAGAGAAAAAACAAACTTGGTGTTGCATTTGAAACTGTTTTAGAAAAACGACTCATTTATACCAATGAATGACCTGGTTTAAAAAAAAAATGATGCAAGTTTTATGCAAAAATCTAAATTATTCATGTGCAATCTGACAATTCTGCTGCTGTGAGAAAGCGTGTTAAGTGTGGCCGTTAGTGGAAGCAAGTAGGAGTGGCAAAGTGAGTGGCAGCTTTTCCATTTCTGTGCAGTCGACGCTGTGTATGTGCTTGGATTGCATTAGCGGTGTATGATTAGATGTCCTGAGACATGAATCCTGTAGCAATCTCCACGACTTCTGGTCCTTAAGGATAACATTTATCTTAACAACTGTACATTTATTTTGCCAAGGCCTTTTTATTTAGAGGTTTTTCAAGGTTTCTCCCTATTTATTTATTCATTCATTCAGTGTAGATCATTTTTTCCAACAGAATGAAGTAAACAGTGACTGTTGTACAATTTAAACCTGCAAAAAAAATACATACGTTGACTTTTTTTTTCATTTTATCACAAATATACTAATTGAATTAATGATTTGTCTTATATTTGAAGTAAAGGTAAGTTTTTTGCACATCAAAGACTTGCCTTTTTTCTGATTTGTTTATATTTATCTTTCGGATTTGGACTAAGTGACACTAACAACAGCACAGAAAATGGCTGGCATGAAAGAAAATCCTTTTGTCAGACTGATCTCTCTCTCTCTCTCTCTCTCTATATATATATATATATATATATATATATATATATATATTTGAGGCCAAAGAGCAGTGCTGCCTCTCACACAAAGTGGGAGTGAGAGCTACCAGAGCAACAGAATAGACTCTGTTATTCTGGATGTGGGAAATTGGTACACAACCCACAGTGCTATCCACTGTGATTATGTTATTTCCAACAACCAAAGAGAAATGTGATTTTTCTTTCTTTTTTTTTTTGTCACGTTTTGGAAAAGGCTGGAATAACTTTCCGTCCCTCAGCAAGCTGCTCTGGATCAATACAGAAAGCACTCTCTCTGAGTTAGCTGCTCTCGCTTCCTCACATCCAAAACAGGCTGTCATGCTCAGACATCCATTGGAACCAGAACCAGAACGGTTGGCGCCTCAGCCACTTTGGTCTTGCGACGCAGCAGGTGAGTCAAGCTCCTGAAGGACGGCGTAGCGCGGAGGAGCAGCTCCTTGAGTCCTGCCCGAAACTCCTGGCGAATCAGGCAGTAGAGCACAGGGTTGAGGCAGCTGTTGGTGTGCGCCAGGCACACGGTCAGCGGGAAGGCGTAGGCCTGCACGTTATAGAATGCCTTGCTAAATGGAACAAGGTCAAACTTTATAAGTACCCCCCAGAGCGTGAGAGCCTGATTGGGCAGCCAGCACAGAAAGAAAGACAGAACCACTATGACAATCGATTTGGTGACTTTGGAGCGCCGGTTCAGACGGCCTTGTTTGGCCTCTGGATCAGCTGCTCCGGTGATGCGACGGCTGAGGATGACTCGCAGCAAGAGCAGGTAGCAGACAGTAATTATGATAAGAGGAATAAGGAACCCCAGCAGGACCTTTTGTAGTTGGTACAGACCCAAAAGAAGCTGTGGATCCCATCTGCCAGAGTCTGGAAAGCGGACCAGGCACAGCTCCTCATCCGACACCTCAGCGCTGGTGGAGTAGATGGCATGTGGCAAAGTAGCCAGCAGAGAGACGGCCCAGATGCCGAGGCTGGTCCACTTCGCCCTGGACGCGGCCGCCCTCCGACTGTGCATCTTCAGAGCCGAGGAGATGGTGTAATACCTCGCCACGCTCATCGCTGTCAGAAAAAACACGCTGGCGTACATGTTCATGGTGGTGACGGAGCTGATGATTTTGCACATGACCCGGCCAAAAGGCCAGCGGAAGTCCAGCGCCGTGTCCACCGCCCAGAAGGGTAAAGTCAGAACGAACTGCAGGTCTGTGATAGCCAGCCCCATCACAAAGCAGTTTATGGATGACTGCTTCTGCCTGTGGCGGGAGTGGAGCAGATACAGAGCCAGCAAGTTCCCCACCAAACCCAGAGCGCAGACTATGGAGTACACACACGCTATCATCACACGCACCACCAAGCTGGAGCTGTCTCCTTGTAGTTCCATGATGGATTCCCTGGTGAGGAGCTGCAGCCAGCAGTGCAGTGACAGGTTGCTGGTGGCTGAACCTCCGCTCCCACCTCCAGGGTTGTCCTCCTGGAGCATCTGCTGCTCACATGGCTCTGGGGCCAGTGTTTGGACTTCAGTCTCATTCAGCGGCATGGTTGCACTTTTCTTCTCATATGTCCACAAAAATCAGAAAGCTGCAAACACAGGCAAGAAAGTTTGCATTTGAGGCATTTGAAGCATCCCTGTTGCATTAGGAAGTGTCCACGCTCGGACCAGCCGCAGACGCAGTCCGCTGCCACGGCTCTCCCCCTCTCCTCTCTTTCTGTCTGACTACTCGCAGCTCGAAGCGCGTCGCGGCCGTTTATAGCTGCCACATGAACGCGCACGGTCCCCATCTCGGAGCGAGACGATTGGAAGAAATCCGTCCTCCGATTTCTGCTACATCCAAGTCTCAAAGAAAAGGAGAGTTGGACACTAATGAGTATTCTTCGCTAGATCTATAATGTTTTAGACAGGAAGGAGTTTAAAAAGAGAGGAAGAAAAGAAAAGAAATATACGACAAGTTATTTTCTTTCTGAGCACTTGCGCAAACGCATTAAGTCCCCGGGTAATTGTTGAAAAATAAAATGTCCTCTATATCAACACAGATTGTTGGTAGAAAAAAAAAACAAACGTTATTCATACTTTAAAACTATGAGATTAAAAATGTAAACATAAAAGTTACCAACCTGGTTATATGACAAAAGTGAAACAGAAACGAGCAGAAATTCCGAGGCGAATGCGCAATAGATCAATCAACAAATAAAACCATATATTGAACATATAACACAAAACATATCGAGGGTTGAAGTTGGGGCGGGGTTTGTAAATAGACGGTACCTTAGACATGTGTATGGACGGTACACCCTGGTTTGCTTTCAACTTCAGGATGATGTCAGTACCGAGCAGACTCGCCTTTACTGAAACCAGAATAGAAACCCGCAAAAACTGTTTATTTATTTATTTTTGCGAAAAATACAGCTGACAATTTTTGAGATTTAAAAAATTACAAATTACAAAAATTGAAATCCATGATAATGCACACCAGCGAAATAGATAGATTAAAAATTAAACAAACGTCATGGGTAATCCTTACACACTGTCACAATGCATGATTTTTGGAAACAAACTGGTCATTTTTAGGTTTGGTTTATTGTTCTTTGCACCTTTGCGCTTATTCAATTCTATAACGTTATATGTTTATTACAAAATGTGCCAAAAATTAAATAATAGTACAAGCTTTTCATGCGTTTTTGCATGGTGAAACAAATTTACCAAAGGGGGAAATATGTTTTATTTTCTGAATAGCTCCAAAGGTCACGTTCTGGAGGGATTAATGGATAATTACAAGCGTGAGGTATGGGCAAACAGAGTCTAATAAATAGGCTGCTGGGGGAAGGTGAGGTTTGAGTGAGGCCATGCACCTGTTTCCAAATTAATTAATATATTCACTTCCTGAAATACACTTTATTTAGGAATTAGGGGAATTTTGACAGTAATTTGATTGATTGAGGGATATCAGTACGAAGAGGACAATACTAATACCCAAAGCACTTCAGATATTTATGAAAAACCTCACAAATATGTATATCTTATTTCTTTGTAATGGACTGCTCTGTGTGGCTACATCAAAAAATGTCAATATAAAAATATGAAAAAGATTTGAAGGGTAATAATAAGTTTGTACGGCATTTCAACAACTATATCTACTGCCCTGCCTGGCCTGTTAAAATAATCCTTCACTGAAAAAAACTCTGAACAAATCGAAAGGATGGAAGAGGGAGAGGGAAAAAAATAATCTGCCCACTTTTAATCCATCGCAACCCACTTGCTGTCATCTTAACAACCGCTAAACTGCTAAATGCTCAGGCAGCAGTGACAGTAGGCCTGGTTTAAAATTTAAAACATTCTAATCTGTGGTGATGAATAAATCTGCACACACTGGGCGGAAATAGCAAGTGATGTTTTACAAGTTTCATACTAAACCTTTTTAAATTTCTGAAGCAATACACACTGGAGCACAAATAAGTGATCACTTTGTCCATATGCAAAATTACCTGAGTTGCAAACCCGTACCTGAATTTAAAGTTTTTCTGTCACAGCTATAGTGACTTGCAAAAGTATTTACTTACATACAATTCACAATATGTGGCAAGATTAGAAAATTGCTCTTCACAGACACTCCCCGCTCCATCTGACTGATCACGAGCTCTTTTGGAAAAATGCAAAGTTGGTTGCGGCATCAGCCTTGCCTCACAGAGGCTGCTTGAAAAGGTTGCCGTTTTATTTTTGTTGCTCTGGCACATACAATTAACATAAACTACACAAAAAAAACATTTGTGAGGAAGCACCTAATTATTTGAAACAAAGACTTTGAGTGAGTTGGTGTGCGCTGACGTGTCTGCGGGTTCTAATAGCTGAAATAACAACGAAGCGGTTTGGCTGTTCAGAACGAACCTGCAGCTGTCAGCTGCAAACAGATGGGCACTTGGTCAGGTCTTGCTCTGAGCATAAATATTCAAAACACAGATTAAACCCGAGCCCATCTGCATCAGTTCACAGAATGCAGAAAAATCTGATAGAGCTCAATATCAGCCCCTCTACACCTTAAGTGTTATACGCTGATAGGTCTCACAATTGCTGCAGCCCCCAAAATGACGGAATAGTTTAAAGCAGAAAGTTTGCTGCTTGTGTGTAAGAGAACGCTGAGAAAATTTTAATGTTAATAAAATAAATTAAAAAAAATTGTTCAATGTCCAGCAAAAGGAGCAGCTGAATACTCAGAGCAGCCAAGCTGGCTTTGGGCAGTCAGGATCACCTTGGGAATGATTAGTATTCCACAGAGGAAATGGGAACAATTTCAGATTGTCATCTGCTAGGCAAATATTTGACGTGGGCTGTACTTTAAACACACAATTTTGCTGTCAAACATCTCCAGCCACAACTGCAAGGCATCCCTGCTTAAATAACAATTTAAAATGCACACATTTACAAATTTTGCCTCTGCAAGGTTGCGTGTGTGTGTGTGTGTTCGAAACCCTTTAAGGTGTCTTTAATTGGATTTGCTTCTCAAATTGCTTCGCCCTGTTTAATTCAGCGAAGGCGACAGCTCCGTTTAATGTGACTCCATAACAGTTCTATCTTTAAATGTTCTTCAGATGCTGTTACATGCCTTGCTGATGCCTGTATTTGTATAAATACCCTAGGTATTCGTAAAGGCTGGAAGAAATTCTGTGACACATGCTTTATTTTTTTTTATGAAGGTTCAGCTCCAGCGCTGTTGGGAGTATCAGGTTCTGGAGTGGCACAATTAATAAAGCCTTCATCTATGTTGTTGTTTTAAGTGTGTTTCTTTTTTGTCACTCACCTCCAGCAACACTCACTGCATTCATGCCTAGGCTTCATCTAAGTTTAATGAACTAAGATAATGCTTTCTACTTTAAATTACACAAGAATCAAGGTCTGATATACGAGACCTGCTCACTACACATCCTTTCTTAAAAGGGAATAAATATGCTATAACCTATAATGCCAAAAGTAGCCACTTGTCTGCTTTCACATGAACTTGAGCGACATTCCAATTTGTTTCAACAGGGTTTAAATTGCCAGTCCTTTACAGCTGTACCAGGCTTCAACTGTTCTAGGAAGGTTTTTCCACAAGGTTTAGTATTTTTTTGTGGGAAATTATACACATTCTTCCAGAAGTTGGAGCACAGTCATGTTGAATCAGAAAAAGAGCTATCTCCAAGCGGCTCCATCAAAATTCAGAGGATTAAACCATCTTATGGTGTTTTCAGACCTACTTATGTGAATCGGTTGAGTTTGTTGGCTTGTAATTTCACTTTCTTTGCACTGTGATTAAACTCAAAGCATAGCAAAAACTGTCACTAAAATCCACATTAGTGCCTTCGATCTGCTTACAGGTCAGGTATTTCTGGATCGGTAATACATACAGATAAATACAGAAAGCAGATGCTGTGATCTGACCTGATAGAAAACACAGAGAATTTAATTGGACTGTTTAATTGTTTCTTGATACTATTTCATATAAAATTATCAGAGAAGTAAATCAAATGATTTGTAGAATATTTCTTAAAAGAAAAAACTTTCTTTTTTTTCTGTGTTCTAGTTCTTTTACAATATCAACTGCAGTATCATTTAAATGCTAGTTCTGTCATACAAATTGAAATAGTAAAGTTAGAGTTTACAAAGTAGTGCTTTAAATCATTCTTTTGGTAGCCATGGTTACCTCCTAGAACTTAATTAAATATTACTACAACCTTCTACCTTGAGGTTCTAGTAATATTTTTATTAACATCTTGTTAGGGTTCTTAGGTGTTAGGGTTTTATTTTACTAAGTGACCAAACAACAAGTGGACAAAACATTTTGACCACCTCCAAACACTAACAAGGCAAAAATGGGTCACCATCAGTAGGGATTCGCTCCAGAAGGTGATATCCATTATGTCAATGCAAATTACAAAAAAAAAATGTTGAGTCTTTATATCGTGTATAATCTTGATGCACACAAGCCTTTCATAGCAGTGAAATGTTTGTTAGTGAACTTCAGTATGCCATAGCAAACAACACTACAGCAAACAACAACAACAACAACAACAACAAAAAAAACAAGTCTAATGCTTGTGGCCATGACTCTGCAAGGCACCTAAATTCAGGGAACACGTTGCTGAGCTGACTGGCTCCAGAGCTGACTCTAAATGTTTCCTCCTCATGGCGAGTTGTTTGCTCTGCTGAAGGGTGACGACGCTCTCGCCCTGGAAGCAGTTTTGACACGGTGATCACAGGCAGCGGTAATTGTAGTGACATTCAGACACTGGCACAGCATCTGTGCCCTCGTGGCTCATTCAGATGGCTCTATCCAGGTTAAAACATTTCACGTTTTAAGAGCTTCTATTTTAATCTCGAGGAATATGTCGTGTCAAGGTTAATTCTGTCAAATTTAACAGGGAGTGTCTGTGGCAACAGTTTGTCGGAGATAGGTATGTATGCTGTCACTTGTGATATTTCTCGTGCAATCACTGTTAAATGGCCTGTTATTATAAATCAATTGGCTCATGACAGTTTTGTCCTTATTTGAAGTTCTGCTTTCAGTCAGTCAAGGTAAAGCTGAAAGTCGTTCGGAGCACAGCCAAGTGTTCATTCAGTTTTGAAGATGTTTGTCTGCAGCAATTTGACTTACACTGTCAGACAAATTTAAGTAAGATTTATAACAGCGGCTTATGTGCTGGGATTTTATCTTTAATCAAGGGGATCCAATAAATGTGTGGGATCTTAAAAAGTTTTCTAGTTGCACTTTTTCCATCTAAATTTCTTCCATTCCTTTTCATTAAAAAACATCCACCTTTGTTCTTGTCCCCCCCCATTGATTTTATCATTAAGATGAACGTTTAATTAAATTCTTGCCATTTCCCATCCAATTGATCAAGCTGACCAAACAATACATGATCAATGGTCAAAAGATTCATCTCATTTCCTTATTTCTGCAGAGTTTCAGAACACTTAAAATGTACATATATTACATTACGCATTGCATAAATTCACTCTGATGGGGTGGAAATGCATTCTTATCGTCTCATTTCTTCAAGCTTAAAGCTGCTTAGCAGTCATTGTTTATAAGGAGATTGCATTAAGAGTGAACCTTTATAAAGTATCTACTTGATTAATGACATTATCTCCTCCAGCTTCACGGTGAACATGGAAACCTTCATTTTAAGACAATCTACCTATACGGAAAATGTCGATGACAATTTCCTGAGCTGGGCAGCAGACGTGGAAATGAGCGTCTTTAATATATTGCAGACAAAAGTAATTGGAAACAGAAATGGTTTATTAAAAAGAGAATTTTGTGATGTTCTTTTTCTTTGCGAGAGTGAAATTATCCACAGTGAAACCAGTCCCATGTGAATTGAAAAGCCACTCAGTGAGGAAGAAGCCATTGTCCAAGAAGCAAAACAAAACAAAAACAGTTTTACACTTTGCACCTGCACTGATGGGAAAAGTGATTTTTATTTTTCCCTGGAGGTGTGATGAAATAAAAACCAAAGTGTTCAGCCATAATGACCTTTGTTACATTTGAACTTAAAAGCAGGAAGTCTGAGAAACACCACCTCATCTGAGACGTACATCATCGTGGTTTGTGATTTTGTTGCTACAGAATTCATTTGTGTACCTCACAAAAAAGTATTCCTGTGATCAAGAAAGCCTGTAAACATGACCTAGTTACAGCAGTTCTGTTTGGATCAATGGGCCAAATTCCAACTATTGTGAGAAGCTTGTTGCCAGTGTTGTAATCCGTAAGATTTTGGTTTTGTGTTTAGCTTAATTTTGGTATTGGTCACTCTTTGCTTTCCTTTTCAGTTTCCAGACACCCTCTGCTTTTGTTGTGTACTTGTGTTTGTTTTCTGTTCAATGTCGCAGTATTTAGTTATGGATGTTCTTTGGAAATCTTAGTTCCTGTTTCTTTTTTTTTTTTAGCTCTGTGTATTTAAAAAATGTTTGATGCTTCTCCTTTTCTGCAGTTCTTTGCTACCTATGTATTAACTATTTATTTAGGTCATGCCCTGTTTCTGCTTTGCATTCTGTTCCCCTGTGTGTCTTCACTTCCGTAGTTCCCTGTGAACTCTCAATGATTTTCTCCTAATTCCTCAGTTTGACCTTGGTCACCTTTGCATGTTCCACTCACAGCTGACATTCATTCAGCTAATTAGACTCATCTGTGTCCACTATGGTTATTACCCTATAGTATTTAACGGGTCTCAGTTCCTGTCATAGACTTTGAGGTTGCTTTTTCCCTGATTTCTTCTTTTTAAAAGTTTTCAAATTCTTTTGTGTTAAACCTCCACTTAAACCATGCCAAACCATTTGAACCAAGTTAGTTGAGGAATTGTTTATAAACTTTTGATTTTATCATTTATAAATAAATAACTGCTTTTTCTTGCATTTGCCAATGAAAAACATGAATGAGCAATTTTAACTAAGAGTTTGAAAAATATGTAGTGTGTTTAATTTTCGTTAGACGGTGAGAAAAATATCATCTTTGATTTTTTTAAAAAGTCTACTTGCATACCTGTTATCACCTGTAAATATGTTTTTAGATTTTATGTTTCTAGTCTATAGCTCACCAAGATCACGTGCAATTGCAACTTCTGTCCCCCAAGATTTGTAGAGTAAATGGTTTGCAAACTGACGGCACATTTCTGATTATGGTTTTCAGCTGCTGTTGATACAGATCCACTGAAAACGCAAGCAAAAGAAAAAACAAATCTGACACATTATGATGTGAAAACTTAACTTGCTCTAACAATATTCTCTTATGTTGTCGCGATGACTTTTCACGTTTGAACCTTATAAATGTCTTACTATTACAATAAACGTATATCACCTTACAGTGAAAAAATTGACAACATAAATAATATACTCTATTAATGTGATACGTTGTACAATCTTGAAAATTGTATCCTTAAAACGTCACTTATTTTTGTTACAGCACAATATTTGTTCACTTTACAACATTATAGCATTGACGAAGATGCTGCTAGTGAGTTGTGTGTCAGAAGTGTTTTATTTCACAGCTGGATTGAGACAGTACAATACTGATAATCATCCAAGCATTGAGAAGGAACATAAAACACACGTGGCTATGCAGGCGTAGCAACGGCCCGTCTGAGGTGGGAGTGTTTCTCAGTGAATAACTGCAGGGCTCAGAGGCGCTCCGTGGATGTAGACGACACCACCTGAAGTTTAGGGTGTAGGGTAGAACAAAGACAAAGTCGGTCATAAATTACCCCAAATAAATTAGGCTTCTCGACGTTGACAGTAGATCTTCCTCTGAAATCTTTGCATTTCTTCTATAGTGTTGAGTTAAACTACTGTCTACTTTAGTGCTACTTATGCATGCAATGAGCTCCCTCAGCCTAATGTGCAATCAAGCATTCTTCACAGAGCTTCATTAAGAAACGCTTTTGATCCTTTACTCTTTATTTTTTTTATTTTTTATGTCACATATAAATGTGAGTTAAGATTAATTTGCATGCCCGAATGTGAAACTGTTTGTGGATTGGATCCTCTTCTCTTGGCCAATTAAAGAGACGGTAGAATAAGTTTAACTTTCAGACTCCTGAAAAAAAAAAGTTCACAAAAAAATGAATAATAGAGAAGCTTAGTGGCGTCATCTCCCTTCTTCTCTCTTTATAGAAGAAATAATAATTTGGTAAATATAAAAGTTTCTCTGTCCTCAAAAAAAAAAAAAAAAAAAAAAAATCCCAGCCTATTTCAGAGCTGCACCATGACAAAAAAAGTCAATTTGTAGATTAAAAAAAGAAGATTAGTGGTCACTTTGATTGACATTGGGGGGCGACCCCAAACGTTCACTCGTGACTATCCCATCTCAGCGGGATCCCTCTCAGCTACCCTGAAACATCACTAATCAAAGAGATGGTTCAGGGTCCTGATTAGAGAAGCAATTGACAGAGAGACATTCACCCTGATTACAGACCAAGCAGGGAAGAGTAAAGCAAAAGAGGGAGAGCCAAGAGAACGAGTCAGCAAGCACAGTAATTGGTTATCACTTCTTCTGTGGTTTGAACTGAAGTATTTTTTTTTTACTATGAGAATAGTCAGTAGAGTAAAAGAACTTTTTGTTTGAATGGCATCTGAGACAAACTGGTGTTGAATGTCAACCCCCCAAAAAAGTTGATATGACAATGGAGGAAGGTATGAAAACCTTGAGCTGATTCATCAGTCAAACTTTAGAGCAAAATATCTGACTGACTTACTGACGCTTACATGTCAATGTCACCTGCAACACGAAGAATAACAAGAAGAGAGAAATAATCACAAGACAAAGTTTTCCTAATCCACATGGATGGACTGAGAACCCATTTGAACTTGTAAGACGGCCAAAGCGTTTAAGACAGAGAAAAAAACAGGTTATTTGCTCTGGTGGTGGTGATTCATTGTCTCTTTAAAATTTAAATAACAGGAGACACAAATAAGACCTTTTCATTGGGCCCATTGTTTCACAGAGCCACCTCTTTAAATGATGTGGATGAGACATCACAAAGGTGTGTTGACAGAAAACAGGCTTTTTATTGTTTTGGTTAAACATTGTTTCAAGGCTGTGAAATAAGTAATCAATAATCTCTCAATTTTTGTCAATCGATTCAACTTGGTGAAGTTAAACACAGCTCTCTCTGTTTTTTTCTTTTCTTTAAATATGTGTCACAACACCAATTACATGCTACATTATCGCAGGAAAAACACCAGAGATTTCCCGGTAAATGTGCCAGGAATTAAACCCAGACATGCTCTGCGGTTGCAGTTCACACACATCGGCTTCCCAGCAGGAGACTCTCTGCTGGAGGTTTGTTCTGACAACAGGAAATATTCACTCCTGGCTCTTGGGTAGCACGTACGGCGGCAGGACATGGTGCAAAGACTCTGTTGTGGAAATCAAAGTGTTTTGTCTGCTGTATGTCTGGAATAGCTGATGAGGCTCCCTGTCTGTTTGTCATAATGAATATTTTTGTGGTGCGTATGAACGGATCTGCAATGCTAACAAAGTGGGTGGAAAGGAAAGGTTTAGGTTAGAAGCAAAGAAGTTCAATTAGCAGTTTTTGGGTTTTTTTTGGTCATTTTCTAGAGTTATTACAAGGTAAGTACAGCGTCATATACTTCTGGCAAAACACTTCAACAGAAGATTATGTTTTTATAAACCTTTCGGTCTAAGCTTTAATTGTGTGTTTACATTTGCTTCCCTGCTAGAATGCGAATTTCTATCCTAATCGCATTTTTCTTTCTGTCTCTTAACTGGTTTTCTTAGTATTATCCTTTAATCTACTGTCTTATTCAGTACAGACCAGTTCTCTGGATCCTAAGAATCTGATGTGATCCATGGTTGACAAAGTGTTGTTTAGGATAAAGAGGGGAGCTAATTACCTTGCTAATTATCCTGACCTTGAGCAGGTTAAGCCCAAGTCATATTGATCTACTTCCTGTGCTGAAGACAGGATTTTTTTTGTTTTATTACAGCACTGTCTTTCTTCTTATCACTCTTCCAGAGGCCTGACTTGTGATAGTTGTACGCTTGGAGATTCTTTCACTTGAGCTGTGAGTCTCTGTAGCCTCCCCAGAGTTTCCCTTTGCTTCTTCTCTGATTGTTTTTTTTTTTTTTTTTCTTACCTGACCAGTCAGTTTCAGCCTGACCATCGCCTTAGAAAATGTGCTTGGTTCTAATCTTGTCACACTGCTCCGTCTGGGCTTTCTCCCAATGATTTCTCCTGCAGAATTTCAACCAGGCCACTGAGCGAATGGGAAGAAAAGTTGTAAACAATGACATTGATTTTCTGTTTTAGAACTGTAGTCTTCTTGTAGTTTTAGCAACGGTGGTGGAAGAAATGAACAAAATTGTTCAGTTCATCTTGGCCACACTTCCAAATATTGAACTAACATTAACAGCCATGTTCAGATCAGCACTTCTCTCTTCACAGTGGAGGATGCAGGCTATTTCATAGCTGGCACATTACATACATCACGGGCAAAGTTAGCTATTGGGTAAAATGTAAAACCTCAACAGAGTCTACGCCTCCAGGAATCAATCGTATCTGAGCAGCCGGGAGCCCAGACACTTCTGTGCGATGCAAAGTTTAGTTTGGTTTTTGCCAGGCTAAGTCAGTTTAGGTAGAAGGTCATGTCTTGGTAGATTTGCAATTGTGATATGCTCTTCTCATTTTCAAATAGCAGACTGAACAGTGTTCACTTAAGTTTTCTACCAAACCTCTGAAGAATTCACAGATTCTATTTCTATTTCTACTAAGACCCAGTTGAACTAGTTTTACTCAGTTTTCTAGCAAGTTGAGCCATTTGCATCGGATTATATTAGGGGAATTAAAGTACAGAAAGTTAAATGTGAATGCATGCCACACTTTCCAGATTTTTCTTTGCAAAAAAAAAAAGTTGAAATGTTGAGTAATTTTACTTTGACTTTGCACTTTTGTGAAACCTTGTGCTGGTCATCACAATTAAAAATTGTGGGAATAACACCTTGGCAAGACACTGTATAACGAACAAATTTTTTATTACCAAATAGATAAATACAGTTAATATGGACTTTTTTTTTGCATGCTCACAGTTCAGTGATCTCGGTGTCACGACATTCATCAGTAAAATCTAAATTTAGACCCTGATGGGTGTCAAGAAGATCTGAAATGATTTTATTCAATTTGTCTTTAGTATTACTCTGTCCTTCTTTATGCATCATTTTAGTCTGTCAACTCCTTTATTTCTTAAAATGCAAATTACCAGAATGAATCAACCTGTTTTTATGTAATTCAGTAACATGTACAGTTTACACAGTGGAGCCACAGATTAAACATGGGCTTGCTTCTTTGAAGCTCGGTCAACACAGATGCTGAAAATGTCAGTGTGCCATATTGAATTGTGACTAAAGTGACAGTGAAGGGAAGAACTCTATTTCATCCCCTCACTGTGTGGTTAGCGAAGATGGGTCAGATTATATGTGGAAGGCCTGGAAACCACCTTCCTCCAAAAAGCAAATACGTCAACATATCACTCAGAGAGTGCAAAGTCTGACTCATTAGATAAGAGGTCCTCTGTCCCACCTTTGGCCCAGTTTTCTGCCCGTTTCTCGCACTCATCCTTTCTGGGTCTGCCCTTTGAGTGACTGCTTGTCTAGAAATAAGATCTTTTAAAGGCAGAACTCAGACATGACAAAGAGAGATGCAGCACCGCACGCTCAGAGCGACTGTTTTTTAATTGACAAAACAAATTTTCATCAGAGCATTTCAACAACAATCACATTGCTTTTCCGCTTCCAATCTGATGAAAATTCGCTCACAGCTGAATCTAAACAGTTGCTATCTATTTTTTAACAAACGGATAACAAAAGTGACCCGTAGATTCAAAAATGTTGCCGTTTGAATCAATATTTTACAAAACCACGTGGCGACACTCGTTCATTTACTGAGACGTATTCATATCGAAGTGTTTGTCAAAGACATAAGCGAGTCACGTCAATCACATCCGTGTACGATTAATATCCTCTTTCAAATAAAAAATAAGACAAATAAGAAAAAAAAAGTACACACTAAATACAGTGGATATAAAAAGTCTTAGGCACCCCCGTTCAAATGTCTTTTTTTTTTTTTTAAGTAAAAGGACGAGACCAAAAGAAAAAGCAAAATTCAAAATATTTTCAGCAACTACTGCTTGAATAAGAAAACCTTCAAACT
Source organism: Poecilia reticulata (assembly GCF_904066995.2). Taxonomy (NCBI): domain Eukaryota; kingdom Metazoa; phylum Chordata; class Actinopteri; order Cyprinodontiformes; family Poeciliidae; genus Poecilia; species Poecilia reticulata. Next base: position 21,804,560 of record NC_088833.1, read on the forward strand.
AATCCTTGAAGCTGAAATCAGTCTTCTACGGTCCATTGCCTTGATACATCTTGACGTGGCAATACTGGCCCACTCCACCTTGCAAAGTTCCCTAAATCTGTTGAACTGTAGGACTTCTTTTGTCCCCAACACCTCTTCAACGACCCCCACAGAGTTTCTGTAGCTCTGTGTTTCTAAACCTGACATTTTTTACACTAAAGCCACTCATTTCAACCTGGCATCAGAAGGAAACGCAGTATTCGGAGCCACTGACGCTTGAGGCGAAGAAGTAATCCTACATATAGCATGACGCTACAACTCCCTTGGCTCGAATCGATTCGTCGACAATGTTTTAGGAGTTTTACGGGTGAGATGACTTTTGAGAACCACTGTATGTTTCAAGGGTAAAACAGGAAAGATCAAGAGTAAATTTCCCCGTCTGTGTAAACAAAAGTCCATGATAATTCTCTCCTTTATCATTAGCAGGACTGATTTAATCAGGGCAGATTTAGTCATTTCTTACATGTCGTCAGCATGCGGTTGTAGCCCAGTGGTGCGATGGGGATTCAGAGTCACAGTAGCTATGTGGCCGGTAATTGGGTCTACATGGAAATGACTGCTTCCATCTTCCTGACTGCTATTCAGAGACACGGAGTCCAAGCTGGGCTGTTCCTGTTTTTCCGGCAGCTTCTTCTTCATCGTCAGGTCTGTGATGTCGTCCAATCCCCGCTCCTCGGGGAAACGCTGGTTCAGTGGGTCTGATTCATCCTCGGCGGGGAAAGACGGGTCGATAACACGCATCACACGGGAAGCCTGGAGGTTCTGTAGGGACCGTGACTGGACTGGAGAAATAGGAGACAGGAAAAAATAAATAAGGTTAAGCCTCTTTGGGGCCCAGCTTGCTATTATGCTTTTATAACCGTGGACTGTGGTTGACAAGCGTGTGAGCGCGTTTGCCTTGGCGCAAAGTTGCGAGCATGTAAAACTCCATCCTGAGACATCAAAGACTTTAAAAGTTTTAAGACTTTCTACTGTAACAGATTCTGAAAGCACTGTTAAAAAAAGTAAAATAAAATAAAATTTTCCCAGGGTGAAAAAGATGGTAAGGAAAATCAAGTCTGATCCTTTTTTTTATCCTGGCCTCTCTTTTGTTAGAGGTCTTTCCTCCATGAAATACTAAACGCCATAAGGTACAGCTGATGTTACTGCCACCTCCAGAACAGGAACTGGCCTGGAAAAACCTGGTTTGTCCAGGTTTTTCTCATATTCATGTTTTTCCGATCCAGTATACCCTCATCTATGAAAACTGCAGGTAGTACTTCTAATGTCATCTCTTCTGTAATGGTTTTTATACAGACACTCTCTTATGACGGCCGGATTTGTGAAATCCACGACTGAATGATGTCCTTGCAACAAGTTCTTCCCACCTGAGCTGTCAATCCCTTCAACTCCTCCAGAGTTACCATGAGGGTTTTGGCCGCTTCTCTGAATAATGCAGTCTTAACCAGACCTGTCTGTTTCCAGGTTTGACCTGTACTCTTTGTGTCTTCCAATATAGGTTTGAACAGTACAATGCTAATAATTTTTAGATTTTATTTATGAAGAAAATGTTCCAATGCGTAACCAAGTGTAATGTTCTTCCCTCTTCAAAATTGAACAAAGTACATGTAAAATTCATTGAACTTTTTGGTTGTAACGTAAAGAAACGTAAGAAAGTTCAAGAGGTATGACTAACTTTGAAAGTCATTGCAATAGAGCATGCCTTTTTGTTTGCCTGTGATTCTAACAATTTTGTCTGCTGTGACTGAAACATGCTTGATTATTAAACTCACTTCTGACTGGACTGAAGTCACTTTGGCTGACCTTCGAATCAGAGAAAGGCTTGAGACTGGGGACCAGAATCAAGCAGAAGGACAGCAGAAGCACCTGGAAAGTAAAAAGTGAAAACAAGAGCACAGAGATAGAAAATGATGCTGTTTCTTTTCTTTTTCTGCTTTGGAGAGAATAATACTGTACGTGTTTTCTGTTGTGTTCTGTGGTTTTTCAGCAGTGCAAGAGTTCTGTAAGTGGAGACCTATTTCACTGTTGTGGGCAAAATTACTTTTGCTTATATGGTGCATTTTCCTTGAAACGCATTAGCGCATTAGCCTTGAACCGTTGCTTTTCAGTTCACATGTCTTTGCTATGAACATTTATGCTTGCCGGTTTAGAGAATGCCATACCAGTACACATGTCCCAGTCTGGACTGGCTTGTTGGATGAGTTCATGACCAGAGCTTGCAGCCTGCGGAGCTGCTCCATCAGAGACCTACAGAAAGACAGAAGGAAAAAGGAAGCCCAAAGAGAACGGACAGAGAGAGAGAGAGAGAAAGGTTTAACAGAAAGAGAATTAAAGCGGAAAGAGAGAAAGTATTTTCAGAGTCGGGGAAATCAAATGTCCTAACAAATTGGAGCAGAAGAAAGGCCTGGAAAACAGAAGTTCAATTTAAAAACCACTCACATGTTGCATTTTTCCAGCTGGGACACCTTTCTTTGCAACTCCTGGTTGTGGGCACTGCAAGCAGCCATGCTGGAGGGAGAAATGAACGGAAACAGTAAATAGGTCATTTCGAGAAAAAAAATAAAATCCAGAAGAACTGTGTACTTAAATCTAGTCAAATTTTCCAATATAACATTGAGATTTGGAGATGTTTTCCTTTCATAAACAATAACCTCACTGGGTTCTCGTCAAGTCTTGTTTTTTTTTTTAAATTGTCCCTGACACCTACAACGGGCTGAGTTGATAAAGATAACAGAAATAAGTTATCCTAATGGTTAGTTTTCATGTATTTATTTTTCCATTCCAGCTGTCTGTAAAGAGAAACAGGCTTCTTTGTGTGATATTTATTCCCCCAGGCATATCAAGTGTGCCTTGAGTGATTTTGCTTAAAATTATTATTTCCTCTCCTGGGATTTTTTTCCTAACAGAGTAAATGTACACAAATCAAAGGTTAAAAAAACAAACAAAAAAAACATTTTAACCTGGGATTATACATGGGATTATACTGTTCTTTACACATTTTTACCAGTAAGTGTGTGGCGGTGGAACAGATTGAAATTCTTGAAATGAATTCCCTCTATTTTCACAGACAAGCTAGACAGCTGTTGAAATGCCAAATCGCATCCTGCCTTAGGATGCACGTTTCAACGTGCTGGAGTTTGACTGATGTGCTTTGTCCTCCTAAAGCTGACTGTTCGCAGTGAGCTTCACGAGCTCAAAGCTGATTGATTCGGGAAATATCTGTGAATGATTTTTCAGAAAATGCTAAACAGCAGCAGCTGTCCTCTAATTGTTCTCTGTTTGAATCCTCCAAAGCGACCATCGAAACCTTCCTACCCGACTCGACCTGAACTCTTCAACTTGTAACTCATTGCTCTTTACTTGATAAGGTCTGCAGTGAGTTGTAGCAGGTCCAAGAACTACTGTCATGTTTTGCATTTTACTTAGCCTTGAAGTTTGGTGAAGAAGCGCTCCAGAGGTCTAGTTTGTCTGTATTAAAGGTTAACAGAATTTTTTTCCCCCCAGACTTAACTTGGGGAGGGAAAAAAGTCAGCATCAAACCAAGCTGATGTTGATGATGTTGTTGATGCAACATTTGTGTTTTGTAAGTCTTTTAAGCCGTGATAAAAAATATAATAAAGGAATTATTTAATCATTTCAGAAATGTTATTTTATTTTTTATTAAGATTAAAAAACGTCAAGCAAAAAAAAAACAAACAAAAAAAAACCTCGTTGTCATTCATGTTGTTGCTGGAGTGTAACTCGGCGCCTCACCGGCTCTCCAGCCCATCAATATACTCCTTCTTCTTCTTCCTGCTCTCCTGGGCAGACTGCTTATTACGAATCTTCCTGCGTATTTTCTTCAGAATCCTTTCCTCATACTGATTGACAGAGGACACAATATTTACATTTTCAGGCTTAAGCAGACTGGACTCAGAGTGAGGTAACTCACAGCAATTTACCTTTGTGAGCGGCAGCTGGGTGGGCAGGGTGACCCCCTCCTTGGCTAAAAGCTTCTTTTCATCATCGTTGAGAATCAGTTCTTGGATGGACTTTGGGGTTGGCTGCGGGGGCTGATGGCAGTAAAAACGAATAAAAACAGAAGGAAAAAACAAAAGTTATAAATATCACAATTGCTGCTGGATTACATTTCTCCCACCGTCTGCAAAACCTCTCCCTCTCGCTAGAGGCTCACAGGAAGTAGTTTAATGAGTGTAGACTATCAGGTCACTTTCATCACCCTCATTTCATGGCCACTTCAAAGCAATTATGGTGTGAGAATCTGAGCTGGATTCTGCCACTCTCTCCTTCATCTTATTAAACCGGGGTGGGAAGATGAGATCAATGTGCAGAATGAGCTGAAATCTGTTCCTCTGAACACCTTCTGGATTTGCAAACAGGTATTCTGTCCGCGCCGATCTCTACTCAGTGACATTTAACAAGAAATGAGTGAAATGTGTGATGATGGCGCGGCAAACCGTTTCCTCTATAAAAGCCTGATTTTTCGTAACTGCAAAAGTTTCCTCGAATAAATGAGGTCGAATCATGAGGGGATTGTCACGTTCATGAGGCTCAAGGAAAAGATCGACCTCCACACAATGCTAGCTAACTCAGATCTTTGGGTTACAACTCCCCTTTGAAAACAGCCCCTGTGTTTGCTGCATATTCAGCAGATCCTTCCAAAAATAGCAACAAAACATGAATAAATACAGGGATCTCATTTGCATTCCAAAGGCCTTTCTATGGGAATGATGTGTGTTCCTATGGTTGTTTCCGCACAATTGTGCAGAAGAAAACCGAAACAAGGTCAGAATCAAACAGCAATTTGATGCCCAACCCCCCCACCCCCAGGACCACCTGTACCAACTCCGCTGACTCTGCCAAACAGACCCGTGGCTGCACCTACCGGCTCTGGTGTGCCAGACAGCAGCAGATCCTTGACAGTCAGAGGGAAGCCAGACGACAGTGGTGGTCGCTGTGCATTTGATAGATACTGCGAGATTCTTGCTCTCCCCATTGGAAAGCCGAGCTCCCAGCCATCTGCGCCCACACAGAGAGGCAAACATTGATCAGACACCCAAGAGACAAGAAAATATGGTGTTAAAAATGCATAAAGAAAAGACACAAGCACTGTAGTTTTGTCTTCCTAGGTTAAACAATACGTGAGTTTCAAATTACCTTCAATGCTTGAAATATGCACTGTTTTATTCCATTGGTCCAAAATACCTACTTATCCCAGATAAGTTGTCAATATTTTAGTTTTATAAGAGGAGTGTTTATATTTTTGTGATATAAAAAAGATGAATTTAAGAAGTGGCATCAGTGTCAGACTCATTTAAGTTTTTCTGTTATTAGTTTTGATAGGTGTTAAGTCTCATTTTGACTCCTCCAAGCATTCTTCTGGTCACTGTGGACAACTATCTCAACTTCTGTCTTCTCTGACCATAAAAATTTCCTCTTAAAGGTGCAAATTTTAGTCAAGCTCAAAGGTGTTGAGGGGATTCTTTTGTCTATGTGGGTGGTAAGCAGCAGTAGCAGATCATAATATACTGGAGCTTGGTGTTCCTGTCGTTCCTGAACATCCTTCCCGATTTACCAGTTCTCACATGGAGTTTTGGTAAATCACTGACTTAAATCTTATGACAAATGTATGGACATTGCCAGAAGTCCAATTTCAGTGAGCTTTATTTGGTAATTCACAACTTCCTATTTTAATAGAATGCTGCACTATTGTCTGTTTCAATAACAATATGGCTACTCTTCTAATTTCGCTCTCGTCTACAGTCAGAGCAGCAATTGTAAAGGTTTACAACAACTGGAACTTTTACAAATAAGATTGATGAGCATCTATGTTTAGTTTTCCCATTATGCACAGTGAAGAAGATGCTAAGCAACAAATAAAAACCCTTAAAGCTCACTGATAGAGAATCACAATTTTTCTTTTGATGCTGAGATTATTTAACTGCAATAGAAGAAGAAATCACTTAACATCATTTATACATCTTTTACAGGGCTGCCAATGAAAATGTAAAGTGCCCTCAAAAAATGTCTTTTAGCTGTTGGTGAGAGGAAATTCATTTACTTAAGATGCCCTTCTTGAATTTAGTTGTGTATTAAAGACAAAGATCAAATAAACAAAACAAATTGTGTCAAATTTATCAACATAAATTCAAAAATTACTTGGATCAGAGGAGACATTTGCTTCTAGGACTGCTTTGGCTTGCAGTGCTGCTCCAAAAAAGTGTGCGTCTGGAGGGCTTTCAGGACGCTGAGGACTGTCCATCTGGTCCGATGGAGGGTCCTCACTGATCCCACTGTCGCTAGGCGATGGGGACCACAGCGGTGAGGCTGACACAGAATCACTGTTGCTCAGAAGGGCGTTGAGAAAGTCATCGTCCGCCTGTTCAGCTGGCTGTGGCATCTGTTTGGTAAGAGAGAAAAAAAAAACATAATAAAAACCAACTGCTAGCATTAGGCAGCCCTTGTGGCAACATAACACACAGAGAGATGAGACAATGTATTGAAGGCAAAATCTAGGCAGCATATGAAGATGGAAGCATGTTTTTTTGTTTTTTGTAGACAGAGTTAATTAGAGATGCAACAGCCTCACAAACATTTGGCTCCTGAAATGGCAGGCTGGGAGGGATGCCATGCTGTCCTATTTCCTCGTGACGCAGGATTCCGTCGTTTTTATCAAACAGCCAGTCGAGCAGCTCTGAGCAGTCAGAACCCTGCAATTAAACATTTCAGGACATTTTGTCTTTTGTCGTCTTGTATTTATAGAAGCAAAAAAACAAAAAAAAAAAAACAAAAACAAATAATGGATGTATTATTCTACAGATGTCTACATTTATCTATGAATCTCTTTGATGAAATTATTTGATAGATATTACTTAGAAAACTGAAGATGTTTTTCAGTTTTCGATTAAAGTTCGATCTCCCTTCGAGCTCGAGCTTTCCTTTGTGGGGCATTCCAATGTCCTCCTTAAAAATAACCTTTATCTGACCAAATATATAGTACAAAAAACAATATCTCTGCATACCTGCTCTGGGTAGTACTCTGTGGATTCCATGTGTGGGTGAAATCTCCAAAACTACCGAATCCCCGTCAAAATATCCACGCTTCTTTGCTGCTTTTGTTTAAATCCAAGCTTTCGGTTCCTCTAAAGATTCCCCACTGTATTTCTCAGCTCCTCTGCTTAGGTCCAGAGTTCAAACTCCAACACAACACACCCAGCTGACTCGCCAGTTTTATCGTCATTGGACACACAAAGAGATATTAGCCATCTAATTTGCAGCGCAGAGTACACAACTCATTAACTTAACAAGCTGGTCAGTCTGGAGCCTGAGGATATGAAATCTCCAGTAAGAGGAGATACACCAGAAAGAGCAAAGTCTGGAGCTTCCTTTTTTTTTTTCTTTGATAGCGCATTGACACAATAGGCTCTGACCTTTCGTCCAGATTTGTAACACAATAAGCACACGACAAGTGGCTTCCTTTGAAATCCAGCAAACAAAACAAGTAGTCATTAGGAAGGTTTGGTTGAATACAATACTGTACTGTATTTTATTAATACAGTACAGATAATTAGCTGCTGAAAACAAGTTTGGCTGAGTGTACTTGTGTTTGTTTAACAACAGCTGAGATGCAAATAAAAATTTAATCAATTAGTTTGACATATTAGCATGCCTTATTTGGTTTAAAATTTCAAGAAAGTAGTTTTTTCCATTTGAAATAATTACTTTTCATCACTTCATTTTCAGGTAGGTGTTTATTTTTACTCTCTTACCTTAGTTTATTAAATTATTGCAAACGTTTTTTTCCCATTATGTATTTATTTGGGTATTTGTTGTAGCTGTCAGACAAAATAATAAAAAATATACGTTAGATATTACATATATATATAAATATTGGCTTCTCTTCAGCATAGCGGGAAAAGCTAACTTAATTATCATAGTTTGTTTTGTTATTAAAAGTCATAATTAAGTTGCTGTGGAACATAATTATCATACAGGGTGGTAATAAAAACTATATCACACAGACATGCACAGTGCCTTCACCACTTAAATGCATTAAGCATTTTATCAGACTGAATGTGGTGGTCAATCTAAATTATCCCTGGCGCCCTGCTAATAAAATATTCAGACCAATAAGACGTTTTATGGATAAGTGAGAGTCACGACTGATTTCCATCTCAAAGATGATGCATTATAGAAATACTCAAAAGCAGGACCAGTGACTGGAGTATAAAAATTCAAATCAACAGACACCTAAAGGCGCATCATGGAAATGTTGTGGATTCAGGCAGCTGAATGAAAACATCCATATTTTTTTCATTTTGTGTTTTGTGAGTATATTAGGGATGTAAATTTAATGCACTCATTTTGATTAGTTAATTATAGAGAGTTTAACTAGTTTAAAAAATGTAATGCAACTCATCAAGGGTGGTCAGAGTCAGTGATGAAAAGCAGAATGGATGAAAACTTTCAAAGTTAATCAGTCAAGGCTAATCTAATAATAATAATAATAATAATAATAATAATAATAATAATAATAATAATAATAATAATAATAATAATAATAAAATTCAATTCAATACAAAAATATTTTATTTATTGCAGAGGAAAGTTAAATATTGAAACTTTTTTCTTCAAATAGGTGATGTAGGAACCTTCTCAAAACGGCCTGAGTTGCTGCTATGTGATTGGTTGATTCTGAACAAGGGAACCTAATTATGTAACCATTAAGTGTGTTTATTATTTTTAGTACTAAGGAATAGTTTCCAAGGAAAGTGCTAATATAAGTCTCACTCAAAGTTTTTCCAGTAAATCTTAAGATGTCATCCACATGGAAAAGGTCCAAACCTAAAATTACCAAGAAAGCCTGAAGGACCAAACCACAAGAAGAGAATAAATAACTGAAGCAGTTTATCCTCATACTTTATGAGGATATGAACAATTAGATAAAGACAGGATCTGTCAATACAGACCCTGCCTTGTAAGAAGGAAACCAGGAATTACATGAAGCAACTACCATCATTTCAGCAGTGGAGAAAAGAAGTTCAGTAGTAGAAATTTATTAAAAAAGAAGCTTTTTTTAAAATAGCATTTCTAGCTTGGCAGAAACACTAATAGTAAAACCGGTCATCTGGTTGTGTAGTGTCAGTGTCCTGTAATGACTGTTCTAAGTTTTCATAAACGCGACATCGCGTAATCATTATTGCCTCGTTATCTGATGAGTAATAGCTCCAAAGGGCAAAACCTCTCAAATTAAATCTGTGGTTCAAAAGGAGCTAGTGTATAACTTTTACTTTCTCTGTTAATTAATTAATTTATTTATTTATTTAAATTTTGGCGAAATTACAGCTGCTCTGAAAGAGATGGAGCATTATTTCTGCCTGCGTCAAACACCAAACAATGTTGCCTGTCCAATACGGCACCTCCGGAGAATCAGGGAATTTTACAATCGTCCTTATTGAAGACAATTAAATATTTCACCAGAGTCCCTGGTGTTCTCACTAGTTGTGTACTGGATGCACTGCTGATGACCTGGAAGATTGTGGAATAGCACATTACAGATAAGAGTAGCTGGACTTTTACCATATATTTTCTGTGGCAACAGAATATAAAGAATTCACAAAAAGTTAGGGATATTTGCCTTTCGGGCTAAATTTCACTTTGAAACTAAAATGAAACTAAAACTCAATGTGACCCTCACACAGATAAGGCTGAATGGGAATCTTTCAATGATTTCTTTCAATCTTTAATTTAGGTTGATGATTTCTTTAATGTTTTTTTGTTTTGTTTTTTAAATTGGGTGCATGAGTTTTATGTTATTGTGACTTTTCTGTAATAAGCGGAGGGTCAGAATTATACATACTGCACTGACAACAATTCCAATTTACGTGTCAAATAACCTAATAAAATTTTTTTGGACAAAGATCCTGAATAAACACAGAAAGACGTTTTAATTGATGATTTCATTCACTAAGGGAAAAAAAGTTCTATCCAAATCAACCTGACCATAGCAAAAAATTCAGAATGACTTATAAAACAAAATTGAGTTTTGGAGTGGCCTAGCCAAAGTTTGGACGTAAATCCGATTTAGATGTTGTAGTATGACTTTAATAACCTAATAACTTTAAGTTGAATGTTCAACTTCAGGCACCATCCAGTGTGCCTGAAGTTGAACATTACTACAAAGGACAATGGGACAAAACTTATCAGAGGTGATGTTCAAGACTCATTGCCAGTCTTTGCAAACACATGATGTCATTTGTTGCTACAGGTGCAACGAGTTACTAGGCCTTAGGGGCGATTATGTTTTCCCAGAGAGACACGTCAGCCCTGGCAATCACTGTTGGCGTTAATTTTGAAAACTCGCCAGCTTCACGTGTGATTTATGAGTGAAGACATGCGACTTAAAGGTGGCTCAACTTTGCCAACTTGGCAAAACGGTGTTGTGAAAGAGTTTAGATCATCCAGTTGATGGCTGAGATAAAGCTAAAGAGTGCTGACGTTCTCGTCCTTCATCCATATTCATGAAGTTTTTGTAATTGACTCCGCATGACGCTACTGCAGCCACACTAAATACTTGGTACTTTTAGATTTGAAAGTCTCTCCTTAAGTCATCTAAACAATCTGTTTCTTATTTGGGACAGAGAGTTCAGGCTTTGTCTTTTCCGACCACAAAATCCTCTTCTGATGGCATTTGGCCTGTCTGTGAGGGCAGCTGCAATTTTCAGTCTGTCAAGAAGAGTGGTCCCAACAAAAAATATGCACAAACAAAAAGAAAAAGAGCAACAAGGATGCTGTACAGATTTTGGTATCTTGAACAAACCAATTTTTCTTTTCAAATTACAACTTACGAATTTTACGTATTTGCATTTAATATATTCAAAACTTAAAACGTTATATTTCCAAAATTTTTTTAAATTTATTTAAGAATATAGAGGCAAGGTGTGACTTGAGAGAAAAATGCAGTTTAAAACAAACATGTCTTTGCAGTACTCTTAAAACCTGTTCATTTTAGTTTCTGGGGTGTTTTTGTGGAATGGCTTAGACAGTTAAATTTAACAAAGTAAGAATATTGCACATTGTGAGATAATAATACAATTTGTACATAAATAATTGTTATAAAAGCAAGTGAAATAAAATCTCATGCTACTTCAGCTGTTCTGATCTGTATGTAATAGAGTGCAATCGTATCATCAGACACACCGACGTGCAGGTGTTTTGGTGTGTATACGTTGCATGTACGTGTTTTTATGTGTGCATTTAATCGCATTAATTAATTAAAAAACTTTAAATCATTACATTAAAAAAAAACTATTTGAGCTTTGTCACATTTGCGATGATTTACTTGTCTTTTTCGTTCAGCTCTCAATAGGTCTGAGGGCTACAAGGCAGCAGAAAGAAAGAAAAATCTCAACAAGAAAATAAATGATTAAATTTCATCTTATTGTCTATATCCACTTATTGTTGCAGGGTCGCAGAGGGGTCAGTGCCTCTCTCCCGCCGTCAATGGGCAGCTGGGAACATCCTGGAAAGCTTGCCAGGGCATCATTAGTGAAAAAGATCCAAGTAGGTTATAAAGTTAAATACATAATGATTTTACAGTTTATTGTGTAAATCTCTTTTTAGTTGAACCCCATAAGCTCTGCCAGGTATTTGTCTCCACCTGCGCCTCATGGGACACAATCTTCAAGCTGTAAGGTCAGAGGTTTGACAGATGTGAAAAATGTTAATTTGAAGGTGTCTGGAGAGATTCCAGGCAGACATTTGTCTCCAACACCTACCATCTTTTTTTCTTTAAATAGCTTTTTGTCAAAAAAAAAAGTGTCCTTTTTAAAAAAGAAAAAAAAAAAAGACAGGGATAATTTCACACTTTATACCTGCTATGAGACGAAGCCTGCAGAGTAAAATGAATTCTGTCGTGTCTGTTGCTGACGAGTTGATCTGACGTTTTTGGCAAATCCTCATTAATTCCCCATTTGGTTGTCCCACTCCCCCGAGTTTCATACAGTTTTCTGCAAATCTAAAATAAGGGTCAGACGACAATGCATTCCCAAGCAAGTCATCAGAGGGAGGAATATGATAATAAGCCGCTGAAGACAACACCGCGCTGCGGTTTACCGATGCATAAGACCAAATGCCAATCATTACAGTAAATGCCAGTCTGACAAAAAAAGAAAGAAAACAACTGATTACCCTGCTGCGCTTCCCATTTAACAAGCTTCATTTACATTAAACATCCAAAAAAAACAGTAATCAAACATAACCCAGGGATGTGAAACGATGAAACAAACAACTTATTCTTGTGACTTAATTATTTGTATGCGTTTAAAAATGAAGATTATTTATTCCTGCATCAGTACTGGAGTGTATATCAAGTATTTAGGTTTATTTATTTAGTTGTTTTTCTATTTTATTTTAAACAGACTACAGCGCAGACAAAAATGTTCAACACAAAACCAAATATTTGTCCACTGCTGCATCTGTCAAGCATACAAATTATCACTCAAGGACTAAATATGAGACTATTATCACATCAGACCAGCATCAAGACAACTGGCACATTTTCATCTCGTCTCTGATGTGACTCCTCGAAGGTCAACACGTGTGACGCCTGAAACCCCTCTGCTATTAGAGGGTCTTAACGCTTCGAGAAACAACAAAAAGAGGGGCTGATGAGGAAAATCTTTCCATTTTTAATATTCATCTCTTATGAATTGGACGTAGAACTTGAAATCAAGATACTCCAAGCACAGAGGCATGTCTCATGAGGGTCTCAGTTTACTGATTCATGTTTGTTGATAGCAGAATGATTTCTTTTTTTTTTTTTTTTTTTACATAAACTGCTTTTGTTTGATTTTATTCGGCTATGGAAAATGATAAAATCATGATTCCTGTTTAATCTAACGATGAAATTCAATCTATTTTTTTTAAATCAAAGAGGTTAATTGGATTTCTCTCACTTTTCTCAGCTTCAAAGGGGGAAATAAAAACATGCTTTATAATTCGTACATGTTTAACCCAGCTTTGCCTGGTTGTTGTGCATATCTTCCAGTTACTTTAGCTCGATTCCACAGCTATAAATATTTACTGTCCTGTGTATTCAAATGTGTTGCATCGAAACTATGTTAGGCTGCTGCCCCCTGTGAGCCAAAGCTGGAAAAACAGAGAAAAAGAGGAAATATTTGCAATGCTTCTGTTTATGTTTGGGTGTTAAAGCTTCGGAGTCGTACGTTGTTTGCAAGCAGGCACAGCAGCTAAAACAAAAAAAAAAGTAGCTTTGATCTTATTTCTGTTGGGCATAATTAAAATGTCAAACACGGGGCTTTCCAAAAACAATTTTGAAGAAATAGAAAATAACTGAAATCAAACAATAAAATCTAAACAAAGATTATCAATCTAATTTACAAACTCATTTACACACGCTTAGATGGTTCGGGATGTAAAACACTTCATACAGTGCGGGTCAAAAGGATAGAAACCCCTTCATTTGGTTGCACCCAGTGATGCAATCAGTGACATCATGAACCCATAGAAGTGCTGGGCCTGCCCCTCCCGTACACCTGTTCTGGATGTAGGAGCTGAATAAAGTGACCACCAGTGGTGAGTATAAATAAAGAAACATTAATCATTTAATGGAAATGTAGCATTTAACAGAAAGAATATTCAAGTTCACTGATGATTCAGGTGTCTTTGTTTTAAAAACACTCGTCTGTATGTAGACTGTAACATAAAGCTATAGCTGCTACCACAAACAAACTCTGGAAAAGATGCAAGTCAGTGTCACAACAGCAATGTTTAAGCTAAAGCACTATGAATAATTAAAATAAAATGGAATAAATTATATGATTTATAATTAAGATTATTAGTGTCTTTTAATCCCGTTTGTTCTCTAATGTTCTCAAGCAAACCACTGCAGCCTACTCAGAGCAGCTGTACATCCTACTCTCTTCAGGTTAGTAAAAATCTTAGAAAGTCACACATTAGCTTCAATATACTCACAACAGTACCCTGCGCTGTTTATATCTGCCAGAAAAAATACAAGTTATACCAAAGACAAGGCACTGCTCTGTGAAATGGTGCCATTTTCTGAGGTGTGCGAGGCTGAGAAAAGAAATGGCTGCAACCGGTGAAGACAATTTCTCTCTTAATAGTTCATCCACACACCCAGCGAACATTTATTAGATTCGTGTTAGAGGTATGCGTAATCACGACTCTCGCATATCCTAGAGGTATTTTGTTTGGGAGCATGCATGCTTTTGAGCGCATAAAAGGCAATTCTCCATAATAACTCTTTGAATCAACCATAATTCATGCTGGAAAAATGAGATGGGCTAAATTTAAGCTGCCAGACCATGAAAGAGCTACTCGCCTTTTTGCCTCTACCTCAGAGGTACGCCTTTTTGTGTGCCCTTCATTTAATCTTATTTGGTTTCCAGTTAATTTTATTTGTTAAATGGACTTTTTAGCACCCTCCTCATGTGCGTTCATGCTCTGTTGACACTGAAATAAAGCATTAAAAACACGAGAACTATTCATGCAGACAGAGTAAGAATGTTTCACAATGCTGGAAGTTAATCAGGCCTCAGACACTACAGCTACTCTCAAATGTATTTTGTTTTGCAAACAAAATCCTCTTTCAAACAAACACGAGTTTTCTGATTTTCCTCTTAAATTATACATTTGATGAAAGGCTTCCAAAGACACTCTGTGCTTCACCCACCATTTGACTTGAGATCAAGGTTTATGCTGCCGATTCCATCCTTTAGAGAGAAACCTCAGCCTTGGGTCAGATAGTTATTCAAGGCTCGCCCGCCCACAAATGCTTGAGAAAATTAGGTCTGGTTTTTTTTTTTTTAAAGCCAGGTTCTCTGCACTTGGTTTTTAAAGACATTTTCATGCATTTGACTAATTTCAGATAATTTTTTTTGGAGGATCTAAAATTCTTTTAGCGTTTTTATATCACATTTTGATTGGTAGGACCTTAGTTTTGGATTATCCTTAGATACACTCCATTTTAAACAGCAACATTAGTCTTGCTAGTAAATAACTTGGAGTGAATTTCAGTGTAACTTAAGCGTATGGCTTGATGAGAACAAACAGACCCTCAATTAACCAGTCATTTGCAGCGTGGCAGCACAGAGGGATGGATGATGGTCCTGTGTTTACATCTCAGTTTCATCCACTCTTTGTGGTTTTTGCATATTCATGTGCAAAGGCAGGTTTTCTTTGGAGACTTCTATTTCCTGATATATCCCTAATATATCCCCGAGAGGCTAATTGGCCACTTCGTCATACGCGTCAGTCTGGACATGTCCGACGTACGGTAGTCATGCGAGTCTTTATTTGCGGTGGTGGACTGATGAGCTGTCCCGGTCACTCACTTTTAGGCTGGAATATATAGCAAAAAAATAAAAAAATAAACAGGGGTGGGAGGAAAAACAAAACCTTACAAACAAAGCAGGAACTTATGTTTCTATATGGACTGAGTTCTGTGAAAAAGAGGAAGAGTTTCAATTGACCTGAAACACCCGAGTGACTCTCACAGACACACTGAGAACAATGAGTCTCGCTAATCAACCTGTTAGACACCACTGGTAAAAGAAACGTCGACACTTAACGTATAGCAACAAAAAAAAAAAAAAAAAAAAAGAATAATTTAATAACCTTAGGGCTGCACAGTGGCGCACTTGGTAAAGCTGTTGCCTTGCTGCAAGAAGGTTCTGGGTTCGATTCCCGACCTGGGTCTTTCTGCATGGAGTTTGCATGTTCTCCCTGTGCATGCGTGGGCTTTCTCTGGGTACTCTGGTTTCCTCCCACAGTCCAAAAACATGACCGTTAGGTTAATTGGTCTGTCTACATCAGGGGTGTCAAACTCCAGTCCTCAATGGCCTCTGTCCTGCAGTGTTTAGATGTGCCACAGGTACGAATGAAATGGCTTAATTACCTCCTCCCTGTGTAGATCGGTTCTCCAGAGCCTTGCTAATGACCTAATGATTCTTTTCAGGTGTGGTGCAGCAGAGGCACATCTAAAAGTTGCAGGGCAGTGGCCCTGGAGGACTGGAGTTTGACACATGTGGTCTACATTCTCCCTAAGTGTGAGTGTGTGTGTGCATGGTTGTGTGTCCTGTCAGTCTCTGTGATGCCCTGCGACAGACTGGCGACCTGTCCAGGGTGACCCCGCGTCTCGCTCGGAACGTTAGCTGGAGATAGGCACCAGCACCCCTCCCGACCCCACTAAGGGACTAAGGGTGTAAAGAAAATAAATGGATTTAATAAACATGGCATTAAGTAAATTAATATTCATTACCTTTTCCGTTCATCTAAAGTTCATCGACTTGAATTCTTGAATAGAGGTCAAGATGAGAAGGAAAAACAAAACGTGCTCCATGCATACTTCCTAGTTAAACAAGCTTTTTTTCAAGCTTGGGCAGGAGAGAGCAACAAGAACTTGACACAATTTGCTTTCTTTGGACACATACTCTGTATTTCAGCAGAGCATGTATGTATCTCATAAAATGTCTCCAGTCACTGATTTTTCCAGCCACACTCGTGGCAAAATGATGTTCAGTTTAAGTGTTTTGCTCCGGCACCTTAGGCAAACATCATGGATCACCCTTATATTGTCAGAGCCGTTAAAAGGCAGATTTGCGCAACAGCAGCAGGAGGAAATGAGATATTCCCCCTGCTGCACTGTGTTGACTTTGTTAAATTAATGGCATGACGGGCAATATCTGGCTCAGGCAGCGGACTGGACAAGTTCTGGCAAATATGTTGACAAGGGAAGAAAAAGAACAAAAAGGGGGCGGAAAAACCATGGAGTAACAATGACTGTGACTGAAGTAATCATAGCGATACAATCTCTATTTAATACTTACAATAATGACCAGAAAAAAAAGGAAAAAAAAGGACACAAAGAACCAATTGCATTTGCAGCACCAAAATTCATGGACAGCAATTATTATTATTATTATTATTATTATTATTATTATTATTATTATAGAGAATAGTTTTATGCTCCTTCTGTGTGCATGTAATTATGTGAATGCATCTGCCTCCATGTATGTGCAATGTTTGTGTATACGCAACAAAATCACATTAACTTTTAGCACATTAAACTTAATTTAAATACCCATAATTGTGTGTATATATATATATATATATATATATATATATATATATATATATATATATATGGGTTTTTTTTTAACCAGACTGCAAAATGTTTTTGTTACTCAGTCTAAAAAACTGGCACAGTCATGCTTCAGAACATCATGAATCAGAATGTCCCTTTTATGTTTTACTAAAAGTCCATATCTCAATTTTCTACGCTGAGGTGCTCCACTGAATAAGCGCTGTGCAAATTTGTAGTCATTTTAAAAATCAAAATGTCTGGACAATTTTCTGAACAGTCCCTTTTGTGACATGGTTGGAGAATTTAATTATTAAAGTATTGTGATTTTGTAGACAAAGAAGATGAAGCATCATTAGCCATTAAATGTTAATCTTACAAGACCGAGGTGGGAACACATCCAGGGCTATTTGTGTTTTCAACTAATGATACTTTAAGATAATTCCACTTACATAAAAATATTTGATTAATGATTCATGGTAAATGATCTGAACTTGAGGATCCATCGTGTTTCACGCTACATTCACCCATTTATTTTTTCTCAAAACAACTTCACTTTTAAGATATTTTATATTATTCAAACACAAAAAATGTCAAAACTACTTCATGCTTAACAAATCTGTCTGAATGTCTTTCCTTAGATTTCACCTTTTTAATACAGATAACAGATATAGTACTAAAGAGATCAGAGAAGTGTACAGTGGAGTAAGGCTGCCACCCCGTGGTTATAAAGTGTAAGTACATATTTTTTTAAAACTACAAAACATCCATGCAAAAAAAACATGCAATTATTCCATATAATGTGTTTCCTCTGCTGAATTGAGTTGCTGAAATACATTATTATTTTCTATAATATTCAAATCTATTGAATGGATCTGCATATTGGCAAATAAAATGAAGAGGTTTGCAAAAAAATTCATCTGAGCATGTGATGCTTGAAAATAATTATTGTCAAACAAGTAAAACCTAAATCAGAGGTTAGGAAAATGAAAAAATAATGGGAAAAAATTGAGTTTCTTAAAAGTAAATGTGAATGTTTTCTATGCTTTGGTTATCATTTATCAAATTTTAGATTATTAAGGTGCCTAAAATGTTTTGAAGTGGCTGTTCAGTTTGTGATTTTTGTAATAAGCTCAGTACATGTTTGTAATAGATTTGAGTTACAGCGACAGCCATCAGTGTCTTCTGAGCATTCTCAGAGGATATCACACTAATAATTTAGATGATTTTAAAACTTTTTAAACAATTATTTTACATTTCAAATTAAATTGCTTATAACTTAAAAGCTGAAAAAGTAACATTCTGTTTTTGGAAATGCATTAAAAACCCATTAAATTCAGCTTTTCATTTCTTCCACTAAGATCTAAGGTTCCAGTACAGTAAGTAAAGTATTTATTTATTACTGCTAAGTACGGTAAAACAGACTTCCTATGAAAACTACCCTTCAGGCTAAACTGGGAACATTTACATTTAACTCATTTAGATGTTGATTAATGTTTGTCATCCCTTTTAAATTAAATAAAGCAGAATGAATCCAGAGTGATCTCATAGAAAAAAAACCTGACACATTAAGAGCAAATTATTTCTTTGGAAATTAAGTTGCTTATCCCAAAACATGATTGCACCTTCATCCTTTTTCTACTCGGTATGGACTCGGATTAAGCATTTGTCATTTTTCAGCATGAATCAGCAGCGGCCGACCTTATAAAAGCGACGTTGTAGATATAGTTAAATGAAGAAAATTTGTCGAAACATTTACAGACTGGCTGATGTCTTGTTTACAGCCTACTTTCTGAGTTGGGCTTTGTGTTTATTTGCGCACAGAAAAGGTCACTGGAGAAGCAAAAGTAGCAACTGTTAGGTTACTGTGAGTGATTGAACATTTGAAAAGACTCGCCGACTTGTTTTTTGTTTAGTTTTTTTTCCCCCCTCAGTATAACAGATCAATATTGAAGACATTTAGTCTTCTTTTAGTGAATAGACCAAACACTCAGAGAGAAAGGTGCGGCACAGTCTGGTCTTATCTCATCACATCAGTCTGCTAAGTCACTCTTCCATAAAACTGTCTCCAGCGACGTGAGATGCCAACATCACATCACACCCTCATTTTCCTGGAACAACAGCTTACAGCTGAACAAGCATGTATTGCGATGCCCGAACACAGTTCAGTGGCGCGTCAGGCACCAAAATACATCGCAAAAATTATGAAACCTACAAGTTCGCTTTCAGATCAGCACTTATCCAGCATTGACAGAGCCAAGTTTACCAACTTGGGAGGTTTTCAGTGATATTTTTGGCTCATGTAACTAAATGCCATTTAACCATCTTATACATCCCCTTGCAAACAGTGTTCATTCTGGTCACATCCCAATGAATTTTATGTAACGCACAATGGGGTAGAATTATTAGGTGGAAGGAGTATGCTTTTCAATTTTTGCTACAAATAAAAGTCAGTTAAATGTGGTGTGTATTCAGCTTGTTTGAGCAAATAGTTACAGAGCCACCTTCTGCTGCAGTCTTTTGACTTGCAACTGTACACATAGCAATAGTTTTAACAAATATGTAAAAAAAAAAAAACACCCAAAAAACAACATATTTTTAAATAAAAGTTACATTCTGTAGTTTTAATAGTGTGATTACATTGCACACAGGTACTCCATTTGGTAATTTGGTGGCTTTTACTTGGTGGTAATAAATTATATGGGACTCAGTGCAAATGCATGGCACATTGTTCTAAACAATGTAATATTTGCCTTCACAAGTATGTTCTACTTTGGGTTGTTTTTTTGTTGTTTTTTTTTTTTACATTAAGGTGTGTTTTATTTTTGCATTCTATACCCACCACTAGTGAATATTGTTCACTTTAGAAAATTATGAAATAGCTTACGTTTTTGTTGGACTCTCTATCTCAAATGTCTGTTCAGACAAGATATGACAAAAGTTTGACAGAATAACAGCAAATGCAAAGTTGTAGCTTGGCAGAGTCTCCCTCTGGGGTCCGAAACCTTCCCAAGCTGAACGGATCAAACCAAGCGGCCTCCCTCTAAGGTCCCCGACTGGATAACAAGCACCAGCAAAGACAAAAAAAAAAAAAAAAAATGACAACATGCTTAATATTATGTAACTTTTCAGTTTGGGCACTCTGACCTTTTTATAGATTTTTTTTTTCTGTCTCTCCCTTCAAGTTGGTAAAAGACTAATGGCGTTAGTCAAAAAAAAAAAAAAGAACCCCTCTCTATTGTGAACCACGTCTCTAAAAATAGCCCGCTCACTACAGTCCTACTCGATGTGAGCCCCGCTTGTGTCTCCGGTCCGGTTCTGAGCGAACTGCCACGCTGAGCCATCCGGCGAACGCTTCGACTCCGGCCCCAAGCAGCTCCCGTCGAGGCGGCCTGCCACATCCTACAAGAGCTCTGCCTCTTTTAATCAATACAGAATGAATGGAGCATAAAATAACACTTTGAAAACAAACAGCACTTTCAGCAACTGTAACCCAGAGAATGTTTTGGGTCTGCCGCTGCTGCTGCCGCTGCCTCAAAGAATTATATTCCCATTTCAAAAGAACAAGTGTACAATAAAAATGCTTTGTGCCTCCGAAGCTGCCACCTACTGTTTTATTGACGTGCCGTGTCAATGTGTGCCCCTGCTTTGCTTCTACAGTTTCAATTATTGAGCTCGCAAAAAAGAAATATTATGAGCAAAGTTCAATAGGCTGGAATGATCTACGGTTTCTTCCCAAACAAAATAGCTAACTTCTAAAATTGGCAAGTTTTTTACATTTTCTTTTTCTCCCCCCACGCCCCTCAAAACGTGTCAACCTCACAGTTGTTTCTGCTTACATGCCAGGTTATTTGGAAGTGAAGCCATTCTTGCCGTTTCGATACACTGCTGGTCTGGGGAGCATCTGAGGCGGCTGAAGGCAAATTCTTTCACACATCGATGCAGATATTGGGAAGTTAAAAGTTAGGAGAGGGCACCCCCGTGGTGCCATTCCTCCACGGCGAGAGAAGCAGCAGCCAGCGGTTATTGATTCACCTCGCAGCCTTGATCCTGCTGTCACAGACAGTATATCACTTCATTTAATCCACTGCTAAATAGGACGTAATTAGAAATCCGTCCGGCAGATATGTTTTATTTAAAGAGCAGTTTGCGGCTGAGCCGGAAGGGTGCCCCACGCGCTGGACTGCATCAACTTCTACTGGAGCCGTTTTGTTTTTCATGAAGGACTTTAATCTGAATGCTGTCGACAGTGCCTGCAAAGAGGAAGCAAATGATGCAAATAAACTCTCTCTTGGGGGATTAGCAAGCAGGGTATTTGGAAAAATATTTACAGTAGGTCTGCTAATTGTGGATAATGTCTGTTGGTCCCTTGACTGTCATTTGACTGACAGATATTTGTCACGGCGAATATTTCTTTTGCTAAACGGACGGAAAAATCTACAAAGAACGAAATGGAAAACGACAAGACACACGGGTAACAATGGAAAACCTCCAGGAGAAAAGTTGGAAGACCTAAAGTCAAGGAATTATAGCTGCTGAAAAACTTTGAGTCTGCACCTAAAGCCTTTAGACAGAAGACTGTTAATATTATTATTTGCCAATTTGGTTGGTAGCAGAACCAAAACTTTAACAACGTCCACAAAAAAATATCTAAATTAAAATATTGTGCCTGTTGCCTTTTCAAATGCAAATGATTCCAGTGATGAGAAACTCTGATGTTAGGAAAAATAAAAGACTTTTAATTGTCTGAACAAGTTGATCCAAGTTTCCACAATGCTCTGAAATGCCAATAAGCTTCAATTAACATCCTCAAAATACTAACATGTTATTATTAAACTTCCTGGAAATGGATCTGTTTTTTTTGTGCAGCTGATTTTAGGAATCAGTGGCTGAAATACCTTAGCCTTCATTCTTAGCTCTCATTTTTCTGTGGATTAAATTTTCTAGTTGCTTTGTAGCCCTTAAAATCTTTCAAGAGTACGCTTGGAAAGAAGCGGATTGAAATTCTGCCTTCAAATCCAGTCATTTGTCTGAAAGGTTTGAGAATATTGGATATGATTTTAGTGTTAATTATTTCTGTATACAAAAATGCCAGCATAGTAACTGGTATAATGTGTAGTTTCATGTATGGTGATTTGCTTTGCTTGTTGTTACATTCAGTTCTTTTCGACAAGCAATAATTAATTAAAGTAACTAAAAATAAATTAACATTTGGTGAGTATTTTTCCATCTTGCTCAAATTAGAAGAAAAACTAACATATGAAAATATTTTAAATCTAGTTTGATGTAGCCCACAGCTTTGTTTGTGTGAAGTAAATTGAATTTTTATATATTTAAGTATACCTGCATTCTGATATACACTTAGATATTGTTTGATTATTAGCGTCCCTGAAGCTGGATGTATATTTTAACCACTATGTGAATTAAGTCTGGACAGGGAGGGCTAAGAGCAAAGGAAATGAAATTGTGACAAAGTAAAACACTCTGCTCATTCCCTCTCTTTTGTAAAGTACATATTTGGGGACTATATGGACTAAAATTACTTGCATTAATTCCTAATGAGAGCCTACAGCAGCCTTCCTAAATTCAAGCTTCAAGGTTCGGTGCGCCGGCTGTTTTCGATGTTTCCACATCCGATTAAAAAGAATGTCTTATCAAAAGCTCTCTACAAAACCTGATGACCTGCTGATGACCACATATATTTGAGAAGGAGAACCTCTGAAACTTAAAAAAAACACCAGCCTAAAAGGATTATGTTGAGACCTATATGATCAAATTTCAAGTGGGATCACTGGAACAAAGAACAGACGAGCCTGACTGCCTTATGGGAAGGAGTCGTGAAGTGAAAGGAATTTGGAGAAACAGGAAAACTCAGGGAACAATAAAAAAAATAATAAAAAGTATAACTCGCATCAAGTAAACAGAAGGGGGAAAAAAAGCTAAAAACTAACAAACCACAAGGGAAGATGAGAACTCAAATGAAGCGGATCTCAAAATCTAACAAATCAGGACATGCAGTTACTCTAAAGCGAACAAATTAATAAATAAAATGAAATTTGCAGGAAAAAAATGTTTGCTTTAGTGTTTAAACATCTGCCATCTATCACACAGAGAGCATATGAAGTCAAATAACATACAGCTTTCAAAGAATTTACTTAAAGGTGTATGAAACTTTGTTTTAATTTGTCAATTTGTTCATAAGTGAAACAAAGCAAATCGTAACACCGGGGCTTACCAGCTTACTTTGTTCATCCACACTACTGATTTATGATTTTTATATCATGTTAGTTTCATTGAAATTCACAATTTTGTCCTGCATTTTCACATATTTAATTCAACGTCGTCACCACTTCTGGGCATGTTTTACGACTTCATGTCTGGACAAAGATATGTTTTGAACAGAGGGAATAACATCTGTTTAGATACATCTATAGTAGTAAAGTCACACTTTAATATGCTTTAAAGCACATACTTTTTTTAAGTTGCATTTGAAAACTGCAACTAAAAAAAAATGTTTTACAACATTTTCTGACCTCCTTGTATGTTTGAATATCTAATAATAATAATTGATACATCAATATGTAGTGCTTTTTGGACACTCAAAGACGTGACATCTTGTTTAGATCTCTTGAGTTCAGATTTTTTGAGTTTCTCTAAATATTTTTTTATCTTTTATAAACTTTTTTTTTTTTTAGAGGTCCCCCAAATTTATGTTGAGGTACATGTTGCTGAAACTTAGACATGTTTCTTATTTTGTATTAAACAGCTGAACTGCTCAGGTCTGGTCTTGTGAAGCACAGATGACATTTTTCATACGGTTGCTGTGGTGACTTGCGTTTATGGTCATTTCAATAGATCAGTTCTTTTTTGGGAAGCGTAAGCTTTTCTATTTTATAAAGTTGTAAAACATCTGTTATTTCCAGCCTATTTTATTTGTTAAGCATATATTTCTACTACTATTTCCTCCTTTGTTGTAATCGCCGTCACTCTTGGTAAACAAATGAATGAACTTGGAAATAAATTTTACCAACATCACAGACTTGCAACTCTAAATTATATTTCAGCTCCTCCTGACTGGCTAAAAGCCTGACACATATAAGCTATTAAATATTCCAACAGTTTATCTTTATGAAAATTTCTCTTTAATCATACAACAGAGGTTAAAATAAATGACTCAAAGATTTGTCAAAAGAAGGACAAATATTAACAGAACCAAAATGTTCTCTAATTCCCTCATCACTAAATAAGACAATAGATTATTGTCTTATTTAGTGATGAGACAAATGTATAAGACAAATGTATTATTATTTCTCTGTGTTGTTAATCTTTGATATTTTTTGAACTAAGGAGAGCCTCATAGAATTGTCATAAGAATAAAAAAAACTTGCAATTTGAATAAAAACCTTAAGTTGAGCACTTTCTTTTAAGTGCTATTTATACCCAGTCTGCACTCATTGATTTAAACCACCTATGACTCCATTATGCTTTCAATATAAAGGTCGATCAAGCAGTCACATTCCTCAGACATTGACAGATGTATAATTTTGGAGGATATGTACTGTAATAACTCTAAATATAATTAATGATCACATTTTTTAGACTGGGTTTTTCTCCACTAAATGATTTTTTTTTAAAATCATCAAGCCATAGGCTCGGAAAACTTAAGTTGCAAGCCATTAACCTTGAAGAGTTTTTGTGTATTTCTCTGTACTTGTTTATAACTGTACCTGAAATGTACAGTAAACGTTTTGAACAGCCTTATTGATCCCAATAATAAGTTCTCTTTTCAACACTCCCCAGTGAGTCATTCATTCCCTACGCAATCACCACGAGGAACAAAATCCGGGCCCGACGGACAGTCATACCTTCCAAAACCTTCAGCACATCAGCTTTCAAAGAAAAGCTTTTTGACATCTCGCTAGGGTGCATTTCCCCACAATTTCCTCCGTAAAAGATGTCTTCTTCTTAAAGACCACTGGGTGTCGCTCCAGAGCGTCCAATACCGCCTCGGTGCGCTTATTCCCTCGAATATTACCCCCCTCTGCTCTTTACTGTGTGTGCGGGTGCGTTGTGTGTTGGATAGAAAGTCAGCCTGGTTTCCAGCTGAGTGCTTGCTCTCTCTCGCAGCGTGTGTGTGTGTGTGTGTGTGTGTGTGAGCGTGTGTGTGTGTTGTCATTATTATCCACTCTGCTCCCAGCTCAGAATGGCCAGATTCACTCAGACTGAAACAAGAAGGCAGCACCATCCACAGCAGTCCCTGCCCGCTCACTCCAGCCTGGTTTTCACCGGACCGGGGGCACCACCGACCCACCAACCATTACTACTTCTCCCACATCAGCACCAGTACCCCCAGCTCACATTCCCGAAACCCATGAACGGGTCAGAACCCATTTCAATTCATCCGGAGAGCGGCAACATGAAAGACCAAGATGCCATTAAGCTGTTTATCGGGCAGATACCGAGGAACTTGGAGGAAAAAGACCTGAAACCCCTGTTTGAACAGTTTGGGAAAATCCACGAACTGACAGTTCTCAAGGACCGATACACCGGCATGCACAAAGGTAACGTGTCGCGCCACATACGGTCGCGAACACCGCTTTATAATTTCCTAATATCGCTTGTGATATTTAGCTTATGTCTTTTCTAATGCGCCGTTTACATTTTTTTTTTCAATATATATTTTTTACATTTGGTCCAAACAATTTGTCAGCGAGAGGCTTCTGTTATTCCTCCTGTTTCCCCCAATATTTTGAAATGTGTCTGTTACAACTCGATTTTTCAGCGTTTATATTCCCATATAATTAAATATGTCAGAATACATCCTCCATTATTATGAGCGCTTCTCTTTCACAAACAATTCCTTACAGTTTTTTTTTTTTTTTTTTTTTTTTTGTAATCCAAGAGTGTTTCCTTGCGCTCCTAAAGTGGGGCAGAGGCGCTCGAAAAGGATGCATTTTTAAACAGCCTTCCCTTTGCCAGTCCCATCTTTTTTTTTCTTTTCTTTTTTTTTTTTTGTCTGCGGAGGGACGGCATCATTTATTCATTCACATGCTTTCTTTAACATCTCTTCGCGTGGGAGTGGGAGTTGGGGCCGGGCGCAGAGCCGTCACAGCTAAATCTGTGTAATTCTACAGTGTCTCCGAAGGGCGCAGGAACTGTCACAAGATGACGGACGCTGCCACGGAGATTGTGACGCCGACTGCGCTTGCCTGGGCTGAAGTGGGGAAGCCGAGGCCGGCAGCGGAGGGGATGTAAATTCACTCTGCCCACATTGTACAGGCGACAGTGACAACTTCCATCCTCCTAAGGCCCAATGAAAGTTGTTTAGGAAGACATTACTGTGAGCTTATGTGTTCAGAGCAAAACTCCCACGTCCACTCTACATGCTAGACGTCAAAATCAAATTTTCTTGTTTGAACTGCAAAAGGTTAACCGTGGGACTCGGCACATGGGAAAGCGAAACTACTTGGAATAATCTTTGGCATTTAGACTTTTCTGATAGTCGTCCTTCCATTTGAAATTTCATCAATTCATACAGAGTTTAAGGCTTTTACAGGATCGCAGCTGCAATGGGAACAAGGATACACCATCCATCCATCCATCCATCCATCCATCCATCCATCCATCCATCCATCCATCCATCCATCCATCCATCCATCCATCCATCCATCCATCCATCCATCCATCCATCCATCCTTTATGCCTTGCATTGTAAATTAGATAGTTGTAGGTGTCTATCTTCAGTACACTGGGTGAGAGGTGGTGTACGCCCTGGACAGGTCTGCAGTTTATCACAGAGCAGCCCAAAGGGCCCCCAGGTCAAACAACCATGCATGCACACGCTCACAACTAAGGGTAGTTTAGAGTAATCAGTTAACCTATAACAATGATGTTTTTAGGGTTGTGAGAGAAACCTAGAATCCCTGTGACGGACCGGAAAGTCATTTTTAAAATTTCGTTTCATCTTTATTTAACCAGTGAAGTCCCATTGAGATTAAGAATCTCTTTCTTTTTCAAAGAGAATCCTGGTCAAGAGGCAGCAAAATGCCTGAATTTGAAGCCAGGACCTTCTTGCTGCAAGGCAACAGTATTAACAACTGCTCCACCGTACGTCCAGCCCTGTGATGTTTATCACACCGACAATAAATTATTGACTTGACTTAAGAAGGGAGGCCCAGATATGCCCAGTGGCAGTCCACGGTTCATTCTGGGGGCTCACTCCCAAGGCTTTCTCTGGTCAGAGAAGATATACAGTTCATCCACTGGGCTCTGGGTCTGCCCTTGGGTATCGTCTCAGTGGGACATGCCCTGAAAACCTATGAAGCAAGGCACCCAGGAGGAATCCTGATCAGATACCCCCCCCCACCCCCCCCAAAAAAAAACTCAACTGACTTCTTTTGATGTGGAGGAGCAGTGGCTCTTCTTAAAGCTCAAGTTTTTTCCCCCCATGTTCAACCACTCTACAGGGAGGCTCATTTAAGTCTCCTGGATTTTGCCGTTGTGGATATTATTCATATCTCATGACCACAGATGAGAGTCAAAACATAGACTGGGAGATATAGAGGTGCACTGAAATAATGTTGTGTTTGCAGATGTGACTTGAATTCATCTGTTCACCTTCTGTACCGTCCTGGTGTCACTTATAAGGAGGAGATCGAGATACTTAAACACCTCTGCTTGAGTCAGAGACTGACCACTGGTCTGGACAGGGCAATCCAGCATTTTCAGGTTGAAAGATGATTCGGATTTTGAGGAGCTAACAACTTGGCCTATGTATTAACACATCGTTTCAGATGATTGTATATGTCACCTGCTAGGGAAAGAGAAGAGGAATGATGTTCTTTGGGCAGCTGCAGAACTTTGATAGTGAAATATTTGGTACAGTTTACAACACCACTATTTTTTCATAATTTGGTTGCAGGTTTAAGGTGGTACACACATTGAAGCTTAATGGTACACAATTTAGTTCTAAAATAGTCATACTTTAAGTTATTAGCATGACCTATTGCTATCACAAGATTTTTCTTGGTCAGTTACTTTTTTAAAAGTAACTGAATAGCTATAACTAAGCATACTTAAACAATTTTTGAACACTTTTGGTTTTAAAACTGTTAAAAAATTCTATTAAACCATCCCCACCCTTTTAAAGTCATTTTAATAAGATGTGAGAAAAGAATATCATAGCGACTTGAGTTTTCTTCATTATGGAGCAGAAAGTAACGTAGTTCTTCCCTTACCCCTACAGGATTTTGCACATTGTGCTCCAACTGGCTGAAGGACAGCTGCTGCACTTTCTCTCAATGATGAGAACGATTGATTCAGCTTCTTCTGATCTGAGTTATTTTCAGTTTTGAAAAATATGCACATTTAAGGAGCATAATTACTTACTATCATTAAGATAAAGCAGTTTGGGACTTTGGGTAAAAGTCTGTGCATTAAAAGCACCAGCACACACACACACACACATATATATATATATATATATATATCGTAAATCTCATTTGCAAACATTGATTATTTGTGGTCTGAGAAGTTGCTGTCAAAAGGTGAACGTTGGATTAAGCAAGATTCGTCAGTCTGTCCAGAAACGCCTCGGAACAGTCGTACTGAGTCCCCCGTTTCATTCGGATACGAAAGGTTGAAGCTGAATACCAACATCATACCCTTTATTTCCCTGCTGAAATGTGAGGCAATATTTGATGTCAGTTTGTAGAAAAGAAAGATTTATTTTTTCAATGTAGCCTTCATTTGCCATCCGTGGGCATGTGTTTATTCTATGTGTGTGGGGGTGTGCGTGTGTGTGTGTGTGTCTACAATATCATTGCCTGGAGTTGCGCAATGATTGCAGTATTTGGCTGCTGAGGAAATTTTGTCCGAGAAAAGGCTCAGACTGTTATACATGCAGCTCGACACTTTGGTTCGACATATATGTATATGTATATAGATGCAAACACACGCACACATGCACACACACACACACACACGCACGCACACCCCCGCACACACCCACGCACACACACACACACACGCACACGCACACACACACACCCACACACACACACACACACACACACACACACACACACACACACACACACGCACACACACACACACACACGCATATAAGAAAATGGATGGATGGATGGATATATATATATATATATATATATATATATATTGAGTGCCATTTTCCAATTAATACAATGAGTATTATGATAATTTTTGTGTTTTGAAAGGGTTTTCTCTGATTTCTTTAAAGTATTATACATATTATGTTAATTGGATAGCCCGTGTTTGACTTGTAAACAAAAAACAATCCTTATTTCTGTAATTTAGATGTGTAATTTTGTATATTGACAAACAAACGTGGCATATTTAAATAAAATACATGAACAGAAAGATACTGAGTTGAGGTCATCTCCCTGATTTAATGCAACATATAATTTCAAATCTATTTTTCAAAGTGAATATTTATCCCCATTCAGAAACTTGCAAACAACTAATTAATACAAGATAAGTAGGGTTCATCAAATTAAATGTCTTAGAATGTAATGATGCCTGGCCACACAATTAACAATACACAATCAAACTCTAATATGTCAGTGATCTTTCAGAGTTAATCATGCTATTAGGCAGAATGGGATTATGGAGCATGCATCCTGATGGAGAGACAGGGACAGCGCCCTCTCTAAGAGGTGCATTAACTTCGACAGACACTCAGACGGACAGTGCTAGATGCACAAATTTGTTTTCATTATCCTAAACGCTGTGCATTCTGTCATTTTGATTTTTGTTTCATTCCCGATGCACTCTCCATATTTATTATTTTCCTTTCATCTTGTTTTTTTTTCCCTCATGCAACTATTTTTCCTCTTGGTAATCCATGGGGGAAAACATGGAATTAGTTTGTAAAGCGTGATAATAATGCATGGCCATAATAACTTGACTCAAGAGGATTAGCAAATGTGCATTGTCTGAAGCAGCGGTCTCCTGGGTGATCAGTTGGTTGCCTCCCTAAACAGTGGCTGCCTCTCCCAATTAAAAATTCAGTCCAGTCTGCCTCTTCAAATGATTAATTCTGCCCACGCTGTCAATGGCCTGCCAATTGTTGTCGCCCAACCGGTATTAATAGGTAGAGGATTTCCTGATGTTGAATTTATCACACGGTGGAAACTTCTCCCTTTGGCTCTAATTAGCTTACGTTTATAGCACATGCAGAGCACACTCTTAGACATTTATGCACATGCATATATGCAGAACTAAGGTTGTGTTTTTTCTTTTAAGCATTCTGGATCCTCAACCTTCTTTCTTTCTTTTTTTTTTTCTCTTCCCTCGTTTGCATCTGTTTTGTTTATTTCACCAATTTACTATTACTGCCATGAAAAAGCGGATGTATTTATGGAAAGCAAACGTCTCTGGACAGATTATGCCCCACGAGCTCCCCTCATGCAGTTAAGTAACACGCAATCAAATCAGAGTGAAAGAGCATACGTGATTCGCCTCAGCAGACAGACAGACAGACAAACCTTCCCAGAGTTCCTCTGATTTGCTGGCCGAGGCAAACCTGATATCAATATTAAGCTTGTGTCGGCTATCATTCTGTTAATGCATTTATAAATGGAGATATTGCCGTAGACCACAGCCAAGCAGAAGCATATTAAATCACGGAATAATCTGATGAAATATTTATTCAAGTTTTTATTTTTTTTTTCCCCCCCCTCCTCCGAGCGAGTCTGATAGATAGGGTTTCTCAGCGATTTGCTCCCTGAAAAGACAAAGAAATAACAGAATAATTTCCACACATTATATTTGCCAAAACCACATAATAGGGTATTTTGAGAATGCAGTTATAAGTTTGCACAATGGAGTTTTGTGGACCGAGGCTCTACTTTTTCTTAAAGCAACCTTTCTATCTTTAATAACAAATCTGAATCCATGTTCTTGTTCATAATGTGTGCGCCTTATGGTAAGTGTCAAAGATCATGGTAGGGTTGTAGGACAGCACCGCCCCCCCTGAGGAAACAGATGGGGCAAACTCACAGATCATAAATAAAACTGTAGATGTGGCATAGATGGTCCATGCACATTGCATAAAGGTACTGTTGTGTTGTATTAATTATGTAATGTATTACTGAAACAGGCGTGAACAGGGTTTTGTATTTCGCTGAATCATGTCTGAACTTCGGAAGCATTCTCACTCAGGCTCAGATCTGCCCGTAGCAGCTGTGTGGCATAAATACTTGTGTGCATGTGTGTGCAAAAACCTATATGTCTGTCACTATACTGTATGTTAACATTTCACATAGGCTGCTGCAAAATAAGCAGGCTGGTTGCAGGGGACAGACGTCAGTCTCTGTACACCAAGACAACCAAGTTGCAAAGCAAAAGTTAATATTTAATTCAGATTTATTCAAGCTACTCCTTGTTTCAAACACACTTTTTTTTCTTGGTTACAAAACATTGATCAACAAATAGTAATTCGATTATCGAAAAATTTGATCTTTTCCTAATTCTTGTTCAATTTGCACCTCTGATCATTTTTGTCCAATTTTTGACCAAACCTAATTCCAGTTTGTTGTAGCATTAACAAAAGCACAGCAGTTTATTATCCTAGTATTTAAATATTTTTGATAAATTGTTGGAGCTAAGTAATCCAAAAACTGCTGAATTCACACAAATAATTACATTTAGTTGTACATTATTTTCTGAAGATTTTATCCTAAATCGTGATTCTTTGATTCTGATCTTTTTTGGTCTGTCTGATTTATTTAATGGGAGAGGTTATCACCCCTGATTAAAACCAAAATAACTTATTGATAAAAAATATTATTCATTGAAGTCTCAAATTCACAGATTTTGACAGACGACCTGAACAGATTTCAGAAAAGTACTTTCAATCGTAGAGCGTCACTGCAGGTGCGAAGCATCCAAAGAAGTCATGGAGCAAAACTGCTACTGGCAAAGATACTAAAACGATGTTTTGATTTATAAGCCTATCACCAAGAACTAGTTCATTCATTCAGTTTAACTTACTTTTATTTGTCGTTTATTTTTGTGCTAGCAAGAGGAAATTTGTGAGATCTAAGTCAGATAAATAGATAGAACAACTCCTGAAGTGAGCAAATTGTGAACATGTCTTTTTGCCCTTTCAAGTCATAGAACAGTGATAAATATGGTTTGGCATCCAACACTAATAGTAGCTACCATAATCACTCAGAGCAATAATATCTAACACCTCTGGTTCTTCAGCGTGAAACTAAAATGTGCTGGCTCGGGTCTGATGTGATTCCCAAATATGAGATCCTTTACTTCTGAGATAAATCCAAGGTGCCATTAGTATGTTTGCAGCTTTGCTAAGTGGCTTTCTAGCAGAATGGTATTCTTTTTTTTTTTTTTACTATATTTTCTCATGGATTGAAGCATAACTGGTCTAATGTCTCTGTACAGACGGGCTGCATTCAGTAATATTCCAGATTTAATAGACATCTGACTTGTGTGGTCCTTTTAACATTATCGGTTAAGTTTTAGGAGCACAGCCATAAAGATTTGAAGGAGAAATAATGTCTGTACTGTTTAGCGTTTCTTCCGACTTTGTGTTCAGCACATGAGAGGAAAGGCTAGTTTCAGACTTTATGCAGTTATGTGCAGTGATTTAATTTAGCTAATGTGGAATAAAAACCTGTGTCAGGGCTGGTGAGCAGAAGTCACTGAGCCAAGCAGTAAAAACACTCGCTTTGCAATCTTTAAATGCCTGTAAATATTGTAATAAGCAACAGGGTTTTCCTCATAAAAGATGCAGCAGCTCAACGAGTACTGACAGGCGCTATGGGTCCTGAGTTCAGGATGAGGCGCGCTGCCTCACCCCTCTCCCTCTCCCTTGCTTGTTTCTGCTGTTTTCCCCATAGAGATTGGCAATTTCAGATGCTGTGGTGGAAGTTAATGTCTGCGCGCCAGACTCACCTGACTTTTATTCTCTCTACGCATCTTTTTTTTTTTCTCTCAGTTAATCTCTAACTGAGAGAGCCTTCAGGTGGATTGATTTCCTGCTCCAATGCAACATTTATTATTTCTTGCAGTATATAACACTTTCAGCACATTGTAAGGACTGGTATTCCATGACCTTTGTGGAATATGCTTGCTCTTAATGGGCGCCTGAAGCGTGGATGGGCATGTGTACATGTGCAAACATGTCTAAGAAATAACATTAAAAAAAACTTTTATCAGAGAGACTTATTTATGAAATGTCAATCACTTGTGTGTACATCAAGTTCTTTGGAGATTTATTTATTTATTGATTGGCCTTTGAAGAAGCCCCAAATACTTGTTTCTTGGTCTGAATGACAATTTAAAAACCCTATGCTCATTATGATTTAGTGAACTGAGGGAGGGCTGAATGGCTACCCCTGTTAGACACTCCGTGGTGAACTCCCAGAAAATTTTTTACTAAGGCTGCAGGATATTAGGAAAACCTTCGATAGGCAATAATATTAGTGAATCTTGTGGTAGCAAAATGATTTGCAAGAAATATTTAGCAGTGTTTAATATTTTTTTTGCTTTGGGTAGTTTCTTAATGACATTACCACTGTTTTTATACTGCATTAAGCACGCTAATGCACACTCTGATACAAAAACGGATCTGTCCTGCTGTGGGCTGGTGTCTTCCAAAGGCCCTGAGGACCTTATTGAAATCCAAGGAAGTTTGTAATAAAAAATCCTAAAGTGGGATTTTTAACAGAACGGCAATTCAAAATAGATGGCCAAATCAACATAGTAGCTTCCCAGACACATATGGTTTCCTCCTTGGACATATTAGCCCCCATATTTAGATCATAGGGAAAACCTTTGGGGAACTGATGACCTCTCTAAATAAGACAACAGCGCATAATGGAACTCCAGAAACCCTGCTGTGGCTTTGTGTAGTTCTGCCCATCCATCTGACAACTTTTTAGAGGTGGACCTGCCACAACGAAGAGTGTGAACTGAATTATTTTGAATCTGTTTTGGTTCACATTTATTTTTTATAGGTAGAGTTGGCCGAAACGTAGAAGCTTGCCGCCTATATGTTTTGTTTGCAGCGCACCGAGGCCAACATAGCAGACTGAGGTCTTATAATATGGGGTATAAAAGGGAAAGAAAAAAAGGTGTGACCAAAGCAGGAAGGTTTGATGTTATTTAATGCTGAAGTTGTGCTTGAGCTTGGTGGTGCGCTGATTCATTCTAAAAGGAAAATGAAATAAAGGGGGGAGAGAGAAGATTTTAAGGCAGTGTTTTGTGATAATCCTTCTCCATTTTGGAACAGTTCAGGAGAACTCATGCGATAAAGCCTTGTACAAGCCTGGAAAAATAATAAGTTATTTGTCTTGCCTTATAGTGCTTTGCCCTTGGAGGGCTTGCTAACCCCCATGTTTTGGCCAAAAAAACAATCACAGATTAGTCAAGCTGTCACATCTTTCTGATTGCCAAACGGTTGAGCCCTTGATGTTGGCGCGAATGAACAATGCATAAATGTCGAACTTGTATCTGCCTGAGAGTGCATGTAAACACAACGCTTTGTGGATATGCCTCAGCACCGCCGACCAATCCTTCTCTGTCACACAGCCCAGTGTGACGGAGAGGAATTGGACAACGTGCTCGGGCACATGCATGCAGAGGAAGGGGTGGGGGCCCAAAAGGCAAATGACAGACAGACACATGGCACAGAACAATGGCTGTATGGGCAGATG
The DNA here is from genome assembly GCF_904066995.2 of Poecilia reticulata. NCBI lineage: Eukaryota > Metazoa > Chordata > Actinopteri > Cyprinodontiformes > Poeciliidae > Poecilia > Poecilia reticulata. Next base: position 21,839,447 of record NC_088833.1, read on the forward strand.
GATAAGTGGAGGGGGGAAAAAAGATGAAGTGTTTGTCAAGAGATGCAGAAACAAATGGCAGCTTTTATCCTGAGGCTTTGGGAGAAAGGAGTGATGGTTGAGCTCGTGACACATAGGGCAAGTCACACAGGGTGAGTGGCATTTTGGCACAAGAGCACGGGATGCATGGATGGTGGAGGGGGAGGAGCAGAGGCCTGGTTCGGCAGATAAAATAATCACCTGGAGCTCTCTCATGGCAGCAGTTTGAAATAATCCAAATATTACCACTGAAACTGCAGGCGCCAATTAATGCTCCTCATTAGATTTAATTTTATTCCATAATAACCGATTAGTTGAAAAACATGTATGTTGCAATTTTGACAACACAAATAATCTTTATTGAATTAAGTTACGGACATTTATCACCAGTAGGAATTATGTACAGATATCTCTCAATGCTCCAACGAAATGTATGAAGTAAAAAAAACAAACAAAAAAACCCCAAACTTGTCTGTGCATCCTCCGGTCCATGCAGGAAGTGAGAAGATGCACGCTGCTCAGCAGTGCTATAAATAGGAACTGTGTGGTATTTCTGTGGTAAAATAGGTTAAGCTGGCATCGCTGCACTGCTGGCATGACATCACTGATTGCCTGCCAGCGTTACCCAAAAAACGGCTCCTGCACTCCGCTCTGAAAGAGAGCGGACAAGAATAAAAGGGGGGAGACTGTGTGAGAAGCTATGGGGGACAGAGCCGTTTCCCAGCCATTTCCATCGTTTTTCCTTGTATTTTTCATCCATCCATCCATCCTGCAACAAACAGTTTCTTGTTTGAGGCTTTGTACCAGAGATGTGTCGCATTTGCATTTTTTCCTCATATTTTCCCGTGTTTCACTCTGTGATGAAAGCAAAACTGCTTGCCAGACTGTGTTGAGGAGGAAGATGAGAGATGGAATTTGTGTTTCTTTCTTCATCATCCAATATTAATTTAGTTTAATGAGCAGAGTATATAGACTTTATGCAAGCTCAAACGTGGAACCTGATCTGAGATTTAATGTTCAGCAGAAGGTCGGATTTAATTAAAAAAAATGGCTCCTCAAACTAATTAATGGATAGCAGGTTCTTCTATCTATCTATCTATCTATCTATCTATCTATCTATCTATCTATCTATCTATCTATCTATCTATCTATCTATCTATCTATCTATCTATCTATCTATCTATCTATCTATCTATCTATCTATCTATCTATCTATCTATCTATCTATCTATCTATCTATCTATCTATCTATCTATCTATCTATCTATCTATCTATCTATCTATCTATCTATCTATCTATCTATCATCACATCTTCATTAGGAGAACAGTATTTCTGGTATCCTTTGGGCTAAATGTGGTTTGTAGGAAATTTAAGTCGATGCAATTAACGCCCTTATGCCTGCTTGTTAGTCACACCATTAGAGGTAATCATTAGTCTTCTTCAGCTCCAGCGGTGACATGAGATAAATAAATAAAAAGTCAGGAACGTTGGACAGTATACATTTTTGGTAAACATATCACTATGCAGGAGTACAGCATGTTGTTTAACATATTGCTTGGGAAAAAGAAGACGGATTTTAAAGGACGGTGGTTTATTAAAGGAGACAGCTTTAGGCTTTAATCTGAAGATTTTAATATAAGCACACAACCCCCTTGGGTTGTGACTGACAGGGCAATGCATTCTGTATATGATGGCTGGTGTAGCAATAACTAGATATGAGTAGATTTTGCTTTTTCCTCTCCCTTCCCTGCAGGGGTCGTTTATACCTAACCTGCCTTACTTTGGTTTGGTAATACTAACTAAATAGTTAGTTCTTTAAAAAAGAAGGCCTGACATTGCCACTAGTTAAGACATGGGAGGAAGGAGATTCCTCTTCATTCAATGCTCTGCTGAGCCACAGCAGATATCTACGATACAGTAAATGTAGATCTCTGGCTATTGATTTGCTAAATTGTTTTTATTCACTCCATAATTACGCACCTTTTGGGTTAATAAATATAAGTGGAATGGAAAAAGTGGAATTCAGACAAATAAAAACTATGAAAGTGATGAAAAGATTAAATGGATTTCATTTGTCCCTACATATACCACCAGTTGTACTTGTGCAACAGTTTGAGAATATACGCAATAAAGAAAAAGAAAATTCAGAACAGATGAACAAATAAAGGTGTCTTACATCAATTTAAACTACTGAGACAAAGCTCTTTTTGTTCCACCAGTCCATTCTCATGATAGCTATTATAAACACATAAGTAGGTTAGACATACTACAGATAGATGAGGAGAAAAGACATATGCCTTCCCTCTGTACTCCTCTTGCAACCAGTCCATCCATGCACCTTCTGGGCCTTTGAAGCTGTGTCTTTTAAGGTAACTTTCAATTTGTAAAATCAAAGGGGCTTAGAACCTGATCCTTCTCTTAGTCTGCAGTCATTTTGCAGCTGCCAGTCATCTATGATTGTAGCCTGTCTAAGATCTATTGATCTGTCTCAAAAGCTGCACTGTCTTTCACCTCTAACAAGAGGAAAGGAATCATTTGGCATATTATGTCTACTATGCAAATCAGAGACATTACACAAGGATGGTACAACAGTTTGACATATTCTTGCGCTGTGTTATGTAATACAATGGATGGCATATAGTAAACAGTCATAACCGAGCAAAAAAAGATTCCTACTATTTCCTACTTGTATTTTTGTTTGTTTTTGTGAGTGGTCGTTGCAGTTCATAAAGACGGGGAGATGTAGTTTTCTGACTTTGAATCAGGCAACGGCTTAGAGAAACTTTTATTGATTTCTGTAAATCCCTTGGCTGGGGCCAGCCTTGGAGGGAGGGAGAGAGGGAGGAACAACGGCTTGGAGAGACGGCACTTGGCAGGTAAACTCTTGTTGACCTCCCAGAAGTAACACAGCGGGAGGCAGTAAGTGTGAACCTACACATTATTTACAGCCACAAGAAACTCCATCCATTAACAGTGTCAATTAGCCTGCTTGTCCGGGATGCAGTTCGCTGGATGTTAATGCGAACGGGCAATCGCTTTAATAGTGTAAAGCTGCAGATGGGTGAAAGACTCCTGCGATCAAGCCACGTATTAAAAGACGGTTTAGTTGACTTGAGGATGGAGAAATGTGCAGTGAGATCTGGTGTCGCCTGCATCAGTTGCTTGGTAATACTATTTTCTTATCAGAAACAATTTGACACATATCAATTTTTGAAGGGAATGTTTTAATGGTTGATTATATATGAAGTGCAAATTGTGCCTGGACAGAACTGTACAGTCTCAGAACCATGAACTAAATTCAGAGAAGTTGTGAAAACTTCTCTACGTGGATGAATATGTTGGCTTCTTTATATCTGTTCTTACCCCTGAAATATGTACAGTAGGTTTGCTGCATTTATTTGACATCAAACAATTCATACAGAAATATACATATATGGTAGATCTTGTAAATACACTCATACTAACACAGTCACTCCTTTGGGATGTGCTCCTTATGGATCTGTTTGACTGATTCTAGTAGGATAGTATACTCTGTGAGAGCAAGTAGCAACAAATCAATGGATGAGATCCTCTGCTCAGGGGTCAGAGAGAATACCACGGAGGGTGAGGGGACTATTTCTTACCCTCATGATATACATTGATGCTTCTTGGTTCCTCTGCAGGATTCATAGTCCCCCAGCTTACTGCTCAAGGTGATGGGATAATGGGAGTGGGTCCCGTAAGGGGAAGAGAAATGAAGGATGTTTTGAAGCTGGATGCAGAAGATAACGGGATGGGCTGACTGATGAAGGGGTGATTGAAGATTGGGTTTGAATTCACGATCAACAGATGTTTGTAGAGGATAGTTTCTGGCTTCCTTTAGGTTGAGAGTCTATTTTAATTAGGGTTTGCAAGCTCTGCCAGGCTACAGATTTTATTATACCATCATTACAAGCCCATTTGGCCAGGACAGAGAAAATATTGTTTTTGGAAGAATGACTGAGAGCAGTGTCGTAAGTTCCTGCCAAGCTCCGCTTAATGAAACTTATTTGTCTTTTATCACTCTGAAAAAGTAATGTATTGTCAGGTCCAGTATATATTGTGACCATAAGGACCGATTGAATCTGCTGGAACCAAACAGATGACCCACCTCATGATCAGCCTGCATCACTAAGCTAACTGTGTTCAGGTCTGGTAGTGACTCAGGTCATCAGCACATCGTCTCACTGCTCACGATGTGTGTTTCATCTTCCGTTCCCACTTAAGGTCCTCTAGAGTCCCACATGACCATTAATGATGTAAGCGAACGATTTACCAAAAGTGAGAGCCTTTTCCTAAAAGTGCAAATGATGTGAGAGCTAACAGACGAGATCAGTGCCAGGACTGGCTCTATTTGTGCTAAATCCACACTTTCTGGCCAAGAAAATGCCGCGGCAAGAGCAAGTTAACACTTCGTTTTTTCACACTGGGGCAGCTTGGCTCCTCTGGGCAAAAAGACACAGAATATGGATGAGATGAAGATACCAAAAGGTGAAGCTAAAATAGGACGGTACATCCATTGAAATTGACATTCAGATTTGACTATTAAGCAGAATACAATTAATTTAGTCACCATGTGGTGATGAGTCACTTTTAGTTGATAAAAGTTTGTACCTGCTTATAGATACAGGACAACAATCACAACTGACTGTATGAATTATATTAAAATGTACATTTTTACATCCACTATATGTTGTATGAAATGTACAATCTAGCGTTGAGCGATATGACTGTAAACCATATCACAATATGAGCTTTTCATATCAGTTGATTTGAATAATTATTGATTAGTTTTACCTGCCAGGCATGTTTTTGTTGATATAAAGCTAAAAAATAAAAAAGTCAAGTCACATAATACCCTCCCATTTTGGGCATTGCTGCAATGGCCACAAAGAGCTAACTCTGGGGCGTATCAGTTCAAACCCTGTGATAAGTAATGTTAAAATGAAATTTTAATATCGCTGTTATTTTGTGTAAATTAATCATGGTTATTAATATTCTTTAAAGTGTTCAAAAGCATGTTAAAATGTGCAGAGGAAGCAACCAGAGTCAAGTATTGGAGTTCATTTGAGGCTGGAAATTTTTACCGTCTTCTGTCAAAACAAGTTCATCTTCAAAACATCTACATCTGTTGACATTTTTTTGTATCCAGTCAGTATTCTTAGTAATTTGTTTTAATACACTTATTCTACTGGAATTTTACTATTGTAGTTATTTTCATTTAGGTATTCTACGTGAAATCATGTTCAGGGCAATGGTCGCTATTTTCACGTATGTCCAATACTTAGAAAAAGCGAGATGAAAACAATGGTGCTGGTCAGTTTTGGTTATGATGTACCTGGTTTTTCCGGGTATAGCTTGGTGTCGCCTAACATGGAGCATTTCATGAAGATTTAGTGAAAATGTATGCCTACCTATGAGACATTTTGTGATGTATTTTATGCTACTTTTAATAAGTGGTCATGTAACTAATGTGTAATGCAGTATCTACTACCAGGAGACTACTAATGAGCTTTTTTTTGGTTTTGTCAGGAGTCCTAATTTGTTATATATTTTATATTAACTGGCCAAAACGGGGATGGAAATAAGGTCAGATACAATATCTTGAGAATATAATACAATTAAATATAACTTTAAGACTTTTTATCCCCATAATGCAATAACATAGTATACTCCAACAACACATTAGTTGTCACTGTTTACATTTCTGGGTAAAAAAAAATATGTTTGTTTACAAATACAAAATAGAATAGAACAGAATAGATGTACTAGCTGGAAAGTGAGAGGCAAAATGGAAGCATGCAGATTCTCACAAGGGAAAACATAACAAAATATAAGAAATAAGAACCTGTATACTAAAGGCAACCTTATAAATTATAGAAAAAAGACACCGTAGTGTTATTAAAAACACTCAGATTCAAAGAAATGTGCAACGAGCAGAACAATTTAAAACATGTACCGTAAATATGAAAAATAGGAAGTCACAATACAACAATGTGTATGTAGGAAATAGATCTGGGATGCCATCCTTTACTACTTTAAACCCTCTGTGTTGAAATATAATGTCATAATCCAAAACCGCAGTGACAATTGGCTTTCTGAGGGGAACAAAGTGGCGAAGGGTGCAGCTCAGACGCCACAATCGGAAGGACGCGTGTGAAGGGAGAGCGCTTCGCTCAGTCTCCCAGCCAACACTCTTTTAATTACATGCCAATTAAGTAGAGCGGAGATGGTGAGATTCGGAAGATTTCTTTTGTACCAAACCTGAAGCTGCAGTAGGTGATGAGAGGCAAGCGTGGAGAGAGCAGAGAGGAGGTAAGGATTGCAAAGAGTTTCTTCTCCTCGGAGCTGAAATCAATGTGTGAGATAAAGCTGTGTTAGGTTTCTGTCAGATGATGCAGAGGATCATCTCCTCACAGTAGGAAGGCTTCCCCCGGTGCTGTGTCAGCAGGCTTTGATTACAGTGGCTTTTTTGTTGTGTTTCAAACAATTTCATCATGCCCACCCTTCCACCCCCCTCCCACACGCACTCTCTCTGCATTTGGTATGCAATGCAGCTCTGGCAATTTGTACGTGTTTGGATTCCAATTATGGAGTTGTTAAAGCCTTTTTGCCTGTGGCCTGCAAATTCTTATTAAGCCATACATTAAAGAGCACAGAATCACATTTAAATGGAGTTCATGTTTCTCTTTTGTTTCACAGTGTTGTGGTTGTTATTAATTTATTCGCAAAGCCCTACGCATTACACATTAACAAATAAATCGTCTTTCTGATTGTAATGCAAAATACTTGTTTCGTATTCAGAGATAGGGGCACCATTTGTCAACAACAACAACAAGCCCAGAGAGACCAAACGAGAAAGAAGAAAACCAAGGGCCCTGATAGAGCCATTCCATTTTACCCTCGCTGATTAAAGAAACAAACAAGCCCAAAACTGCAGCTTTCTGCATCGTTGTAGCTTTTTTTTTTTCTTTTTTTTTTAGCACACTGATGCAGAAGAGTGACAATCCTTTGAAGAGCTCAGTGGTTAATTGAGTGATTTACTTGGTGATGGCAATTGAAAATCATTAGGTTAGGGCTGCTGGGACACAGGAGGTCTGGGATGATGACATCAGGGTCACAGTTGGCGACCTCAGAGGTCCCGACCCTTAAAAAAAACTCCATTACCGCCTGCCTTTCACAGCCAGCAGCGTGCTGACACTTCATAAAATACACAACCTCATATTTAACACATAATATTAAAATTTAGAGCGCACATACAAAAGCACAAAACTTTTTGAGGCATTCCTGTCGGCGCTGCACTGGAGACACAGCCGCACTCTGTTAAGGCACAGAAAATATGGTTCATGGATGAATAAAAGCGGTCTTGTATGAGGCAAGAAAAATGGACTGGAATATTGTCCGTGTAAAGACACTTAATACATCACCACCCACTGAATACATTTGGTTGATGAAATGAGATCCAGAATGCAAGGGCTGCTAATATACCATCTTCAGAGTGGCAGAAATATGATGCATGCTGACCCATATGAACCTCATTAATAGAACACAAGCAAATCTATTTATCCAGATAGTCAGGGCAAAAATGATTGCCTCAGTACTCGGTCTCCTTTCTCCCACATTTCTTTGCCTCTGTGGCTATTTTTCTCAGCTCTGCTTTTCCCTCTCAGTGTATTAAATGCGTACAGATGTGTGGTATAATTACATTTAGTCTCTGCACTGGTTTAGATTGGATATGGGATTCCTTACACTGGAAACGCACATTTCCTCCATTTGTAAATATATCTGAGTAAATATAAAGTGATTTAAGGGTATTAAGTAATTCATAATTTTGCTCTTTTTACCCGAATCACACAACTGCATATTACATGACGATAAGCAAATTCAGCTGAAATGAACTCCAGTGTCATTTTTTCTACACATCAGATATATTAGTGTGATCTCAGCCTAAACCAGAACGACACTGACTCTTTGGATTTGATGAAACATGGCAGCAAAGATGCAGAATGCCGCATGAACCCTGCTTTGAATTTTGTGCAAGTGCTTTTTAAATGTCAGATATGGTCATTACTTGACTCACTTCGGCATACTCAGTGCTTGAAATGACTCCAATAGAAGGTCGGCCTGACATAGCTTCTTATAAAGTCAGCTAATAATTATAGTGCATTGTGATTTCATCTCCCAGATAGACAGGCAGCTGTTGCATCTGGAAAAAGAAATGAAATGGTGACGTCACAGCAAACATAACTTGACGTATTGATGTTTACGCTCTTCAGCCGTTATTCTTTTTCCTTTGTTTTCCTGTGTGCTCTGGTGGACACACAATGACATTTCATTGTCGTGCCTTTGTGCAACGACAATAAAATAAGTCTAAGTTACACACGCAGTATGCGAGGTGTGGGTCCATCACATTGTGACATAGATCAATGTTTTATACAATGTTTCTTATGTAATTTTCTCAACCAGAAGGCTAAAATAATTACAGTATCACAACTTTAACAGGTTTACAAAAATTTCCCTCTTTTGTCAAAATTTGGTGTCGGTCTTCAATTAGTCTTAGCTTGAGAATTAATTTATTTTTTTAATATATTTTTTTAAATTTTGAGTTTTATTTTCTTAATTTGCAAATGTGAGCAGAGGAACAATTTTCTTCTGATGTTCCTTTCTTAAAAAAAAATTTTTTTTCAGTCTGCAGGCATTTCTATTCTTTCTCCCTTTTTTTTTTTGACTGATCACATCTACTCACTAGACCTGTGGTCAAACTTGCCCCGTATCACTCTACATTCACATGTGCTCATGTCTGTGTGCTCATGAAAACATGGCAGCACACTTGACATGTTGTGCTCGGAAATTCACCTCAAAGTTTTACCTGTCTCTGACCTGCCTTCGACTCTTGTCAGCAATACCCCCACCCAATCCTTTCTCCTGCGTCTCCTTCATCTTTCTTTTTCTATTTCTGTCCCTCTGAATATTTTTCCACTGTCTTGTTTCTCTTACCTCCTCTGCTGTCAGAGCTGTTCAGGATGAGGAGAACAGTGGCATGGCTTGCAAGGAGGTTTGGGCAGGACATAGCAAAGGGAAAAGGGAGGCTGGACTCACCTGACAATTTGCTTTTTTTTTGGTTCCTTCTTTCCTTGAGAGTACAAATGCTAAATCTTCTTTATTCCAAGAATATTTGTAGGTTGCAAATATTTTGACTGACTGTGAAACATTGTGTTTTGCAATATGTATTTTCATTACAGTTTACATTTTCAAATTCAAATTTGTATATTTAGTAATCACTATGCCTATTTATGCGATTTAAACTCCTGTTTTAGTCTGATCTGTGTGCCATGTTCTATTTATTTGTTTCAGGTTGTGCATTCCTCACCTACTGCGCCCGTGAGTCTGCCATCAAGGCCCAAAACGCCCTCCATGAACAGAAAACACTGCCAGGGGTACGTATTTGTCTTTTTTCCCCCTCCTCTATTGACTCCTCCTCTCTCCCCTCCATGGTGGTCAGCGGTGCCATCTGCACCCGGCTGCACACCAGCCGGTATTATCCTTCTGTAGTCACCAGAGATGAAAAACACTTTGGAAAGCTTTTCAATCAATAGCCTAGCCTTTTGAAGGCCAGTTTTCAACTATTCCATGTGTCTCTCCTCAAGGGAATATTCTCGAGCATTGATCAGAACCTTCTCTGCCTCATACCTTTTAACCAAAAGCAGAGAATGGTATAGAAATAGAAAGCTCTGTAGTTCAGAGTCTAGAGTTCAATAAAACCCTGTGAAGTGGCATTAATCTTATTTTTGCATTTTGTTTGCTGTTCGTGCATTTCGGCGCGCCCGTGTGCATCTGTTGGATCAGTGTTTAAAAGACAGTGACAGAAATAAGACAATTGGGTCGTACCAAGCTGCATCAATAGATAACTATAAACCCCACAAGCCCTAAGACCCAAAGACAAAGACCCTGGCACACGCAACCAAAAGTCCTACTTTAGAGTTGGAAGGAGACTACAGCTACTGATTAGAGCCCTTTATTTCCACTAGCTTCCTTAAAAAACAAGTTGTTTCATTTATCTTGCAAATTAACCAAGCATGAGGCTAGAGGGCATTTTCTGTATTTTTTTTCCCCTCCAAGCTGCATTTAAATAATAGGAAAAAAAGGGAAATGATGAAAATGTTCCTTGCCCGGTAGAACTGGGCTACGTTCAAGGGAACTTAGTTTCTGAACCAGTGTTGTACAAAAATGAGATTTTCACTTTATTTTTTTAGATTTAGGTTTACTATTCAGTAAATTTATCAAATTTCCAGATGTACATCTTACATTTGTGATTTATATTTAATCGGTCTTATTTATACTCTACATTATAATAATGCTCTTGTCTTTCTCATTTTTTGTGACTTGTCAATTCTAAAAATGCATTCAGCATCAACCAGGAATGATGGAAAAAGGAAAAGTACAAGAATCTGCTTTATTAATCACAATTTATGCCAAAAAGAAACCATTTGCAAACATAAGTAAACACCATTAAAACAAATTCAAGATAGCGAACCTTCGCCCTGGTCAAAAAGAACCAGGATATTTCTGAAGGACAGAAAGCTCACTTTTTTGGGTCCACTTCTCTTAAATGACAATGAATACTTGTTCACAGGATTGCCTTAATATAATATTTTTTGATAAAGAGAATTTACACTGATCAACTCTAAAACTTGATTGATTTAGTTATAAATAGTTATAATAATAGGACATATCACAAACATTTCCCACCACTTTTGGTCCATACATGAACCAACAGATGGACTTGATTCCCTCAATACAAATCACAATTGTTCATTTTAGTAATTAATGAGTCAGACCTCAAAGAACAAACAGAAATTGGTATTGGCCTGGAACAGACTGATTGGTGCTTGCCTTATATAAAATAATTGCATGGTTACTATTTTTCTGCTCAGCCAAACAGAGACACACATACACACATACACGCTCATATACGAATGACCAAACAGTACAACAAATCGATATGGGTGAAATGTCATCTGCATAATCCCAAGTCTACATCATAAACTTAAAATAAGGAATGAAAATGTGATATTTAAAAATGTCTGTTTACTAGTATGTAACTCGGTGTTCCCATTGCAACAGCAAAGAGTCAAATGAAAAATAAGCTTAACATTTTATGAAAAAAGGTTCAAACAGCCTAAAGTTAAATCAGATGTGTTTGACCAGGACCTCTAAAGTTTGTAGGACGTTGTGCCCGGAGGACCAGAGATGAGAAACATTACTTTAGGAGGACCCCTGCGGTGAAAATAATCCTCTAACATCCGTTTGAACCATTCAGTCAGAATGTGGGTATGGCTTTCCATTTAAAGAATGTACATTTATTGATGCCTTACCCATAACTCAGAACAGGGTTAAAAAGTTGTACTCCGACTAAGCCTGACTTTGAAAGTCCTTAATAGGCTAAATTTGAACAGGACATTTTGCCTGAAAAAAAAAAAAAACAACAAAAATTAAAGCTCCGCGGAGCCTCAAGCGGCCCGAGCAGCCAAGCGCCGCTCCGGCCTATAGCCACCGCGGGGGACCCAGCACCGCCGGCCGCCTGCCACCGCGTACCCTTTCGCACAGTTGAGGCGCGCGTCCGCCAGGCAGTTCGCACCGTTTACTTCGGCATGGTTCCCTGGCGACACACCACAAATTTGGTGTAGATCGGTAGATTTAGAGAGGAGATATTGATGATGGGATAATCTAGGCGCACTGAAGAGTAAAATCACAATTCAAACCCGTTGGGCTCTTTAGCATTTAGCACAGGTCAAACGTTTCCAGTTTGGTTCCAATCGGAAGATGCGTGTTAAGTTCATAGACAATTTTATGCATATGGCGAAGGACAGCCAGTTGGCCACGCCCCCATGAGTCAGAGTTCATCATCACAGTTCCTCATCAGGTCATATAATGTCAGGTGTTAGAAGATTAATTCCATATGTATTTCTCAGTAAAAATAAGACATACAGTAGAAAAAACAGGTAACTTCCAGTCAAAAGTGGGCGGAGCTACGGTTACGTCATCATCTGACCATGAGAATGTAATGAGGGTTTGTCAGTATTGAGACATAGGAAGTCTGAAGCAGCTGTGACCTTGTATGTGGAAGTTATTTCACTGATGTTTTATGGCGAATAGTCAAAGTTTTGCACTTAGCCACGCCCACATGCGTTGACATACAAAAATTCCTGTGATAACTTTAGACCTATAATCTCTGAACTCTCTGCTCACTGAGTTTGAAGTCTGTATCTGAAACGCTGTAGGAGGAGTTCGATCAAATATGACGTCTCTGAAAACAGCAAATGGCGGCTTTGATCCAAAATGGCCGACTTCCTGTTGGGTTTGGACCATGGCTCCAAGAGACTTTTCTGTAGGTCTTGACAAGATACACAAGTGTACCAAGTTTCATAATTCTAGGTTAAAGAATGGCTTGGGGCTGGTTATTTAAAATTTTCAAGGGGGCGCTGTTGAGACATTAGGCCACGCCCACAAAAAGTCACACTGGATTCCTGACGAGGGGCCCACAAGGATCAAACCTAGTGAGTTTGGTGCAGCTGGGCTTTAAACTGTGGAAATCAAGGCCAAACGTAAGGAGACGGCGTTAAAGGTCACTTCGCCACGCCGCCACGCCCACCTGCTGCATCCAAACCAAACGGGATTGGACACCCTGACACACCAACATGTCTTCTGTCTGTGGACACAGTTTCATGTTGATTAGGTCAAAGGGGTCAGATAGTGAACGTTCGCAGTAAAACATGACACTTCCTGTTCTAAGGGGGCGTGGCTTAGGTAATCTCAAAATTTCACAACTGGGTGTCGTAGGTCATCCAAAGGTGATCACACACAGAAAGTTTGGTGGCCCTGTGAGTTTATTTGTAAGAGATATAACAGTTTATTACATTCTGGTGAGTCGGTGAACTTTGACCCCTGCTACGACCCCTTCAGCATGCTCGAAAACTCACGAGTTTGATAACTTTGAATCGGCCATGCCTTATGAACAATCTCACCGAGTTTGAAGCCGATCGATCGAAATCCCTAGGAGGAGTTCGATCAAATGCGACGTGTGTAAACGGCCAAAATGGGCTCAAAATCGGAACTTCAATCCAAAATGGCCGACTTCCTAGGACAGTTGCACTATGACATTAATTGTAAATTCTGAGTGTCTTGGGGAGCTCTACAACTGTACCGACTTTCAAGTCTCTACGATAAAGTAAGTGAATAGAAAAGGGTCTTTTGAAAGTTTCTAGGGGGCGCCCTTGAGCAGTTTCTTATGCGATTTTTGCGATGACTTTAAAATACGTAAATTTTCACCAGGCTCTATGCGGCCGCCAAGTTTGGTGAGTTTTTGAATATGATAAAGCCCCCAAAAAGCCAATTTATTTTACGGAAGAATAAGAAGAATAATAATTTACAGCACGAAAACAATAGGCCTTCGCAGCGCTTAGCTGCTCGGGCCTAAAAATATATCATATTTTAAAATTATGATCCTGGGCTAAATCGCCATATTAAATGATAAATTTGGAGATCCAGTTTTGAGAGGGTAAGCCAAAGACTTTCATGCCTCAAGCTGAATAAATTCAGTAAATCTCATTAGTGTTCTGTTAATCCTTTTTTTTTAAAATCCTCAATTAAATAGATAAGTTGTCAAAGACACTATTTATACCTAGTAAATATAGTCGTATCTGGCTTAAAAACAAGAAGGCAATGGCCAAATTTCCAAGCTTGAGGCTTCAAAATTGCAATCTACACACGACCAAGAGTCTTCTTCATACTAATATGAAACTTATAGGCTGATTCAGATAACCTCCTGCTAGGTGTGACTAACAAAAGCTCTGGACAAGAATTCAAAAATGATCTGTACTTGGTTGTGCACAATGGGATATGTGTTCCCTTGATTGGGAAAGTTGCCAAGAACAACTTTTAAGACAGAAAGTTTTCTTTAGTCCTCCCATCGGCCTCTTCCTTCTCTCCCTCTCGGTCCTGTCCAAGCTACATCCTCCCAGTTTCCTCCCACTCCCTCTGCACCACTGTCGCTGCTCTTCCTGAGACAGAGCGTGTCATAGAAATGTAACAGCCAGACATTGACGAGTGTCAGGCTGAGGTTGCTCTGCCGTTCCCTTCCCTTCAGCTTTACTCACACATACAAACACCAACGGTCTGCAGAAACAGGGACAGTGTGTGCTTGATGTTCCAGCTACACATCGACGCAACACTTGCTGCGCACAACTTTGTTGCGTGCCAGTGTCCCAAAGAATCCTCTAGGCCCATTTTCAATGCCATTGGAGCAACACAAACTATTATTGTAAGCAAGAAATATAACGGCGAGCTTTAATGGAAAGAAAACAAATACGCTGCTGCTTCTCGGAGCTCCTCATGTACTTACCTCTTGAGCTTTGCTGCTCCCTAAATCTGTCGCGACCTGACCCTCGTTACTCCACTATTTGATGGTAAGTAGTTACGCCACTTGTTTGTTTGCGAATCCTGCTTGATGTGCACTTTGCCAGGGGCTGGGATTTAATTAATGGAAACTGGAAAATCTTTAGAGATCTTCTTTTAGGAGGATTTCATCCAAGCTCTGTTTAAATGTATCTAAATTTACTTCATGAAAAGCCACCAAAATCCTGGAGTAAAGAGTTTATTGTTATGACAAACAAAACTGTGTCAGAGCAAGCATTACCATTGGCACAAATAACTGTCAAACATGCATGGTCACTCTTTAATGTAACAACCTAGTCTTCTGAATTGTTAAACAAATGACTTGCTCTGTCGTTTTTGATGAGCGGGGGGTGGAAACCTCTAGAGCTGGGTTTTTTATTTATTTATTTATTTATTTTTTATCATTACTCATTAAAAGCATGAGTTTTAAATGAGAGAATTATTACACACACACACACAAAAAAAAATAAACAAATTTCTCCTTCAGAAAAGCACCACTAAAATATTAGATTTTCTCTTCTTTCTTTGATTCTCTAAACATATTTTGTCTGGTTACTTTATTAATATTGGCGATTGTGTTGTTTTTTTTTTCTCCAGAAGAACACAAACTGCAATTTGAGGCATTGATTTAACTGATTCAACATTAATTATTAAAGTGCTTGAGTTATGTTGGTTTATTATCACTGAGAAATGTTGTGGAATATCTTGTGACAAACCAACACAAAGTAGCATAATGGAACAGTGTAAGGAATGTGAAGTGTGATTTTTCATTTTCATTGAAAATGAAAAGGAGTAGAAACAAAGTGTGTTATATATCACTACCACTTCACTAGTTTTGCACTTTGTGTCTGGATATCATATTAAGTCAAAATATAATTTAGGCAGAATCATTTGATAATTGTAATGAGTCAGAATGTAGAAAAGTTAAAAAGGTATCACAACATATGAAAGATACAATACTGTCTACCATTATGTTTGAAAAACTTGTTTCACATGAAGGTTGTGTTATAGTTGATGTCACAAAAAAATGTTTTGGCTAGAAAATCACATTTTTTTCTGTCAAAATGGTGGCAATTTATACTTTTGTCTAGTAGGTAGAAGTTCAATGTTGGAGAAAAATGTTTGTTTTCACTACATGTATTAAACATCACAACTCTATTGTCTTGTCTCTGGAACATCACTCATTTAACAGTCTAACTTGTCGGCAAAAAAATCATCTTGAGAAATGCAGTTTGGTTTTAAATCCAAAGAAGATCCTCGATATTAGTCCAGTAAAAACAGATCGCTCAGATGATTGAGTGGTTGAACTACTGCTACTGTCATAGTTTCTCACCATGTAATTGTTTCAAAGATTAAAAATAAATTGGAAATAAATTGGACTGCCATGCTGTTGGACCCACTCCAAACATTTGGCATGGAGAGGTAAACGTTTGTCATTGCAGACAAAACGTCTGCATGATGTTGAATGAGATTATAATATATTGCAATCTTTGAGTAGAACTTGCATAAATTGGGTTGCAGTGGAATCTCTGTGCATTATATATATATATATATATATATATATATATATATATATATATATATATATATATGGTGCTGCTGTGGTTTTTGACATACCCCTGAAAAATCTTTAACTATCTGGCTTAGCTGGTGATCAAGTTGTGCATAATGCAATATTAGATGCAGTATTTACCAAGGGCAATGCATCTCCCTGCATTAAAATGCACACAACAGAGTGAAGATGATGTTAATATGTAAAACTTCTGTTTTACACTGGGGACTGGATGCATATTAAGCTTGGGCTGCTGAATGTTTCTGATGATATTATAACCTTGAATAAAAGTGCCATGCTTTTATCATATCCTGGTAATAACAGTAACATGTGAAACAAAAACAAAAAAAATATATCCACATCACTTAATTTATTTTATTTAAGAGAAAACAGCAATCCCCCTGCTACTTAAAATAACATATTATTCATTACAGTTTTAGTTATTCTACCTATGTTTTTTCCATATATTCTATATTTCTTATGCGAGTTGCAAGTTAGTACTCTTTGTTTGCAGCAAGAAGGTCCTTTCTTTGAATCCTGGCCTTGGGCTATCCTGCTTTGAGATTGCACGCTCTTCCCATATGTCTCGATTGCTTGATGGTGTGTATGCGTGTGGGTGTGTGTGTGCGCGTGTGTGTGCGTGTGTGGTTGTTTGTATTGTTTGCCTCTGTGTTTCCCATGTGATCAACTGGGGACCTGACCAGAGTGTTCCTCGTCTCTCTCACTGACACCACTGGGTAGCAATGAACGAATGGATAATTTTTATAAATCTCAAGTAGAAACACTCAAAACCATTTGTATATGATGATTTTAACGAAGTACTCGGATTCTTATTCACCTTTGGGATAAAAGAATAGCATTGGAGAAAAAAAACTCACTAGTTTGGCTTTGCGACCCTTAACTTTACCTAGCTTCTTTCTTTTAGGACTCCAAACAAATGTACATTGAAACAACTCTAAGCCACGCCAGATAAAAAACAACAACAAAACTAAGACCTGTGTTTTATTTGATGGTAAATTATGACAAATTGCCAATAAACTGAGAGCACAATACTTAGTAAATCAGTCTGCAGATTCTCTGTAAAAGAAGACCCCTGTTTATTACCAGATTTATTAGCACTTTGTGACAGGCACAAAGTGGTCACAAATCAGGATCATAATGTTCAAGATGCAGAGTTGGATGAAAACCACTGAATCTTGTCAAACATTGCGTGCCTCTGTGTGCACTCTGGTGCCAATATGGAGGCATTTATTTCCCCTGCACATACAAACACCTCACAGCTGCCTGGCACTATTAGGAGGAAGCGCCGGTGTTCTTGGACATCATAATCCACGTCCCCCTTGTTGCACATTAGCAGCTGAAAGGAACAGTATGGCCTAATGGAAGTGTACTGAACTGTAATATAGATTCCTGCAGTGAAGTGTGATGGGAACCTTGGGGACACATGTGCCTGACATAAGTTTGGCCTCAGAATAGAAAAAGCTCTGACAGTGTACCAGGTGTGTGCAGCTTGGCTCTATTAGTCGTGTGCTTCCGTGGGTGTGTGTGCGCAGAAAGCAGCCGGGTCTGTAAAGATACAGATAGTAATGTTTAAAGGTGAGACAAACAACATGTGTACGTGGCAGCTTGCCGTGATCACAAGCCGCCCACGACACTAAGCGCCTGAATATATTATTCGTGTGCTTCTTTGTTCTATTTTTAGGCGGAGCTGGTGCATTTTCCTCCCGCGCGTTATCATAAAAGTGACTAAGATCACGTTGCAAAGTTAAACCCCAAAGATTAGGCTTCGTCTTAAACCAAGTGAAATTTTGAGATCGCTCTGTGCCATCTGAAGCCTCACCGTGACTCTTCCTACAGCAGCTGGTGTTGCTTGCGAGTGTCACAGCTCTCTACACAAGTCCGCTGGAGATTTACTCCACCCAGCTTAGCATCATGACAAAATCCTGCTTCCTTCACACTATCCGCCCCCTCCCTCCTCGGAAACTCTGTCCTCTCGCCGCCGCTCTTCAAATCCAGCACATCCAAGACATAATCTCAGCCACTGCAGCAAGTCTCTTTTTGCTGTAGCACAGGAAGAAAAAGAAAGATACCTCTGTTTCTTTTTTCTCTCTCGCTCTCTCTCTCTCTTGCCGTGCTTGTATTGTGTACAACAGTGATTGTCTCAGAGAGGCATTGGTGGAAATGTGTCTGCTGCGCGCATTCTCTCGTTGTATTAGTAGTTGTCGACCTGAGGGGAGTGTAAGCGGCTGGCAGTGATTCAGGAGGCAGGTTTATGGAAATAGCACCCACATTAAAAACCCAATTGAAGTAGAGGGAAGATTATGCTTCAGCACACACATGTGGGCTCCTTCAATGTCAACACTTGAAGTAACATTCCCACTTGATTGCCTCCATCTCCCTTTGTCTCTCTGTTGCACGGTACTTTTTTTGTTGTCAGCATCTGGCTGCACTCTTGGTCTTCTGTGGACGACTCAATGCATCTCTACGCATGTGGGTGTGAGTTTGCATTTATTTCTGTGTGTTTATGAGTGAGGCATGTCTACGGAGCTCGCGAGTGACGACGCTATACCTTGACACGTTGTAAACTGCCAAGTTCTCCACGTCTTGGAACAGCTACATGAGCCCACGTGGAGGCAAACATCATATATCCCCTCTTACTTCTAACTGCCTGCGATCCACCTTTTTTATTATCTACAGCCAAGCTTCCTTGTGTGCCAGCCAGGCTGCTGCAAAGGCTGAATAATTCAATGCAACACTCTGTGAAGGTTGGCAGGATATGAATGTAGTGTACTGTACGATTGTTTGCGTGCGTGTAGGTGTGTGTGTGTTTGTATACAGTATGCATCTTCGTTGAGTGGGCAGGAGTGGGGGGCCGGCACGGAGCAGACCGGACTGCGTGAAGCCAATCGGTGTTGGCAGGTTTGGAGGTCTTGCAGTCAGGGAGAGGGGACTCGTTAGAATTTAGCCGATGGGTGAAGGGGTCCTGTGTGTTTTTGTCTGCGTGCGTGTGTGTTTATAGGAGGGACATCACAACAGAGAATAATCTAAAGAAAGCACAGTCAGTCTCTCTTCTTCTTTGTTTTTGTCTTCCTCCTGAAATTGTATGAAAACCTGGTATTTTAGTTTAGAAAAGCTCCCAGAAATGGAGAGAGCTCATTTGTGGCACACCGACTGTTAAGACTTGCAGTTTACATAAACCTGATTTCTTGCCTGATTTTTTTTTTTGGTGTGACTTTTTCATAATGTTACACAAGGGATAAAGTAAAGGATGAAAGAAGACTGCTGCAGCTAAATTTCAAAATTATTTTGTTTTTATTTATACTATTAGCTTTATCTCTGCCAATTTTAAATTTGTCTAATTATTTTTACTAAACTTAATTTTATTTCTATTTTATCATTTATTTACCTGTGATGTTGTCAGCTGAGGCTGTTGTAAATGTGCTATATAAATTAACGTTGACTTGACTCGATTAAGGAAACAATCTTGCCATATGTGAATTATTAAGATACAGTGGGAAAGCTGCTGATTTTCGCAGTTTAGGTTTCACATTAAAATACAACCAAAAATGTGCCTCAAACATTGCAAATGAACTTAATTACATCTGAACTTTACAAAACTAAGCTAAAGTCACAAATTCATTATTGTCCTGGCATTTAGCAAATAGAAGCTTTATGCTAATTGACCCGACACAGAAAAGGATTGATCTGATTTACCGTCACACAATGACGGTACTACTGCCTTTGTAAACATCTGGTTTCAACTCTACAAATGACAGCGTTACTACACCGCTTCTCCCACTATATGGGTTTTATTTTTTTTCTTGAGTGTGTGTTTGTGTGCAGTCCATATTGGTTTATTTTGTCATGTTGCACAAAGTAAAGTGCTTTTACGCTCGAATGCTCCCCGGGGAACAGCTTCTACTCGCTCATGAAAACATACACCTATGTGTGCACGTGCGCTCGCACTCATAAACATACATGCTACTTAAACAGGTGTGCTGGAAACACACCAGAGAACACAGAGTGGCTGTTTCACAGTTGCTCGTTTTCCACCTTCAGCCTTTCTTCCTCACCTTCTTCCTCGGCGCTGGTCCTCTGGTGCCTCTTTAACACTAACACACAAACAGATGTAGATGCCTGCTTTGTTCAGTTGGAGCGTTATATTTGGGTTTTTTTTGTCGTGGATATGCTAGGTATTTAGACAAGCCTTGCGCGTCTCCGGGGGTTAACTTTCAATTATAGATTATGTTGAAAATATAAAAAGGTGTTTTATTAGGATTTTGTGTGTTAAGCAAACACAATGTAGCAGATTGATGTGAGGTGGAACTTAAATATAATTATATGTTTTTGATTATGTACAGCTTGGCACGTGTTAAGACAAAAAAAAAGTCTTTTCACTTCGGTGTTCACTGTAACATTTTAACAGGATTTACATTTTTTTTTGTTCTGCAGCATTTTATTGTAGCTCTGACTTGTATGTTTATAGTTGTTGTCCTTTTGAAATGTGAAACCTATTCAAAGACTCGAGCTCCTAACAGTTTTTTCTTCCGGTATATCTCTTTACATAGCTCCAACAATTTCAACCAGCTTCCCTGAACCTGGAGAAGGAAAGCATCCAAACAGCACCATGTCTCATGCTAGAAGTGGTGTGTTCAGGGACATGTTTAGTCTTAGTTTTCAACCAATGTAGCTGTTTGCAAGCCCAAAACATTTTGGTCCGATCTGAACTCTACTTGACTTGTGGCAAACTTCAAGCAAAATTTTGCGTGGCTTTCATCCAATGACATTCTTCTTGACCATTTTCCATAAAAGCCAGATTAGTGGAATACACAAATGACAGATTTTGTGTCAACAGATTCTCCCGACTGAGCTTTGGATCGTTGCAACCCCTCCAGAGTTGCAATCGGCAACTGTTTTGGTTTTATTTTTTATTTTTTAGATTTGCTGTTGTCGTATACTCTTTTTGTATTCGGAGGATGGAGCTCAGTGATGTATTTATAGCCATGAATGTAATTTTATTTTCTTACTACGCTTTATTACAAAACTTCAAAACACACTTTCCCTGGTCTTTCTGCGCTCCCCATAGTGTTTGTAGTGATGTTTGTTTGCTAATGTTCCCTAACAAACCAATGAGGCCTTCAAGGAAGTTCAGGATTTTTATAGAGATCGAATTACTTACAGGTGCTCACTATTTACTAGTTCGGAGACTTCTGAAAGTATTTGAATCTTATTAAAGGTACAAGAACCAAATAAGGCAGGATATAAAGCCACCTCATACGATTTGAATTCTATTAATCTTTTCCAGATACCCTTTTCCTTCCGCTTGACAATTACACACAACTTTGTGTTGGTCCATCAAAGGCATGTCAAGTTCAAGGTTTACAAGCCACATTCCAAGTATGATGCAATTGTGCATCCCGTGTTGCCCATGAAATAGTCCATGTTTCAGGTTTTTGGCCTTGTTTTGGTTGATATTGACATCCCTGTTCTATCACATAAAAGTATATGAAAATACTTTGTAGACAATGGATTAAACAGTTTCTTCTCCAGATTGCTGACAGCCAGATTTTTTCTTAAGTGGGGGAAACGGATGCAGAATTGTTCTTGAATAATAATTCTATCTCCTTAATTATTTAACAGTAAAAGTGATTGTTATGACATTTAATGAGAATCTCCTTACAAAAACCTCCCAAAGTTCATGACCCTGCCTGCAGAAGCAGATGACACTAGTGCTGATGACATTATAATGTTTGACTCCTCTCCCACCCCCCGCGACACTCCCGACCCCCCCTCCGCTGCTCATGGTGTGCTCTTCAGGGGAGATGCAACGTGAAATGCAAAAATAATCCACAGTGCACTCCGCCCATTAGGCCACTTCACAGTGAGAAGTGTGCTATTTTTTCCAGAGGTGCAGGTTTGCAAAAAAAGCTGAATTATTAATGTTTTTGATATTTTTAGCCAGTTTAACCTATTTCTGGTTGTGGCTGGAGACTGCTCGCCCGCCAGTCTGTGAGATGCAATCATGTGACACAACTGTGATCTGGGTTATGGAGCTGTGTTTGGTGTTAAGCAGAAAAAAACACACTCACATATATATATATATATATATATATATATATATATATATATATATATATATATATATATATGTGCGTTGCGATGTTGGTTTTCAACTGTGAATGTCACCTATGACGGATTGACAAGTGGTAGTTTGGTTTATTTTGATCCTGTGCAGCTCAGGTGATCTATTGTCAATTTAGCTGATGTATTACATGTAGCAGAAGGGCTAAACCAGATGAATCTGGATTTATCCCTTCCTGCCAGATATGGCTGTGCAAAGCTGTGCAAAAGACAAGGCCCAGATAGTGAGTGATAATCCATCTGTGGATCCATGGACAAGCTTGTACAGGTGCGCCACTGACTGCAGGCACAAAGACATCGAGGCAAATCGAGCAGAGGGCGCGTCTGCGTGGATGACAAACCGTACAGTCTCTAATAAACACATCCGGATGTGTCACGAGGGAGAAAAGATCAACTCGCAAAAGCTAGATTCCAAACAAGACAGCAGCTTACAAAATGAAAGGCGAGGGTGGATAAAAACATGACGACGAAGGTCGCATTTGAACCCCTTCTCAGCTGACATCTCGCTGGCTGGACCCTGTGCCTTTAGGAGGGGAGAGTACAGAGAATAAGGTCTGGATGAGAGATTTGAAGGAGAAAAAAAAACAAGTGACATTATACTTGCAACAGAGAAAAGGGGAAAAGACAAGACGAGGGTTCCGGCAGGCTTGTGTCGGCAGCTTAAGGTAACACGCTCAGAGTTAAAACATATAGTATCTGGCCCCCGCAGGTATGTGCCTGCATGTCGGTGCATGGATGTGTCATGCATGCGTTCAGCACGTCATGCATCCGCGCTTGACTGTTTAACAGCAAATGGCCGTGCGGCGGAAGCACAGAGAGCTCATTTGTAAGCCAGATCTGGCCGCACTTTGGTGTAGCGTCCACAGAGAGAGTATGAGGGGGTTGCACAGCACGACAGCCAGCATTTGTCAGCAAAAATCAGGCCTAATGAAATACAGTGTGCATGGCCGGAGGGCAAGGAGAGGAGTGTGACTGACAGGAGGTGTGGGCTGAAGCACCCCGTGGCAGCCCTCCACCATAGCTTCAGCCAGCCAAAATGATTTGTTTCAGCATCTCCTCCTCCCCTCCCCAAAAACCCGTCCGCCTTTTCCTATCCCAGCTGAGGGCAGCGGCATGAGGGCTACGGGGGGAGAGGAGAGCGGCATGTGTGAGGGTCCCCAGGGGTAATGACACAGAATACAAGTGTACAGGGAATGCTAGTGATGGGTCTGCTCATGTGGAAGAGGTATTTGCATTGCAGAAGAGATCTGGCAGTAGGCCTCGCTCAGGGAGCCGGTGTCAGGGTGATCGCTGATGGTGAGGGCTTCTGTCGTCTGCCCCACAGAATACCCGGACGCTGAGCTAGCAACGACGAGATCGAGTACGTCGGCATATTCAGCGCCGGATTCTGCGAGCGCTTAGGGGACTTTCATCAAACTTGGGTTTTACCTGACATTTATTTTAAACGCTTCTGCTTTGCCTATCACGGCAGCCTTGAAGCCGTTGAAATTTCCGATAACAATAAGCTCGGTGGCGGCAGAACAGCAGAGGATATGAATTATATAGGTTTGCACCGGCGGCTATAGTCGGTGGCTTCTTAACTCTTTCAGCCTCGGCTCCAACGAGAGGCAGCTGTTAGTAATTCAAAACAACAGCGGTGTGCCTCATGTCCTGCAGGCTGCAAGATCAAGTTTGGGTGGAACAACAAGAAAACATACCCAATTTCTAGAACAACCCCTAAAAAAGTACTAAGGTTGTATCAGAGACCCGTGAAGGGCTTGCAGGGACACACACATCACTGGGCACCATTGTTGTTTTAAGATTTTGTTGGCACAGGAAAGGCCCTTGCAGTTTTGGTGCGCATGTGTTCGTATGAGTCCCTGAAACAGTGCGCTTGCATGTTTCACTGAGTTGTTCTGTTTTGCTGTCAGTTCCTGTAGAGACATGCTGCTCTGCAGGTTTGGCCAGCATGCATCCTTTAATGTGTTTTCCGACAGGAAATGGCAACGTCAAGTCAGAAGAAATGGAACCTTGCAAAACTATTCTAACCCCATGAAATTTTTTTTGCCCTCTTTACTCTTATATTTATAAATGAAATTAGATCCGATACCATTTAAAATCCACCCAAACTCTATCGAGGCTTGTGGATGCAACCTGACACAATCTAGAAAGATTCAAGGGTTATGAACACATTTACAAGTGTAGTTTGAAACGAATGATGAGTTGAATCATTGAGAAGTAAAAAAAAATCAGTTGACAAGACATAAGGTGTCAGAATAAGAGCGGGAGGCACTGATGGTGGGCATCACTGCCTGATCGAGGTTCCCGGTTTGAACCCTGAACAGCTGATTTCCTCAGCTGAATGCCACCAAGTCCAAAAAACGTCCCAGAGGCAATAATTAGGTTGACAGCATAACGCTCACTTACTGAGTTTGCACTTCCTCTCAGATTATCATATTCATCAAGTATGGATTGATTGGAGGGAAAAAGAGAAAAGAACGAGAAAAGCAGGCAGGAGAAGTGGAATGAACAAAGTACGTTAGAGCCAAAGCAAACACGCAGCTCAGATCCCCATACATCTCATTGATAATCTATATGATAGCCCACTCTTTGCTTTGCTTTGTCAATATTTTAATATGTGATATTGACAGGATTCGTGAAATGTCTCCCAGCAATTCTCTGAGGAAAATCCTAAAGCGTTGCACCTTACTCACATGTCTCTGTGCCGCCAGTGTGTGCTGCGTTTACCAGGCAGTTGCAGTAACTTGGATTTTTCTCTGCACTTTGCAAGAGCTTTAGATTATTCAATTGCTCTAATGCTGTATTTCTTTGCTTTTGCTTGTATTAGTTTACATGGCTGCACACATTAAGAGTGTGCATAATAGTCTGATTTACTCTGCCTCCTAGTATTTTTTTATAACTTAAAAATATAAGCATCAGAGCATTTAAAAATTAATCAAAGCTAAATTTCAGCAGTTGTTTTGTGGACTAATCAGGATGATTATTGGCTCATCTAAAATGTCCACAAATATCTGAAAATGAAAAATTACTCTATATGATACTCTATATATATAGAGTATAAAATTACTCTCTCTCTCTCAGCGTCTGTGCATCCATCAAAACACATTGTGTGTTTCCTGCAACAATTCTCTTCTTTTTTTGCCCTTTTTCATTTCATGCAGCTTTGTCCTTTCATTCTTTGATCATTTATTCCATTTGTAAAACATTTTGAGCTACAACGAGGACTTGCAAAATCGTCCCAAATTAACTTGATGGGTTCATTTTGAGCCACTTGCTTCATGTGGGATGTTACTGCAGTCTCATTCATATATTCCTGCTCATATTTGGCGAACCCATGCTTTCCAGTTGTTGTTTTTTTGTCTGCCTGTTCATCTTTTAGCCACGGATTTTTACTTTCTAGTTTTGAACATTAGTTTGAGTATTCAACACTTTCCTGCCATCAAATCCAAAATATGTTATTATTACATCTAAATTTGCTCCAATTCTTTTTTATAAAGTAGTTCAATTCAAGTCAAACTGGATGAAGAGTATCTGTGAATAGTGTTTTTCAAGTGTTGTCACAAACTCTCAATTAGATTTAGGCTTTTGCTTTGACTGGGCCCTTTAACACATGGATATCCTTTGACCTGAACCATTGTAGGTCTGTCCAGTAGTTTGGTCAAACCTGACCTAAAAAACTAAAATAATAAAAAGTGAGAGAATGAGAGTAATCCTGATGTATCCTCCGGTCTAATGTTCCCTCCTTAACGATGCCCTTTTTAATGGGACAATAAAGATTTCTTTTAAATGTGTGAAAAGCGATGGTGAGCACAACTTTTGCACAAATTGAAAGAGGATTGGATTTATTCCTGGCTTTAAATTACCAGCAAGGGATGCAACACATATAGAACAGCCACAAATTGTACTCAAGGGTAACACTACTTTAACTTATTGTACTTAAGTGAAAGTAAAAAGTATCTTTCCAAGAAATGAATCGAGTCAGAGTTAAAAAAAAAAAAAAAAGAATATTTTGGGTGAAACAGCTATTCGAGTGCTGAATAAAATCTGATTTAATATTTATATATACTATTTATATTTTGTCTGTCACAAGACAGACAAAATACAAAGTAATGTGCGAATCATGGCATTTGAAAGAATAATTTGTGGTATTTTTAGTAAAAAAATACCACAAAGTAGAAGTTGTATACTTCTACTTTCATAGAAGTATACAATAATATATTCAGGTAGAAGAAAGACTTTTTTAGATCAATTTTTTCTTCCAATATTAAACATTAAATAAATTTAATACTTGCTGTAGGTAATTTGTATACTAGCACAGGTTAATGTACTTGAGGTGATATGTAATGTTTACTGTATCATATTAATCTCCAAATGACACAACAGGCTCAGCAAATAGAAAATAACATTAGAACAACAGATTTTGTCTAAAAACAAGGAGTCTGCAGGTGTTTCTCTCTGTCTATTACATTTTTGGTTAGTATATGCTTATTCTTTTTTCAGTAATTTGAACTGTCCTCTAGCAGGTTTTCTATAAGTATTGCCATTTTTACTCTTTCCACCATTACATCACCTCCAATCAACTTTCCTGTGCTGGCTAAAGAAAATCATCCCACCTGCTTGCAACTACCGTGTTTCATAGAAGTAAAAGTTTAAAAAGCACCAAAGCTTCAAAGGAGTGAACAGACAAGGAATCAAAAGACCATCAACCTTTCACCAAATAGTGTGTAAGAACTAAATATTTAAGCCAAAGCTACAACAATGCAAATGAACTGTAATGGATTTGATTAATCTTTATTCATGGCAACTTAAATCTCTGGATAGTGAGCGTTTGCATTGTAGGTTCCCATTTCAGTTTCTTCTATCTACTTCAGGTGTATTGCAAGGATTTTCCTTGTTCTGCCAGTTCACAAGATTTTTGTCACAACATTCACGTGAAGCAAACGACACAAATTGGTGAACATTCAGATGCTAATGTACAATAGAAAAGAATAAAACAAAATGGGGAGGGGAAAAGCAAAAGGCTCTCCACTGTTCGTTGATGTGGGGAATGCATTCAGTGGGCTTGTTAGACCACAAGGACGGTGAAGGATGCTGTATATAAACAAAACAATGATTGTGAACATTTAAGGCTCTGCAGGGAACTGTTAAGTAACTTTCCACAAGATGAATTGGAAGTCATCAGTAGGGCAGTGAAAGTCTGTCATGTCCTCTGACACATCTAAAAGCACTTAGGCTGCTGCTGCTGAATGAACGGGATCTGATAATGCCAGATTTATTGTAGTGTCCGTTCATAGAGGGAGCCCTGTGGGTATAGGCTGGCTGGCTCCTGTACCACTTAAGTATTTTTTCAGTTTGGAATGAAGGGGAGAAAATAAAAGCCTTTTCTTCCTTTCTTTCTCCTCTTCACTCTCTCTTCACTGCTTTCATTCGAATCGTACAACCCTCCTATCGTTTGCAGCCAAACTCCACCACCCCGCCCTCGCTGCCTCCTGCTGAGGTTGCCTGATAGTGGTCTCACTGTAGCTCACAAAAATAGGACGTACAGTTCTAAAGTTGGTGGAGGTGCCAGGTTTTCTACGGATCAGCATGGAGATCAGCTCAAAGAAATATCTGATCTACCGAATAGAAACCAAGAATCGCTGAGCTGCGAAACAAATAGACAGAAATAGACACTGCGTGTCTTCCGACATGAAAACGTAACACTAAAATGAACGATTGTCTGAATGAATTGTTCAATAGGCGGCTGTTTAGTTGGGTAGATTTGACTGTGAGTTGCATTAATGCTGCAATACAGCTTCTAGCATAAAGGACTTGTGAAAAGTTAGCGTGTTGTAGTGGAGATGCACCTATCAGAAATCGATGGCAGAATTCAGCTCTTAGGTTTTGTTAGAACTTTTTCCTCCTCTAGGGATTTTAGAACATATTAATTTCTTAATTAAGAACTATAATTGTCAAGTAGCACATAATAACATTTTCATAACCTTCCATTTGTTATCAGTCATCAATTGTTTATCAGTTTTTATTTTACATTCAGTTAATGAATAAAAGACAAAATGTATTAAGAATATGGTATTTAAAAAGTCTTTTTTGTTTTTTTTTTTGCTTTTACAGATCATCAAGAAAAAGCACCATAAGTGTAGTTAGAATCAGCAGCTCAACGTGGGTTCCCTAAAAACTGTGTATTACCAAAAGGCTTCCACTCCATTTATCCATGTACTAAAATCATTTCTCAGTCAGCTTGCCTCCTTTCCAATTGGACAAATTTCAAGGCCTGTGGATATCACCACTTATTCATGCTTGATTTTATACTTAATTTTTTTTTGGAGCAAAGCTATTGTTGCAAATGTATGAATCAGTGACCATTTTCCAGTTTGGGAGACGTAACTTTGCCTAGAAATTGCAGTGGAGTAACATTGACTTTTGACGTTGAGCTTCTTCTTCAATTTGTTGCACCAGAACTAAATCTAAGCTCATTAAAAAATATCATTACACAGAAAATTGGTGTTGCCAGCAAAGCTGGATAGTGCTTAGGTACGGCCTGTTCAGAAACCAAGAAAAATAATAGGAATTTTGAGTTTCCAACTTGCCAACTGCTGGTCAGAAATGATCAAGGTAAAAAATTGGACAATTCCAGTCACCATTCGATTTCTCTCTGCATCCTCGAAAATTAGAAATGACATAAAATCAGTAAGAAGTATGCGTTTTGCAACGGTTGTAAAACTAAGATGTTTGTTTGCCTTTTTTCTTCTTTTCTTTAATAATCCAAGTGTGTCAGAACACAGATCTGTTAAGACAATCCTTTCTAATAGAAAGCCTTTCAGGCTGCAAAGGAGCTTGGTTGACACAGAAGCACTGAGGGCTTTGAAGACGTCCCATCTCTCATCTTGCAACTTAACAAAAGAGCAGGAGAGGGGGGCCTGCAGGGACGGAGCAGGGCTAAGTTTCTATTAACACTATCTACATAACACCTAAGAGGTCCCGGCTTTTGATGTGACAGTGTCCAGATTAGCCAGGAATGAGAACAACAAAGGCGTGTTTGTCTCCTTGTTGTTGCCTGGAAGAGGAGAAGCGAAGCCGTGTTTTTCTGAGTGACTCCAAAACAAGGGTATTCAAAACCAATTTAAACCGATAAAACAAAAAAAAAAGCATTTACAGTTTTCATGCATGCTAGTTTGTTGTCAGAACTGTTTAGGAGTCAAAAGTATAAACAATGTTTTTTTTTTCCTCACTTCCCACAAATGATTGCTGTTTAGTTGCTCCAGTTTTACTCACATAAACTCCCATGTGAGTGATGTACACAATAATCATCACCAAAGGCATAAACTGTTCCTGAGATTCAAAATGATGCAGACACATGAATCCCTCCCTCTCAGCCCCCATCCACTCGGTTTGTGAATTTCTCTACAGTAGTCAAACATCATTCTCCAGCCACCATTTAGAGCCATCACACTGTTGTGAAACAAATTATATGCTACCTGTGTGTTTGACATTCTAAGTGTCAGTGTTTGGTTTGACTAATGGATTTCTTCTGACAGAGAAGTGGATGGGATCTCTTAGTGTCACCATGTGAATTGCAAACATAGTGAGCAAAATGGATGGCCCTGTGCTTTTAAAGTGTCTGTTATTCTGCTGCTAACATCCTCGATGATGGATAGACGGAGGTTAAAACTGTTTTTTTTGGTAATTTTTTTTGTATCCATTTATCTATTTTGTGAGCATTGCTGTTTGTGCAGCATATGAAAGTTTTTTTTTATTTTTAAATCAGATGATTAAAAACTGAAGCCAATAAAGTTTGAGAATCAGTTTTGATTGACTTTACAGAGGTTATTCAGCTGTGCAGTATCAGTTGTATAGTTGATATAGTCTTTATTGACGTGTGTTTGAATGCAAATGTGCTAATTTGAAAGTTCAATTAAATTGCTGAATACATATAAACCATTAATGCTGATACTATTTAAGTCCCTGGACTGTAATCACGAGGTTTGACAAATATTATTCAGAACTACTTTTTTGTGTGGATTTTTTTATTCTTGTTTTTTTATTTTTTTTTATTTTTATCTCTGTTAAAAGTTTTTCGTGTTGTGCTGAGAGCTACACCATTTAGCTTAATCGTTAAACAGACTAGCCTTGATAAAACCAAGGTGCAAGGGAAGGAAATTTTCTCAGCTTTACAATCCAGTAAACACCAGCATCTCATGACTTACTGTTGAGGAAAAGTTCCTCATGGCGAATGCTACTAGCTAACTACCTCACAACACCACGTCTGAAGAAGCAGATGTCACTCACAACACAAATTATCCATCTAAATGTTTGCTGCATAACTAAATTATAGCCATGCAGCTACTGTATCCTTTGGGAGCTAGCAGTGCTGCTGGGCTAACATTAACTTGCATGTACACAGCAAGAATCATTCATTTCCATAGTTTAATGACTATTTTAGGTTAGCCAGTCATGTCTATATGAAGCTCTAAATCATTTGATTAAAATTTGACATTATTTACTTGTATGACCTGTTCCCAAAAAGGCCTGAAGAACTAAATTGAAAGTCATGCTTTGTTGGCCTATTTGATTAGCCCCGATGTTTTTTCAAGTACATTTAGACATTACCAGATATCTTTATGTGAATGGTTTGTCACCTTTTGCGTTTAAGCTACTCACACACATTGTTCCTATGAAAAGCAGTGCCTACCAAAGAAAGAAAAAACCTTTTCTTAAAGCTTGCAGCAGTGGACAATATTTTTGTTGGCACTGCTGTCTGTGAAGAAACAAAACATCCCTTGCTGCTGGTTATGCAGAGTTATTGTTGATGTTATTCCCTGAGGTTGCTAGTTATGTCAAGTGCACATTTCAGCAACAAGGTAGTTCAAAGTGCTTTACATAACAGTAGAACAGTATACAAAAAAGAAAAGTTACAGTAGCAATTATGCCGTCATACTTATAACCATGACGGATCTGTGAGACCTTGCACAGTATTCAGTAGCAGAATAAAGAGAAGTAATTCAAAGTTCTAATCCAGACCAGACTTTATCTTATTTTAAGTTATTATAAAGGCAACTCTTGTTTTTTATCAATGATTTAAAGGAACTCAAAATGTAATCAGTTTTGCAGTTTTCTGATAGTTGATTCCACATTAGAGAAGCATAAAAAACTGATTGCTACTGTTACATTTTAATGATCCAGAAATTACTGATTTGAATTTAACAAAAACAAATTCAGTGTTAGAGATTTGACCCACACTGACATCGTTTAGTTGTCATTTTAGTAATAAAACCCTCAGAATGTGGCTTATGTTTAGGGTATTTTTATTGTAATGTACAACTTTTTTTAACATCATCACAACAAGAAAAAAACGTTTCTGATGTCTGGCCCTTTGTGTGACTGCACCCTTAAATCTTAAGTTCAGACCATCAACGTAACATCATTGCCACGGATCAAATAGATTTATTTGACTCTTGAACACAGAGCTATGGTTGTTTGGGTCTGCCAAAGGTTATAGCATGATGGCAGTTTAACTGGGATTATGAGTAATTGTGGAAATGGCTTCTCCCCTTGAGCCAAAATGGCCTCTTCCAAGTTGAATTTTCCCTTTGATGTTTACTAACTACTCAACATGAATGCAATGGGTCCGTGGCTGTGTAGAAATTTTCTTTGGGAACTCTTATAGAGAGGAACTTTGACAGCAATAAACCGGGATATTAAAGCACATATGATCACAGAACTCCATAAACATAAATCTCTTTGTTCCCTTCTGCAGTGAAACTATTTGAAAATGAATGATGTTGTTCATGAGGGCGTGCTTCTCAGTGTGCCCCTACCCCCATCTCAAATACGCCCCCCCCACAACCCCTCCCCAAAATAATATGAGATGAATGTATGTTTCTAAACTAGGCTATGTGTTTTGGGAATGTGAGTACAGCTTGGAGTGAGGAAGGAATGATAAGAGAAATGGCTGTCTTAATACTGCAGAGCTGAGCTGAAGCAAAGCATTGCATCTTTAGCTTTCACCAGCCCACACGCTCCCACGTCAAACCCATATATTTAGCATGGGGGATGTTGGGGGGGTGGGTGAGGGGGGGTAGCGTGATTTCTGCTCCATGTGCTGCGGTGCGAGAGGTGCACGGGGCTTCTGAAATGTTTGTCTTTGTTCTCCTGGCAGAGTTTTCTGCGCGTGGGCGTTCACAGTTTCGAGGAGCACCTCGGGAATGCATTTCAACAGATGGAGGTTTTTTAAACTGGAGCGCTGGCATCAAGAATCAGGGCTATATGCTTTTGTTGCCTCCTATGTTAATTTGTTTGTTTGCTTGTTCCCAGTGTTTGCTCTCCAGCAGGATAATCACAGGGTGTGGAGACCGGAGCGGAGTTGCAATTACGCCGTCATACTTATAACCATGACGGATCTGTGAGACCTGACACAATATTTTTTGGGGCTGGTGGTGTTTTTGTGTCAAAACTGATAAAAGGGCAGAGTTTTTGTCAAGTTTAATTAGGACAAAGCCATACTAATGCTAAGACTGGATACTATGATTCGTTGGAAGAGGGAAACTGTCCTTGGTGCTGATGTAGATGCTGCTACTGGGTACCACTTGCTCTTGCTATGAATTTTAGCCCTTTGATCATCTTAGTTTGAAGACTAAATCTATTCTCTATAATATTTACTCGCCTGGATTTCATCTCACTCAGACACAGACGCAGAGCAGGCCACATCTTGTTGTACAGCATTCAGCCTAAATGAAATGTGAGGGAGCTGTGCACTGTTTGCTGTGAAAAATGCCCCTTAAAGAAAACACGTAAACAATTCATACCACCTCAAGGCAAAAACTGCAGCATGTTATGACACCCATCCAGCATACTAGCTTTCCGTCTTTTGTCTACAGAACATTTTTTATTCGACTTGACAGCCTCAGAAAGGAGTAATTGCTTTTCTGACCTGTAATTTTTGCTCAGCCTTTGCTTAAACTAAAATGCATCCCTTTGATTTATGTCTTTTGTCATGCTGCCGAACTTCTCTGAATTACCTGAACCCATGTGAGCCAGCCTGCAATGCTATTTCTTCAGCTCTCCAAGAGTTGTTGGTAGATGAAATATTTTTTAGTTCACTCTGATTTATTTTTTTTTATTATTATTTTGCTTTGGCTAATTCATGAACATAATAAAATGACCACAGCATTTTTTCTCCTCTTCTTGCTTTCTGTGCAGAAATATTCCTGTCAACTCCATATTAGTTTTGTCTCTCTTTTTTTCTCGTTCTACCTCTTTATCTCACCTTTTCTCCTCTCCCTTCCTTCTGCCCTTCCCTCGTCATGCCTCTCCTCTCCACGTTTCCACCTCTGTGTCTCCAAAGCCGTTTTTCTCCTCACTCAGCGGTTGGTGGCACTCCTCTTGAGACGGTCGGTGCTAGAACGCCGCGGGGTTCCCCGGAGCCAAAGCGTAGCCTACAAACAGTGTCTAAGAGCAGACACGACTGCTTTGTATTAGTCCTTAAATAAAGCATGGACATACACTATCTGGATTCTGTGTGACTGGGTGGCCGGAAGAAAGATGTGATATTAATGTGCGCCAGGGACGTAGCGACAACAAAGATGTTGTGTTACGATTAAGGTGGGCCAAATTCTAATTTATTTTAAAACAATAGTTGTTATAACTATTAGTTTTAGTGTGATGGTTAAAACTCGGAATCTATTTTTCCCCAATATCAACCAAGTTTTTTTTTAAAACGTGCGTTTACGAATTAAAATCCCCTTCACTGACATGCCCTTCCTAATGCAATGTCTAATTTAATCATGGATGTTCTGAGTGTAGTGCACGCTGTGTAAAATGTGCACCCCGGAGTATTTAGAACCAAACAAATAGGTCACTGTTATGGTAAGGTGCTATAAATAGTGTTTGTGTGTGTGCGTCAGGGATGCTCCATCCAATTTTAGGCTTTCCGGAAAGGAGAGCAGCAAGGAGACCAGGGGAATGAGCCCCAGCTCTACCAGCTAATGGTTTTTGTGTTTTTAATAACTTGCTTGGGAGGTATCTCCTGCTGTAATTCACTGTATGTCCTCAGCAGCCGATAATCCCTTCCATACATTGCGAGGGATTGGAGACCATTGTAAACCGCTGAATACAACATTTGGCCACCCAATAAACTACTTAATATCAAAACGTCAGCGCTTAATAAATAGAAAAGGATTCAATCTGCCGGACTGTCCCGTTTGGACTTTAATTCCAGCTGGGATGAAAGCAAAGGTTCAGCAGGAATAAAGTAGATCCTGACAAGGATGAACACAGACAAGAGGGTTAATTTATTAATACTCCCCCCACCCCCTTCTCTCCATCAGACTGACAGAGAGTCTTTGTGCATAACCTTTTTAAGGGCGAGGTTCATTAAAATCCATGTCCACCGCACATAAATGGAGCACAGCGAGAAAGATGACGATATAAATTCATTCATGGGTATATGGATATGAAATAAATGTTTTATTTTCCAATAAAGATTAGGTTCATAATTAGCCGTGGTAGGTCCCGTGCGTTAATAACACTTGCTTCCTGAACCCGCGTTAATTCACGCCAAACCACTTTATTGCTGGGAAATTCAATCACTCTGTGCCAAATCGTTCATGTGGAAATCCCGCGTATGTTGTTTTAATGCAGAGAGACGGCGATGCTCCTTTGTCAAGAATCTTGCCTGATTCTTGACAAATTGACCCGACCTCCGCAGCCAGTTGTTCCACTCACAAGCTTTGTAGTCGCAACCTTTATTAGGTTCAGATGGTTCTTATTCCACCGGCTTACTCTGAGTGGATATTTATTCTGACGGAGGGTGAGGGAAGACACGGTGGGGGGTATGGGGGGTGCATTATGCTGACGCTGGTTGTTTACTGTATGATGATTCAATGCACAGTAATACAAAAAAAAAAAATCCTAGGATTCAATTGATTTTATTACTTATGTTGTTAATATTCTGCACCCTCAGCATCACGTACAACTTTGCTTGAGCATTTTGGTATTTGCTAAGCATTTGATCTGAGGCTTATCGTCTCACATGGTGTCAGCACTCATTCGCGGCTGCAATTCAACAGTGCATCCTGCTCACGTAAAAAAAAATAAATAAAAAAAAATAAACCTGGCAAAGCGGAGAATCTAAACGGACTCGGAGAAAACTATCCCTCTCGCGACCCGGCGCCGGCAAACAGCACTCATAATGGTCATTTATTTTCCCTCCTTTGATATAGCTGCTGAGTTGCCTTGAGAAGAAAGGAGCAGATTGTTTGTTTTGCTGAAGCCTCTTTCATTTCACCGCAGAGAAAGAGGCTATTAATATTGCCTTGCCATTCATCTTATACACTGATAATGCAGGCATCGCTTGAAGATGAAAAGAAATAGTGCATCGCTGTCACCCCGGCAGATGACACATGGAGCTCTCACTGGGCGGCTGCTTGAATAGCGCTGATGCTACAGGGTAAAGTCGAGGCATGACTAAAAGAAGGAGGCTCGTTAAGGTTGTAAGAGATGACGCCATTGATTTTAATATAAGATAGTAAAATGCAAAGACTATGTGCCAGTCAAAGACTATATTAAATCCTCAAGGACTTAATAATAAAAAATCTCAGTTGAGAAATATGGCTTTTGTTGCAGCCTTAAATCTGGAAGAGTGATTGAAAAGAAACGCGGCTCATAATTAAAGACACCAGCAGAAACTGGGTTTTTTTTGTCCTTTTTTGGTTCAGGGTAATTTGTCAAGCTTTTTAGATGATTTTATTTTTTTTGCATCAATGAGAAAAAGATGTACTGCTTCCTTCAGGTTGTGGTTAAGCACCTGCCTCGAGCAAAGGAGCACGAGACTCTCAATGCATTGTTCATGAGTGATGGTCGGATCGAGTGAGAGATGAATACGCGGATTGGCGGTGACGCAGGTATTGTACTTCTCTATTTAACGCTAAGTTCTCTGTTAACTAGGTTGTCTTTAACAATGATGAAAGGAACCTGTGGTGAGATTTGGATCATAAAAGAGATTACAGATACAAGCAGCTACAATTAGTCTCCTCTGTAGGGGTGCTGGACTCGGCCTTAGAGACAGGGTGAAGCGTTCAGTCATCTGGAAAGATCTTGAAATAGAGTGGCCATCCCCCCACATCAAGAGGAGTCAGCTGAAGTGGTTTGGATCTGAATGTCTCTTGGGCGCCGCTCTTCATTTCCCCTAGCACACCCTGAACTCACTGGAAGTAATATGCTTCCTTGCCGGCCTGGGAACACCTAAAATAAGCTAAATAGTGTAACCAAGGAAATTATTATTATTTTTTAAATAAAAGTACAAAGATTTTCCAGTTTTGGGCCAAAAATTAAACACAAGAAAGTTTTTTTTTTCTTCTTCTTATAAGAAGACCAAAAAATAAATTAACATAGTGTAGCATATTAATTGTTTTAAGTTATAACGATGTTATTTTTTGCAAGCTTTACACATATAAAATGTGTATGAATGAATGAATGGATGGAATAATGAATACTTAGCTTTGTTGTCCCACAGCGGGAAAGTGTTGAGTTCAAATTCCCCTTGACAGATTAAGGATTAAGCAAGCATTGAAAATAAACTATATATATATATATATGTATATATATATATATGTGTGTGTGTGTGTGTGTGTGTGTATTGTATACATATATTGTATACTAAATAAATTAATATCTTGGAATTATTTGTCAATAAACATTGACGCTTGTGCAGTTTTACCTAAATTATAACAAATTTCAAGTCGAAAAACAAAAAAATGAAATTACTTTAAATAGAGCTCTGCCTTGTGGTCTCCTGACACCACTTTCTAGTCCCAGTAGCTTCTCTTAGTGCGTTGGTATCGTTATATCGCGCAAATGTTTTTGTGGAAGTATCCATCCATCCATTTTCTGTGCTGGTGAAGCGAACATTTCGGGCGAGAGGAGGGGTACACCCTGGATAGGTCACCAGTCTGTCACATTTTTTTTTTGTGGTACTATGTTGTTTTTTTTCTATATTTTCTCCTCTTTCTACCTCCTACCATTTGGTTCAAACGTTCAGAAAAAATACAAGCTCTACTAAATTTTGGCTGTCTTCTACGGTATTTTGGCCTGATCAGGATAAAAATGTGAATAATGCCAAATTTGTTGAAGGGGTGTGTGTAAATGTCTCTGTTTTAGTAGCTAACGCTGGAGTCGGAAGAGTGATTCAAAGCAAATTGAGTAAATTTACGTTTTTCATCCCTTTAACATGAGGTATCATCGGCCTCCATTTTTGTTCTGAGTTGCTGCTTTCTCACTCTGGTTTTCCTCTCCAGCTGTCTCTCTCAGTCTCTCTCCGGGCATGTGACCTAGCTGCAGACTTGTGGGAACTGTAGTGATGCTGTCAAGCTGAAAGCCTCCCCCGAGCCACAGAGGAAACAACATAAGGAAACATTAGATCAACCCCCAAATGTCGACACAAACTCATGTATTTGTCAGGCTGACCTGGATTTCCTTAAAACGGCACTCAGTCTTTCCGTCGAGAACTGTCACCACACAACACGGTGCTTTTTGAGAGATAGGGGAGCAGATGGGTTTGACATTGTTCGCTGTAGTTTCCCCTCCATTGATGCAGCTGTGCCTTGGCTCGCATATCTGCTTAAAGACGCTTGTCAATTAGGCGTAATTACGAGCGGGGATAACTGGCTACAACAAACAAGAATTAGCTGTTTAAAGAGAAGGGGAGGTGCCGTGTGAATTCAAAGTGGGACGGAGTCAGTCTTAATCATAAAGCACTAAAGTGTGTCCAAACACTCGGAGGCACACCAACATGCATTGCTGTTCACAAACAAACTCGTATGCACCTAATCAACGCACTGTTTCTGTTAGAAACCTAAAGTAAGAATAGAAACAGAGCAGCGAGGAAGTTTTTCTACGTTAAACTTTCCACCTTCTGTTCACCCCGCACCCACTACGCTCCCACTCCCAGCCCATGTCCCAACTTTTTGCCTCAGTGGCAAACCGAGGTTTATTTCCCTGGAGGAAATATCAGACTGTCAGTCCGATCAATTGCCAGTGTCCAGGGCACTTCATGGTTCTTCTAATTATAATCCTGTGCAGCTGGCGAGGGCCTGCGTAGCTGTGGGGCAGCCATTGTAATAGAGGCATCACTGGGCTATAGATGGATGGAGCGGAGCGCCGGCCAAAGCCTCGCAGTCATTGCTCGCGTTGGTGGAGAAGCTTTACTCCAGCAGTCAGCGCTGGGGCCAGGGTGTCTTATCTGGCTCCTCCATGCGGCTCACTGTATGCTAGGGGAGAGCATTACCAATTCTCTGCCACTCTCCCCCCCACTTTCACTCCTCACATCCTTATGAGAAGTCTAGGCACTCTGCCATGTTCGGGTGCAGAGACAGAGATGCTGTCTTCTCAGCAATACTGAGGCCCGGATAGCACCAAATTGCAGCTTTGGTTGCTTTGTCAAGCATTTCGAGCTGGGTTTTGTGAATAGAACTTTGTTAGGATGCAAACCATGTTTATTAATAGCTGAAGCTTAATTCTGTCTATATAAATATAGTGACTTGAAAGAGCACCATAACACTTCAACTTTTTTATATGCATTTTGTCATGTTACTCCCACAAACGCCAGTGTATTAGAATAAATCTCTTCATTGTATGAAGAGGATTCAGAGGTTTGTTAAAACATATTAGTGAACCAACAAAATGGTGAGGATCAAGTAACACACCAGTCAAATATGATATAAAGCCATGGACAAGTTAGATTAGGTTATAAAACAATATGTGAATCTTTCAACATTTGACAATCCATCATCCAAATTTGGAAGCAGTGTGGCAGAACTGAGACTGGAACTCACTGGACATTCAAGAAGAGAAACCATCCGAGGGGCAGTCCAAAAATCGGTGTTAAAAGGAGCTGCAGAGATCCACAGCTCTGGTTGACAAATTTTTTGAAAGAACTAATTTTCTCCACAAATCTGGCCTTACAGGAAAACATGCAAGAAGATGGTGTATTGCTGAAAGGAAACCATAAGGGGTCTCTCCTGACATTTGCCACAATCCACTTGGGAGACGCAGCAAACAGGTGGGGGGAGGAGCTCCATTCAGATGCGACTAAATTATAACTTTTTGACCTACTTGCAAAACGCTGTAATATCCCCTGTAAAAGTCAGTCGAAGTCCAGTCATAAATCTTATTGTGAATAAATGACACCCTTTGAAAATTGCTAGAGATCCTAGAGATCCTTCATCCAACATGGCTGAGCAATAAAAAAATTCCAATTGTGAAAATGTTCTGTTGGCATAAGTACTCTATCGTAGCGCTGTGTTTTTAGAGTTACATCACCGTTGCCCAGAGGGACTGACTTACCTCAAGTTGGATGTCTCTGCATGTGACAAATATCACCACATATTTTCTTCCCTACAAACATTGCGGGTGCACATCTTCACCGAAGGAAGTGTGAATACTATGTAGAGATGGCACGCTATTCTCGCCTCCCGCTCTTCCTCTCTTTTTTTTCTCTCTCTCTCTCCTCTTGCTGGCATTTTGGGATTCTCATCTCGACATGCTGAAAGAGGTGTGAGCAGAGCAGAGCACGTGAGCCATGGTGGGGTGAAAACGACAGAAATAAAAAAGGCGAGGCAAAAAAAAGGGGAGTGTGACGAGGAAGAGCACGAGAGAGGAAATGAACGAGAGGGAACGAAAATGAACGTGGACAGTAAATGGTCGGAGGGCAGAGAGACGTGGTCGACGAAAAGAGCGAGAGACAGGAGAGAAATCAGATGATGCTAAAATTAAAAGGAAAATCCAGAAAGAGAAACATACAGCAGATGGGAACAACTGAGGCCGGAAGATATGACACAAAGAAGAGCAAGAGAGAAGAGACAAATGAGGGATACCGGGAGCAAAAACCAGCATCTGAAATACTCAAGCTAACTGAGTTATGTAAGCAGATGCTGCTGCTAGGGAACTGAGGGCGTCTGCTTGAGATGAGGAAAGTTTTCTGTCATCAGCATAGGGAGAGGGAGGGAAAGCATATAAAAATAAAAATGGAAATACTGCAAGGAACAAGAATGTGTTGGAAAAACTTTAGAGGTAGAATGAAAGGGTGAAATGTGGTCTGGAGAGACGTCAGGACGTTTCAATGGTCCACAAATGTAAGCACAGAGGCGTGTGTCTTGTTTTTCTGGCAACACAAGCACAGAATCTTTTGTATTACAGTATCATATTAAAAATTAAGGGGTTTACTTGGGGTGACTGCAAGAAATAAAACTGGTGAAGTTGGCTGTGGGTGTGTGTTTGTTTTAAGTTGCCAGTGTAATCTTTGTGCTCATGAAGTTTCACATGCAACATATACTCTTGTTTTATTAATAATGCAGATATTGCGTGACTCTCTGAAACAGAGCTGAAGTTGTTATGCACATGATAAGCATGTACAGCGACTGTATCCATGCCCCTTTGTTTGACGGGTCACTTGGATTGCCTCCCTTAAGAGACAACGGGGGTATTTTAGTTACATGGACCAAATAGACTATGAAAAGGAAAAGTAGCTAAATTTGCCCCCCGTCATCTCTCCTCCTCTCCCCAACACGCATGTCTTGGTGGATAACAGTATGCAGATCCAGCCCAATACTTCTATTCCTTTGTGTTTCAATCCGCTGACTTTCTTTGCTTCTCCTTATCTTTTGTTTTGTTTCATATATTTAGTTTCAGTCGTATTGTAACCCTGGTGATGTTTTCTCTGTGCAACCTTCAATGCCATCTTTCTTCCCTCGCCGTCCTCTAATCCCTCCTCCTCCGCATTGACTCTTGGCTTGTCAGGAGCGTGATAGGTGTGTCACGGCCCTCCATCACACTTTCAACTTGTTGACCTTTGTCCTGGAAATTACTTTTCTCTCCTTGCCAGCTATAAGAACGACAAGATATGGCCTGGCAACAAAATCTCCGGCTGATGCGCCGTGACCGTGCCACCCTGACGACTTCCGCTCAGCTGCCCCCTATCTGTCTCCCAGTGACTAGATTGGGTTGTGAGTGTGCATACGTGTGTGGGCTTGCTCTTACAGAGCCTTTTAAAAGACCTCAAAACCCTTTGTAACATTTCCTCATTTTATAATATTACAACCGTTCACGTTATTGCATATTTTTAACTTGATGTGATTGATTGATGTAAAGCAGGACATAATTCTAAAACCATCTGAAATGGATCTGAAGAGTATTTCAGACAAGTCATTATTCCAGTCTCAAGTCTTTCGCAGCATCTGACAGATTTTCTTCCCGGGCTGTCCTGTCTTTAACTCCATTAATTCTCATATTTGACCATCTTCGTACAGCATGACACGTCCACCTTGTTTCACTGTTGGGTTCAAGAGTTCAGGCCATTAGTGTATATTAATTTTCCTCCCCACATTGCATTTTGCATGGTGTCATCTGAGCAAAGTGCCAAATTTTTGCATTTTGGTTGTGTCCCTTTCATAGTCTGGTTCAAACTTTGAATTTGACTTTTCTTATTGGTAAATCAGGTTTGTGAAGTTCAGTTGCTTTGCCAACACACAAGCTAAGGATCTCTGCAGCTCCTCCAGAGTTACCATGGGCTTTTTGTTGCTTCTCTCATTATTATTCACCTTGTTTGCTTTCTCCGTTTAAGTTGATGGCCGTGTCTAGGTAGTTTGCTGTTGTCCAATATGCTTTCCATTTTGGATTTTGGTTTGTTTTATAATATAAACCTGCCTTAAACTTCGCCTTGTGTGTTCCTTGTTGCCCAAGATTCTGTTTGTTCATTAACATTCTTGAACAATATTGTACTGACTCTTAAAGGCCGTGTTTTGTAGGGGTATGTGTGTATAGAGGGCGGAATAGAAATGCTTGCCACACTTTTTTTTTTAACTTTTGGACTGTAAATAATGTTGGAAACCAAATCTCGTCGTACTTCTGCTTTGGTTGGGGTGTAACAAAAAATAAGTTCAGTAGGGTATGGATACTGTTGCGATGTACCACAAGCGAAATATCTCCTTTCAATAATTCTTTCTTCACACAAAAAGATGCAGGATGGAAGAGAGTGTGCAGAGTGGAAACAATGGCATTCAGTGAGCAACGTAAGAGGGAGAAAGTGTCATAAAAAATGCTAACAGAACTCTCAACTATAGTTTCTCCCAGTGCGAGCAGTGTGTAATCACCCAGCCTTACCAGAGTAATGACACCATCTGGGCTTGGGGAAGACGGCTCCTTCTCTTCAGCTGAAAATGGATTGCATAGATCCGAGGCGATTAGAGCATGTGATGTAAAAGGCCTAATCTCAGATGGAATTCTCGCAGCTAATAACAACAGCAAGTTGGAGGGTAATTTCTAACCACAGCAAATCCAGACACTGTAATTTATATTCCAGTCAAACATCTTGGAAGGCTTTTTGATTTTTGATTTTTTTTTTTTTGAAGGGATTGTGCTTTCCTTTCCCCCCTGTCTACACAGGCTGTGTGATGGACGAGTAAGTCTTTCATTTTTGTTTACATGCGGTGTTGGTGCCCGTCTCCGAGGTTTTGATTACCACATACAGATTTCCTCTTTAAACCCGCGACCGAGGCCTCTTTAGTCTGATTGGACATTGTTCACCCTAATCCATCCACCATTACTTTTACCAACAGCAATCTCCCTTTAAGCCTCAACAAATTGTTTGCAGAAAATGGTTTCTGTTCCTCCAATCAGGCGCACTCAAAGAGAGGTCTGTGATGTTACTTCAGCCTCCGATACCACGGCATCCATTTTCACTTTTTGTGAAATGACATCTCATTTATATTTTGTTTTTACATAATTTTTTGTCGAGTGTGATTTAAAAAAAAAAAAGAAAAAGAAAAAAAATGTGACAATGATGGCTCTCAATGACCTGTTGTCATAGCAACACCTCTCTATTGATCTAGCCAGCCCTCATCTCCTTTTACATTCGTTTTCACTCTTGCTTTGCTCCCACCGTCTCCCCCCTCACCCCCCTCATCAGTCTCTCTTTAGTTACTCCCTCCGTCCCGGCTCTCACTTGCTTTCCATCTGTCTGTCGCGCTCTGTCTTGGAGATTGATGTCCTGTGGGGGCTATGGTAACCTTCACCTGGACCGGAGCGCGCATCGTACTCCTCTGTTCCAATCTGTCAGATTAAATCCGTCGCTACCTGCCTCATCCATAAACACATTTATTCAAAATTTAAATCCTAACCCTAGGCGATGATTCAGTAAATACTTTGAAGTGCAACTGTGTAACGTGATTGCGTTATTAAATGTTCTCGTGCCCAAATATAGACAAACTGCAGGCTAGGAACAAAAATGTACTTCATGCTCATTTCGACTCATTTTAATTCATTCTCTAATCTGTGCTGCATTTGCCCCCTGACATGTTACGATAAAATTCCATGCATACCAACCCCCCCGGCCCCCCACTCCCCCCCTCGACCCCTTAGCCCCATTTTATTTTAGCTGAACAGCTCTTGCATCATGTTGCCTAGTTTTAGTTGGGAAAACTGTGAAATAAGAACTTGCAACTTGCTGTTGACAACCTTGCAAAAACATCCGAATCATCCTCATTAGTGTTGCTGACACTTCAAAGTAAAATGTAAAAGGTTGCAATGTTTAAAACGCTCTTGTTGTCCTGTGTAGTTTACTGTAGTGATGCACTAACCACGCAGCAAAGAACAGAATCTGGGACAATTTTTCTTTGATTGGCTCTGATAAATGATAGGTTAAATCCTGAAACGTTTCACTTTTTTCCTTTGTCATCAAATGTATTAAAACTAAGAACCATCATTTTTGATGCATGGTCACATCAATCAACGGCATGCATGTTGATCCACTTTTTTTCTGAGTTGAATAAAAATCCATAAAGATTAGGGACATATGCTTTGACGCATTACTGTGTCAAAAACTCATCAGCCAGGAAAAAATCCTATAGATGCATATCCAGATTAATATTTCTTGTCTGCATACAGAGAAATTGTACTCATTCGGAGGTTTGCTATCTGCGTTTAAATTAGTTGTTCGGTAATTTGCATGCACTCGTGCAACTTTTAATTTAAAATCAGATCCAATTTTTGTTGCTGAGACATGTTGGGTTGTAATACAGCGTACCTCCGAGGGCAGTACTTCTTCAAGGCCAGCGGTACTGCGTTTTGTATTTGTTTTGCACAAATTAACCTTAAAATTCAAATCCATCTCTGTGCCCTGAGGGCTTCTCTCTAACTTGGAAAATTTATCAGTGTGTGCTTATTTAATTTTCTGATTCTAAAGCCTCTTTTTCTCTTACTTTGAAATAAATTATTTTACCAGGCAATGTGAACTAAAATGCTTAAACACCGTAGGAAAAGGGACACGCATACAAATATATGCACGACTCGTACTATATATTAGAATGCACATCCTTGAGGTATAAGCAGCATTTACATTCTCTCCTTGTGCAGTCTCTGAACACTTTTTTTTTACACAAAGCTATGACTAATGCAAGGAAGATGGCAGAAATATTTTGAGTATGGAGGATACCAATTTTTTTTTATGGTCCAAGGAGGAATACATTTTCAAGTGAAAGCTGCACAGGTGATTCACAGGCCTCCTACACAATACCACAGTTGTGTGTATGTGTGTGCTGTTATGGCTGCATGATTATGTGCTGCTCTTGTCCCCCAGTAGGTGGCTGATGCATCACATTAGGTCTGCTAATGGACAACAGGCATGATTGTGATTTAATCCTTTATAACACGGTAAAAAGAAATAGAAAACTTTTTAAATTTATACTGATTCCTCAGTTTTCTGTATGGAAGAGTGACTAAATAAAAATACTCAATAAAGCCAGCAGTAGTTTTC
The DNA here is from genome assembly GCF_904066995.2 of Poecilia reticulata. Lineage (NCBI taxonomy): Eukaryota > Metazoa > Chordata > Actinopteri > Cyprinodontiformes > Poeciliidae > Poecilia > Poecilia reticulata. The sequence goes on from NC_088833.1 coordinate 21,884,433, forward strand.
GCTCTGAATCTGTCATGGATTCATATCTAGAGCTGGACCTAGCCATTGCAAAATGTATTATGTATATTAGAAATTTAAATAATCTAGTCTTTAACAGGTTCTAAAGTGATTAAAGTTCAACCTCGAGTGTTTTGGAAAATAACCAGCAGATGTGATCTTTTTCTTGTCTAGAAAACTGCAAAAAACCTAAAAGGTCCATCTCAAACACTATGGAGATAAATTGTCAGCTTTCATACTGAAATTCACAGCAGCGATATTTGAAAAGGCCAGAAAGAGTATGGCTTATTTGGAAGGGTTTTCAGAATAAGGTGTGTTTTCTCTTAAAGGAAAAGCTTCACAACTTAGTTCTTGCAGTTAAAAAAAAAACTAATAAAAATAAAATAAATAAATAAATATATATATATATATATATATATATATATATATATATATATATATATCCGGGATGAGATCTTAGGAGAGCAGTGCAGAAAGGAACAACACAAACCTCAATAATCTGAAATAATCTTTAAAAGAACTCAGCAAAAACTTCTTCAGGTTATTCCTGCTAAAGGCAGTTTGACAAGCTGCTGGATTGTGGACCTCTTTATTGTCTCGTCATTTTGTTTTATTGATTAATTATGGTTACCATTAAACTTCATAGCTATTTTTTTGTACCTTTTAACTTTGTTTCTTCTTGATCAGTTTAAAGCTCAAAATCCCAAAAATATTTCAACACTAAGCTAACACTGAGGGCAGCAATAGGAAGAAGTTGTAAGAAAATGAGGCTGTGAACTCATTTTCACACTGAATTATTACAGATAATTCAGTGTACAAATGTAATCAAGCATAAAGCTTTCTCACTCCCAAAATGTTTAATGGAGAATGTGTTTCATGTTTTTACCGTTACAATGTTAATGGTTTTTCTCTCTCTCTTTTTTTTTTTAGCAACAATCCAGCTCTTCTTAATCACAAAGATGCCTTAGATGTTATTAAAAAGTGAAAGTTTTTCAAGTCGTAAATACAACTCATACTGATTTGATGTGGTTTTAGGAGTTTAATGTTGCCTGTTTGGGCTTGCTTCAATTAGTGAGATATTCTTGATACGTTCTTAGGTCCCAAGTTATCCTCCTTCCATCTTTTCCCTCTTCCAATCTTACCTCCACGACTCTGTTCTACTTTAACAGCCTGTCTGCTTGTTTCACTCCTGCCTTACTCTGTGGCTGCCTTAGCACTATGACAGCCCACTAATGAAAGCAAGATAAGCATGCCAAGAAAACTGTTCATTTCAAAAAATGGAGGAAAAAAATATCCTCCCACATAAAAAAAAGAAAAAAAAATAGTAGACCCAACCCTTATCGTTGCAGTATTCCTCCCTTCTCTGTCCCTTGCTAGCCAGAGCAAATTTGATTGAGTCCGGATAGGGAGAGAATGGCGGCAGATAAAGCACCCGAAACTGTCGCCAAACGAGGCCCGATGCAGCAGAGGATAAGGGCTGAAATGCAATTATACTGGCAGAATTCTTATATTAAACCGAGAACACCAGTATAACACTCCTGCCACCGTCAAGGCCATTTCTCCACCCATCACCTCTCGATCCTCCCATCTCTGCTTTACTGTGGTCTTAACATGACTGTGATCACCCCCCTGGACCCCTGAACCGGTGAGATGTACTCTGGCTGATAACACCTCCATTGGAGAAAGTTTTTTCCATCCCCCTCTCCGTGGAACAGGCCAACACTCCTGTCAGCTTGGAGATCGTTACAGCTGTTTTCGTCTTTCTGCCCTAATGTGTTTCACACTTAGTCTGAGCGTCTTTATAATGGGGGAATATGTGTCACAGCTAACAGGCACGCTTGTGATTTTATTTCTTCCACATCCGAGCCCACCAACAAATAAGAGTGTGGTGTCGTATTGCATTTTGTACCCATCATATTAAATGTATATTCACTTACATCCTGCCATGTTTCTGGAATAATTTCATAAAAATGCTGAACGGTTTCCAGTGGTACCTCCTAGGGCTGGAAGATTATCTGCAGATGACAGAGGATCACCTTCCTGCTCCCAAAGCTGGCTGTCGAGGAAAATAGGTTTCAATAATCGCAAGGGCGTCCTGACGATCAGTGCAAAGAAAAGGGCCTTTAATAACCAAAAAACAAACAGGTTTATATGACACAACAAATATAGATTTGTTGGACTTCTGACGTCTGTCATTTCTGAAAGACTTCAGAAGATGAAGGCACCTTGATAAACTGTGAACGCAAAAAAAAGAGAAAATAGATGCAGCTTTTGGAATTTTGTGGCCGATTTCCAGTAAATGCTTTTTGACATGCTGGTAGAGATTTTAGTCAATTCTAAACCTGCTTTAAAAAAAATCTCTCTCTCACTTTCTCTTCTGTGCTGCCAGTTGCTTGGTAAATAAAGTAAGTCTTAACGTGCTGGTAACTGAAGTGATTGTGTAGATAGGAATAATGAAGTGGGAAATATAAAAGTGGGTTAATATAAAACAACCTAACTGTGCATAGCAATACAGGTTCTTTCTTTTGTCATAATCCCAGCACTCCTCTTTTGTAATGTTAAAGGAGACTCAAATAATACACTGATAGAGTTAAAGATTTTTGTTTATTAATCCTGAAATTACTTATTGAGTTTATTTTATAAAGTCTCCCCATGTCTAATACAGATGGATGGAAATCTAAGACTACAAGTCAGTTTTTTTTGTTTTTTTTCTGAATAAATCACAGTGCAGGTCTCAACATTTAGAAAGGCATTCCAAATACTAATATAAAGCTTACTTTTAAATGACTTAATCCCACTAATGCTGAGAATAACCATCTTCACTCAGGAGTTATTACTGTGGCCTCGTGCTTTTACAAAAAAAATAAAAAATCTTATTTCTGAGTTTCCAATCCAGCTGGTCACAGATCAGCGTTGATTGGATCAGTATGAATAATGCTAATAATGGGCTGCTGACGAGGGTGGATTAGAGTTATGTAGATGGCTATTGTGTAGGGAAGATGTGAGGCATTGTTGGGGACGGGTGGGCTGGCCATCGTGCTATTCTGCTGTTTCCTGTCATCCAGCTGTGAGGTTCATGGCTGCCACGCCACTATTAGGGGTCCACGCAGCCGCCTGCTGAGCGCTCCATTGTCAGCTGCCCGCTTAACAGAAAGAAAAAAAGGAGCGAGAGGGGCTTAACCTCTATTGTGGCGCTCCTGCAAAACCAAGCCGGAAAGCCAAAAAAAAAAAAAAAAGAAAAAACAGCAGTAAAAACAAAAAAGAAACAAAAACCAACATCTGATGTCTGTATAATTGCATGGTAAATGCAGTCCCTCCCTTACCAGCGTTTATGCTTTTGTTTCTATTCATTCATTTTCTTCCCCCTCCCCACCCTTTTTTTTCCTGCTAAAGTGTCTCCTAATTAAGCACTTCCATTAGGCAGCCTATAATTGGTTTGAAAAGTAATGACAAGCTAGTTTATTTACAAGGTAATTAGAATAAAGGCGGGCTTTGTTCTGATAATAATCATTTAATTCTTGAGTAAGGAAGAGGGGAGCAAAAATCCAGAATCAGTGTTGTTTGATTGACAGGCAGTTCATGTATATGCACTTATTAATGCTTTGTCCCATCTGTAAACATCCTGCTCTCTCAACATGAGTTGACCCTTTTTTCATCCTGCTGCTGTTTTGTTCTGTGTGCAAATACAGGCCTTACTTTGATAAGTGGATGAGATTGAGCTAAATCAAAGGAGACACGCTGGGCCCGCATTCTTCATCTCTTTGCTCACAGCCATCATTATGCTAAATGTACAGAGCTGCTCTGTCAGTTGAAAGCTGGAGACTCTGCTTTGTTGGCGTGACGGCTTGAAAGGAAGATTCAGACATTGTGTTGTTCCAATAATGTACAATTTTCTTTTCACAGCAGATTGGTAGGTGGATGCTACATAGATGGCAGGCTTCTCGGGAGGAGGAGGAGGAGGAGGGTGGACAGAGAACGGAGGCAGCTAATGCCCATGCACTTGGACATCTCTGCCCTTCGCTTTCCAGGCAACAGATGGAAACAGTGTATTAAGGCACCCAGGGGCAACCCTAGGCACCCGGGCAAAGCTGAGGCATGGCCAGGTTCAGGGGGAGCAGGTGGGCATCTGTTCCATGCCCTTAATCGCTTGCCGCACCCGCCATTCCTGTGGCGAGCTTGGCTTTTTCCATGTGTCTCAGTGAGACAGTGCCGAAGGATTTATTTATGTGCAAAACGCAAGTCTTGATGTGTCACCTCTCTGCTGGCCTTATTCACGCATAAGAGGAATTAACTATTTAGATGTATCAAAGAGGTAATTAGACCTGCTGGTTCTTGCCAAAGAGAGCATGTCAGTGCAATTCATATTTACAATTGCACTCATGTAAAAAGTAAGTCCAGACACAGAGGAGTTGGATGAAAATATGAGAAACAAAAGCTTTACGTTTACAGAAGAAAAAAAAATCAGTTAGAGTCAGAGTCATAAGTATCCACAGACCATGCAACTATTTTTAATAGTTTAGGAACTTATCGCAGCTTGTGTTATAAGACCTGTGTGAAGGATATAGTGACATCTTGTGGCATTCTTTTCATCGCAAATCTGATTTTTATCTCTGAATAGTGAAAACTGCATAGTTTACATATTTCTTTCTTTAGTTCAGCTGGTTTGTTAAAGGGGAAGTGTTGTGTAAAATCAACTTTTATGAGCTTTACATTATGCTATGATGTTATTCCCTCTTCAAAAACATACAAGGAGCCTTATTTTGATTTTGTTCATGCATGACTCTAATTTCTTTTAAGTCATATTTGGTACGTACATTTTTATAACAAATGAAGGTAACAGATACTCTATACTCTGTGGTTGGGAAACACATAATAATCCTGCCTCTTTAAAAACTTACACATTTTTGGAGAATACTGACTTGAGCAATTTAAAATGCGATGTTGCATGTTTTGCTTCCACAAAGAAAATGTGAGAGCAAGAACTAGATATCTGTAAGAAAGCTCCTGCTACGTGAGAGCACCAAATGGTGGTTTTATTTTTTTCCCCCTTGGTCTCCTCAGATTCTCTCCTTTGAATATTGAGTGAAGCTTCACAGCAAACATAAACAGCTTTCAGTAAATATGATTGGCAGCCATGTTTTAAAGGCAAGCTAATTCCATTAAGCTATTGATCTCTCACAGCATCGGCTTTGGCCCTGTGTTGGCTACGAATGCCTCTTCTACTTTGGCCTGGCCCTGGGCTTTAGCTCAGTTTCACGCTGCCTGTCCGTCGGCCCATCAATCTATCGCTCTTGCAGTGGGAGGACAATTTTCAGTCTTTCCTCAACATGGGGCTACCGCACCGCAGATAAACAAGGAGGACCATCTTCCACTCACCACAGAGATGCTGACAGCTGCTTATTGCAAAGTAGCTGCAATTTTAGTTCGACAACAAAATGCGGCCTGAATGATGTGTACGTTCCTTAAAAGTCTAGACTACAAAATCAAACATTCATGTGCCTCACCGTATACTAATACCTTCTTGAAATATTTAATGTGTTGTTGTGCAAGACCCGTTTGTCCATCCGTCTGCCTTTCTGTGTAGTTTGCGACTCGTTTCTTTGCCGTCATTTTGCGCACTATATTTTTCATCTGCCTTCTGGCAAAAATCATCTGTATGAAAAAGGTATATTACTTGCTCTCCCTGCCTGAGCAGCACACTTTATTGCTGTCAAACCAAGCTTGAGATTTGGTAGGAATTGGGAGCAAAGAGGGGATGAGGGAAAGAGATGAGAAGGGAGGGGAGAGACAGAGATGATGGCTCAGGCTCGACTGGAGACTTAGCTGTTGTTCCACTTGAGTTTTACTTTACTGAGTAAATCATTTGGTTGACTGGCATGGTGTGCCTCCATCTCTCCACACACCATCCCTTTTCCCTCATCTGCTGTCCTACTCTCCTCTCTGCCATTCTTGTCCACATCGGGGCGAAGACCGGTGAGTGGAAGTGTGTCGTGGGGAGTGAGCAGCTGTTTGCCCGCTGTCCTCCATAAAGAGGGTTATAAGCAGTGATGACTCCCAACTACTCTGATGTTACTGAGCTATATTGGACACATTTCTGGTATAACTATAGAACCGCAGACCAAACAAACTCTACTTCTCTGCTATTTTCGTACGACAAAAATACCAGATAAAAATTGTAAGGCTGACTCAAAGCTGAAATGGTATTTAAATTTAAAAAAAAAATCTGAAAACCATGTTTTCAGATTTGTATTAAGTTTTCAGTCCAAATGTGTGATATGACAGTATAAATAAAATCCAGTGCAGTAAGTTTTGCCATAAATTGACAAAATGTTAGAGTCCCTGTGTGTGTGACCTCATCTTAGGAAAAAGCACAATTTATAAAGCCTTAGCGACTTACTGAACTCACAATAGTGAACGTACAGCATTCTGAAGACCGAAAAGGGGCAAAAACACCAAGGCAGGTCAGAGATAATATTGTGAACAAAATAAAAGCAAAGTTGGGTTGTCTTAAGTGTTGAATATGTCGCTGAGCACTGTTTGATGCAATATTTGAAATGTTGACACAGTCATCCACCAAAACTAACTGGCCAGGAGAGGAGACCATTGACTAGAGGAGAATCTACGAGACCCGTTGTAACTCTGGAGGAACTGCAGGGATTCAAAGTTGAAGTGGGAGATTGTAATAATTTGGCAACTAGTAGCATTTTACTAGAATCGCGCCCATAGAAGGCTGGCAAGATTGTGCAACTGGTTAAAGAAAGCAAGACAGTGTTGCAAATATGGTAGAGCAATACCCCCTAGTAATTGCAAATGTAGTAAATCATAGCCATACAAAGCATTATCTACAGAAATCTGAATCGATATGCATGACACATCTTTTAGATTTTTGCTTGTGAAAAATGTTGAAAGCCATGCGTCATTCATGTTTTTTTTCTAATGCACACATAAAGGGAATTTAGAATCTCAAATTAATGCCGTGTTTGGCCTGTGAGAAATGATGCATGAATCTGTGAGGGAGAATGAACTCCACACAGGAAGATGGGAATTTGAACACAGGACATTCTTGCGGTGAGGCAACAGTGTTAATGCTCCACAGTGCTGCTTGGGCATAGACTTAGGAAGGCCTAAGGAAGTAATGTATACATAACATTGAGTAAATTAATTGCTATAAATTTATAATAGATTTTTTCACTCACAAAAAAATCCCAAAACAGGTACATAGAAATCTCACAGCCCATCCCTGAATAAATTAAACTGTGCACAGGTACACTATGTAAGCTTCTTCTTACCGGGTTCCTGGCGTGTCACAAACTGCGGAATCAAGTGCTACTTAAAGAAGCAAGGCCATATTCCGACGTTGTTTCTGCTCAAACACACACATTAGTTCTCTGAAATACACACGCACGCACGCACGCACACACACACACAGACCTAGGGTGCTCTCACAAGACACAAGAACACGCACACACACAGTAGCCAGGCTCTGAGGACTAACGAAGCAAACAATGAGTTTCCCCAGTGCATTGTGGCTTGCCTGGCCTGCTTTAAATGTGAGCGGAGTCATCAGCACTTAAACGCTTGATTGATGGCACCGAAGTGAGGATGATTGTGGGATATGCCAGCTCCAAATGACAAGCAATTACTCATTTTGTGTAATGAAAACCTTAACACCAATCATCGAAGCTTTACACCGTGCTAACGCTTTATGTAATATTATATGTTCCCTTCATCCAACACCCCACTCCCACGCTCGCTGCAATCCCTCGGGTGCCAAGGCAGACGTTTACTAAATAACATAATTTGTAATGGCTGAAGTGATGGCACAACAGGCTTGCTAAGTGAGTAAGCAGAGGCAACTGCTTTATGGCAGAGAACTTGTGTGTTCATTTATTTGTCATGGCAGATCCATGGAATCGAGACAAAAGTCTTGAAAATCCTGCAGTTCACTGATTACCATTTTGAACATTTGTCGGCTGCAGCCCAACACATGTCCAGCAAGGTGTTTCTATGGCAACCAAGTTTTAATTATGATTATAGCATGTGTGCGCGGTCGCCTTTCTCAGATTCACTCTGAGCTGTTTCGTTCCGTGTGAATTCGAAACACACACGAACGAGGCGTCAACAGCGCTGCGGTGGTGAGATAGTGAAAGCCTCGTCCTCTGTTCTCTCCTCTCCCTTTTGCTCCGCCAAAACTACAATTACCCCTGCACTCCACTCCTCCACAAAATCACTGTAATTATCTTTAGGCTGCATGGGCACACTGGCTGGCAACAGGTGCCATGTGAATGCTAATCCCCTCCCCTTGGCCACATGCTATTCTTCTGCCTGGCCTCTGACAAACCAACTGTCACTGGCAGAGGGAAAGATGCTCCAACGCTGCGCGGCCCTTCAGAGCCGCATGCATGTGGACAGTAATTAGGCTGCCCAGAGACGCTAACTTGTGGGATGTCAAGTATAGCTAAAATATAGAGCTTTTGTTGAGAGTGGACTTTGGGGTGTGTCTGCGTGGGTTATTTTGTGGGATTTACAGTTTAAACCAGATATTTACATACCCTGTGTAAAAAGACATCGAATAAATCAACTTTAATTTCCTACTTTGGAACATGTAGTGTCTCCTTTTTTATTCTTTCAATTTTTTTTTAAGATGATTAACACTGCTTCTATGTGTTAAATCGCAGGATTGTGTGCAAGAAATGGACAAAACTCCAGCAAACTATTATGTGAAAGTTGTTTTAGATGCTCAAAAATGTTGACCCAATGCAGTTTAATATAGAGCTGCACAGTTAGTGAGTGCATGCAATGTTGCAATCACAATGGACTGCATGATTGCAATAGTTGATGTGATTGTATAGTACAACTGTCATGCATTATTACTCTGGCGATTGATAATATATTTGTCTAGGTGGATGGACTGTTGGCCACAATACATGTGTATTTTTAGTGGCTGTGATATTAAAGTTTCCATGGAGTGGTAGAGATATGGTAAAGAAAGAAATGAATCAGAAAAAAGCCAATCAATTTGTTATTTGTTGACAATTCTACAAAATGCTAAAGAAATGTATGTCATCTTATAAATTAAATACATTCTAAAAAACTTTTCTTTAGGAAAATGTAAATTTTTCTGACATGTTGCAAATTTAAATAATTTCAGTAATCCAAACTGATGTAAAGCACAATAATTTAGCCTGAATTTATGTCACACTGAGAAACAAGCAGCAAGAGCAGAAGTAGCAGCTTTGTGTCATTTCGTACAGTGTATGTAAAATTCTGGTTTCAACTCTTGCGACAACTTCTGCTCCTTATATTAATGTCACCACACATGAGCCTGCCGAACCAGAGAAGCTCAAACGGGGGCCCACGTGTAGTTTTGACATCAATCCATTGCATTAAATGAAGTGTGAAAAACAGGTCAGAGAGGACTTCCTGTCTTTATAAACAGCCTAAATGCTGTCCAGATGTTCCATGCCTCTTCTGTCCCAACAAAATCTGCTCGCGTCAGCCCTCAATGGCAAAATATAGCCTCTTTAAAGTGATATACACTTTAAAGGACATCAGTATGTACTGCCTGGGCTGCCTCTTGGAGTAAAATGGCAGCTCCTTTACTTGTATTTATGAGGGATTTCACAGTCTTTGTTTGAGTGCCGCCCAATGAAAATGAGCGGTATCTCTTTATTTCTACTTTTACTCGGGCATCGGGGATTGACTCTTTAGCATTCTTTTTATGGGCTGTACCTATTGAAAGGGATAGATGCCAGTCCACTCACTGTTGTGTAAATAAGGGTGAAGAAGGTGAGGTTAAAAACAAGAAGAAGACAGGAATAATCTTGAACACCCCAGGCAGCAATAGTACTTGCTTTTCAGGTAAGGAAAGACTTTTCCAACACAGCTGATGGAGTGTGTGTGTAGAATATGCAGCAGGTGGAAATGGCAGCGACGCGTAGAGTCAGAGTTGTGTAACTTAAAGTTGCAGATCTCGTGTCCACATGTCTCCATGCGGTTACATTGCTTTTCTGGCCACTGTCCCGTCTGGCTACTCTCTTCCTCCAGGCTTGTGAAATTTGCTCCAAATGCGCGATGATGTCAAGCGGAGACTTATTGAGCAATAATTGTTGTCCTGGGTTTTCTTTTGAGCACAGCACATTAGCAGGTCTGGCAGACCTGTTGGGGACACAACCAATCGATAAACAAATAAATGCTGATTGCTCTTAACTTTTTAAGGAACCACTGGGGACCCTTAGAGCAGCCGGGCGAGGCGCACCCTCCCCGATGGTTGGCCGGCGCGCAGGCTTGACCTTTCCTTCCATACAGGGAGGCAGAGAAATCCAAGACAAACCGCCTGTCGTCTCTTTTTCTAATCTGCTCGCTCCATCTTGTTAACTCACCCATTATTCTGGACACAATCCTTTTGACATGGGGGCCATGTTCAATGTTTAATGCTGTTTGTTTTATATTCCTGCCTCATTTCCCTATATAAAAATTTATGATGACATTCCCTATCTTCCATAAAATATTCATAAATGTCATTACTAATAACTTTCATAGATCATCTAAATTGATCCCTCTGTCTTCTTTTATCTGTATGGCTCAGCTTAGATCCTTTAGTTTAAAACAAAAGGCAAACACTACATGCATTTTGTCACATGTAGATAAGATGGAACAGATGAATTTTGGTGTTCACTCGGGAGTGTTGAGCATGACGTCTCGTACATCTATATTAGCCAGTCTGTTGATAATTGTAAAGCCAATTTCACCAGGCACAAATGGCAGCAGGAAAGGCAATGTTTTACCTTTTGGTTAGAACATTTGTAGCTTATTCAGTATAGATGAATGTTTATGGCAAGTGGTAAAAGCTGCAGCAGCTTGCGTGAGTCCTCATCCGCTGGTCTGAAATGATCTTTAATATATAATTGATTCCTCCCTTCTTGACCTGTGTTCCCTATGAAACTTTAAATGTACCATTAATCATTCACAGGCTAATTTCACTTACATGACACATGCATTATGGTACATTAAAACATATATTTGAGTAATTTAAATAAAAAATAAAAAGCGAAAAAAGGCGTGTCACCCTTCCACTATTCTAGTTTTATAGTAGCTATTTGTCATTCATTGAGCCTTGAATTTATTTTATAATCAAGAATCGGCAACTGGAAGTTCATATAATTTAACTCTTTTTTTTAATTATTTTTTACTTTATTCAAAAATTTTCACAAAAAAAATCTGAGAAGTGTGGCATTCATTTTTGTTCAGGCACTTCATTAGTAAGATGACAACCATATTTTCTGGACTATACTTTGGCTTGACATTGGCTTCTGATGCACCGATGTTCGTGCTGTAAATCAAGGTGGTCAACAGCTACACTTTCCTGGCAAAGTGCGCAGCTGAGATGCATATCCAAGTTCACTGAGATACGGTTGAGTTGCATAGACCGGTAACACCAAGAAGGTCCGGCTGCAAAGTCATTTATATTCATCTCCATGACAAATACCAGGGCAAGGGGATGTAAAAGAGCCTCAACAAGTCTTCAGTTTCGAAAGGTAGCATCGACAGATAGACAGAGCTATCTAAATGTGCTACCGCAGGAAAATCTGATGAGGTAGCACCGGTAAATTGCTCTTTATGTACCCAGCAGTGGAGTCTTTCCTCCACATTCAGTTAGCTTTCCCCATGGCTGCAGATGGTAATATTCTACCCTTGGTTTATGTCTATCTGTCTATATGAATTAATATTTATCACAACAGTCAAAGAAAAAAAAAGAAACATAATGAAGAGGAGAGCTGTTGCCTTGCAGCAAGAAGGTTCTGGGTTCAATTCCCGGCCCCGGTCTTTCTGCATGGAGTATGCAAGTCCTCCCTGTGCATGCGTGGGTTTTCTCCGGGTACTCCGGTTTCCTCCCACAGTCCAAAAACATGACTGTCAGGTTAATTGGCCTCTCTAAATTGCCCCTAGGTGTGAGTGTGTGTGTGCATGGTTGTGTGTCCTGTGTGTCTTTGTGTTGCCCTGCGACAGACTGGCGACCTGTCCAGGGTGACCCCGCCTCTCGCCCGAAACGTTAGCTGGAGATAGGCACCAGCACCCCTCCCGACCCCACTAAGGCACAAGGGTGCAAGAAAATGGATGGATGGATGGATAATGAAGAGGAAGAAAAAACATGTATAAGGCACACCTGATTATAAGTTGCAGGACAAATATGAGAAAAAGTGCAAAGCTGGAAAAATACGGTATATCCCTTTTATTGTTTATACCAGCTAATAGTTTGTCCAAGAGTTGGGGTATGCCTTAAAGAGTTCAACAGTCCATCACAGGGTAACACTAACTCACAAGATGCAAACAACTATTCACACACACACACAAACGTATACCAAAGAACAATTTAGAGAGACCAATTAACCCAGCAGTCATGTTTTTGGACTATGGGAGGAAGCCGGAGTAACTGGTGAGGGCCTACCCCTGCATGGTTTGCAAACCTCTGCAGGAAGAAAGACATACACAGAGTTCACAGTATGAACACAGATGTTCAATGCAGACCTCAAATGTTTGCTAGAGAACACCAGCAAGTAAACAGTACCATGAAGAGCACGGGCCAGCAGACAGGTGAGGGATAAAGTTGTGGAGAAGTTTATAGGATGGTTAGTTAAAACAGTTTTTAAAGCTTTAGACATCTCAAGGAGCACTCTTCAGTCCAAAACAGAATGAGTCTGGCAGAAGTGCAAACCCTCAGCACTCTGGAGGGGCTGCAGATCTGCAGCTCCAGTGGGAAAATCTGAGAACAGAACAGTTAGTTCACTTCACAAATCTGGTCTTTTGGCCTACGAGCAAATATCTTGTATGTGGTGAAAACTAACCCTGCACATCACCTTGAGCGCAGCATCGTCTTGGTGAAACATGTTGGCAGTATCCTCCTGCGGGACGGTTTTAACAGAGAAGTTGGCCAAAGTCGATGGGAAGATTGATTGAGCTGAACAAAACACCCCCACAATAAAGTTTGTATTGACAACAAATATTTTTTGCAAAGTACTTTGTGTGAGGAATTATTTTTTTTTTTTTATGTGTTCCTCTCAGAACATAATTTTAGTTTCAAATTGCTTCAAAACGTTACTTTAGACAAGGCCACAGCGTTGACATGGAAAAGAGAAAAACAACGAGATTTTGTTTACCATCAGCTCCCATGTTTATGAGGTCTCCAGTGGGAGGTTTGGTGGAAACGAAAATAATTAGTTGTATTGTTTTCCTCTGCTTTTTCCGTGGATTTGCTGCTTGTCTGTTTTAATGATAGGTCTGAGCCTCAGAGTGTTCTTCTGCCTGCTGTTTGCCGCCACGACACAGAGATGAAAGATGAAATGGAGATTGTGACTGATGCAATTACGTCGCCGCTGATTGAAGGAGAGGCCAAATTATCACCGCCCTGATTGGGCTTTGTCTGGACCAAGAGCATGCCACGCTCTGATTAAAGTGTTGCAGAAACGTGGTGGGAGCATGCGTCTGTGCCATGCATGTGTGCGGGTCTTGGCCAGTGGAAAGGCTTTGAAAAAAAAAAATGAAAAAAAAACAAGAACGCATTGTCATTTTGACCTTCCCACTTGAGAATCCTCCATCACAAGAGCAGAATCAAGGCAAAGTCTTGTGATTCTGATTATATCTCACTGGAAGATGTTCTCTCTGCTTCTTTTTTTGCTTTGTTTAAATAATAATGATGATAATAATAGTGTATTCCTTTGAAGAAACCCATTCAGACATTCCCATTTAGCCTTGTGTGTCTTCATTAATTTCCATCTAGTTTTCTTTCAGTTTTCAATTTCTACTGTAGCATCTGCTTCGTCCCACTGGAGGCTCCCTTTTAGTTCCTCTTCCTGCGTTTATTTTCTTGTAATGCAGGAAAACCTCACGTTCTTTCCATATATTTCTCTCCATGTGCATCTTTTTCTCATGAATCCCTTCGCTCTGCTACCCCAACATCCCCACAGCCACCCTGCATCCCCACTCCATCCTTGTCTTTCTTTCTCCGTCTCTCTCAGCCTGCCTCTCATCTTCTGCTCCACTCTTGCATCACGCTCTTTCAAACAGCTTGTGTTCAGCTCAACCCCAACTTCAAACATACATTTAAAAGAACCGAAACCATCTCATGTTAGGGAAAAAAAAAGCCCTGAGTCTTATTTGCCCAGCACTTGCCACTCTCTCTCCCTTTTCTCCCTTGCTCAGTCAGTTCAGCCCCATGTCTGTCCCTCCCCATCCAAAATGTTGTTTGTTTATCATCATTGGAGCATTCTAGCTCCAGGTTGTTGCATCAGAATTAGCCGCCTGACTCACACAAACATATACATTTGGTATGTATGTGTGCGCATGCGTGCACAGCGGTGCTCCTGTTGGTTCATTTCTGATTTCACAGGGAGTTGGTTCGTGCCCACGGCTGATCCCAGAAGCCAGCTGTTGGCTGTAGACGGTTGCAACCTCACAGCATGGGAACCCGAAGGTAGCATACTCATCTCATCCGCTTTCTGCACAGGACCCAACTTGAAAGACTTTACTTTCTCACAGCAAGAATCTGATCCCTCCATCTATCTATCCATCCATCCCTGGCTCCTTCTCCCTGCTCGCTCCTGTTGCAGGCTGTAATACAGGGCCTTTAAATAATTACACACAGAGGTCCACCAGAGTGGCTAGATGGGAAGCTGGGAAACTCAGTAAAACTTAACCCCTTCCATGCAGGTGGCTCTTTCCTAACCTCAGAGCTATTCCAAAACAGGCAGAGTTGTGATCATCCATAGGTCTGTTTGCCTGCTTGTTGAATCCAGGTTTCATGTAATTCGTGGGCAGAAAAAAACCACAAAAAAACCCCACATCTTTCTAGCAACAGACCAGCAGGCTAGAGATCCCCAGACTTTATCTTTTAGAGGAAATCTCAGATGAGGGCTTTCTGAATGGCAAGGTCTGAAAAATGGCGACTGATCCTTGCCTAAGTCAAATCCGAGGTCGAGGTTTTCTGTGGCTCAGTGTCATTTGATGAAGTGCAGGATCTACAAACTTTTTAGCAATTAGTTTTGACAAAGTCAGGTTCTGGTCCAAGACAGCGTTTGTACTGCCGCTGTTTTGTTTACTTGTGTGTTGAAACTGCTGATTATAGCACAAGTTTCAGTTTTTGTGGTGTAAAAACATGAAGCATGATAGATTTCTGAAAGTTTTTGTCTTCATAGCTCCATATGTAACTTATATATATATATATATATATATATATATATATATATATATATATATATGTATATGTATGTATATGTATATATATGTATATATGTATATGTATATATATGTATATATATATATGTATATGTATATGTATATATATGTATATATGTATATGTATATATATGTATATGTATGTATATGTATATATGCTGCTTATGTATTTGATAAAACTTTCACTATTCATCCATTCATTTTCTGCCATTTTCTGTACACCCTTGTCCCTTAGTGGGGTCAGGAGGGTTGCTTGTGCCTATCTCCAGCTAACGTTCCGGGCGAGAGGCGTGGTACACCCTGGAGATGTCGCTAATCTGTCGCAGAAACTTTCACTATGTTGTAGTATAGTATGAGACAGATAATCTGTGAAAAAATTAGCCTTTCCACCTCGTCCCTGAGCTACTATGTAGCAAACTGAAAAAGTCACCGCTCCTGGTCAAAAACAACAAGTCAGAGAGAGGAGGAAGGTCTTAGTGCTGTCAATCATAGATGTAATTAGATGTTTTATCAAGTTGCGTTAAATTATGAAAAAAGTCCAAATACCACTTGGTTTAGAGTGTTCATGTCTGTGCTAAAATGCTACCGTAACACATTAGCATTGTGGTAAGTGCCGACATACAAAAAAACAAAAGAATGACTTCACCAGAAATAACAAAGTTTTGAATCTGTTAATGAAAAGTATTTATAATTGCTCACATCTAAACAAAATTGTGTTTTGCAAATCCACCACTCAATGGTCAATGCAAAAAAAAAAGAAGAAAAAGCCAACAATTAGTCACAAAGTTGGAATAAATAAGTTGAGATTGAGCTAAAATCAATCTAAACTAAATAAATATTAGAGCGGTTCCTCCAGAATCTGTAACTAAATATTTTGTGGGCCCCCTGAAGAGAGCTGTAGAACAGAGGGCAGATTTGCAGTCTTGAGTCTTGAGCTGTGGAGTTGGCAAATATTGCTAAATATGAATATTGCTAAGTGAACTGAATCCTAAATTTGACTGTAGCAAATTTTGTTTTATTTTTAATGGCGGAAATATTGTTTTTATATTTTTCATTTTAATTTTTTTTTACATCACAAAAAGCTGGCATTTTTAACAAGGGCGTGTGGATGTTTCACACCCATATAATGAAAGCAGTTACAGAGGCTCATTGGTTTGCTTCTCTGGTGAAGCAGCCAGAGAAACTGAACAAAGAAAGTTATACATTCGCAAGTGCTCTCCCTTTTTTCATATCACCAACAAGCACAAACCAAACACCTTACTCCTCAAACTGCAGCTTCATGTGGAGGCACTTAAAGCAGAAAAAGTAACACTCGCCCACCAAACACTCCAAACTAAGACCATGTGGAATAGCTATATATGGCACAGGGCCGTTGCTCCATCAATAGTCAAGCTGCACTTTTCACCATCTCACCTGCCAAGTGTAGGTTGCTGTGGAAATGGGTGCTAGGATCTGGCTTCGTCTCAGCTCCTACTGATAAATATCCATATGAAGGAGGCTGGTGGAGGGAGCCGAGCTCACAGCATGTGCTCTGTTCATGCAGATGGCTACTTTCGCTGGCGTATGGGTAGGGTTTATGTGCAAAGCCAATGCATATTTATGCGTTTAAAGCACATTTGTGGTGGGAGGCTCCTGTGGATTTAAAAACAAGAGTTTGACTCGGAGCCTAAGTGAGTGTCGGGGGGGCTATAAAGGGCATTGGCTTAGGAGGATGAGGATTTCTATTCATCTGGCTTTATGGCTTAAAATGCCTTCATTGTTTTTGTCAGTGGAACTTCAGAAATGTCCAAATTAAATAACTGTAGACAGGATGTTTTACTTTAGTTTTATAGTTCCATACAATGAGTTGGAAAATATGGAACTAGATTTTGTAAGGAGTACAAAATATCATCACATTTTATTTTAACCTGAAGATGTAGCTTAGAAGTCTGTGGCGGGGCTCTTTTATGACTTGGACAAAAAAAAAAAAAAAGAAATGTTAGGCCAGTGCTAGTTTACTTCTGATTTAGTTTTTTGTGCTCATGATCTTCAAGTGAAAAGAAGTTTGAAATGCTGGACATTCAGGCAGTTTGAAAAACGGACAAAAAGCAGGAGTACCATCATTCCAGCTCAAACTTCATCACCTTCAGTGTGACTTGTCGGGAGTCTAAACTCAGATTAACTCGTGGTGCAGAGTCCTCTTTTATAGCCACAGGCTCCGCCCACAAAAAGACAAAACCAAAAAAAAAAAAGAGAAAAACAAAAAAAAACAATAACTCCTAATTCAAGTAAACTCTTATCAAAGTATACAAAATAAAAAAAGCCACAACACTGAAAAAAGAAACCTTCAGAAAGGCTTAATGGAAAAAAACCCCACTCAATTAATAAAACGTTTTGATTACGTCATTACGTCATCCCTCCAGGCGCACTTCAATCCGTAGGTTGCTGTGTTTGAATATCTGAACCGGGAAAATGTTTGACACTGAAAAGTACAAGCTAGGATGGATATGACAACTGAGGAAGGAAAACCGTGTGTGCACCTGCGACGAACCGCGTCAGTTGGTGCTGAAAACAAAAAGTAAGTTATGTCGGATGTACGTATGTGTGTGTGCTTGTTTGTCGGGACGGTAGGACTACGACGTCCCAGCTCGTGACGGCTTTTCCGTCACATAGTCACTGTTTTAAAGAAAGTAGTGTTTATATTATTGATACAACACTAAGTTAGTGGATATTAAGCATACAGTTTCACAAGAGACTTGTTAAGTTTCTTGCTGCTGCTGATTTAAAGTGGCTTTGGCAGTCATTATGTCAATTGCTTTGTGGTGTCCCCAGAAATTTACAATAATTTTGAATTTCCCTATGAATTGCTGTTAGAATAACATTTTTGTGCTATTTTCACATATTTTTTTGATGCAACCTCCCTAAAACAACAAAGACATTTGACTTTACAAAGCAGACTGACCCGTTTAATTAAAAATGACGTTTTCCTGAGAAAGATTAATTACGACGAGCTTATTACAGTTTTTTTTTCTGAATTTCTTTGGTGTTTGTCTGATTAAATGAAAGTTGTCATAACTGTCATTTAAACCTCCAAAACATTTAGTACTTTCTGCTCATCCTTCTTTGCAAATAATTCAGAACCTGCATTTTTTGCTTACATACAATTTTCTGCCGTTTTACAACATTTACTTATACTTCTTCACATTAAGCTGCATATAATTTTACATTCACATGCACCCTAAATGACTTTTGAAAATGGAGAACAGTAAGGGACTGAACATGGGATCATTTCTCATGTCTTTGTTGCGTTTGTATTCATCATTTTTCATGTTTTTCATATTTGTTCAAAGCAGTTTAGTGTTGCTTCAGTGGTTCATGTAAAAATGATGCTTCGCTGCATCTTTTGTCTACAAACAGTAAAATAACTCTGAAGCTTCTTCCTGTTTCTTTCCCTCTCTGTGGCATTATTTGTCCCACCAACTGGAGCGCAAAGTGACCAATCTGTGCACACTTTGAGACTGATCTGAGTGCATACATCTATTTGAACAAACCATAATTTGAAGCGTGTGCGCTTGAATCTCACACATGCTCGCTCTCTCGATGAGCGTTCTGGCATGCGGTCAGCCCAGCCAACTCCCGCACCGCACCACAGGGTAACTGGAAAAAGGGCTGCACAGGAGATTTATCTTTTCCTTAACCAGAAATGTTACATTTGTATTAATTATATTAACATGCTTTACATTTATTTAAATATGCCCTTATCATAAATGTTATAATTGCAATGATTTTTCACAAGCCAGATATTTTGGTGGCCCCAGGCACTTGGGGACCAACGTGCCATGCATCATGTCTGTGGGCGGAGTTGTGGCACTGTCAGCCACCACATTATCTACTCTTTTGTGATTTATATGACAGTCACTCCGCTACAAAGATGTAATGTTCATGTCCTCGTGGTTGTTTGGAAAATATCCCAGCAGACTGGTAATTAGCTGATCAGCTATATTGATACAGCAGGCAGGCTGCAGCGATTACATTTTGTGTAGCGATGCAGATGTTGTTCAGCTGAGAAAGATGTAACCACAGATATAGGAAATGACAAGGACAATCTTTAAGTAGCTCAAATAATTATCTGCTTTTCTTGTGAAGCATGTTGGTCCACCATATTGTTTTCAAAAGTGCTATATAAATACAATTGACATCGACAACTAAAATAGGGGGTACTGCTGTGCAGTCTGGTTCTTACCCAAGTGATTTATTTTTTTTGTACACTAATATCTGGCCAAGGGTGAACTCTGACTCAGCTTTACCCTAAGCCTGTGCAGGGTAAGAATATTTGCTCCAAATTTACTAAATAGTTTGTGGGGCTTCTGCTGTGTAAACTTTCTCCGGAATCCCTGCGGTCACTCCGTTCTTGACCCGCTGTTGGCCTTTCTCCGCTTGGAGGAGAGATTCACTTTTACACAATCCCGCTTTATATTACAGGTGTGCTAAATAGCTATTACTGGAAATAACTTCACAAACTGTTACTTCAAAAAATATCAAAATATCCCGTTAGGATTTAAGCCTGCAACTAAGCACGCTGCAGTGGTACCGTTCTTGGTTGTCACTCTTAATTTAGAGTAAGTAAAATACCTCTTTAGGATCTCATAATAAATGTGCCAAGCTGCAATCAAGGTCTTTTAAGCACTTAATATAGTAAAACCACAAAGGAGCTTGCAGACTTTGATTGCAGTGGTATAATAATGGAGCGCACGCTACTCCCTCAGTACTTCCGTATTGACCATGCAGTGTATACAGTACAAGGCCACAACTAATCAAATTCTCTCCCTTTTTTTCTCCCTTTTGCCATTGCCTGTGGTGCATTTTCAACATCAGGTAAGAAATTGTTTTATCATTCCACCAATCAATAGTAATATGGCCCATAGCTAGCCTCTCCCCAGCACCGTCTGCAGCCATAGATTTAGATGTGTGCAAATGGCAGAAGTGATTTTTTACTCCAGACACCAACAATATTATCAGAGCCCGGGTGGAGTAGCACAATAAATCCACCTCTTCTTCTTTGTTTGGATCTTTTATCAAGACTGATACTTGCTATGTAATGAAAGCTATTTGGCAAGAGCTGTCACGATGTGCTGTTCTGGGAGGGAACAAAAGATGCTGCGGTTCATGGTGAACACAGCTCAGTGCTGGGCTCACGGCTGCTGTGCTGCCGCCGCCTCTGTTGGGTCCCGCTGCACTCAGCACTCCTGTGACAGCTCACCCCCCCACTATATGACAAATTGTGGGGCACAAAGCAGGCTAACTGGGAGGTAATGCCTCTTTGTCCATTAGTAGGCCAGGTCACCGTATTAGGACCAGGACCCTCTCATTTTCATTCACAAAATCTGCCTTTGTTCAAAAATGGATGCAGATTCACCACTAATAATGTAAATGCATTGTTTACTTTAGCTTTCTACTCATTTAAAGTGCTATATCAGAGTCATTGCGCAACATCTTTTGTCCGATATCTTTCAATGGATAAACACATTGGCTTTCCCAAGAGAAACAAATATTAACTAGTACCTGTTTTTTTTTTCTAAAATTACTTGCATCAAAGTTGGATTTTAAGAGGGAATGTTGTCTCAAATCAAATGTGGCAAATTATATATTCACAAAAAATGCCAATAGCATCGTCTCAGGCTGTCACATTTTGTAAGTGTTGTGCAACTTGTCGACTTAGTAACACATCTTGAGCTACAGTCTTAAAAACACCCCACCGCACAGTGACTCAGTTCTTGTGAAGTCTTTTTTTCAAGATTACCAGCTTTTGCAAATTCAATGAGTGAGAATTTACGGTATCATCAGGTACAGTATTTATACTGTGGACCTGTACGTATTCATGCTGAATGTCACGGTGCAGACATTACTTGGGAAGCACATGTGAGCTTTTATTGCCTAGTGTACGGCGACAACAGAACACTAATTCACGTAGATGGTTTCAATAAAGGCTGAACTGCATACAGTATTTTGATTTAGCTGTAATGGCTGAACTTGGGTGTGCTATGTAACATGTTGAGGTAAGTGTTCTAATATGTGGAACACAAGACATGCCATAGATTTATTTATTAGGCCCAGTGAGCTGACTAAAGGAAAGATTACAATATACACATTTTTTTTCCTTCCACATTTAGTTCATATTCTCTTTTATCAACAGTTGGCAACATTCTAAGTCCTCTCTATAGATTCTCCTTGCAGTCAGCTGGCAAGCTAAGCCCAGTCACTATCCATCTTTTCTGTCCCTTATTTGCTCAGTTTCAGCCCCCCTGCCCCACCCTTCCCCACTCCAAGAGCTTTTTTTATTGTAGTCACTCACACTCTTTCTCTCTCTATCCTAACTAAGGGCTCTCAAAGGGCCACAGCCAAACTGCTGGCCCTGTCTGTCTATTAATAAATGGCATTAACTACCAGGCCCTTCAGGGACTATTCATTTTAAAGATGAACTACCTTAAAGTACAACACAATGCCATCTCATTTTTACTGCTTTCTCATTACTGCTCAGGGCAGCTCAAGACTCATCACTGACCCTCCTTTTCCCACCCCCTTATCCAACCATCCTGCTATCTTTTCATACCTCTGTAACCTCTGGTTTTCTACAACAGCTGCGTCATTCTTTTGTAAAGCAATCACAGATGCAGGAAAAACGAAAACCTTTAAAAAAATAAATAAATCAGATTTTTAGCTTTGGAAAATTTCCATGACTGCTTTAGTTTGACATTTGACTTATCAGAGCCTCAGTTCTCAACTCTTCAAAATGCAGTTATAGCAAATGACATGTTTTATGCTTTTTCAAAATGACCATAATCAAGTTTATTGTGAGTGGCATAATATGCAGGACCATGGCTGTGTCGTTCCTTGCAATTACAGTTACAGGGCCAGCAGCCTGTATCTGCACAAAAAGCTGCTCTGGCCAATTTACTGTGATCCATGACAATAGGCCTTTGCTGCCTTCATAAATTGTGAACAAGATAACATATAGAGCACATTCTTGACTCCCATTATAGTCAGTCATACAGTATTGGGTTTCATTTCCACCAACTCATTGATCTTCTCCCATCATTATCAAAGAGAAAATTAAAATTGTGAATATATATATTAGCAATAGAGGAGAATCATTTGCAGTACATTGTTTTGACAGCTTTATTTTTACTATAAACCATTTTTGTTTTGCTTGATAAAGATAAATTCAGACGTGTAGAGGAATTGTACTCACTTTCCCTCCTGTGTCTGAATGTCAAAATATTTGTCCCGGGATTGTTTCAGAATCCTGGCAAACGGGCGAAGCTAAGGTTTGAAGTTGTAGAGGAACAGCCTCATTATACTCAGCAAGCCTGCACAGTTATTCTGTATGAAGTGGAGATAAAAGCAAGAGAAAAGCTGAGAGCAAGAAGAAATAAAGAACATGGAGGGGGAAAAAAATGAATGAGGCTGAAATAAAAGATGGAGCTTGAAGGAATAGAAGTCTGGAAAGAAAAGGGGGCTGGATCAAAGGGAAAAAGGGGGAGAAGGAAGGAGGGAGGGAGGGAAGGAAGGGAAGTACCATGCATTTCTAAAAAAAGAAGCAAAACGCAAAATGGAGATCAAATTAGAGCAAGAGATAGGGACTCTACCGGTGTGACTGGTTTATCAGCTGAGCTTAATGGTTTAAAGTCTCTGTCTCCCACTCTTTCTGTCTGAAGTCCCAAAGACAATTTCAAATTACTTCACGCTGATATGGTTAACGTTAATTAAAAGCTGAATGCTCTAGACCGTATTGTGTGCTCATGTTTGAAGGATCATTTCGATTTCTCTTTATTCTTTTCTTTCTCCTTTCTTGGGGCCCTGACATATCTGAGTATGTTTTACTGTATGTACAGTATACATTTTTGTACATATTAGAAATAGAAAAATCAATTTTCCATACCTGCATAAGGAGGGATGCATCTGCAGGGGTCATTGGGCAATAGTGGCAGTGCACCCTGGACAGGTCACAAGGTCATTTCAGCTTTATTGAAATGACATTTAAAAAAAATCTACTTCACATGTTAGTCTGCTGCCTGTATCCAATGGTTTAAGGTTTGGGTTTATTTAAGGTCCTGTGTTGCAGATGGTTTAATTACTATCATTTCAGCAACCAAAAAGTAAAATTGTGGCATCTGATTTTTTTTTTAATGAGAAAATTAGTTCACCTATGTTTAATGCTGACATTACATTTAGTTAACAGCACTGTGGTAAAAAAAAAAAAATTGATCTCATTATTATAAGCCACAAAATATCAAGGCATTTTCAAGGTATTACATTATTATTATTATATAAAAAAAATAAATGAAAATAAAATAAAAACTATTGAGATTATTTTGAAGCAAATTTCTTATCAAAGATTTTTAAAGTCTTGACCTGCCCAGGCAATTTCTTTTTTATGAAATATAAATAAGAAGACAATATTTTTTTTTACTTTGTGATAGATGTAATTCTCAACTGTTAAATGTTAATGATAAAACAATAACAGCCAATGGTTAGAGTTGCCTCTCTCGCAGCAATCCAGACAGAGAGGCACAATCTATTTTTAGTTTAATCCGCTCAGTTGTACGACTAAAAAAACTAAACTAAAAATCTAAATGATCAATTCATATAATCTTGATTCCTTCAGCAGGTGTACAGCGGTAGCTCTCTGGCTATTTTGTTTTTAAAATAAGATGTGCAATTATTTGCTGTATCCAAATACTTAAGAGGGGAAAAAACCCTCCTTTTTTTACAGATATGCATTAAATAGTTAAATCATTCACTTATTTACTGAAACCAAAGGAGCCTTTCCATCATAAGCAATTGTTAACATGATGTAGGTGAGAGAAAGTAGTTGCTCTTAGAAAATAAAGATAAAACAGAGCAGTTCTTTGCAGAAGTCTCGTCCCCTGATTAAACTGCAGTAGAAAATAGTTTCCCTTTCAAGAAGCTCACTTCTCTTGACTTAGTTTTTTAAAAAGTTTGCTGGAACTGAAAAAAAGCTGACAGAGATTTATTCTATCACTAAAAACTTGCAAACTGAAGACTGATGTCGGAATGGCACATTCATTGATCTGAGAAACTTCTGCCTTATTACAGGTCAAATGCAGAATTGGCTCCTTTCGGTCATAGTGGATTTTTCTATTCATCTCTTGCCCTTCTATGTCTCCCTAGGAAGCAAGAACATACCGACTTTATACACATACTCCAAGACACATTAAACAAACATGCTTTTAAGGAGGACTCGTTGAAGAGACACACAGACCCATGTTTTTCCTCAGAGTTTTGGACTTCTTCAAAGACCTTTCTCCAGCTGCTTCATTCCTTTTCAGTTTTATCTAGTTGTTTGAAAAGACAGATGCCAACTTCTGAGTCAAGAAAAAAAAAAGATCACTCAGCTTTTTCACTGACATGCACCAGTCACAGTTTCTCTAGTCATCTGGCGTCACCTTGCTTCTCACTAAACAGTTTATACATGGTGAGTGTAAATGTATAACTGATATGTTATCCTACATTTATGCTAGCTTTGTAATTCCCAGATGTGACAAAGATTAATGAGGAAAAAGAAAAACCCAAAATAGGCCAAAAATATTTAGCACACTCTGGGATTGCTGTTGCTGTATAATACTGGGCTGTTTTTACTACGCATATATGTGTAGCCAAAGTGAAAGCTATGTTTGGAGCTTTCATCCATAAGGGATGATTTGACACTACTAAAAGCTTTTCCGACACACAACTGCAACTACAGCTACCATAGTCTTGACATTCTATCATGTTCGTATCCCAATGCATTGAATATGCAATCAAATCGCTCCCCTAGCAGATGAAATGGCATCCAGTTGACTCTCGTATCTTCCACATGCATGACGTGGAGGTTCCTCATAGTCTCTGTGTGTGTGTGTGTGTGTGTGTGATGAGCAGGTTGTGTGAACCCCTGGGATCTGCTCTGTGATGAAACATTCAAGAGGAGTTGCCAGAGGAGTGTATTCAACACAAGGTTGTAAAATGAAGCTCTGCAGAAGCAATCTCCACTCACGGAGAACTATTACCTTCATTACCCCTGTAGCTCGGTGTATCAAAGTTTGAATTTTGTTTAAAATAAATGATATATCATCATTCTTCAGTAATGGGAGGGTCATAACAGTTATTTGCATAGTTTTTGTATTCTTGCTGCCTGCACAGGATGCTAGCAGAAAGCATTTTGGGAGTTTTTTTTTTTTTTTTAACCTCATTGTGTATTAAAAAGTGTAGCGCTTGTACAATATGTTTAGTGTCCACATATTAAATTAAGATAAACCGTTTGCACTAATTGTACAGTATCTTTTTCCAAAACCCAGTGATTAATGCTATTGTTTGCTGATTCAGTCCTTGCTCTGATTTATGAGCACTTTTACAGCTGATAAATTTTGGCATATGCATTGTTCATTGTGAGGCACTGCGCAAGAAATTATTTATACAGCATTTGTGTTTGTGTGAACACTGGCTGCACACGCGGCGAGCAGAGATCGAAGGTCCACGGATGTGTGATTTGAAAAGAGAATGAGGCGGCATTTGTTTAGCTAATCAGGCAAATGAGTGTCATAAAGGAAGCTGGAGGCTTCATGGGAAAACCACTGAGTGGAGTGCTGTCCTTTGGGAATAGGCAAATTCACATGCCACATAGCATTTCAGCAACTAAATGTAGACTGATACCTTGACTGACCAAGGTTACTAGGGCAAGGTGAAGCCCACTGAGCAGGGTCACATCGACTCTTCCTGTACTTTAGGTGCTCCTCTGTATTGAAAGTGGAGATGACAACTGCATTCTGTTTAGCTAAACATCACTAGTAAATGTATTAACATAATTTCCCCTAAAGCCCACGCTGTCTAAGAGCTCCGTGAACATTTGAAATTGTCTGGACTGTGCCAATATCAGAAAAACATAATTGTATTTTGTAGGCAATTTTGATGGTGCTGTAATTTTGGTACTCTTCAAATACCGATCAATGGTGCCCTCCAGACCACAATATGAAAATGCTAAACAATGGTTATCACAAATTCATTTGACGGATTTCAAGCAATCTGCTGGATTGTTCATTTCAGCTGCTTAGTCAGTCGTAGCAACAATGCAACAGAGAGTGCTGCAAATATGTACTTGGGGAGCTGCCAGCATGTTGCGGACATGAATAAGTTATAAACTTTACCATCATGGCGGGTTCTGTGACAGTCTATGGAAATTTGCATGGGCCAAACCTCACCAATGAGCTTTTACTACTGCTTTCATGCTCAACATTTAGTGTCCAGATATCCTGTGTACTGCACCCAAGCCAATGCTTTGAACATGCACAGAACTTTTTTTTAGGGGTGAAGACATCTGGTGTATGTAAGAAACTGGAAACTTTCCCTTTCCAACAAAAAAGTGTGTGCTTAGTCAAAACAGCAGACATGATGATATATATTGTATACAATAGGTGTTGGGATATCTCTGCGTCTTCAGGTGGTAAACGTATTATCTACACATTTTGGAGCATAAGAATCACTGGTGTCAGTCTTCTGCCTGGCACACACACCAAATCCCCAAGGAAAGGAGCAGGTTAATCAGAGATGTTGCTCTGAATTACAGCTTCACAGCCTGTCACACCCACCTTTCTCACCGTGGCTTGCCTTGGCCTGCCATCCTCTGTGGCGTCTCGGCACAAAGTCGCTCAGCAGTAATGGAGATAACTGCCGTGTAATAGACTTTTTTTTGTCTTATCCACTGGTGTCAAAGCAGTGTTGGCTCTTTGTGACATGGCTATTGATTCCTGATTGGGCCTGCTCACTAGGGAGGGTAGGGAGATGGGAAGAGAGATGGAAGGGCGTCCTGAGGTTTGCTCAGAGAGAAAGGCTAGAGGGCAAAGAGCAGGTCGCCACAGAGTTTGGTATCATCCAGAAAGTAAATGACTCATGATTAGAAAGATCCCATATTCTGTCATGCACCACATTCCATAAAGGGTCAGATCTCAGGTTGCTATTACAGGGTCTTCATTACCACAATTAGGCAGAGGTGCTGTTGGGTGTCTTAATGGGTGACAGCTCATCCAATTTCCCTCTGTGTATCCTATTTACCACCAAGTGATTGGGGGAAAAACAGATTCCATTAGACAGCCCGTTCTGAAAACACTGTGCTGGTGCTGCCATGTTCACTGCCAAAAAATAACCCTAAAAAAATGACAGCAATAAAGAACACAAATTTGCTGCCGGAAAACAGTACAGTCACTTCCTTTTTTCTTTATTTGGACATTTGGATTGCAAAAAGTTTCAGAGACAATAGAGTTGACAAAATAAAAAAATAAATGAAAGGAGCTAAGCCTAATCTAATACTCTATGTGAAAGCCTGTCAAGGGAACGGGGGCTCAGGGGGAAATATTGTGCATGTGAAAGGCCATAGGAGGATTAGAGTAAAAGGCCAGACAGGCAGAGAGAGAGGGAAACATAATAAAGGCTGTGCAGCTGTTCAAAAGATGACAAGGGAGGACAAAACACAAGGGGAGGGAGAGAAAGAAGAAGAAAGAAATGAGTGAGATGTTGCAGGAGGACTAAAGGGTGTTTTTCTAGATATTAAAGAGAATTTTTTTTTTGATGTAAGGTTCTGTTGAAAGACTAAAAGCAGTTAACACCTTCTGGGTGATGACTCTTTTGGTCTCCAGTTTGTATGAATTTAGAGTCCAAGTTAGACCGAGGTGGACTTCTCTTACCTTAAAAAGGCTCCAATCTGAAAATGACTTTATAGTACGAGCTTGTTAAGGATTTAACCATACGGACATATTGTACAGTGTTATTATTGAAAATTATATAATTGTTGGCTAAAGTTACTGTTGGTTGCAGCTTTAATGCAATTTTATTGTAACATACACGTCTGCTGCACTGACACTTTTAGCAAATTAGACATTTGTAGAATAGCTACAGGGAAAAATCCTCAAATTATTTTAGAAACTTCAGTTTTACTCAGTCTGAGGCACTGTATTTGAAGGATAATTAAAACAAAAAAGTGTCATTTTTAGTTTTGCCATTATCAGACATGCATTTAAAGATGATTTTTAAAATTGGCAACAGCTGAAATTTTATCATGCTAACCCTCAAAAGCAGAAGTTAATCTGTAGAGCCTTTAAATAGCTGTTATGAATACATTGGGCAGTTATTTGCACAGAAACTGTAGGAAAGATGTGGTGCACCAACAATGATCTTACTGTTTGATATGAAAGTCATACATGAAGCAAAATACCAATGTATACCACATTCATTTCACAATCACTCTTACTGGATAAAGTTTGCATATAATGTTCCAAGTACACCTCCTGGCTCTTCACTGTAAATATTTCCTCACTTCAAATGTCAGTGATTTAAAAGGTGCATAAAATAGAATTTGTATGCAATGATGTTTGTGAGATGGGACTTGTTTTAAGAAGGTAAAATGCCTGCTTTGTTCCCGGGCAAGGCAAACTACATGTTAAGTCAATTAAACAGAACAGAATGGATATGGCTGATCATTTCCAAAAGGCTCACGTAGGAGCACATTCAAGTTAATTTAGAGAGGGACCGCAGGATTCAATCTGAACAATGAAGAAAGCATGAACAGACAAGCACAACAAAAACTACATGTCACATGGAGGCAGCCATGTTCTACAACTTTATGAACAGGAAGGTTGAGCTTCCTGTTGTTGGAAAACATAACTCAATTCACCTTGCACCTGATTACTTTCAGTGCACCAGTTGTGGTCTTGAGCTGTGGCCTCAGAACAGGACCTCTTTTCCATTGTGGGAGCTCTAAGTACTTGTTAATGCCCAGGAGGGCATAATGGTGCTAAAGAGGTAAAGCAAGCCAGTCAGTAAAGCACATTTGATTTAACACTGTTTCAGAGTGAACAGAAGCATGGTTCCTCTGCCACGCATTCAACTTGGTCTGATGCCTATTCTAGACAGGTCTGGTGAAAAAGAGCTGCCCTCCGGATGACCCTTCCCCTCTTCACAAAGCTAGAATTAATATGCAGCAGCAGTATTTCTTCTGTTCTCTTTAGCACCTAATCAGACTTTATTCAGATTTGCACAGCTGTAGTTTATGTATAATGCAGCATTAATTGCTTCTTCAGTAGTCATTAATAAAGGGCTGACTGGCCTTTGAATAGGCGATGATGCAGAAGCGTGATGAGGTATGCCAGCGACAGAGGGCAAGAAACATAGCCTGTCATCTCCTACAATCTATATCCTTGAAATTGTTATTTATTTCCTCATTATGGGTTGTGTTATGATGTCAGAGAGGACAGTGGAGTGAAACGCTGTAATAGCATTCGCAGCTGACTTTCAGTTTTGAAAGTTTCCAAGGCTCGCAGGAGGCCCCAAGTGCCCTCTGTAGAGAGTTCTATTGAAATATTTGTTTGCACGGCTCAGTGGCATTTAATCTCCCATTGTTCATCAGTTTCCGCTTGATTTATTTCTTCACCTTCGCCTATTTATTGAATTTAATTACACCTCAAATCCCAATGCAAACCTGCTGCCGTTAAGAGCTGAGGGAGGCAGGGATGGAGAGAGGGAAAAGAGGAGGGGGTGGGAAGCAAGATAAACCGTGACTCAGAGGAATCAAACAAATAACCACCTCCTTCTAAAGGTGTGCAATATGTGCTTTCTTTTAATTCAAGAAAATTCATGGGTAGACAAACACACGCACACGCACACACACACACATATGCTAATAAATTAGATGTGGAGGTCAGTACATCAGCCTGAGAACAGCCCAGTTAGACACACATCCCCTAAAATCCTGGCAAATGATCTACAGGCTGTCTGCAGACTCACTAACCACATAAAATATCAACCAGTTAATTAGGCAGTAATTGTGTAATGTGCTCTTATTTTTATGTGCCATGCAGTGGGCTATAAAGAGGCCAGCGTAAAAATGGCTTGGAAGGAGCGACAGTGAGGCATGTGCTGTAGCATCAATCCATTTCAGGGCAACAATGTGGATAAGGGATGAGATATGTTTCTTTTTTGAAGGAACAGCAAACTGCAAAGATTACTATGATCTCCTTCAGAACCTTCTCCGTTTCCCTTTGTATACATTTTCCTGTTTTGGATCATCAGGTTGGTTTTATTTGGTTTTATTCACCACTTATGCAATGAGTCAATGCTAAATGGTCCTATTTCAACCTAAGTTATGTTCATCTAAACATATCTCAGTAAAATGACCGACGACATACTGCTTTACTCTACCATAACAACCACCGTCTGAATGTGAAGCGATGGGATTTTTTTAAAACTTTGTTTTCTCCTTAAGTGTAGATTGGAGTAGTCAGTGATTCTCAGCTGGTCTGGCTTTGGTAGCCACATTTTACATTAATGACCCAAACGGATAAAATTTTTAAATCTCTGCAATTTATTAGATGAAAAGATGCTGCAGTTTGAACCTGAGGTTGTTGAATAGACTTTCACTGTTTGCTAACACGCACGCAAACACACGCACACATGTTTAATGAATAAACGAAAAACACCAGCAGGCAGGGATGCCAGAGTGGGAATTATTTCCTTTTACTCTCAGCTGCATTTTGATCACAACCAAAGCACTTCAGCCTTTTCATAACGGATACAACAGACCTCTTATGCGCAGATATAAAATAATGAAGCCAAGCTACTGGGAATAACTTTCACAAAGACTCAAAATATATAGCTCCAGCTGCGTACCCTCTTACTGAATATCACAAACAATGTCCTATTAAAGCTACAATATTCTGTCGCATATTAGGGTCACTTTTGGGTCCAACCCACCAGTTGAAAATAGCTGCAGGTGCATGCTGGTGCAAGCTGGTATGAACAGGCTCTGTAACCGTATGTCAGCCAGGTGATCATATTTGGCGGGGGTTGCAGCGATGCAGCGGTTCAAGACTGAACATTTTTAGGGTTTGTAAGTCAGCTTAATGACCAGACCACATATTTTGTAAAAAAAAAAAAAAAAAGACTCGAAATGATCAGTCAGTATTTAATGAAATCTGGCTATTCCAGTCCACATTGGCCTGCTCCCCACAGATCACTCCCAAGTAGTTTTGCTGTCTTTCGGCTCACAAGATGCAAAAATATTGCTGCAGTTGTACAGATTACACCGTTAAATAATGAAACTGGTTGCAAATATGTCAATAGAGCGGGGGTCGGGGGGAGAGAACGATACAGATGTATTTGTTCAGACTGATGGAGATTTTCAGAATAGCTTCATCTGTATATGATGTCTAATGTGTGCTGCTTAAAAACGTTTTTGGGAGCCTTTATTATGGTTTGATAAGAATTAAAAAACATTGAGGACAAATATACTCACTGTTTTTCATGTTGCAAACTTTACCTATATTGCTTTGGTTTGATTTAACTGGAATGACACAGCAAGACTTTGAACGGACTGCCAGATTAATCATGCTGTTTCCTCTGGTGCTTCTAAGAGAGTGAACAATATCAAAAAGTTTGCATGTTAGAGAAGAGATGTGCATGCATGAAGCATTTCATCTTGGATATGTAAATGGGATGTTTCATTGATTTGTATCTGTCTGTTGAAGCCGAATTAAAGCCTGTGCAGACAAAACATGCACGTTGTACCCTCCTCTGACATCCCGCTGTGTACTCAGGAATCTCCATGCGCTTCGTCTCCTGAGGTGGGTTAGATATGTCCTGTCTGCCACTATGTTTTTGCATGTGTGCCTGAGCCAAAGG
Organism: Poecilia reticulata; assembly: GCF_904066995.2. Taxonomy (NCBI): domain Eukaryota; kingdom Metazoa; phylum Chordata; class Actinopteri; order Cyprinodontiformes; family Poeciliidae; genus Poecilia; species Poecilia reticulata. The sequence goes on from NC_088833.1 coordinate 21,916,362, forward strand.
ATTGTGTGCGTAATTGTGAGTCAGAGCTGTGCGCCGCCATGCTGCAGGGCCAGCAGTGCACAGCGGCAACGCAGAGATGTGACAGTGATGGCTCTGTAGCCCCGGGCCTCAGCTAGGAGGCCTGAGACACACCCACGCTACTGACCTTCACTGTCACCACTGCAGCAGGCAAAGGCACACACATGCATACACTTGCAATGCAAAGACATGTGCATGTGCACACTATTCAGAGGGTAGTCCGAATTACATGCTGTGGACACACTGGCACATACATACAGGCATTCGGATAGTTTTCCACCTACACTACACGCCTGTTCCCCTCTGTTTTCCACTTCTCTCTGTGAGTCAGAGCTTATCGGGCAGGGCACAATGATTCACCAGCACTGTGAGTAAGCTGCTTTCTGCATCCAGCTCTGTCTCTCAGACCAACTCCATGGACTCATTCTTCATTATCATCCATACTCACCCTCCTCACCCCAACCATATCCCCGCTTGCCTTGCTCTGCACGCTCCCCTTTCTAAGCCTCTGCTTCTGTTTTCACACCATGCACACAGTGTTTTTTTTTTCTCCCCTTTTTCTTCAATTTGTTCTGTTTTGTGTCTGAACATTAAAAATGATGCCCGCAGCAGCAACTGCGAGGGCAATGATGAGGAGGAAGAAGACGTATGATTTAAGGATGCTGCACTTGGGTCTACACAAGGTTATAATGACTCTCCTTGGCCTCCTGGCTTTCGCATAAATATTTATGCCTGGGGTGGTGAGCCTACAGGACATCATGTTCTGTGCTTGGTTCCTCTGTCAAATCAGTTGTCAGGCTGAAGCACAGTGTGCATAAGTATGCATAAGGCAGATGGGGGAAATTATAAATTTAACTACAGCTACAGCCGTGCACTTGTGAACTCACGTGGTTTCAGACTTTCTGAAGTCTCACAGTTCCTGCCTACACTGTGCCTTGGCTATTATGATTGTTGTCGATTTTGTTATTACACTCTTTTGTGTGCTTTTGCTCAGCACAGCCAATGGCAGATCAGAGAGACTGTAATTCACACTTTGAAAGATTCATAGGATTTTTGAAATGTAAAATCAATCGGAATCCAATTTACATTTAGAATTGATCGACGCATTAATACTGCATAATCATGAGTCCTATATCGGGATGCATTTCTGCTGCTTGTTTTACTAATAAAATACGATACTTAAAGCATACATAGCCCATCGCCCCAACTATTACTTTTAGTTCTTTGTTGCTTAATTGACTCGATGGTGTGACATGATAATGTAAATCTAAGAATCATACAGACTTGTGTGTGTGTGTTTTTTCATGGATAGAATATTATGCACTGCAGCACAAATCTTTTGATGGTACACAGGAAAAGAGAGAAGGATCTGTGATAATAGGACACAGGAGAGGAGAACAGGTTTTAATGGGGCAGAAAGGAGATTTGATTTTCTGTGAACGAGTGTGTGCGTGTGTGTGTGCGCGTGTGTGTGTATTATAAATTCTCTTGTGTCTTCTTTAATCCAGTGGAACAAAATTAAATCCACCAACATATGGGGGAAAAAGGTGTTGCCTTTTGGTCTCCGTGTAATGTAAGTGTGTTTTCAGATGCTCAGAAAGTGGAGAAAAAGACAATCCTATAACAGTACACACACTAGCTAGACTTGTACAGAAAAAAGGAATAAACGATATAGAAAACCTCCACGTTTTTAACGTAATCCTGTTTTTATTTTACATTATTGGGTTTGAATTTAAAATCATAATCTTGATTGCACCGAACTTAATCTTCTTGCATTTTTGCTTTGAATTTCAAGTAAATCTTTGAAAGACATGGAAATGAGGAGAAAATTACATAATCTAATCCTGATTATGTAATCCAGATCCTGATGAAGGGATTTTCAAATTATCTTCACCTTGACTAATCTTAAGTATTGTTACCTGATTGCCTGCCTACTTTTGCAAGGCTTGCAAAACTGTATTTGCATGGCATTGACTTTCTTTTGTCACATTCAAACCAGACATTTTTGGTTCACATTAAAGGAACCAGAGTTTATTTCCCCTGTTGAGCCAGACCTTTTGTGCATTTGTGAATACACTCAAGCGAACTCTGGTGCTAATCTAAACTAGTGGACCAACACTGAAATTAAACTGATGGCCTTTAAACCTCCACCATTTTGTGTTTATAGAGCAGGAGAGGAAACATTTTTTGTAAGTTGAATATTTTAAAGCATTTTAAATCAAAATTTACAGGATATGTGACAGTGTTAGCTTAGCAGTTGAGCAAACTGCTCCATGTAAAAGATATTGTAAGGAGATCTTATTATAGATATAGGAATATATATGCTTGGCTGTGGTTAATGGAACAAAACGTATAACTAGTGAAGCATTTTCAGAATATTATAACAGTGTTATTAACTTGCCGCAGCGTGTTGAAGCTATATAGAAACTCTTATATGAACCATAACTTTCTTTACTGTCTCTGTTAAATGCAAGAAAGAATAAAATTGTCAAATTATACAATTTTTACCTTAATTGATTAGGTTTTAGCAAAGAAAGCCCATTCAAACATGATTAACCAACAAACGGAGATATGTCTCCAGAGACAAAACTTGTGCACTTTTGTGTTTACACTATTGAGTTTGTACTATCTGGACATGGCCATGCTTCTCTCAGCACTCTAACCCACCATATATCAAGCCCATGCACCGCTATTAGATCTTTCTGTGACATCTGATTTACACACCCTGGCAACACCCCAGTGGGACTGTCCCCTGTTCCTAGAATAACCTCCAGTTTTTATTGGAAAAAAAAAAAAGTCACTCGAACAGAAACCTGAAGATAAAAATGCACTGCATGTGTTTGCACTGTGGACTCAGTACCTGGGGCTAAAAAGCTCTTTCAGTTGCCATGAATTACGTGCAAGCCAATGCTGAAGGAAGATATTAGATAATTAGCTACTAAAACATCTGTGTGTGTGTGTGTGTGTGTGCGTGTGTGTGTGTGTGTGTGTGTGTGTGTGTGCGTAAGAGGGATTGGGGGTTGGGGGGCAGCATGTTTATTTATGTGCATGTGTTTGGATATAAATATATTCAGAGCAGGCCAACTTAAAATGAATATATTTCCACTTGTCAATCCCTTCTCCAGTGGCTGCAGGGAGAAGGTGAAAAGGTGAGCCCTCTGCTTTATTCCAATCTGCTCTCGGGTGGATCAGGGGCTCGATGTATGTGGAGTGTTGCTTCAGCCATTCACAAAACGCTGAGCAATAAGGGATGGGGTGAAGCCTGTTGTTTGCACATCCTCTCCGTTTGGATAATGATGTGATGAATGGAAAGAGGGAGAGAGTGGGAAAAAAAGAAAGGGAGAGAAAGATTTCAAGGCTAATGCCTGGGGGGATGTCAGACAAACCTGTATATGTGTAATAACCGCGGAGGTTAAAATGCTACACTGGCACTAGAGATGGCTGCCAAATATTTTGACATCCACTCTACCTCCTCCGCACAGCTGCTGCTGAGGTGGAGGAAGAGAAAGATGATTTAGAGCGGAGAGGAAGAGAGGGAGATAGATTAATGTGAGTGAGAAGAGGAGAGAGAGCAGGATGTGAACGAGTGTGGGCTATGGACGAGTTGATGTACAGTCAGCAAGCGAGAAAGAAAGAGAAAACTGCCTGTTTTTTTTTTAATATATATTATTTATTTATTTTCCCCGCCTGCGATGCCTTGACTGTCTGTTTCCCTTGATTTCTCTCTCCCGGCGCTCCATGCCCGAGGATGCATCCACGCCGCTATTCGTTTCAAGGTTGTTTCTAAATGTGACTGATGCGTACAGGCGGCGTGCTGTTTGCTTTGCTTTCCTTCACTACGCCTGTGCGATAAAAAAGGACTGTCACAGCATATTAAAAGTGGCAGATGAGCACACAACCCCCGATGATGCAGATGGACGTTTGAGATGGTGCTGCTTCCACTGTAACCTCATCCTGCGTTCGATTCGTCCGTGTCGGTGTTCCTCCTCCTCGAGTTGTTGAACGTTGCTTCAAAACTCGGTTACAGAGCTGCAAGATGGGTCACTTGATGCACTGCATTTATTACCAATTGAAACAGGCAGGGAAATTACTTTTGCAGCAGACGCAGTAGGCTTTGTTTGTGTGCAAGTTGTGTGCGCGTGACGCCTTCATAACCCCACAGGGGCTGTATATATAGATTGTGTCTTTCATCTCCCTTTTATTCTGGTGTGTATGGATAAATAACTCCTGTTCCCTTTAGATTAGCTGTGACCTTTTCACCCTCTCTATATGCACCTAGCAGGCACTTACAGCTCTTATGCAGTGATTGCATTGTGAATCCTTCATTGTAACAAATGTCAACTTCATTGATTGGCCATCTTTGCCCAAAATAACAGGCAGCCAGAGTCGGTAGAGGAAAGGGGCAAGGGATGGGGAGACTCTGCTACTGGCATGGGGTACTCCAGCTGTGTGGAATGTTTGTCATGAGAGATTGCAGATAAAATAGAAAACCTTACTCATTAACTTCAAGTCCACGGCCCCAGATTTCATGGATTAATCAATGCTAACCTACTTTATCAAAGACACTTATCTTCCACATACAGAAATCTATGCATGTCCCTGGTAAAGGGGTCGATAACAGGAAATATTTCACATTGTCCACCCTTTTATTTTTTTTCTTTCCTTCCCGTTGCTAATTCTCCTCCTCTCTTCTTCTCTCCCCACCACCCCTCCTCTCTGCCTCGCTCTGTCACTACATCTGTGTCTCTTCTTTTGCCTAAATGTCCTTGGGATTGGAGTGCGCGTGTGGAGAAGGGAGGCCCATATCAGATAACTTATTGGTTCATTTTGCCCATCTCTTTCCAATAATGTGTAACATTACCAGTGTTATTAGATGGGAGATTAATGGTGCTTGGCCCTGCTCCTCCTCCTCCTCCTCTTCGGGATGAGACGTAGAGGAGAAAAGATAAAGGAGGGAGAGGGCGAGAAAGACTGCTGGAGAGAGATGAACGGGAAAAGGAAAAGGTGGGGGATGAGAATGAGCGAATCCTCCTTGACTCTGGGGGCTTCGGCGTCTGACTCAGCCCTGTAGTTAGAGGGTCATTTCATAGAACTGACTGGCTGACAGCGGGGGCCTGAACTTCTTGATCTGTTCCCACTTTACGCCTTCATCCTAGATCCCTCCATCACCTCCAATCTCTGGCCTCCTCTGCTATCTATCGCTGCATCTTCCTGAGCGCTGCCATTCACCAGCGTTTGATCCCCCTCCTTCGCATCAATCAGCACAGACAGCAGAGAGAAAGGAGGGATAACTTGTCTTGCAGTGCTTAAGGTGTTGTCTCTGCCATGTCAGTCTGGTCCTTTGTTTATTTATGCACTTGCTTATGTTTTTATTAGCTGCTACCTTATCCCACCCAAATTGGCACTGGCTTGGAGGCTAATGTTTAAAAAATTATTCAGAGATGCCCGTTCCTTTCTTTTTAAATTTAAGTCATTTGTTTAGTCTGCTCTATATCCTCTCTTCTGTCTGTCTCTCCCCCCGCCCCCTTTTTCCCTTCGCTTCTCCCACTCTCTGTTGTGTGCAGTAATAACTTGCTCATTATTGGTTGTAAGAAATATCTACTAAGAGATTATGGCAGATATAAAAAGCTCACAGGTGATGGGAGTCAGAGCCTCTTTGCATCCCTAATGAGGCCTGGGGGTTGCAAAGCGTGCTCTGCAGAGACGCATCCTCCAGTAGCCCTGCACGGAGGCCAAAACTCAGCTTAGCAGGATACAAACTCTGCACGGTCCGGCCCATCTCAGATGGGCTGCAGTTCAGCTCTGCTTGACCTTGCTTTGTGTAATTAAAGTATTTACTGCAGGCTCCTTTAGTCTTTTGTCATTAAGACTGGAGTTTTGCTGAACAAATGTCTTGCTATGTAGTTTCTTGCATCCCTGTTTTTTTTGTTTCTTGTTACCTTTTCTGCTTGATTCAGGAGAACAAACTCTGGAGCTGAAAAAACTAAAAAGCAGCTCATTTTACCACAATACATTCCAGTTTTGAGAGCAGACTATTTCTTCTAAAATCTATTTGCTTTAAAAATAAAATCTCTTCTCCAGGTTTTGGCTTTGAGATTAGTATTTTATGTTCATTGCGATTGTTTTTCTTGGGATATGACGTCTGCAGCTAGTATCAGTTTGTTTGCAACTAGAGATTGCATTGTTGGGTATTGATTGGTCATTATGTCTTGTACCTAATTAATTAGCAAAATAATCCTGGATGCTTATTTATTTAAGAAGACAATTCCATGACCCATCTAATAGTAAGTGTTGGAAGCACAGTGAAGTGATCGTGGTTGACAGAGCGGTTTAGATACTATACATTGGTGTGAAAAAGTGATTGCCCCCTAACCCTACTAATGTTCAATCCACCTTTGACTAACTACATAATTACAATGTAATAAATTAGGCAAAGTGTATAGTAAGTAATGAGTGTCACATTTTTGAATGAATGTAGAGAAAGTACCTTTATTTTAATATTTTCAGATGAATGGATGAGAAAGTTCTTTATTATATATTTTCCACTACAAGAGTCCTTGCAATGTTGCAGCTAAATTAACAGCAAAATAATTTGCAGGAAAGTTACTTTTTTGTTGTTGTCGTTCTGAAATGATCCAAAGTGATTTTATACAACATTCAGTTGGATAAAGCAGCATTCGGTTTCTACATACCACAGATTTGGAACAAACTTCCAGAAAACTGTAAAACAGCTGAAACACTGGGTGCCTTTAAATCTCAACTTAAAACCCACCTGTTTAGAGTTGCTTATGGCTAAATTAGGGTTAGAGTGTGGGTTTTGATGTCTTCAATGTTTTTATGTCTTTAATGTTTTTCATTTCTTTTTATTTCTTTTCTCACTGTCTACGTTTTTTCTTTTTTTTTTAGTCTCTCTTTCTCACTGTTTATTCAATGTCATATGCTGTTTTTATTTTAATTATGTAAAGCACTTTGAAATGCCTTGCTGCTGAAATGTGCTATACAAATAAAATTTGATTGATTGATTGATTGATAAATCTTTGTGTGAGTATTACCCTTGAACATATTGCTATGAGGCATTAGCAACTCATAATCCACCAACTTTACCATCTTTTGTAAATCTAATTTATTAAATGATTAAAACAGATGATCTGTGTAGTGCAAATATGAGAACTAATATCAACTTCAGAAAACCTGACTTCATAAAGATTCTAACTATGTCATTAAAACGGTGGCATAATATGCTGTTATTCACTGTTGATACTTTTTTTCAAATTGCAAATTAAACTCCTCTTTATCAACGGGAAATATTTTCCCCCAAAGTACTTTCTGTTCAAAAACAGCACTAAGCTTTTATATTTAGCGAGTTGTTCTCATGTGGAAACTTCAAAATCAAAACTCGGGTCTTGGGAGAATAAATAATAAAGTTAACTATGAGGCAGAATCAGTAGCAGAGAATTTGTTAGCTGGAGTTTTTGGGTAAATCTAAAGATTTCGTGGAGTTTTGAATATCACAATGACCGTCTGCGTGAAGACCTGGGCAACAAAGCAACAATTAAGAGCGATTGAAAGACGGGTGGACAAAGGAGAGGAGACCTGGAACATCTTTGGTCACCACAGAAATGGCAAGGACAAATGTCTGAATCATTTAAAGCTCTAGAGAGAGGGATCTGTTACAATGGCCAGTGGCAACAGGGTCTGTGTTTTGGATTCCATGGTGCACCTTGAGCCAGCGCTGCTCTCTCCCGTCCCTTCATCTTTTTACCTTTCTGTGACTAACATGTAATTGCCATGGAACAGAGGGAAAGCTTCCCAAGAGGAGTACGAAAAATGTAAAAAGGGGTTAAGTGTGGCAAATTCAAGCAAGGTCGAAACAATTATTTAAATGGCTGGTCTATCTTGTTGTATAATAAAGTGCCAAACATCCACACAAAGACTCATTCTGTCAGGCATTCCGAGTAAGATCTGTCCTTTTTTTCTTAGGCCTGTGACAGCCTTTATTCAGTGTTTGTTACCCTCTTCGACCTGTGGGGACTATTAAATGTCACTACAATTTAAGTGAAGAAGAAAGACAACTTCACCTAACTTCAGAACATCGTTGAAGGTCAGACGTTTCTGTGGTGGCAAACACACACACTCACAAAGTTTCACACTGCGACAAAAAACAAACACGTTTCTACAAATTCAAACCAACATTGCTCTTGCACTCTTTTGTTATCTGCTCTTTCTCTGAAATGTTGCTCTCTTTTTGTACGTGTCTTTGTAAAGATTTCTTCTGTTTTCTCTCATGCACAATTGACTAAACGTTTGCCTTTGGGCGGGGGTGTTTTCTTAAAGGGTTTCACTCGGGGGTATCAGATATCGACTGTGATGTTTTTATTAAAGAAGCTTGTTCTGTGAGAGGGAAGTTGCTCTGAAGCAGGAGGGATTCGCAGGACACTCTGTCACAACCGATTTCTTTCCCAGGATGATGAGAATTTAAGCACTGTCATGAAATGAATATGTGTGTGTGTGTGTACCTGTGGTTGTGTATGTGTGTGAGAAGACTCGCTTCATTATAGGGAATCTACTGCTTTGCAAAGCTGCACTTGTACCACAAATCTTTAATATTGTGTCACATTATAACCACAAACATTAATGAATTTTATTGGAATTTTATGTTGGACCAGCACAAAGTAGTTTATGAACTGTGAAGCTAAATGAAAAGATGCTTTCCAACATTTTTTTCCAATTAAAAATCTGAACACTGAACACGTCGTACCCATGGGAAATTATGGTGTTGGCAATATCATACTGTGGGAATGCTTTTCTCCAGCAGGATAAAGGAAGTTGGTCAAAGTTAATGAGAAGTAGGTCAAAATTAATGTAGCTAAATACAGTTTTTGACTGCAGGAACCAGGCAAGGTTTTTTTTTTTTTTTTTGAACATTACTTACCTTCTTCATTTCTACTCGACTAATTACCTGTCCGTAGAGTTTGCAGTGACTTTACATGAGTAGTGAAGAGCAATCATTTCCTGTTGAACAAACGATAACCCCTGCGCCACTTTTATTTAGTTTTGTAGCATTTTACAGTTGTGCAGTACCTTTGTGTTGGTCTGTCACACAATCCCAGTAAAATGCATTGGAGTTCATCATTGAAGCGCGCCAGAATTTGGAACGTTTCGAGAGGCTTTTGCTGAACACCGTTTCTGTTCGTCTGTGAGGTAAAAAAACCTACTTTTCAGTCACGGAGCAACAATTTATTACAATTTGTTTGTCTGGCCCTGAAGTCCTCATTACGCATTCATGGAGCAGACACAGATAGGGCTGCAAGGTCACCATCCGGCAGGCCAAATGGAGACGCGTCCCTCAATTTAGCAACTCTTCGGGGAGCACCGCCGATGCCACTCGCTGGTACACGCACAGACATATAGACGGCATAGTTCTTCTTCTCCTTCCTCTCATTTTCTTTGCATAGACAGAAAAGCTGTAAAATGGCAATCAAGCACAAAATGTAATCTAAATGCTAAGTGACACTAAAATAATACACAAACAGCACATTGTGGGACAGATAAATTAGAAAGATTGAGTTTTTCAGTTGATCTGCCTGTCATTGAAAGGTGCCCTAGTGGCAAAATGATGCCTCAATTTGACAAAAATGAACCTGATTTCATATTTCTGAGTGCTTATCATTCAGCTAAGGATATCGTTTCCAGGAGTATTTGATCACTTCACTACAAACAGTTCTCCCAGACGGCTTTGTTGTATCTTCCTTTTGCTCATTAAGCCGTTCATTAAAGGATGGCCTTGTCTGGGCCTACAGGGTGTGTATATATGTATGTGTGTGTGTGGGTGCGTGAAAAAGTCAACTTCAAGTGTGTGCGTGTGTGTGTGTGTGCGTGTGTGTGTGAGTGTGAGGCGTAACATTTACTGTATGTTTGCACAATCTTCCCATTATCCACGCTTTGTGGCACTGCGAGTGTGGATGCAGATTTGCTTCTGTCAAGGTTAATAAATGAAGAAATCAAGGTGAGTGTGTCTCAATCCCTACATGAGGACACTGGGAGGGGTGCTTGGGTGGGGGTTTGGGATCAGACACCCAGCTGGTACCTCTGAAATTTTAATTAGCCCCTCTCTGTTTTCCCCTCTCCACCTCCAGACATTGTGGCTGAGCCTCCAGACCATCAGTGGAACTATTTTGTACCTCAATAAAACCCCATCCAGAGATGTGATGCTGGGGAGTTGTGGTTTGAAGTTTAACGGGAGCCCCCTTACTCCCACAGCTTATTATAACACATCCTCCCCCACGACTCAGTCCTAGTTTATTGTCTTACTATCTGGTGTCTTTGTGGATATTTAAAATGAATATATTTAAAAGGTGAAACTTGGTGGGTGTAAAAGGAAATGTCAATCTCTATATGTTAAAATCTAGATTTATTCATTTAAACTAGAAAATTATGTCTGACTTTAATATGGTTTTTATCATTAATTAGTATGTCGTTTTGTAGCATGCAATGATCCATTTCTTGTTGAAAGATTTAAGAGTTTTAGTTTTATAGCTTGTAAAACTCTATAAAACTAGAAAACCTTCCTAGTTTGGGGAACCAAAAATGAGTTTTCACCAGACAATAAAGTCAGAGGGCTTCTTATAAAAAAAAGAAGAAACAAAAGCTTTTCTGCCTTTCACTTTTGCTGCTAGTTGCCAATACACTTAAATGCCAATGCTTTATTATGCTAAAGATATGTTGCTTTTTTATTACATGCGTTTGTTAAAGGTGGAGGGCATAGTGTAAAAACGACTTTATTGGGCTTTGTATTATGTCATGTCTTTTCTTCATCAAAAACATACCTGGAGTTTTGCTTTGATTCTTTCATCCATGTTTGAGAAATCCTTGAATCTTGCAGTCCAAAAGCTAAGCTTCTGCCTCACATAAAACCCTGCCCCCATTTGGATACAAACCAAACTAATAGTAGTTGTTTAACTCTCTACAGGCTAATTTGTTTTAGACATTTTTTAGAGCATGTTGATTTAAATTTAAATTCAACATCGATTATGAAACTCTTTTGCAGTGTTGTAACTGTTGAAGTGTTTATTTTATACACACTGTGCGCGACATTTGATTATCATTTTAAAAGGAGAGATGTATGGTATGAGGATATTGCAGAAGAAAAAAAAAAGCTAATTTCCACCTTCTGTCCCTGGACAGATTGATGGTAATCAAGTTTCAGTTGATACAGAATGATACTTTCTAACTTTTTTTCTACTTCTGTGAGAAAAGTGATACACTCTCTCTGGAGAAAACTTGAGAGACATTCCTCTCTTTATCAATATCTTCACACGTAGACCCGGACACACTCGTGGTCATGTCAGAATTGATCTGGAATAGCCAGATAAGGTTTTTCAAAGTTGTCTTTTAAAATATCTTCTTAGCAGATTATCCTCATGCTTTGAATAGATTTCAGTTCAAAGTTTAGGACATGTTCAGATATTCAACATGAAAGAGATGGTAAGAAGAAGACTTGCGCTTATTGAAAGGAATTCCATTTCACAACAGAGATGTAAGGCTCTCCTCTGTATGTTTGCCATATTTCACATGAACTGCAGATGGAACTATTTGAACACATGAATAATTTTTATCATCTTTAATCCGTAACAGTTAAGTCCAGAGGACCAAATTAGATCAGCCCACGTTCAGCTTTCAAGACTGGATGTAAATAAAAGGCACAGACGATATGAAGGATAACAAAGATTTTGATGAAGTAATAAGTGCACCATCAAAGTGTTCCCTTACATCAAATAGACATGACTCACAAGCACTAAAGCCTCCAGCAGCAGTGCAGGAAGATGCATAAAAGCTCACTTTAACATGGCAAGACTGTTGAATAGATACAGATTTACTATCTCTTTTTAGATTTTAGCCTTGTATCATTCTCTCATTAATGGAAAGTTTTAGTTATTTTCCATGAGTGCTGCTGTAAGACATTACTAAAATTAAAAAATAAGGTATACATCTGTGAAGAGGTACTAAAGTCCACTTTGTAAAACTTACCTGAAAAAAATACAACAAAACAAACTTCCAGCTAAAGTTCTTCAGGGTTTTTTGCTTTTGTTTGCTTTATTTTTTATTTTTTTGCTGTATTGTGAAGTTGATTTTTGGAAAAAGTTAGTAGAAATGGCAACATTTGAGCAAGCATCAAAAACAGCCCTGGATCTGCAAAAAAAAAAGAAATCTTTTTATGCTTGCTTGAGGTGATTTTTTTTTTTTTAGTTTTTTTTTTTAGAATGGGGTTGTGTAGCACAGGGAGAAGATAAAATCAACCACGTCCAGATGCACCAAACATATTAGTTATGTTGCATGAGCAATCCAATCTTTCTGCCCCAGGACAGCAAACAGAAATTACTGATGAACATGAAAGAATGAACACAACATGCCCACATAAAATTGTTTTTCATCGCACTCTGGTATTTTTTTCCATGTGATCAACTTGTTGGGTATTGTTACAAGATGTGTGATTTTCATCATAACCATGGGTAAATATCCACTCGTGTCATGATATTAATATTTAAAATTTTAATGCTTAAAAATATTAAACTTGCTCTTTTGCTTCAAATAAAATAACTGCTCCTACTGCTGGTAAAGTAGTTTATCATATTGATTTTTATATTTATAAAAAAGTTGTTGATATTTTAGTCATTATAGTAAATTCTTTTTTTTTGTAATTCTGCTTTTTTTAGGCTACCACAAATATGAACAATTAAAGCTTTTTAATTAGTGTCATCAGACCACAACATTTCATGCTACAGGGTTTTGTGGGATTTTGGCCGGGTGTTGATCTTTAACTAAGGTTGCTGTCTTGCACCCCTACTTCTTTGTCTGGACTAGTAGAAAAAAAAAAACTGTTTGCACTATGACTTTTTTTTTAAACTAGCAGGCATATTTCTAAAAGGTTAGTTTGTCTTGTAGGCGAAGGAAGTGCAGCTGCTTTCAGCTGTGTGTACTGTAGTAATGGGTAAGGGCCGGGGGTTGGCATTAATTACTGACTACTCTCAAATCATTCACAATTTTTATGACACTGTGCTTAACATGTTAAAAACTTAATAGCACCTCCTGTCACACTGTATGATTGAAGATACCAGATATTATGCTGCTGCAGCAGATCCCTGTCAGAAATGACTGACAGAGATCTCAGTCCTACAGTTAATGGACTTCAGTTTATGGTGACTAACACCTTTATTATGAAACTTACTGTAAGATGGAGGGAAAAAGACAAATTCATATATCTCAGGTCGCCATTGATGGTGATCTAGAGTCTGTGCTGAATCAGTGATCGGTGCATCTGTCACATTGAATGACCAAAGAACGAAATCAAACTTTCCATCCCAAATCTTCTTAAACATTTTTCCCAACAGAACATGTTGTCAAAGATGGCCAATAATTGCACAGTTTGGACTCACCCATCCATTCCTTCTACTTATCTGGGGTCTGATTGCGAGGGTAGCAGCCTAAGGAGGGAAGCCTAGACTTCCCTGTCCCCAGTCACTTGTGCCAGCTCCTTTGGGGGAATCCCAGGGCATTCCCAGGACATCTGAGAAACATAGTCCCTGCAGCATGTCCTGGGTCTTCCTGTGGGTCTCATCCCAGTTGGACGTGCCTGGAACACCTTACTGAGGAGGCATCCAGGAGACATCCTAACTAGATGCCCGAGCCACCTCAACTGGCTCCTCTCGATGTGGAGGAGGACCGACTCTGCTCCGAGTCCTTCCCGGATCAGACCGCCAAGGTCTTTGCTCTCAGCCACCACCCATCAGACATTGTACCCAAACCTCTGTGGTCCCTAACAGAGGTGGTTGGGCTCATGGGAAGAAGGACCCACGTCTCTTCTTTGGGCTGTGCCCAACCAGGCTCCATATGTTAAAGTCCGCCCAACAGGCGCTCGCCAACATGCCTCACCTCCTGCCTTGGGGCCTCGGTGACCCACGTCCGGGCGACAAAACACTGTTTCTATTGGTTTTACTCATTATGAGGGGCATTTGGGGTGCACTTTGTCTGGACCCTAACAGGGTAACCCAAGAGGCATGAAGCCTCTTACCACTTAACTCCTGGGATTATTGGGACACTCAAACCCCTACAGTGATCATTTTGAGTCAATTTATCAAACTTTTCCTTCTTACTTAAGAATGGTTTGACCAACAGGCGCATCACTGTTATATGACACACTGTAAAGTTTTTTTTTTTTTTCTGTCAGTGACTGTAAGCGAGTAAGTAAATGTAGCTCTTCTGTTCTGAAAGAGTGAAGCCCTCGAGATATACTCAACTGTCTGGGGGGGAAAAATCAGCTTGATGATAACATCTATTTGGTTAACTATTGTAGTAGATGAAGTTTATTCCAAGTCTAGTCCACACAATGAAATAACAGCTACCATAATTTCTGGACTACAAGCCAGTCCTTTTTTTCACACACTTTTAACAGAGTGATGCAGCCAAGACATGGCTATTTTACAGCAGGCTTTGAAAGGCTAAATTGCTCAAAACGATAGAACGAGTTAAAGAGCAAATTTGGTTTGAAATGATAGCGACATTGAGAGTGACAACATAAGAGAAAGTGAGGAAGTGTGTAGAAGGCTGTTCAATTCCAACACTGAAGATGACTTTTACTGGCTTTAGTGTGCAGTAGGAAGCTGAAGATGGCGATCAATGACTTTTCTCTTTTTTTCTAAGCAACTGCGTTACAGCCACTGTTTGACAAAAGCATTTACTTTTTATATGTTACGCTACATATTCTATTAAAAGTTTAAAAAAATCTTTCCATGCTAATATCGCATGTTTCAATGGAAACCCTTTTCAAAGCTAGTTAGTGCGGCTTATATTTAGTAGTCCGGGATGTTGTCTGTTGCGGTCAGTAGTCCAGAAATTATAGTAATCCTTGACTTTGTGTGCTACTGACCGCATGCTATTTATAAATAGAAATACCTATGTGATCTCTCCTCTTTATCTTGCTATTATGTAATTCATTGGTGGGAAAGCAGATTCCACTGGAATTGCCTCACAAGTTCATAAGGTAGCGGTATTTGTTTTCAAGATAGATTTTTTTTTTCTTCCTTTAACAACAACAAAAAAAGATTTATGATTTATGTGCCACGTGTTTCCAGCAACTTTCTGTATATTAAGCTCATTAAAGAGAAATCTACAGGAAGTGGGTGAGGCACACTCCATTATTTATGGAGGTGTAATTATCTATGGTGTCACAAGCAGGCAGGAATTTACAGGACCCGGTTCTGCATCAGCACAATGGCTAGCTCGGTAATGAAGCGAACACACCTTCAGGCTTTACAATTCACAATCTGATGCGCTTCACACTTTGCTGTTGCCCGATTCGTCTGCATATCTCACAAAAGGCATGTCAAATTTCCCATATGTTCCCATAGTGTTGCTGTAAGTCTACTCAACCTGGTTGTTGCTTTTCTATGACGGGTGCATAGAGGAAAAACCCTACAATGCGATCACAAATCATTAATTTAATTGAAAAAGTGAAACTCATGTATTGTGTGTTCATTACAGAGTAAGGCAGAGGTTCCCAAACTGTGGGGCGCACCCCCTAGGGGGGGGCGCCGTGCCATTGCAGTGGGGGCGCGGGATGCCGTCTGGATAAAAAACTAAACATGAACGCTGTATGCGCTGGGTTTTTACCTTAGAATGGCCAACTCTGTTATTCCTCTGTCAATTTGATACAGTAGGGGCTTCCACACTTCCTATATCCGTGTCCTTTTGACACGGATATATGACTAGCTAATATCAATGCATCACCTTAAGCTTAACAAGTAGCCTGTAGGCCACCGATGTTGTTGTCTATGTCCAGCTGCGTACATTCATTTTGCCCCCCATAAAGCCGACCCCCCACACACACCCGCATACACACACATGCACACACACACATCGTTCAACCAGACAGCTATTTGTAATCCATAGGGGGGTCCCAGAAAAAGTTTGGGAGCCACTGGAGTACGGTATTCAATGTGTGACTGTAACTGTTGAGACTGACTGGCAGCAGATAATAAATGTAAAAATTTGACACCAAGTTAAAATATTTCACACAGCTAACAAAGAAGGATTTTCAATAAAGAAATCTTGTTGCCAATCATCTTCTTTGAGAAGACTGCTGACTTGACATTCGTCAAGCAAAGCAACAGATTGACATTGCTAAAGAAGCTGGGTGTTCAGATACCTTTGTCTAAGTATATTGATTGAAAGGTGAGAGGAAGAAAAAAATGTAATGGGAAAAAGATGCAAACAACATGGACTGAAGCCTTTGCATTAGTTCAGAAGAAGTTCACACAAGTTGTGGATGATGACTTGAGACAGGGCCTCATTAATCAAAACACATGAGTATTTTATGGGCAATAAGTGTCTAATTTTTAGTTAAGTGACTTATGAACCAGGGCAAAATCAGAAGCGTTTTATCTGAGTGAAGGAGAAAAATGACCGGACTGTTGCCAAAGTCCTCTTTTCAATTGGAATAAAATTTTCCAGTTTATTCACAAATCAAGGTCTCAGAGTCTTGAGGAAGAGCGAAGAGACAGAATCCAAGTTGCTTGAAGTCCAGTGTGAAGTGTCCACAGTTGATGATTTGTCATCTGCTTGTTGTTGGCTTTCTATTAAGTCCAAAGTTAGAGCACCATCTCCCTGAAAAGTTCAGAGCACTCTTACCTCAGCCATCAAACTTTATGGAGTTGCTGATTTCATTTTCCAGCAGAACGTGGGATTACTGTTGTGTATATAAAAAGATATTTAAATATGGTGAGATGCCTCTGCTCTTTCATTGTTGTATAATTACCTATATATAATTGCTTTTAAGTTGAGCAAGAATAATGATGAAAAAAGTATTCCTAAATTAACATAAGGAGACTGTGCCATAATAAGATTGACAAGGCAAAAAATAAAGTGGAAAAAAATAATACACAGAGTTGGAGCAGGGTGTGAACAGAGACAGAAGTCAGTCAAGCTGGCGAGTTCTCTCTCTCTTGCGTCCAGCCTTTGACTGAGCGTACAGACTTAGCAGCAGCTTCCACAGCAGCTGCTACAGCAACGATGGGGTCATTTACATATAAATGAAAGTTGCCGATCACACGCTGCTGACCCCATTTATTTTAGCGCACAGACAGACGGGCAGGCAAGGCAAGCGCCAGCGAGTTGCCGAATTACTCCAAATTACCGCATTTCCATCTCCACATCAGCCCTGTCAGGCCTGCAACCATCGTCCCAGCAGTTTTTTTTTTTTTTTCCCACTTCCCCCGCTTCTTCCACCACCCACCACCAGGAGTGACTCTAATTGGCAGTGTTGAATTTAAAGGACCTGGCAGTAGCTGTGGCTGTCACCAACCCAGGACAGCACAGCAAAGAAACAACATTGCCAGTGTATCACAGCCTGCCACGGCATTGAACATTGCGGAGAGCAACACAGTCAGGTTGGCGCTGTATGCAAACAGCCCGGCAAACTTTGCACATCAAATAACACCATTCGGCTTTGCACAATCTGGCAAGGTGGATGCAACAAGTCTGGTCGTCATCAAGGGCAAACTTGCTTAACTGTGCCTTGGCTTTTTCTCGTTTCATTCCTCAAATTGGGCTATCCAATTAGCTACTTGTTTCTGGTCTTGTGTTCATCAACCCTTATTTCTCTTCTCTTGCTTCCATTCCAATGGCATCAGTCCAAGTGAGCATCAGGATGTAAATCCAGAGCCATATGTCCTATTAGCATGTCCATCTCAGCCTTTCCTTACATAGGTAATGTCTCATGTGTTCACACAAAAAAACACCATTCCTAACTAAAGAGCCCTACATTTAAAGGTTTTGCAAGACAGATTAATGCTACGAATCCTAATGTGACAGCTGTGTCCTTTTCCAGCCAAATAGTGAGGTATCTCAGTGCAGAACACAGAACTATTTTCCTCTTTTCCTGAAAAAGAGCAATGAACCCTCCTGGGGGAAAGCAGCAAAGCAAGTCCTGTAGCTGTATTATTTAGGTGGTAAAGCAGCCTTTCTCCCCTCTTATTTTTCTCTCCGCTGTCTTATTCTTGGCTGACCAACCACACACCCTTATTAGTTCATTAAATGGAGTCTGCCGCCAATACAATCCTCACAATATGAGCAAGGGGAAGGAACCGAAAGGAGGATATGAAAAGAGAAAAAGTCCAGACACCTCTCTCTAATTACCTGAGATTGATGCAACCAATGAACATCCTTGTAATCAGTGTTGTTTTTATTTGTTTAATGGTAGGACAGGGATCACAGGCAGGCTGACCCACTGTGATCATTAACAGTATTAATGCAGGCAGAGGCATTAGCAACTCCTCTCTGCTTGCCTGCTCTGGAAACAAATGTTTCCGTGTTATTTTGTCAATGGATATGTCCGTGTGTGCTCCCTGCTTCTTGTCTGGATGTGTTTACATCGCTGAGGACCGAAATTAGCCAACCATCTATGCCCATCTGGATTCACTTATTAAGATGGATGTTGCTGTGTACGGGATCACTCCAGAGCGGAGCTCTCACACTTTTGCTGACAATGTAACTGTAAATAGATGCTTTTTGCAGAGTGGCTGCTATACTCCTGATTAGTGACATAAAAGTTTTCATTGTTTTTATTAAACATAATGGCTTGGGATGTTCTGTTTTAGAGGGGTGATTTTGAGGTAATTGAAGTAACAAAAATACAAATAGAGTACCTCTTCCCTGGTAAAATATAAGATTTTATGTGAAAAGATGACATAATAAATTATTTTGAATCTTTTTTCCCACACATAATGTGACATCTGATCTAGTAGAAGGAAAACAATCAAAAACAAAATAAAAACAATTACCATGTTGTCTGCACACCCTTGTACTACTACTTTGTTAAACATAAGTTTGAATAAATCTTAGCATTCAGTGTTCTTTGGTTGTAGTCTTTCAGCTCCCCACACCATGACTTCATGTTATTTGCCTACTTTGGGAAAGTTCTCCTAATCCACCACTTTGTGATGGATTAAGCCTCATCAGTTGACCCACTAGGATCTTTTGTTAGACTTAGTTCTGGACCCATTCTAAGCCAACCCATTGTGTCATTTTCCACAAAGTCATTCTTTTATTGATTGATTTTTGGAAATGGAAGTCCTACTGGTATCTACAATGGCAGATAGAGGTTGAAGGGCCAAAAGAATTAGTTATCCTTCTGTAATCCTGTTAGCCTTCCTGTTATCTGCTGAAGCACCTCTGTACAGCTCCTCTGTAAGTCACTGAGTGTTGCTCCCCATTAATCATTACAGTAACAATTCAACATGACTCTCAACACTCTAAATGTTTGCACTAGAATAACAGAGATGAATTGCAGTTTTTTTTTTTCTCACCATGAAAAAACCGTATTATGCAGCTGACTAATTTTGAAGCAGATTTGTGTAGCAAACAAACTGTTCAGACCACAGGCTGCCATGTCAGCCTCTGTCCAAAACATAAAACTTTAAACACACACACTCATGTAAACCAAATGTTTGAAGGTCATACTAGCACAACAAGGTGTCCTGTCTACATTGATGCTGGATACAATTCAGATTTAATAAAGTAATTCACAAAAGAAATCCATTTTGTAGAGCAAATCTGGCCTGACAGATGTAGGCAATTTCATTCTCTGTATGGTATGCCTGAAATGGCAACACAGAATACAGGAAGAAAAAAAACACATAAAAAAAACTGACTAATCTGTAAGGTTCCTAAATATTTTTCTTTTTCAAACTTTGCAGTGTTCAATATGATGTATATCTACTTTTATAAAACAAAATTAAATTTCTCTGTATTTTTAGCAACCAGGTGTGCTATTGACTGTGAATGAAATCAGCCAATAATAATCTAAAAAAGCAACAGAATCATTCCACGTGAAACAGGTAGAGAATCAATGACCTCAAAATGATCCAAAATGGTGTCAGTATTGGGTCAGATACCAATCTTGAATTTTATTGAATTGTATCAGACCAAGCTAAAATTACTACCTTTTCTGTATGGATGGTATTAAATGTTAAGCGATTCAGGGAAAATTATAATTACAAATGGTAAACTAGAGATTGTTGGTTGACTAGCATTGTCACTAACTTATCATTTTGGTCCTATTTTTTCAGTTTGAATCCAAAGAATAAAACATCAACATAATTTTTTTTGGCATATGTAAGCCTGGGGAACTGTGTAATGAAGTGTCAGTTTTAAACTAATTAAAACTCTTCTCTAAAACAGTTTTCACACATCAGTACCAAGCATGTTTAGAAAAATGTGTGGGCAATTTGATTCAGCCTTTCTCCGCAGCTGCTCCTCACACATGTTCTTCACAGTGAGAGATTTTCTGCTGGGGATGTGCTCCTTCGGTGGAGACTGCAAGGGAAGGCAATGACAGAGAGAGCCTGTTAGAAGAGCGCAGGAGTCAGGACATGTTGCAAAAAAAAAAAAAAAGAAGAAAATGCCAGTGGAGGGAATGGCAGTGTTTCCTTTACAGCGTATCAAGAAGGGTGGTGGAGTCTCCTTCATGACTGTTTGTGATCCTGATTGTGAGGAACATAGAACTGAATATATTTACAATGTTGTCAAGCGACTGGGAAGCAGCATACAAGTCTTATCAGAAGTAGTCTTCACGCCTTGCACATTTGCACATTTACAGTAAATACTCCAGGAGATTTGCTGCTAAGTTTGCAGATTTTCTCACCCTCTCATCCTTATGAAATCTTACTTGCGGGCTGGTTGGGAAAACTCCCTAAAAACTAAAGTCAATGCTGCATCAGTTTTGTCTCTCACTACAACCTTTCTTGAACATAACAGGATTGCAATGCACATACAAAACCCATTTAGCATTTTATCATTAACATAATTCCATTCAAAAGTACACTGCTTATAAGTACATTTGCCATATTAGTTTTGATCTTAATTAGCAATTTGAACATCAGCCCTTTTTGTAGCTGTCAGGAAGGTAATACCTTCACGGTCAGTGTGTTCCGCCACTCTTCTTGGTAGACTCATACATTTTCAGCTTGTTTTCTTTTCAAGTCGGGCCTTTGTCGGGGGTAATGTAATAGCTTGGTGTCGGTCTGCTTTATCCATTTTGAAAGCAGTTTTTGATGTGTGTTTGGAATCATTATTCTGTTTGGACACACAATTGCCACCTGTCTCAAAGTTTCACCATGAGATGAAAGAAAATTAGATGAAATGTTTAAGAACAACCAAGACTTAGTGTGGAAGATGCATGATCACCAATCTGACAGTTTACAGTGTAATGTCTGTTGTGAAGGTGTCCAACAAGAAAGCAACAACTGCTCCAAAAAATTGACATGTTCATCCATGATTATGGGTCCAAGCCTAGGGAGTGGATAAAACTGGCAATGCAAGGCATTTCTGTTTGCCTGCCACATCGGAGCAAAGGAGTCCGTTGCAATTGTATGGATTTTTCAGAATTAGTTTTATTTTTAATTATTATTCTTTTCCACAAAAACGTGATAGGAAGAAAAGAACCAGAAAATACTGGGAAAAGTCTTAAATGGCACCCTGGTAGAAAAATGTGACTTTTACACACAGAAAAAAAAAACAAAAAAACATACACCTCAACTCCTAGGAGGCACTATTGTAAAAGACAATACATTTTGGTTAGTAAAACCTAAACCATAAATCTCTAAAAGATTTCCAGTCCAAATAATGTCAACACCTGGATACCAGCCTACAGAGTACATAATTTGCCAAAATGGACATACATCAACTTTATAATGGAGGCTTGTGCATATTTTTGACACTGTGGACTACAGAAAATTGACAATGAACTGTAACTGTCACATTTATAAAGATTAGCTAAGCTTTACTCCTGACAATAGTGTTTTGAGTCAAATGAAAATAACACATTTTGCTTTGTCATGATACTGATGTGGTTAATGGTTTTGGTTAAGTCTTGGAAAAATGAAGGGCAAAGTGTATTTGAGGCAGCCAATTGAAAAGGTGCTTCTTTGTGATACTTAATTGAGATATGTGGCTGTTTGTCGGAGATTTCCTAGCGCCTCCCACCTCCATGGGACAGACATGCTATTAAATGGCAAATGTCACAACTCCTACTGACGGGGGAGTGGGGCTCGGAATGAGTAATTAAAGTCGGTGGTGAAAATGAGTTGCGTGTTAACTGTTGACATAGTTTGTACATTTTCATATTAAATTCTTGACAGCCATGCCTTTCGCACTGTGGGTGTGGACCTATAATGGATGTCCACTTGTCAGATGGGATATAAGCTGAAATTTGAGTCTCTGCTTTACTGTGCCAGTGCAGTGTGTCAAGTTTAAGCGTGGGTGGTTTAAAAGAAAAAAGTCAGGTACAAGACTCGCTGGAGAAAATCCTTTTCCATATACATAAATGCCAGGTACATGTCACACACTGTGAAACAACAAGAGATTAAGAGTAGAAGTAAAATATGCAAAGGTCTAAGAACTCCCTTCATCTTCATCAGGAGCTCTTAAGACTCTTTTTGACGTGCCGCCTCTGGTGACTAAGAGTTCCCCTACCCTCATTGCTCACTCGTGCATCTGCATTTACACATGTGTGAATATATATGTGATTGTGGAAGCTTAACAACCACCTTAGCCCGTCGTTTAAGTGGAACACGTAGACCGATTTGTGAAATGACTCATTGCTTTCATTTCTCTACACTGTGCTCAGGCGCATGGGATGTTAATGAAGGCCTGGAATTGCAACTGCATCTTTGAACAGAGAGAGAGAGGGGATAAGAAAGTGTAAAAGCTCCAAAAAAACAACAGAAAAAGTAGAAAGTAAGGGCTTCAAGCTTAAAAGAGACAGAGATAGTTTGGATGCTGAAGCAAGTTTTTAGAAAACCCCACAGCTTTCTTTTTTATTTTCGTCTGCGACTTTTAATAAATATATGACTGAACTTTGGCATACATATTTTTATTATGCGACCTCATGTAGGCCGCAAAACCCAACAGTTTCTACCTCCTTACTTGTGCATACATGTGGACAAAACATATGCACATGCAGGGCACAGGAATATAAAACATTGGGGAGCTCTGATGCATTTTAAATCACCTGTCCCACCTTAGGATAACCTCCAGCAGGGCCCCATGATGTAGTGTCAGCAGTGACATTGGGATTCTATTAGCAGGTTGTGCAAGCCGCTGGCCCCCTGCCCTGTGGTGAGACCTACCATTGATCCGTCATGGGAGATGGCTGCTCCCCACTCCTCACTCCCATAGGGCTCAATTTGAACCATTCTAAAAACCTGGACTGAACCTTTTGCATGAAACCTACCTGGAGAGGGGAGAAAGCCGAAAGCCCAAGGTCAGGCATGACATTGGTGCACAGATAAAGACGGCCGGTTATGGTAGACATCGACCATAATGGACAGTGAAAAGTGAGGTTATTTGTTATTGATTCCCAATAAGGGGTCTATATAATGCCATTTATGGTTGGAGAGGGGCTAGTTTGTGTGTGGACAAGCCAGCCAAGTGCCGGGAGAATTTTCTGAAGGAGAAAAAAAATTAACCTCTTTCTCTCTTTCTGTTGCTCACACTATCTTTCTATTTTCGATGAGTGCCTGGTGATCTGTTTTCCCAGCCAGCCTCATTTGTATTTTTACTGAATTACAGCGGCTGCGCAACCTGAACCCACTTAAGCATGTCACTTAGCGTTTGTTGAAGTTAGCCGAGACACGGCCCTCATCAGGTTTCAATGGGGGAGGCTGTGGCTAAGTGGCCACTTGTCATGTTTATTTATTTCATTTTTCCAGAGACCCACATGATGCCTGTGTTTGCTGTCCAACCTGTTTAGAAAGAAATCCAACACAAGACGGATTTTTTATTTTTTTTATGGCTATATTTACTTTTGATATATTCAAACTTCAGTGTAATTTTAGATTTTATGCAATACATCAACACAAACTAAGTATACTTTTCAAATTGAACGCAAATGTTTCTGTAGTTTCAACATTTTAGTTTGTCTTCAGCACTCTCGAGTCGGTAGCTTTTAGGACCATGTTTTGCTGGAGTGAAAGCAAAAGGTTTTTATTTGTATGCTTACCAGTTTTTGCATATCTGAAGACTGACATTGTTACCCATTTTTTGCAAAATATCTCAGTCTGGGTCGACTTGGATAGCAAGTATCGGTGAGAAACAATGTCCAAGTCTCGGTCTCAAATGGATTTAGGTCTGGGCTTTGCCATTCAAACACTTGAACATGCTTTGATCTCTGACAGTGTGCTCAGTTTTGTCCTGCTGGAAAGTGAGCCTCTGCCTCAGTCTCAAGTGTTTTGCAGCAGTTGTAACAGCTTTTCTTTCAGGATTACACTGTATTAACTCAATCTATATTCCTGTCAACTCCGACCAGCTTCCTTGTCCCTGCTAAAGAAAAGCACAATGCCTCCACAACCATGTTGCACCGTGAGGTTGTTGTTTTCTAAGTGTCAGTTTTACTCTTACACATAGCACCTATGTGTGAAGGTGCTATAATAAAGTAATTTTGGTTTACTTAAAACCAAAATTAAGTGAGCTCAATTTTGTTTTTGTCTGAGCATTTTTGCTCTGAGCATTTACATTTTTGCAGTCTCTTCTTCTTGGCTTGTTGCAAGACCCACAAGCATAACTTTTTGAAACCTTTTTGAAACCTTTTAACAATGTTTTTTTTTTTTTGCTAGCATTCCATAAAGGCCAAATTTGCTGATAATTGTCTCATGCTGATATATCTTCCCACCTGAACTGTAGCTCTCTCCAGAGTTACCGTGACTTTCTTGACCGTCTTTCTGACGAACACTCATTTTGCTTGTCTTGTCAGTTTAGGTGGACAGCTGTGTCTAGAAAGGCTAGGGAGTCTTGATAAATCGGAACAGTCTACTGGAATGTGGTGGAACAAAAAGTCTGAAATGAAACATGTTTACACATAGTCAGAGGGTCTTTTAATCCTTTTTGACTCTCACAGTATGAAGCAACACCGAGTAACACCGGGGTATATACAAATTAACAGCATGAAAGTACAAACATATCAGGATATTGAAATTTCCCCCATGGTGATTTTTGTCTGCACCGGAGCAGCGAGACACTTCCCGGTGCCGCTCCATTTTATATGTATGGAAATCTCTCACGGATCCATGATATACATTATAGATGAGGGCTCCCGTTCTGCACTCAAGTCGCTGGAGCAGAATTTTCCATGATATGCACCCCTACTGCTGCTCGCTGCTCTTTTCTTTTCTCTCATCCCTCAATCCATTCATTTCTCCATCTATATGCCATCCCATTGGAGCCCTGTTTCATCCCTCCCCAGCTCTCTTTCATCCCCATCCAGCTCTTTGGTCTCTTATCATCTCATCCCTCCCTAAGTCAAACCTTACATCTTTACTTCCACTTATCCACTGGTCTTCCCCCTGCTCTTCTAAACTCCCCGCTACTCCTAAACTATGGAAGGAGCAAGTGAAAGAGGAGTATATGACCAGAGAGGAGGGAGCCCGCTGGGCCTCCCCCCCGCAGTGCCACCATACGTTGATTTGTCTCCTCCGGTTCCATATTGATTTTGTTTTAAACAAGGGGAAAAACACAAGAAGAATGAGGTGCTGGAGGTGATGTGTAGTAAGAAAAAGAAAGAAAAGACGTAAAGGAGAAAGAAAGTTAAGGGGGAGAAAAGACGAGAGTGGAAAAGTGGTTTTGAGGATCAAATCTATGAGCTGGATCCCCAGTGGTTCTGGGTTATTATCGGGAGGTTACTGTACGGCGGGTGAACTAAAAAATAAAAATGAAGGGGGCAGAGCAGGGAGTCATGGAAAGTAGGAGGGGAGAGAGTGTGAAATCTTTTATTTAAAAATCTCTCTCTTTATTCCCTACCCTCTTCGCTTTGCGCCTGCTAAATGAGTTCTGGGGTTGGCTCTGTGGCAAATGCATCTCATTCGACGTCATGCTACAGTTCCTGCCTTAAAATGATTCTCTGCTTAGTTCAATTTAAGTTGTGTGCAGAATAATCGATCCCCCCATTAATTCTACTTAGCCGAGCTTCGCAGTACAAGCCTGGGCTCGAATGGTCCACCAAGGCCAGCTGTGCTGAATGGCTGACCTTTACACAGCTCCAACTGCCATTGATTTTCAGTAGGACTTATTTCATGAACTGGGGGTTGGGACAGGGCGCCGAGATGAAGATGAACTATGAGGCAAAATCACTTTCTTCGGCTCTTTCCATTTTCTGTACACTCTTCTGTCTTATTTCTTTCGCCCTCCCTGTTCTCTTTAGTTTGAAATAAGCAGCAGGCACTGTATTGGCTGAGGCCTGTGGGTGGTATAGTCTGAGAGAAAATAAAGTGCCCGCCGTATGACCCATTGTCCCTCGTGTCTTATTATTGAGGTCTTGGTGTGTGCTCCATGCTCATGTATGTGTCCCTATATGCACGAGTGTATCTAGGTTGCACTCCTAAGTGCTTTGGGTTGCTGTCTGAGTGACACGGCCCCCTGATATTTGCAGTTAGGAAATGATGGTAAGTGGGATGCTTTAACCGACAATTAATGGGCTGTGCCTCTTTTTCGGTGCAGAGAAAATGAGCTCAGTCTTCTCACAAGCACAAGTTCGGGAAGGAGGAAAGAAAAGAATATCTCTCAAAATCGTACCCGATTTCCACAGGATTTATGGTCTCTGGTTTCATGAAGTTAAAGCTTCACAACGTCAGACAGATTTGCTCAGATGAACACACTGAATTGTGTGAAATAATATATTATAAAACCCAAGAGGTAAAGGAAGGAAAATGTAGGAGGCCTGAGATTGAGTTAGCTGGAGTTCACACAGAGTGCACCAAACGCCTGCCTCCCTCTCTTCTTGGCCTGCATTAGCTGTGTATCAGTGGCTTTTCACAGTAAAAAACATATTTAAATTTAATACCTGCTCATGAATACATGCATGGATACAAATACCTTCGGAAGGTGGAAGGCATGAGCAGCAAGTGAGGTCGTGGGCTGTCAAGAATGGAGCTGTAAAAGTGGAGGAGGGAGCATTATGAGGTTAGCGGTAGGAATGGTGATGCAGAAAGTTATGCTCACTCCCATTGCAGCTCATCAAGCTTCGGTTACTGGATCGTTTATTCTGAACCCTCTTCTTTTACGGCATAGGAGATGTCATGTCAGTCAAATGAACCTGATCTGGATAAAAGTACAGAACGAAACCACTGCTTGGGATTTTAGGACTTTAAATACGGAAACTTGCATGCATTTCTTACTCCAATTGTACTAGTTAGTTTGACCTTACTGAAATACATTATGCTGAGAATCATACTGGGATCGCTTTGTGCAGGTGTTTTTGTGAGCACATTTTGTCCCTAGCCTGTTTTCTTACTTTAAACACTATTGAGACTTGAAGATTAAGTAATGTTACAGTTAAGTAATGTTATCATTAATAGGTTATTGCTGCACCATATAACATGTCTTTGTATTCAAGTGAAATAAAATGAAGAAACTAAAAACAGTGATAGAGGTATTAGAAAATATGACTTCAAGTGTAGTTGAATTATTAGCAAACTTTTTTTTTTTATTGAGTGTACGGTTCCAATGCCACTTTTACTTTATGACGTGTGATGATTATTGAAGAAATAAAGGACCCCTTAAGAATCGGACAATGAAGCAAGGTTTTATTGGTATGTTCAGATTTACAAGTATCTATCAAAATGGCTTTAGTTTTATCAGCTCTTATTCACCAATACAAAAAGGTGTAATCTATGAGGAGATGGCAGCTCTTGTTTAAAAGCACTTGTAGGAGTTTGGGTGTATTTTTCCTTCACTTACCAATAGTTGTAGTTGATTTCACAACTAACTACAGCCTCTAGAGATTGTCTTTTTTTTGTGCTGCAACATAGATTCCTCCTTTTCTGTCCCAAAGTATAGTTCACCGAGTACCTCCTAAAGCACCTTCTGGCCCTCAAAGCTTTCCATTTTCTGTCCTCCCAAAACAACATACAGTACACAACAAAACTTCTGTTATTCCCTCCGCGCTCACGATGTCGAACGGTTCTGGACACAAGCACGCAACACCGCCTCAAATCACGTTCACTCACCCACTCCAAACCTTTCCCAATGAAATAAACCACATAAGGCCTTAGGATGCAGTGAGGAGTGGGAGTTAACAGAGACACTTCCAATGAGTTTTCCGCTCCAGTGCTCCTTGTTCTCACTTCGTCAGAGTGTGTTTGCTGCAGATTTGGAGAAATGGCGAGAGGTCAAGGCGGTGTGCTGCTTGCCTGGCCCCCAGGTTCTGTGCGGTTCAAGGTTGAACCAGAATTGCAGAGGTGGGAATGAAGGGGTGAGGTGTTTAAGAGAGGTTAGAAAGCAGCCATTCCCCTCTTCATTATAAATCAGAATGCACTGATAAGACGGTTTTCCTCTAGCTTTTACACCGGAATGCCTCTAACCGGTTTGGTTCCGGTCCGCCTTGGACAGATTCATTTTTTCATTAGCAGACCCGGCGTGGCTCTATGAGGAATGAAATATGAGCTTATTTGAGTCCATCAGGACCACAACCTCGAGGTTCTCCCTTGACGAGTGTCGCTGCAAACATCGGCGGAGAGTTGACCACAGCTGCTGTGTGCTCACGGCCCGCCCACAATAGTGAGCAACAGATCTGTAATGGAGACGCTCACCACTGGGGTAGAACCGAACCACACATTAGTTTGAGTGCAACTTGCCAGTGGAAAAGCATCCGTGAACAAAGTGTGGATTTTCTCCAAGTGCCTGGATTAAAGATAAACAAAGTTTGCTGCCAAACTTTGGCAGCAAACTTTGGAAAGAAGGCAGTGTGGTGGAACCAGGAGAAGTTGCAGGTGACAGAAAACTGTTTTGTGTGCGAGTGTGCTATGGCGGTGAGAGTGTATGAGAAATGGCGTATTGATATGCTGGGAGTGGAACCTGGAGTAGGTGGACAAGTAGGCCAGGTCCATGTCAGTGAGAGCCCTGGCTTACAGTACTTCTTTTGAAGGACACATACAACATGCATGCCCTCGCAACTCTACCTAAGACAGATTTTTCCTATTTAATTTTATTTCCATCGAATAAAAATGATCGATCACTTCGTTTGATCTGTAGCTCACACAGATGTGACTAAATAGTGGAGTATCAGTCTAAGTTTCTAGGCCCAGACAATGAAATGCGTACTCGAGAGATGCCAAACCAAGTCAGTGGACAGTCAGCTTTAACCCATCCATCCTGATTTTAGATGGCTCTGATTTCTTTTTAAACTTTTGGTGTCATATAATTCTGTCTTTTAAGATATTAATTAATTATTTGCAATCTAGAGACCAATGTAAGTTTGATTGCAGCAATTTTACTCAGCCAGATCACCTGTAACTTGTTAGTCCACTCTATCTCCACCAAGGAAAAACTTTACTCCTGAATTATGTGCCAGAGTATAAGTTGTGCAGCATCATCAAAGTTGGTACGTGCTTATGCTTTCCAAGTTTCGTAGTTGTTTGAAAATGATCTTGGCTGATTAATGATCGGTTGATTAAGCGGACGGGTAGGTATGCATTTGACTAGTTTGCTAGTTTCTTTCATTCTGTGTACAGATTTACTTTCCAAAAAAGTTAACAGAAAAACAATTTAAAAGATAAGGGAACTACCCTTTGAGACTTTTCCCTGGTTTTCTCCTGGCCTGCATTTTTCACAAGCAGTATTACAAGTGAAAAGTTTTGCTCTTAATTTCTATTGCTATATTTTGACTTCTTGTTTTATGAGTAAATCCTTTGTTGTGATAATTTCCTTCAAACTAAAGCCAACATGCTTGACTCTGTCTCTGTTCTGATTGTGTCTTTATTGTGCTTTGCCACCTTCTTCTTCTGTCCCCCTTCTTCTTCCCAGGAAGGGTGGCATAAGGTGTACAGGGAAAAATGCAAGTGTTGGAGAATTTCTAATAGGCAATCATATTGTCCAGGACAAGGATTCCTTCTGGAGGTCCAGGGTCCATTAAAGAAATGTCATCTCGACATAGGTATTCCAAGAATTATGAGTCAGTGGGCAGGAAACACTTCTTGGCTCCTATTGGCCAGGGCAACGGGCAGTAATCTGTCACAATCCTGGACTTGCTGTGACAGCAGTAGGAGCATTCAGGGCTCAACACAGAGGCTATAGGAACCATGCAGTTAACCATGTTTGTGTGTTTATGTGCGTCCATGTATACTGAAAGTTTATGTATGTGTGAGTATATATGTGACTGACCACGATGAAACCAGGAAAAAAGTGTCCCAAGGGGGTATTTGAGTTACTTATTCTGAATATGTGGATTCTAAGTTTTCTAATAATGTAAAACAGAAGGAAATCCAAAGGAAAAATTAAGAAGATATGGCCATTTGAATGTTGGCACTCTGAAAACCAGAATGGTGAGGAAAAAAAAGCTCTACATTTTTCAAAAAGAATTGTCCCCAAACCGACAAGTTACTTGGGGTTGTCAACAAAGGTTGATCATTTACATTACTTTGCAATAACCCGATGCCCAAGCATTGACTGTCAACTAGCGATGAGACCTATGGCTCTTAGAAGGAAATCAAATCTTCAAGATCCTTTCACTTTGAATTAAAAAAATTAATTTGTAAAAATTTATATTTGTCTAACAACAAGCCATTTTATCCCTAGTACATAGAAACCCCCACCAAAAAGTAGAATCACCTGTATTATGTAAAATAGATATTTATTCAAACGTTACAAAATACAACCACACCATGTTCTAGCAGGAAAAAAATTGCAATGCATACATTTTCAAAAAAAAAAAAAAAAAAAAAAATTAATTTTGAAATATAAATGTCAAATACCCAGGTAGTTCTTCCTTACAAGTGTTGGGCGCATTAATAACATTTTAGGGCTTTTTATAAAATAGGAGAATAATTAAAGAAAAAAGGACTTGAGTTAATTTGCCAGAAACAGAGAAAACAAAAGTCCTGAATGTCAAAACGAGAAACTGAAAAATATTCCTGCAGACATGAATGCCTCTGATCATATAAAATAGTCTTGGTGCTTTTTTTTTTATTTTATTTTTTTAACCACAATATTTTGAAATATATTTTTTCCCATTACAAGCTTGGATTGTGGGTGATGGGTTGACAATTTTAATGAGCCATGTGTTTTCTTCAAACTCGCAACTTAGTGACAAACGTGTGTGAAGAGCCAATAAAATCCAAAATCTTAATCAGCTCTGAGTTTCCCCCACATCCTATAACAGCTCAGATTTACTCAGCAAGCAAGCTGAATTGAAACACAAAGTTGACCATCTTAAAACCTCTGAAACTACAATTTAAAGCACGGCCCGGTTTCTCCACAACTTCAATAAGTAAATTTTGCAAAACTAAAATAACATAAAAATGACAATCTCTATATTCTAAGGGATTGGTGGTTTTTATCTCCAATTGCGCTCCGGCAACTTGTTCCCACTTTTTTCGTGACGTGTCACATATAATGAATATCTCACTTTCATAAACTATTTTGATTATGTTCAGTGAACGTATTCCATTCTCCAAGTTGTCAGAGGCAATGTTTCACGTTAATTTGCCTGAAAGTACAACAGTGAGTCACTAATCCTGAATGCAAACAGCTAATCACTGTGTTTTGTGCTGTCATTTATATTGCTGTAATCAGAGCTGCAGAAACTAAGTCTGTATAGTACAACATGGACGTTTAAAGCGATTTTCTTAATCATGCATGCACAGCTTAGCTCTGTGACAGAAAACAACTCGCATGCTGGAGAAAAATGTTGTTGCCAATGAGTAAGTGATGCACAGGAAAAAAAAAACAAAAATAAAAAAAAACGATACCATATCATTTGTGTGGGCGTATTTTGGCTTCAGGGAACATGACACAGAACAGAAAATTGTTAAATGCTGTCAGAATAAACTTCTAGCTTCTTACTGAAAAAAAGAAGTTTGCAAAATTTCCTGAAACTTAGAATAACCTTGGCTTGCATAAATGTAAAACTTAGTCTTTTTCAAAATATACTAATCCAATTTCCCATTTTGAAACCTTTATGTCACTGAAAGTTAGGCCATACTTTCTTCTGTTGCCTCTTGCTGGTTCCTGAAGGGAAGGTTCTCCTAGCAATCAATTTGCTGCAGAGG
This sequence comes from Poecilia reticulata, assembly GCF_904066995.2. Lineage (NCBI taxonomy): Eukaryota > Metazoa > Chordata > Actinopteri > Cyprinodontiformes > Poeciliidae > Poecilia > Poecilia reticulata. The sequence goes on from NC_088833.1 coordinate 21,948,467, forward strand.
GTATCCCAGGATGTTAGATGTGATTATGGATTTTCTTTTTTTCATTTTTTTGTCTATAGCTATTGCCTTAGTTTAACTGAGATGAGAATAAATATATCCTCAGTATGCTTTGCATAAATGTTTTTTTCTTTTTCTTTTTTTCCTCATCAATTTGAACTGTGTTGCGGATAGTTATTTGGTAGCTAATTCTAAATCTAGAGTTGTTGCGGTCGTCGGTCAGAGTTCACTCTGCAGACATAGCCAAACTACTGCACACCTTGCTTGTGGACTGAATTTACAATTGTGAAATGTTGCTAGAATAATTCTCTGATAGTTTTGTTGCTAACACAGCATGTATAAAACCTGTACTAATCTGGAGCCGCTGCATTTAAAGGACTTAGAATTTTTTTAGGTCCTGATAGACCATGATCCAGGTCTTGGATTCATAGTGAAGTACAGGCGATGCCAAAGTGAAGAAAGAGATCTGAAGCATTTTTGACCCAGAAAGCAGGATTTTGTGAAAAATGATGTCCATGAGGGGGCATGAACATTTTTAATATTTTGTCTGTATGTGGAGTGACTGACTCAGGGAGAAGAATAGCTGTCTTGCAATTAGAAAGCCGTGGGTTCAATTCCACCCCACGTCCCTGAACGTTGAAGGGCATGGCACTTAATCCCAACTTGCACTGATCTCTGTATAAATGTGTGAATCATGCTGAGTGAATGAGACAAACTGTAAAGTACTTTGAGTGGTCAGAATGACTAGAAAAGTAAAAATATTGCCGTTCTCATAAAGAATATGAGCTTGTTTGGAAAATTTCTCTTTATTATTGAGAAAACCAAACCTCTCATTTATCTTCTTGTAGAAGTTAAACATTTGAAATCTGGTTATAAATGCACAACTGATACGGGCCATTTTGTGCTTTGACTTCAATTTAGCTCAGTGATATAATGGTAAAATAATCTTCAAAGCAAATAGTCAAACCAGGCAAGAAGCCCGACTCACAAAAGTTCAGATCTTACATTCTGTCAGGGAACATATCCTCTGACATTTTCTTACTTTCTGCTTACTCACAACCTGTGCCGTTACTCAGGCTGAGGATTGTCCAGATGTTATCCTGCTGAAGCCACTGGATGTGGCCTACTGACACAATCTTACAATATTTGTGCGTAAAGTTCCTCTGAAAAGCCCAAACCATGTGAAACACTAAGCGGAATAAGAAAAGTCGAAGTGTCGGTCCATTTGGGAAGAGAGAGAGAGAGAAAGCCCACCAAAAGCTTAAGCCTCCAGTGTGCTGTGCAGATAAGATTCATTAGATAGGTCGGTAAATGCAAGAGAGAGGCACACAGAGGGGGGGGAGTGAGGTTGAGCTTGCTGCTGCTCCAGCATTTGTTGACACAGATTTACAATGAGTCTCCCACTGCTTCACGCATTACAGTAACACACCATGTCAATAGCTCTCTGGGCTTGAAAAGCAGCCATGCCAAAGATGTCTGGGAGCGATGCCCTTCTCCTGATAACGAAAGTGTTGCTCATAAGTCAGAAACTGAAGGCAAAGGAAGGGTTTCGGAAGGTATAATGTCCTTTGCTTTTGTTTCTGTTTTTTTTTTGTCTTTTCTCCTCTTCTTTAAAGAGCTCCTTTTTCTAAGATCTCTTCCTTTTCTTTGTCCTTAACTTTGGTCTCCCCCTGGATCTCTTTATCTCTTGACTGCCCTGCTACAAGCTCAGCAGGACAGGATTTGGGCATTAGCTCAATCCCCATATACTCACCCCCCTCATGATTGCACGCTGTTTCTATCACCCACACTAGTCCACAGCTCTAGTTTTATTGGAGTTTGGAGTCTTTAATACAAATGCAAGTGCAGAGCTTACATTCTGCAAGACTAAAAGCTGTATCAATGCCCTATAAGGGAGGTTCAGAGTTGATGTGGTGGGTGTAGAAAGCAATACGTGAACTCACCGGATGGCCTGGGTGGCTTTAAGTGTTAAAATAGAGTTTTTCACACAAATACAAAAGTTTGTCTGCAGAGTCATGGAAAGCCACAATTGCGGTGTTTTCTTTAATGTGTGACATTCACCTTCAAGAATTGTTGACAAGTGCTGAGTTCTGCTATCTGTGTAATGAGGACTGTGGCACTCAGACAGCTGGCCAACCACTCCAGCTTGTAACGCTATGATAATAGACAGAGTTGGAGAGTGTTTTGGAAAGCATTTGGTAGATGGACTTCAGGCTGTTTCTGGGAGACCGTTTGTGCTTTGGGGAAGAGATAAACAGGAACTTGGATGGCTTTAGACAACAGAAGGTCTAATGGTCTTAATCAGGAGATGTTGTAGCTGTGCTGGTGGTAATGGTGCTGCGCACTGCACATGTTTGCGAGTGAGCCGGGGCACCATTGTTGATTAGTGTATTACAGGAGGCACTTTGAGTAACAGATGGTTATCCACTGTTGGTTCCAAAAAGAGTTTTCAGGCTTCCCCCCCCGACTTGTTCAAAATAATTTGAAATCATGAATTAAGTAAAAAAATAAAAAATATGAATAAATGCATGATAAAAACCTGCATTAGAGACTAATGCCATGTGTACAAAACATTATTACTCAATTATTTAATAAGATAATGCATTCAAAAACATTTTTGTTCAATCGCACTTTATCTCAGTTAACGAAAGCAATTTTACTGGACTTGGTAGGCAAAAAATATTTCTGTTTTACTCGTTAAACAAAAGATGTCAACAAAAATATCTACCATTTGTGGGGAAATGTTTTTCACTTCACCTATCAGGTGGAGTCTGACTCCAACTTCTTCCAGAAGGCCTTCAATGTAATTTCTCCTTATGGCTAGTATATCCACTTTAGCTAAAAAAAAACTGAGTGAGACGTTTCTTATTGCAGTCTAGTCTGACAGTGGACAGCTTCCTCCATACCTCACTGTTCGCTGTTAGATGTTTCTGCTTCAAAACACCCCACAGCATCTCAGTGAATTCAGAGATTTGGCTTAAACCAGGACTTAATTATTATTTTTTTAATTTCTTACATTTTTTCCAGTCCTTGGTGAATCTACTGCAATGTTTTGGTCATTGTCAATTTACAGTATACAGATATTCAGTTTAAATTCTTTCACAGATGAACTCACATTTTTCTCAATACCCTTTTATAAAGGGTTAGAATTCATGGTTGATTGTATTATTGTGCTCTGACTAGATCCTGAGTTTTTTTCTCTCTAAAAGGTTGTATGTGCTCGTCTGTCCAAAAAACAACAATCCTGAAGTAGTACTTAGTTTTGCAAGTTGGACCTCCATATTTTTCTTTGAGAGCGAAGGTTTCCTCCTTGCACCCCTACTATGGAAGTAGTACTTTTGTAATATTTTGTAATTGTAAGGAGCCTTTTGTCTTGACTTCTTTTAGAATCTTGCAATGTGCTTTCACGGTGTACTTGCTTAGACTGTTCTCTGCACAGTAGAATAGCTGACTGGAAATTCCTTTTAGATCTCTTTAAATTCCCGGTTAGACACCCATCTTCTTCCAGAAGGCCTTTAGATCTTACCATGATGTTCATTTTCACTTGAGATGTTTGAGGTTTAAACAAGACAGACCTAATTGAAAGCTGAGTAAAGATATTGTAATGATGTGTTCCAGATCATATGTAGTGGTTTGTTATATTAACCATTTTAAGTAAAAAAATAAAATAAATCTGGGTTTGTTCTAAATTGTTGCCCTCAGAAAACTCCAATTTAATCAGGATTAAATGCACAAACTTCAAAAGTTTATGACTAGATGCATCATAAATATATTGGGAAAACTGTATAGGTGTCCTAATTTTTATTGAATGTATACTATACTAAAAATTATCATCATGCGTTCTATCTGTTGTACTTTTGAATTAAAACTTTTTGTACTTGCAAATCAGATAGTGACTTGCTGAGGTCTGCAGGTGTCTTTTTTTGTCCATGTCAGTGCCTCCAGCTCTAAATCCTGTTGGTTCTGATAGGAATCCCAAAGCTTATAGTGGCTGCCATCTACTCGGCACCGACTGATGCTTCTTATCAGGACCACCACACTGCTGCCGCCAGCAAATTTCCACATATGAGTAAATTATAAATCACCTGCACAAACATTCTCCCAGATGAACATGCTCACACAGACTCGGTATAATCATTGGCGGACCAAAAACTACAGCAAAACTACCTGTAGTTTACTGGTTTGTGTTAAGTTAAGCAATTATGGATCATTCTTCTAATAACTTCCTAAGATATATGCTTTCAGGTGAAACAGGAACATGTGGGGTTTTTTTTTCAAGAGGATTTGAATTATCCAGTCTAGGCTGCTTTTTCCATCAGCTGTATTTTCTTAACTGAGAAACTTTTTTCATCTTTGCAACATTAGTGTATTCCACCAAAACTGTATGCCACCATGCATTTTTCTTCTCTAGAAAATGCATCACATTATTTACTAGATTAATCTACTACACCTGCTACAATTATTGGACTGCCTGGCAGAGATGTCTAAGAAACCTTATAAAAAACAAAAATAAGGCTCAAAATCTTGGTGTTGAGCTTCCATGTAATTTGGCCAAAGTTATTCAGAGGGACAAAAGTCCAGCATCAACAAATGTTGTTTGACAAGGTATTTCTTTTCGTGTTTACCCCTGTTGCAACATCCATGAAATACATGTAACTTAACTGTGTTTTGTTACTCATGCTTTACAATGTAAAGTTGGAATATTTGTAGGCAATCCATGATTTCCTGTTTCCCTGGAATACAAATTTATTATGGCATAAAGCCCCATTTCCTAACCACTTTCAAAATGGTAAAGACAGGAGAATATAAAATTAAAGTTAAACCGGGGTGTTGGGATTAGTAAGTCAGGACATTTCTACAAGAAATTAGACAATGGCTACAGAAAAATACAACTATTCAACCATATCTTCAGATAGTGCAATAAATGAAATGTTTAAAGCAAATAGAACTTGGGCTGCATAATGTTTGAAAATCATGACGTGGGTTAACCTATGTTGATATTAACACAGATTAACCCACATTTCCTACGTCAGCCTTCTGTTTTCAGACATTGCGCTATCCCCACCACTCTCCTTCAGCTTTATATGTTGGTAACTAAGATCTTGATTGAAAGGGGTCAGGAAGGACCATAAAACGTAAGCTAATTTGCCACATCATTGGCAATCAGATTGAATATAGGGGAGCACAATATAACGGTTACCAAATATTACATCTGGACAGTTATTCACAATTGCATTATCGCACACTTTGCTGGCTGCAATTCAATAGATTGTGCTGCTGTTCCACTATATGTGGAATTGTGACAAACGATGCAGGACAGGAAGGAAAGTTTATCTTGTCACCGTTCACAGGGAGGAGGATGGTAAAACAGGGTAACAAACAAAACATATTAAAGTTCACTGTTGAAACCGATGCAAAGAGTTGCATCTTTGGGTCTCCATAATCATTTATTTCAGGGTTTTTGTGTACATTACTGGGCATGCAAACAATTGGAGGATTCTGTGTAATACTGCTGTATATCCATGTAAAAATTAGCAATTCTTCTTCATAATTCAGTTAATTTGGTGAAATGAAACATACTTGATCATCTTGAGCAGAACTTTTAAATAAATGATGCCAAGTTGTCATTTTATTGGTAATGAACTATCACAATTTCAACCAAACTCTTCATGATTGTCAGCCATTAAAGAGCTCTCCTCCCTGGTGATTCCTCTTTTCTCCCTCCATCCCTCTCCGCTCTGTCTCCTTCCCACTGTATACAGTACAGATTTATTAGATGAAGCCAGGGGCCCCGGACAGTCACCACTCAGCACTCCCTCAGATCAATAATTGGAAATATTAATTATATCAGCCGAAACGGCCCAGTCAGATGGGGGGTGTTTATGCTCATGTTACTGAGCACTGGAGCAATATGAGCTTTGATGGCCCACTAATGTGTATTAATGATCCCAGGACAAACATTACTCTATATTAAACCTGAACGAAGGCCAGAACACATCACACATATTGTATGGCTGTTAGAGCTATTTTATTGCAGTAAGTTACTGTAAGTAAATGTTGTTGCATAAGTGTTTTTCAACTACTTCCTTATTTCTAAGTAATATGATTTTTAAAAAAAAGAAAAAAGGCCAATAGCTTTAGTAAATGTATTTACTGGCTTTATTTGTTGTGGAAAGTGCCGGAGCTGCATAGTTTGGGATTTTTCTGCCAAGTACATTTTGGTAATGGCACAACAATAATTGGTTTAATTATCAGCAACAATTAATAATAATAATTAATTGCTAACAAAATCATATATATATATATATATATATATATATATATATATATATATATATATAAATTAACAATCTGTTACCATTAGCTTAACAACTTTCAGCCTTTTCAGATGTTGTTTTTAAAATACAAGCCTGATGAGGTTGCATCATAGCACAAGTATGGAATAAATTCATGTCGTTCTCAAGCAGCAAAAGCAGACAAACACAGAATATACACGCCTTTCCAAAACAGTTAAAACACCCAATCCAATAAACTATTGCTCAGCTAGCAATATCCAACTAAATGTCCAAGGAAAAGGAAAGGGATAATAAGAAAAGTCACTAACTGATAAACTAATGAATGATATTGAAAAAAAATGCAGTAAGGAATAACTGAAATGCAGTCAGTCCTGTGAATTTTGGAAGATATAGTTAGACCAGTCGTTTTTTTTGTTGTTTTTTTTTCTATTTCCTGTTTTTAGAAAGAATGAAATGACTTTGGACCAACAACCACTCAAAACAGGGGATGAAAGTCTGCTTACTCAAAGCAGTAACCAATGAAAATACACTGATCATTATGTTTGAATATGAAGTTTTATTAGTTCGAAGTAACACAAGCTTATGTGTTTGCCATCTTTGTTATGTCGGTTTTATTATTGCAGAATACACACTTAGAAATTGGCAGGCATCTCTAGTCAGATGTCTGCCAATAACAACTATATAATGGTAAACAGGCCATTATTTAGGTGTTATGATAACATCTATGGTAAACACAACATACTTATTTATACTACTTGCATTTTTGTAATTTGAAATCAAAGGGCCATCAATCAGGGCTAGAACCCTCCACTTAGTGTTGCTCCAATATTAAAAAAACAGCTAGATACCCTCATACTGAAGTTTAATAAAGTTCTAAGAACTTATATATGTTTTAATGCCACTATGTTGGTCGAACAGAGATCCAATTTAGGTGATCCCAATCAACCATGTCTAGCCAAAGTAACACTATAGCCAACCATCAGTCTTAAAGATTAATGAACAGAGACAAAGCAGCTGGATCTTCCAGGACGATTGCACACTACATTATGTACTGTAGGCCCTGGGGTTTCTATCTGACCCTCCATATGAAAAAGCTTCATGCTAGAGCTAAGAGCTTAATTCAACTGACTGGGGGCTTAACTGGGCAAATGAGGCAGCTCAATAAAAGCATATGGAACTTTAGATTTGTCAAAGCCCTTGGAGCTGCAGAGCTTTGTGGAGTGGGAAATAGAGGAAGAGAAAGGCTCATAGCAAAAAGAAGAAAAAAAAAGCAAGAAGTATTTTTTCTGAGAATAAAGGTAGATTCATTTGAAGGTTGTGAACTGAGCCCTTCTGAGTCCTTAGAGCAACACGGTTAGCTCTCTTTCATGTCTACCTGGTTTTGGTGTTTGAGATTTAAATGGACTAAAGGGCAACATTACTGAATACTGCAGTGTTTTATTCTTAAGAAAAGTGTCTCTTTTTCATTTCAACGCCATATTTTACAGCATGCAACTTTACTCATTGTGTTTTACCTTAAAATTATACAATTTAAAACAGGACAGAAAGCTCAGCATAAAGCTTATCATAAACCTTGTATTTTGCTTTAAACAATTATCTGACTGTTTTAATCATTTTTATTTTCTCTTTTTCCTCTACTTTTTTCTTATAAAATCTCTAACGTATGTAATGTACCCTCATCAACCTCTTTTTTGGGGGCTTTCTCAGTATTTAAAATACTGACTCGGCTCGTAGCATAGCAGTATGTCAGTGTGTCAGGAGTCTAGGCCCGATGAAGACGACTTTTTCAAGTTCTGATTCTCAATTAGAGTAAAGAAAAAAGGGTATTAAAGTGTCTTTGAATTAAAGCTTTTGATGATCACTAAACAACTCAAATAATTTCAACCTGGCTTATTGAACATGAGAATTAGCTCGCTGTCATCACACCTCAATCTGTCAGAGCATTTAGAACAAGAAATGCAGCCAAAAAATTGCAGCAATTATGTGATTCTTTCACGTCAATACGGACCAATATATCTGAGGAACATTTCCAATACCTTGTTTATTTACAAAGTATTACTTCCTACAGCAAAGGGGGGGGGTCAAACACTTTACTATTAAAGTGTGTACCCAATAAAATGGCCAGTGAACTTCTGAGGAATTCCAGACTGAGTAAATAGATGAGAGTAAAATCTTAATAGGAACAATCCAAATCAAAATGGTGATAAATATAATCACATATTTTAAAATCTATAGAAAGGTGAAAGTACTTGAATCACAAATTCATATACTATAATTTAAGATTTTTGGAGTACTGTAAGTGTATTTGACAGAGAAAATTATATAGATGTAGTTAGCAGAGCAAAATTGTAGTTTTCTTTACCTTTTTCATCTTTATTTGTGTGCATACTTTATATTTTATTATATTTTTTAATTCGTGAATACATTAATACATACAAAGACCATATCCATATTGACTGATTGTTTCTAGAGAAAGCACTTCATACTCTTGTCAAGTTTTTTTTTTTCCATTAGTGTATAAGCCCGGCTTTTGTGAAAAGTAACACCGCATTGACTGTGCCGCTTTCCTGGAGAAAGTAGTCCTTAATGTATTTAAATTAGATCTACCTTGTCTGTGTCGGTGACAAAATACATATAAAGGAGGAGACAATGTCCATTTTATTTCTACAGGAAATATGTTTTTGTTTCCCCCCCTCCATGTGTTTGAGGGAAATTTAACGAACTGAGAGCCATCAGCTGTTCGGGACCATAATGCATTGCTTTCGGGCAAATAAATAGACCATTAAGCTGGCATGTTGGAGGCTGAACAGTAACTAGCTTTGGAGAGAGTTTCCTCCCCCACACAGTCGCCCCATGGAGCTGCCTGAGTCTGTGCTATCATGGAGGAGCAGCAGTTCCTCCTTGCCACATTCAAACTTAAACAAGTTTGCATTTTTGAATCTATTTTTGTCTATTTAAATAATCGAGGTCCACATCAGAGAAGTATTTTTTTGTGTGTGAATAGAAAAGAGGTCTGAAATGAATGTGTTGTTTTCTCCCATATGAGAATGCTTTTATTTAGGCTTTCAACATGCATCCGGTTGTGATGCTGTAATCTATCCGTGCATGCTGTGGAGTGATGCACCCTGTGGCTTGGCATTACCATACTGTAGAATTACTTAGCTTATGTTGTACAAGGGAAGAAAAAGCACTTGCAGACAAGGAGCCACTCAAGAAACAAGAAGCTGAAACCTCAACTCTCACAAAGCCTGCAACATCCTCCTTACATTCCCACAAAGTCTTAACTGGTGCTAGTTATTATTTACAGTGGGCAAATTTATGGAATAATTTCAGCAAAGGAAGGTTACTCGGTTCCTCAAGGTGAAAATTGATACATTTAGCACTTAATGAATTGGGCCTGGCCCAGTTCCCCCATACATCACCATGTTATTAAGACATTTTAAAATCCCATTATGGTGTTTCTCCTTGAACATGTCATGCTTTTATTGGATTGCCCCGTCTTTAAATCTGACCTTTTCATCCTCGTTCAGGAATTGAACTTAAAAAAAAAAAAAAAAAAAAGACACCATGGGAAGATGGGTCAAATGTACATATGTGGTTAAAGAAAAACTGTCTCTTGGTAATTTCTTTAAAATGGTTTTACTCTGAAGGCCTTATGATGGTTTTCTTTTGTTTAAATAAAACAGTGCTGAAATATAATGCCTTACAAAAGTGTTTATACTTCTTGAACTTTCCACATTTTGTCATGTCAAAGCCATAAACCTCAATCTGTTTTATTAGGATTTTATATGGTAGAAAAAAAATCCACCCAACAACTTTGTTTCATCTATCACATAAAATCCTCATAAAACATCTTGAAGCTAGAGATTCAAACTGTGAGCGTATTGGGTATTTGGTCTTTCTTGGGTTTTACATTCCAAGTATAAATTTTGCTAACACATTCACAAGACTTTGATTACGTCGTCACAAAAGCAAGACCGCCTTGTAAGTACAAACATAATGAGAAAATATAATTTAAAAATCTTCCACCGGTAAAAGAAAGACAGACATGTTCGAAGGATAGCTCATCATTCATCATTTTACATTTTCCTCCAAACAAACAGGACCCAACAAGTATAGAGAAAGTGTTTGGCTTGAGCAGCAATAATGAGAAAAGAAAGAGGTAATATTGGGGAAGGAGAAGAGCGTGACACAAAGGCTGTGATGACACAGGCATCTAATCCAGGCAATGCCATTCTTATCAGGGTCCAGTGGATTAGAGTGAGCCTCCTAACCAGAGAATTCTTCCCAGCCAGACACTCTCCACAGCCCAAGGGCCTGGATCAATAGGCCCGCATTGATCTCTCTCCTCCTGTGGCTGGATTCACTTTTATTAGGACTGTCTTGGCCTCTTTCTCTTAGACACACATATGTATCCCTTGCAGCTGCTGAGAAAAACCTCAGAATGGACAGATGTGGCCTCCACACACGCACAACACACCTTCTGCATAGAAGACAGAAGGGGCCAGGCTGTTTTTGTTAAACTGAATTGCAGTAATGAAGGATGCTGGTGTGTTGGTTTCCACCCTCTGCCAAGAAGTTTTGATCTGTTTCGAGAGAACCCTGACTTTCTTGTAGCTTGTAGCAAAGACGCTAACCTCTCTGTTGCTTTGTCTTTCGTCCACTCCAGATGACCCGCCCCATCCAGGTGAAACCGGCAGACAGCGAGAGCCGTGGAGGTAGTTGTCTTCTTTTCTTCATCATTTTTCATCTCCCTCTTTTTCCTCTCCATCCTATTTAAGCGGAATAATTTCTCACTTCCCTTTCCGACCTCATCCGTTCCGCTGCTCTGTCTGCAATATTTCCCTCAACCAGTATTTTTATTTATTTTTTGTCCCAAACCTTTTTATCCCTCATGCTGTTCATAAATGGTAGCAACTCAATCCTGAACGACGAATCAAACTGTGTCTGAATGTAGACTAAACAGATTATGTGACATTAAACGCAAGCAGATTTGATGGCATCTCGTTTCCAATCTATATTTGTCATCTTTCTTGATCTTTTTTGTTGTTGTTTGTTTCTGGTTCAAATCCTTTTGAATTGAGAATTAATCTCCTGTAGTCTTGTTCAGCTTCCCGCTTTAATGCCTGTAATTGATTAGAGAATAGGTTATTGAGGAGATGTGGGGCTGTGATTGGCTCCCCCGACTGCCCATGTCTCTCCCGCTCCCTCTTCCTTCAAATACATTATTGTTTAAGTGTAAATGAGATTGTGATTAGTCTCTCGCCTAAAATCATTTCCACACCAGGGCCTTGTTAAAGCCCACCCCACTTGATTTGTGAGGGTACAGTTATAGGCACAGAGAAAATGGAGCAGCAACATTTAAAGCTTGCCAAACAATCAATAAATTTGCAAAGCGCTTGCCAACATCCTCATTACTTGGCCTTAATTCTGTTGTCTTTGATCTCTCCTGTTTTTGGAGGCTTTCGTTTACTCGCTGCCTATCTGCATATATGTTAATGTTTTGAGCAGCTATCCTTCAAGTCGGTGGTAGAGACAATGAACCTCACTGTTAATTTTTTTTGTTGTTGTTTGTGTAAATATCTCATGTGTCTCCCAGCAAACAAAGCAAGTGTCTCTTTTTTTGTTATTTAAAGGAGGAATACTGTTTCCAGTCCATCTCATCCCAGTGCAAATTAAAAATTTTGGAAGTGGAAAAACAGAGGGAGAAAAAAAAGGAAATGGAAAAATGCAAAAATGATGCCAAACACATACAGCTGCTGTGCTGCACTTCTGAGGCTTTACCTAAAAACCTCTGCCTGTTTTGGGTGAATTAGGATGGCTGGCCATTTGGCTGTCGGTCAGATGCACACAATCTTCAAAGGACAGCAAACCCCCCTGGGATGAATGGAGGAAAGGCCAGTGAAAGATCACTGTCAGTGCCTCAAGCTTTCTTTCTTTCTCTCCTTCCCGTTCCTCTTTCTTTCTCTCCCGCTCTCCTGGTAGCCATTCATTTGGAGCTTTAGAAGAGTAGTGAGACGAGCAAAAGGGGTCTCATGCTGTCAAGATTGATGTCCCCTATAGGTCCATTGATTTTGCCATTGTGGTGCTGTGTGTCCACATTAACAATGACACTCAGCTGTCTCTTTACTTGCTTGAGAGTGGCCGGTTTTAGGGCTCCCAGGGCATGGTGGTCAGTATGGGGTCCCTTACTGGCCCCAGCAGCTGGTACTGCACCGAGGAACAAATGAGTGTTCGAGCAAACCTGAGAGTTACACATCATTCTAAATGAACAGGTCAGAGTGGTGCCAAGGGGGCGATCAAACGGAGGCACGACTTTAACATGTTAGGAGGTGGAGATAAAAGGGTGATGCACAGAGTGCGCAAGGGGAGATGGATTTATTTGCACTGATCAGAATTTGGTGGCCAGTTTCCAATCTGATCTTAAACCTGCTGACCCACCAGCTCTAGCAGACTCTAATTTCTCTTTGAGAACTAAAAATCTTTGTAGATCTATGAATAATTTACTAAAAATTGAAAAGGAGAAAAAGGTTATGAAGTTGATTAGTGCAGTTAGCAGTAGTATATCAGCAGTCTCCCTATATTTACATATTTGTTTTCAGAAAATTGTAATTTATACACTGACTCTAAGACCAAGAAAGCTGCCAATACATCCAAATCTAACATGTAGCATAACAGATGCATAGAAGTTGCGAGGATATACCAGAGCCCATTCAGGCTCCCTGATATCCTCTGAAGTCTTGCTCTCGGTCACTCTCTTGCAGCGTGTATGAACTGAAGGCAGATCTTGACAATCCACAGTGAAAATTGTTCTGTCTACTTCTGATTTCAATTTTAAATGCCTCCCTGACAATAGCTGACGGTATGGCGTCTTCACTAGGTGTTACCGTGACCAGTAAGCACTAGTGTGTTTTACCAAAAAAATATATATATATATTTTGGTGCATCTCTAAATTGATTGTGACTTTAAATCTCCAGTTCTCATTTTGCTTCTGAACGGCAGGCCTGACTTCCTTTCATAGTCATTGGAAAACATAATTTAGCTTGTTCGTCTTCAGCTGCTTTTGTAGCTTGAAGCAGATGATTATGTTGATGCTTCTCCACGGTCTACTTTTACAAGCTATAGCTGCTCATTTGCTGTAATTCTTGTGTTGATGATTAATTATTGCAATATTTCCTCGTCTAAACTGCCCAGTTTTTTGTTTTTTGACACTTATTCAGCTGCCAGTAGCAAAATCTAAACCAATAACTGCAGGACTAAAGCTCAGCATGGAACACAGGAGCTGGGAGAGCAAATGCAGAAAGATATTAATTAGCCTCTCAGTACAGCAGAGGGAAAGACACCGGGGACACACTCAGTCTGGCCTATTCTCTCAGGGGCCACACTGCTAGTCCGATAGGGGGCATATATTCCTGAGCGAATGCTGTCACAGCTAAACACACAGTCAGACTAATTAGTCCCTTAATCTCATTATGGCGAAGGCAGTTCAGATCACCTGTGCCAGTCTGCTGTCCATTAGGGATGGACCTGTAACTGGGATTTTTATGCCTGCTAGACCATCATTTCTCCTGGAGGAACTCTCGAATGTTATTAAAACCAGACAGGGCCAGGCGGGATCGGGGTATTACCGGATGTAGTCGCCGTGGAAACGTAAATTTGTCCAATCATCAAATTGGAGGACAGCAGAACATGTTCATCATACTTCTTATATATATATATATATATATATATATATATATATATAACAAGCATGCGACTCCTAGATATGTTATCAATATGTGGAAAATAGGGAAACTATGACAGCGCATCTAAAGAATCAACATGGGGAACTAATCTTTTCTGTTGGAATTAATGGGAAATATACATGGTAGAGTAAATCTATCCAAACACTCCGGCAGCCCTTGCTGCAACCTAACAAAGACACACTGTGAAATGAATATTAATGGCCAATCACCTACCTAATCTAGCAGAACAGCAGCCGTTACACATTGAGCCACCAGCATGGCGAGCGTCTCCGTCACATGTGACGCGGGCCTTTCTGGGATGCTTCTGTTGGGCAGACATTTAAAGAGACACAGCGAGGAGGCAGCAGGGACCTGTCTTTCTCATTTTCTCCTCACAGGTCCTCTGATATGATATAGATTGATTTTCCATCACACATGGCACTGATGACTGGCACTGACAGCAGCTGATAGTTCATTTTTGAAGCGCCGTTCACCACCTCCTTAGAGAGCCTGGCGTCCTCACAGAGGATGAATCAGATTTAACCACTCTGATTTCATCCCGAACCTGCTACCAAAACCCACATATCCCTCAGCAGCTCGCCATTACTACCTGCCTCCTTTTGTTTCCTTTTTATAGACTGATGATTTTGTATTTTTATCATATTTTCTCAGTTCAAGACCTATCCTGCTGACAGGCTAAATGGTTTTTCTGAGCATTTGCTTTTTTCCTCTGCGTTTCTTGGCTTTGCTCATTTTCCAGCTTAACCCATTGTTAGGGTTTTTTTTTTTTTTTTTTTTAGCTTAGAGATTGTTCAGAAGGCAGAAACAAGAGCAGACTAGCTGTCAGCTGGGGCTCTGTTGGTGTTACAGCAGGCCTGCCTGGCACAGCGAGAGCTGCAACCCACTGAGGAGGCCTGGATTAGAAACAGGCTCTGGCATTTTCAAGGCAGGCCTGCCGCCCACGCACACACACCCACACAGAAAGGACAAACAGACAAACACATGCAGTACATTTGGCTCCGACACACACATGCACACGCACTTGCCTTCTCCCTCGTTCAAACACACCCAGTGGGAAGTTTGATGTACAAGAAAACGGGAACACAAAAGAACATGTTTACTACAGGTTATATGGTACCACACTTATTGAAACGCCTGGTAAAGATATGTTGGGGGAAAAAAAGTCTTACAATAAATTCGTCTTTTGATGCAATTGCATATTCTCAAACTGAAAGCTTTTTACTAATCCAAATAACGTATACAGAGTCCATTATAGTATTATTTGAATGCATTTATTGAATAGGGGTGACATCCCATGCTTGGAAATAATTAAGAGAGATCTTGGATCAATCAATCAATCAATCAATCAATCAATCAATCAATCAATCAATCAATCAATCAATCAATCAATCAATCAGCCATCTCCTTCCTCTCTGTAATCTCTCTTGATCATCCAGATTTCTTGTTGATCACTTGTATCTGCTTTCACTTTAGCTCACATCACAGGTTTTCTACTCGTTTCTACAGGTTTTCTATTTTTGCTCGGACTGAGATAACAACAAAAGAGGGTTGATTTTGAGCCTGTTGAACCATTTCTGTTGATCTGGGCAAATGATTTGGACCATTTCCCCTCTGAAAGGCTCAGTGATGACCAATTTCCAGTTATCCATAAGAGTCCACCAGAGCTTGGTTTTTATGATTTATTTTCTGGTATTCAAAAAAAGTCTTTGATGTGTTGCATACCAACATTCTTAAGACCTATGGAAGAAAAGCACATTTGGGGGAAAAAAAGATGTCCATCCATTCATACACACTGTGCTTAATAGCACTCAACAGAAAACTGTGTGTATTGCATATGTGTATGTTTTAGCCTATGTGTGTGAGTGGTCAGCTGCAGGGGAATCGGTTGTATTGTCCAAAAGCAGGTGGAAGGAAAAACCTTCTGAATCTCTCCTTGCCACTCCTGACACTGAAGGAGGTGCTCAGTGCTGTGCAACTTTACAACTGTATGTTTGGTTAATTTGTGTATCTAAATGCACTTTAGAAATAATGAAAAGTGTGCGAGTCTTTTAGTTTTTTTAATTTTTTATTGTTGTTGATAGAATGTCGATCTGTCCAGGTTGTACAAATGTCTGCTGAAGACAGGCACACCCAATGCCCCCATCGGCCCAGCAAGAACGAGCTGGAGCAGTTAACAGATTGATATTAGTGGTATCGACAATTATAAAAGTTATAAATCACTTACATATACTCGGTCTAAAAGTTGGACTGATGTATTTTTCAGTGAGATTATACTACTGCAATAAAATAAGTATTGATTATAGAGCTTTTTACACATTTATAATGGGTGTCCCAGTAAATATGGCCGGCACTCTACTGTACATTTCCATAAACTGGGATTGCATTTACTCACTGGATTGATTTTCTTAGTTTCTTTTTTTTATACCAGACTTGTGTTCAGAACTGTCGGCCTATCGGCAATGTTTTGTTGGATCGTACGTCTGAGTGTATCAAATAAACAAGCAGGTTTTCTCCACGTCGGAGATGTGATGAAACAAAGAAGAGGAGATCCTCAGCAAGAGATGAAAGTGTGAAATTGAGAGAGCAGGGCTTCAGCTGTTGTTACTGGTGTATGTTAAGGTTTTGATAACAAACTTATCTTTTGAAAACACAAAGCATAGCCCTGTGTATTAAACATCGGTAAGTGTGCTTCTGTTTTTTTTTCCTTCTCTAAAAAGGCAGCTTTTTGTGTCAGGGCAGCTCGGTAATGACCCAAGCAGGAAGGCCTGTAAGCTCTACTGATCCCCTTTAGAGAAGTCAGGAGGAATAAAATGAGAGAGTTAGTTAGAGTGAGGGGGGGGGGGGATGAGCAGAGGAAAGGGGAATGACAAGAGTAAAGAGGTGAGGGAAGGGAATTTATCTGGAGGAGATGGAGAGAGAAAGAACAAGTGCAAAATAAACAGAGTAAAGTATGGCTAAACCAGTGAGAGGGATGGGGTGTATATCTTTTCTCTTTGGAGAGAAGAGAACTATAGATTACTGGCCACAATGTGCTTGGCTGGGCATAAATGGAGAGATCTTGAAATAGTAGGGAGCATGTTCAGAGGTGGTGGGGATCAGGGTGAACTAATCCAATGCTGAGGCCAGCTCAGGGTTCCACATTCAGAGCCCGTGTGCCTTGTCCAAATCCCCTATAGTGGAGCTCTTACACAAACAATACAGATACACGAGCCTTCGCTTGCCAAGAGTTCAGACGGCTAACTCCACAGAACCGGCCCGGGGTGTTCAGGTCACTCCGCCTGCAAACATTTACCCTCACATCAGCATGAAGTAGCATCTTTTAAAGAGGAGGGGTGAGGGGAATTAGGTTTTATGGATGAGAGACACGGAGTAAGAGATGATGAAATAATTTCTTTAGGGATACGCTTTGCTCCTCTGGGTCAAATTGTGCTGAGCATGTAGCAGTTTTGCAGAGTCAGTGGAACAAGTAGATCACAACATTTCAGTAATATGCAGGGTAGGTGGAGATCAATTAGCCTTATCTAACAAACGACTAATGATAATACCAACACCAAACATGCTGACAAGGCAAAGAACAAGAAGAGACCCAGACTAATGATGTAATGAGTTTAGCTAGCTGGAAAATGCATAATCTCTACAAACATGGCGTCTAAAGATCTATTTTTTTTTTTTTTTTGCTACAAGCAAAAACGCTACAGTAACTTCTGTGCTATAATCAGAATATGCGCTGACAGGAAGAAAACAAAATCTTAAATCCAATACTCCACCATTGCCAAATCTGGAAACATCACAGGCTTAACAGACTCTGCTGCTACTTTTTTATCACTAGAGGTTGTATTCTCCCGTAGTTTGATCAGTTCAAACATGTATGGTGACACAAGTGGGTCCTCTTATTTGATCAAATACTTTAGATATTGTCTTTATTAGTTGTATATGTTTTAATAGAAGTTGGGCAACTTTGACTTAGATTTTGCCTTCTATTAGATGTCAATAAACACAACAATCTGTCTTGGAACTTCAGCAACATGTTTTCCAGAAGATTGCACTCTGCTTATGTGAACAAGGAGAGTGTATATTGAATTTATTGCCATCAAGATGCAGAAGTGGTGCTGATTTATATTATAAATAAAGGTTCTATGAATCCTTCTAGTTTTTTTAGTATACCTAAAATTACTCCAAAATCCCTTAGCAGCATCCAGTTTGTTGATTAAGAGTGTAGCCTAAATACAAAATCTTCCAACCATCTTTTCTACCTGCTTTGTGGTTGCAGGACCATGGAGAGGGCTTTTGCCTTTAGTCAGTGGCTGAAAGGCTGGGTACACCATGGACAGATTCATTGCAGAGCAACATGCAGTCATGCATGCACACAGTCACACCTCAGGGCAATTTAGATTGGCTAATTAAACTAACATGCAGATTTTTGAACTGTGGGAGGAAGTACCTGGAGAAACACACGTGGAGGAACACACACACAAAAAAAAGAAAATTCCCGGCTGGGATCTAAATTCAGACATAAATCCACAGACATAAAATCACCAACTTCTCCAAGGAAGCACTTACTGTATTGTTTGGCTGTTAAGTTATTTTAAGTTATTTCCCCTCTGTATTCACTTATAAATATACATGCACATATTCAGCTAAACACACATTTATCTTGAATAGCATTTAAAGAAGCACACGCACACACACCCTTTTCCCGCTCCGTCCCCTTCACTCGTTGCAGTGGTCTCGTGGCGTAGGCGGATCAGCAAAGGTTATTGTTGAACACAGAAAGGAAAGGTCAGAAATCATGTTTAGTTTTCCTGGGGCTGCGAGGTAATTCCAGCCAGCAGATTGTGTTCAGACAAGCAAGCAGGCAGGGCAGGCCAGTGGTGGAGATCATGCAGAAGGAAGCGAGGCAGGGATGGGGACAAGGTTATCCAGTCAGCCGCTGCCTCTCAGCCCCTTCGCTGTCACCCTTAATAACACCCTCTCCCTTATCACTGCAACAATCACCTTGAGAAACAAACTTGTCTTCTTTGAGAGAGGGATGGAGATGGGGAAGAAGTGGCCTTTTGTATGCATCTCCTATGCCACTCTCATTATAGTAACTACAACTCTGAGGAGGAACGACTGACTGCAGATCAGTTTGGCGTTTGGTTTTGTATGTGATTCATGCAACCTTTTCTCTCTCTCTCTCTTTGGTTTTTCTTATTGACTCTTAGTATTAATTAAAGTCATATGAGCACAGCTGATTGGGGGTCTATCATGAATAATGATTTTAGGCATGGAAAAAAACATACAAAGAATTAGTGGTAAAACAAAATGGAATCCAACTAATGGAATGGGGTTACAGTGGAAGAACTTTGTGAGATTATTTCATATCCATCCAGGAAAAACAAACATTAAGGCAGTGAAGATGGTTGCTGGAGACTTTGTGGGAATAATTGAGCCAATCATAGACGGACCTGCTTACGTTATTCAGTTATTAGAAATAACCAGGAAAAAATTTTTACACACACACTTGTGTGAACTGTCCTCTGTACTGTGTTGATATGTTTCTGGGTCATTATATCAGATATGCGTTAAAATAATAATAATTTGTTATTTTGCTAAAATTTTTTGTGAATACAAGTTTCCTTTTCTTAAGGTCAGTTGAGATTACTAAAAGTATTTATATTTCTTTAATGCCAGTTTACTGATAAAGGAAATTTTCAAGGGAAGTTTACACATATTTTGTTGTTATATTTTGCTTATATATTAAGCCTTTAAACTGTGTGTTTCGGGTCAGATATTTTGGTTAACCACGGTAACCGTAGGACCATTGTCATTGGGAAGACATATTTGTGACAACACATTGATCTTCTTGATAATGTCTTGAGATGTTGCTTCAATATGTCTGCATAGTGTTCTTTCCATATGACATCCATTTTGTAGAGTGCACCAGTCTCTCCTGCAGCAAAACATCCACTGATCATGCTACAGCCCTTATACTTCTCAGACTGGCAAGCTTCCTCATTGTGCATCAATGGTTGAATACCGTTGGACTCCGTAGGTCTTTAAATGTTGCTCAATAATGCAAAAAAGTATTGTTGCAATTAGAGGTGTGCCGATTGATCGGCCACCGATCATAATCGGCCGATTTCCATGAAAAAGTGTATGATTGGTGATCGCCGATCACGGTCTCTTGTTGCTGATCACACAAACCGATCACCTGCATCTCATTTCACAGCCTGTCTGTGCAGCTGGTCTCCTCTTTCCTTCACTCTGCGCAAACGCGCAGCAACAAATCCTAAGCGATGAGGAACTATAACGCACTGAGTGAATGGGGAAGTTTGCGTGTTGCGGCGGAAAATTGAAGCACGTCAAAATGCATCAACACGACTAATCTAATATGGCATAAAAACAATGCCATACTTTACGGAGTTTGGCTACATCGAGGCTCACTGCAGTAAAAAAGACATCTGGAGGATCAGATAGCAGGTAAAGCAGTGCACAGCTACAAACACTCACCCGGATTAGCATGACGGTAAGAAAGCTAAACAAATAACCCGCAAAATTATTTAAGTCTTCGAGCTGCGATGTAAGACGCTGGTTCTGTTCTCGCTGTTGAACCGCTGCTACGCGCTACAGGTAGTAATATTTCACAGACGGAGCACCGCTTCTGCTCCACCTGGTAGTGACTCTCACACCGAACCTCTGCTTAAAGTTGCAGCATCTAACCTAAAAAAATACATTTTACATACGTATTAAAACTTTCGCTTTCCTAACATGAGAAAAAAATAATCGATCTCCTCCCTGTTCTGCATAATTACTCCGCTCAGTCAGAAACAGCCATTCAGAACTAGCAGTAATCAGCTAGCCGCCATGCTATCAGGAAGTTTTCATTCAGTAACTCTGGATTGCTTATTGTAATGGAACCTGAATGTTAAGTTTTATACTTGAATTTTTTTGGAAATGTTGAGAGGTTTTATTTTGGCTCTTTGCATTATTTAGCCTCTTCAGAGCCTTCATATGTTATCAGTCTGTTAAAGATGGTATTATCAATAGCAGTACAATTTGCACAATGCCTGTTTTGTTTAGTTCTTGGAAAAAGTTATTAAAAACAAGTTTTTGTCTAAATTAAGGTGAATTCATGGTTCCTTTTTTCCACATAATGTAACCGATAGTGTTTATGATTAAAAAAATAATAATAATTATGTGATATCGGTGATTGGTATCGGTGATCGGCCTTCATGGGTGATCGGAATCAGTATCAGCAGGAAAAAACCTGATCGGCACATCTCTAGTTGCACTAATTTGACGTTATTGATTCATGCCTTTTCTTTTCTGCACAGATTATTTTATTTGACAAACTCATTTAATGTGATGTGAAGATGGTCCCACAGCTTTTGTAGAAAAGGCCAAAATCATACCTTAAGCTGATAAGCAATAGTAAGGTGCGTGCGTGCGTGCATGCGTGCGTGCGCGTGTGTGTGTGTGTGGGTGCGCACAAGTTACGCACACTCTCGTCAGACTCGGCGCTCTGTGATTGCAGTGGAGCTGAAGGGGCCAGGCGAGGGCTCTGATTGGAGGACAGATTCTTTGCAACCTTTGCCAAATCACTGCAATCACCCGTTTGCTTCTTCTTTTTGCTTTAATGACACCACTTCAAGAGGAACGGGGCTCATCAAGCAACCCACACACAAGCTGGGGCACACATACTTTCTCCGACTCGCACACAGCGAGGTCAGGCTTGGCAGATCGGGCGGGGCACCACAGGCCTCTGAACAGGGAGAGAAGGTCCACCAGCAGATGGGAGGAGATTAACACAAACTGAAGCACATGTACACACGAAAATGTGTATACACTCACATAAATATAACACTCGTCAATAATCGCTAAAATCTCCGCTGTCCACTTCAGCTTGAATTAGAGTGGGAAATAATTACACTGTTTATTGAGTTACTGTAAGGTACAACATTGTAATAACTTCTTCTGCTAAGATAACAAAACACACCTCTGGGGGTTTGGTCATTTCTTTGCCAAAATTTCAGAGCTTGCTCCTGACTCTCTGTCTGGTCTCTCCCCAGTACTGAATTGTGTGTCCCAGTTTTGCTCCACAAAGCCCCTAGTAGACAGAAAACGCCCTTTTTTTTGTTCAATAACAGGGCGAAGACTAGAAGTGGCTTTGGACTGAATAAAAACTGACCAGAGAAAAGTCAAGATAAATGAAATAGACCTCTAGATATCACACAAAAATAAATATGGAGTTTTTATAGTTAAACGTGCATTCATTAGCGTTTCTATATTCATTAGAAAATTACACAAAAGGAGTCATTAATGATTTTCAATCTATGTGTATTTCAGTGTTTTTGAAAACGCATCGGACAGTTGACAACATTATAAATGTAAATTAAAATCGTCTAACAAGAAAGAGTGAACTGACATCCTTCTCCTCTAAATTTGCAAATATTTGACCATTAAAAGAATTAATGATAATAAAAAAAGAACATAGGGGCTGCACAGTGTGAAAAATGTCACATTTATGATGATGAAAAAAACCCAACTTTTTATGCATCTGCCATGTATGGTTCTGATGTTGCACATGCCCAACAATGTTGTGACTAAAGTCTGGAGTGGTTCCGTCGGTCTCAGAGCAGAAACTTTCGGTGACTGAGAGCTGAGTTATTTCAAATTTCTATTTGTTTCTGTGACACAACATAGACATACAGTCTCACCAAGTCTGTATGTCTATGCATGACATCATGCTGCATGGCATCTCAGCATACTTTACCACCACACCTGAGCAGATTGTGGTGCAGGGGTGGAACTGAAACAGAACAAGCAACAGAAACAAACTGGATTCATTGGCATTACTTTTCACAGGTAAGGATGAAAGATCAGAATTACTTGACTTTACAGCCAGAAATTCGCTTCTAAACAACCGAAAAATATTTCCTATGTTGCTAAATTGGCCCGAAATAACCGCTGATTGTTAGCGTAGCAGCTAACATTTTCATACTGTTTTCTAATGAGAGAGAGAGCTGATGAAAACCCACTGTTAGAAGAGAAGTTCATTAAATACCAGGGGATTTTGTGAGGAAAGATCAGTCAGGATCAGAGCTGGAGCTGCTACTTCTTCAGTCTCTGTTTCCCAGCTCGGCTTCACCATGTCGGTATTTGGCTATAAAGATGTTACGAGTCGGAGCCCAACATGCTGAAAATGTCTTTTTCTGAATGTGAAGAAAACATATATGTATTTTCTATTTCACTTTTGGATTTCTCTTTTATTCTTGGCTTTAGCCTGTGAACCAGGACGTCTCAGAAGTCATAGGAGTTCTCCCAATGTGACCAGCAGACAGAAGCCCTGCCTGTGACCAGTGTTCCCAGTATAATAAATAAATGTTTTATTGTTTCACTTTTTGTGTATTTTTAATTATCTCAATCTGAAGTATTAGTGTATTAATACAGCTTATGTAATGAAATAAAATTAATTTACTCTGTTAGAATTATTTTCACTCTTTGCTGTCAATAGCAGAGTTGACAGACTAATAAATATTTTTTCTCTGGAAAAAAGTAAGAAAAATATGTAGTTTAATGTTTGACAATGACTGATTTATAAATCTAAAGACATTTCTCAAAAATGTATAAAAAGTAAATACAAGAATATTATTTGTTTCTTGTGTTGAAAAGTTAAATGTACATTAAATGATGGAATTATGTACATATATTCTTTAATTAAACACTGTAAAAGTGTTTGTTCATCAATGTCAATATAAAAATTATAAGAATCATTTCTATCAAGTAAAACATTGTGCTCTTTATTCAGGAATGCCCCAAAACAATTAAATAATCCTATCAAAAGTTAGAAACTCTGTCTTTAGTCATTTCTTTGATTGCCAAATATGTTGATGTGTGTGAGAAAATGTGTCCATGACAGGAATTAACTTAAAATACTTTGTAGAATGGCACTTTCTGAAGTTTCTGATAGCATTCAGCCACGTTCAATATGGCGGACGGTGTGACGTATCACAGCAACGGGCTGACCCGCTCCATGAGGGTCAGCCTCATGGAGGCTGACCCTCATGTTCATGTGTATGCTTCTTATTCTTCTTCTTGTTCTTCTAGCAGCCCTTCAATTCATGTTATTACATGCAGGACTCATTTTAATGAGGATAATGATGCTTTTACCCAGCCTTTTCACAAGATCTTTTACTTTTGACCTGTTGCCGTCAGAATCAATGAAGCTACATCTCTCAGCTCTGGAGCTCAAAGGAGCAGTTGCATAGGAAAATATACCAATATGCCACTTCCATTTAAATAAAACATTAACTTCTCAGTTTGAATATTTTTAATATAGACACATGCACAAATTGTGGCAATGCAGCTTTAAAAAAAAAAAATTCTATATAATGTAAAGTAAACTCAGCAGATGAAAGTTATGAAAACACAAGAACAAACATTTCTTATAAAATGATTACGGTTTGAAAAACTTTGTGTTCTTTTCTGATTAAAGAGACGTGAGTCAGCTGATTCAACTCTGGATATTTTATTTGGAACATCGGGGCAGGCGGTCCAGGTTCAAGCAATAACCAGTCCCAGGGTGGAAAAAGGCATTTATGTAGCATTCAGATACTTGTTTACTTTAATGGCGTTAAAGTTAAACGTAGTATTTCGGTTTCGTAGTTATTTCCCGCTTTAAATAGATACTTCTCTGATACATAGCATGGCATGGCATGCATGGTGGATGTTCTAAATAGATTCCTCGTATATGCGCACATTGTCTGAACGCTTTTCTGAACAATATGTTCTTGGGGAATCATCTTCTCTGTGCTGGTGTGTGTGGGGATAGAGGCCAATAATCTGGCCAGTTATCAGCTACAGTCCTGTCTCTCCCAGCTGGATGCTTCTACCTAAACCACCACATATTCCTGTTCTCTTAAACTCACACTTGGATAAGTATTCACACCTCTGTACAGGCTCCTCGGCCCTTGCCTGTCGAATTTTCTTTTTTATATCTTAAGAACAATAAACTGTAAAATTAGATCTGTACTCATTACAGTTCCTGTAACTCTGGTTGCTCTCCATCTCTCCTTTTCAATCTCTCCTCGCCTTTTATCTACATCTCAGGATATTAACTCCATTAGCCTCTAATATCGCCCTCCGTCTCTCTCACTGTCAGTCACTTCTCTTAAATCACTGCACCGCTGGACTGGAAAGGACACCTGTTCCAACCAGATGATTCGAGAGCAGATATGGAAGCAGCGGATTACAGAGAGATTAGCACTCCTACAGGATCAAGGAATATTGCATGATTGCTCCTCCTGTATGCATTGTATGTGAATTAAAAGCTTTGCCGTGAAAATGACAGAAGGCAAGGGCACTGGACATACCGCAGGAAAAGAAAACCATGAAATTACGTGCCTCTGATGCATCATTTGGGAATGTCACTATTGGTTCAGTGGGCATTGTAAAGAGCCCTTTAAATTAAACCCGGCCACGTCTCACCTGCCTTTTCCATCTCACCTGCTGAAAAGACAAATAGTACTGCAAGCATGCACACGCTGTGACACACAATCCCATGATTACCCACCCACCCACTCTCTGGCGACCCTATTTCCACCCATGTGCCAATCAAAGGAGTGCAGAGGTAATGGGGAGAGAAGCAGTCATTCCGGAGCTGTAAAACCACTGCAGCCGAAACAATGATTGGGGTAACCTTTGCTTTGGTGCATGAAGGAAGAAGAGGTTTTAAACGTTATTCAGAAGAATCATTTCTGACTGCTGTATTTCAAAGGTACTGCTGCCCACAAGTGTTGGCATGGTTTTGGTCAGTCTGCCCTGACTTACTAATGGTTCATGCACCTTTTTGGTATTTGGTTTTTAATCTGACCATTACATGTAGTGCATTTATTTTGCTCTTCCAATCCTTCTTCCTTGACATCCTTGATCGTGTGACTTTCCTCATGGCCCCATCTCATCCTATCAGTTCATAATAGTCAAGGATGACTTTCAATGCCACTCCGTACCAGAGACGTAACTATGCAGTACATCTCGATCATACAGTCAGACGGTGCATGATATTGGGTTCACGACAACAGGGCAAGGCAACATTTTACCAGAAAATGTTTTATTGTTTCCTTAACCAATCCAATCTTGATTTGATGTTTTGATGTATTCTGATCTTTATGTTTGTCTAAATATGTGGTGGTTTTAATACCAACACATTTTATGAGTTGTTTT
This sequence comes from Poecilia reticulata, assembly GCF_904066995.2. Taxonomy (NCBI): domain Eukaryota; kingdom Metazoa; phylum Chordata; class Actinopteri; order Cyprinodontiformes; family Poeciliidae; genus Poecilia; species Poecilia reticulata. The sequence goes on from NC_088833.1 coordinate 21,974,710, forward strand.
GAGAAATCTCAAACTGCCCAAGATAAAAAAAAAAAAAGTCATCAACTCCAAAATGCATCATTCTGTAAATATTTTAGATTTGGAACTAAAGGTGAATAATTTCAACCAATACTCGTTATAAATTGCAAAGTAATTCTTTAGCATGACACCGATTGGAAGCTTTGGACTAAATGCTCGCTACATTTTTTGTTGCCCTTTTTTAATTGCCTACACAAAATGCTGCTATGGAAATGGTTTAAAAGTTAAAGGAACTTCTCCTGTACTTATGTTACAGAATGTCGTCAGCCAGAAGTCTTTATTGGAAGCTATCTTTATTAGTCAACTATGTGAACACAACAGGGCCATTCAATAATTACGTCCTTTGTTGAAAATTTCAAGCATAGAAAAAGGATGTTAAGCTGAAAGATATTAATTGCTGACACTTTGCCAGACAAATTTATGCTGACTTGGGGGTTTAAGAGAAACGTAGTGCCGTTTTGTTATCATGACACGTTGTTCCATTCAATGTTTTCATACACTGACTTTATTATAAAGAACTTCCAAGTGCATAATATTGAGCGTGGAACTTAATTTATACAAAGAGCATCACATTGCCTCTTAACTCAAAGAAAATTCCTGATAAAAAATACATAGGGCAAAAGTTTTCATCAGGGTAGGAGCACAAAGTTGAAAGATGAAGTTCTGCTCAAAGTCTGTAGCATTCATTGCCTGTTAAATTCTGACCTTACACGCAAATCTCTCTTATAAAACATAAAGTTCAAACAGCACTTTGATAACAGAGGGAATTATAAGATGAGATCTGAGAACCAAACTGTCTTTTCATACTAGTGTACCTACTGAGGTTGACTTAGACTAATGATAGAAGTAGAGCCCTGGTGAGATAAGGAGGAAATCCCCATCTGGAACAGATGTCATTTGCTGCAAAATGACAAAAAAAAAAAAAAAAAGAATAGAGATCCAAAAAAATACATTTAATTTTTTTTCATTATGATACCCCAAATGTTCTTTCTCTTATGCCCCATATGCCCCACAGCAATAAAGTTGTCACAAAAGGCAAAACATGACACACCATTGCATGAAATATAAATAAACCCATTCGTTACCTATTGATTTTTCTACCATTAGGGATGGGAATAGCTTGACTCTTGTTGATGTGAAAGATATTGTGGGTCAATATTAAGGCTGCTCTTAAAAGCCACGGGGGACTTTCAAGAAATTCGACAGGGACTGAGAAAAGTGTCCAGTCGTCATCTGTAATATTAAGAAAATGCCTGGACTAGTTCAGGGACATCTGCCTAGCATTAATGTTATCAGAGAATCGAGGAGCAATGCTGGCGCAGTTTGCTTCGGGGAAAGGTACAGCCCTGGACAGCTGCTTGCTTGGGCTGCTGGCACAGATCAACCTAATGTGCCGGATTGGAAGCAGGGATTGATTCCTGAATGTTAAAGTGAAACCTTGAAGCACCACTGTGGCTGTCCTACTTTTGCTGTTTGGGGTAAAGTGTACTTTTGGTGATTTGGCATCTTAATGGGAAATTGCCTTTTTTTTAAATCTATGGCAGCTCAATTTAACAAAACATGTCTGACGGCAAGAGAAGCAACCACTTATAGGAAAGACATGTGTAATCAAGACAGGAAGACGTCAACTTTATGGTGTGTGATAGAAATAATGATGTCCACATAACAATATCAGGAAAGATGCAAGGAGAGACTGGAGGTTGAGGTGCTTTGGGATGCCAAAGTCCCTGGCTGGCTGGCTGTCAGCCACTTTGGATAGTTACCTCACAATTTTCTGCTACCCTCTTTCTTCCATCCCTCCTCCCTCTTGTTATTTTAGGAATCTATTCTCGGCCTGCCAGCATGTACAATCTGAATTATTTATCTTGAGAAATGGGATCTCTGCATGACTGTGAAACAGGACTTTATTTGTAGCTTTTCATTTCATTACGGTAAACAAAGTGACCCCGCCGACAAGATTTGCCACACGCAGACCAACAGTGCAGACTTCCAATGATGTAATTTTATTATGGTTGGAGGGTTAGGGTTATCTTCACTGGACTTTATTGTCCCTGTTCTATATTTAAGGCAAACTTAGGTATTAAAAGTCCAAAGGAAGAAACTATGCTGCATTGCCATTAAATTCTGTTTCGTATTCATATTCCACATGAACGTACATTTTATAAATATGAATCAGGCATAACATTATGACCATCTTGGGTAAAATTTGTTGATCAAACTTTGGGTGCTAATCCATTGGAGCATGCACTGCACTAGCTTCCTAAAGGCGAGTTGTGGTATCAGGCACCAAGAAGTTTGCAGCAGGTTGTTGAGGTTTTGCCAGGTGTCAGGTGGGGCTTCCAAAGACTAGACTTGTTAGGACAGCACAAGCCACAGATGATTAGACTGAGGTCTGGGGAAATTGAAGGCCAACTCAAAAACTTAAAATTGTTGTTGTGGTCCTGAACTATAGTTGCTTTGTGACGGTTCATATGGCCTTGCTGTAAGAGCATGATGGATTACTGCATATATTGAAGAATTCATGTAAATGGTTTGCAGCAGTGTAGTACGTGTAATTGTATTGACTCCAGGTTTCCCAGCAGAGCATGGGCCAAAGCATCACACTGCCACTCCTGGCTTGCCTTATTCCCACACTGCATTTTGATGCCATGTGTAACGACGCATACATCAAATGTTCCATGTGACACAAATAACACATGATTGATCATACCAGGCCTCCTATTACTATCAAGTCCTGATGTTCACATACCAACTGTTTTGGTCCTGGACAGGGTTCAAAGGCTCCCTGACTGGACTGCGACGATGATACAATCCTAACAAAGTGTCTTCCAACACTTTGCTTTCAGAATCAGCATCTACTTATTTAGTAATTCGAGCTACAGCTAGTGTGTTGCTAACTAAATGGTCCTACGTATTCTACACGTGTGCATTATTTAGCCTCGCCTGTCCATGATGCTGGTTCCCCATTCATTGTACCTTTGATAGATATTTACCTACCACTTACTCCTGCAGACCTAAAATCCCCACCGGGATCTCTGACCCATTCATCTTTCCATCACAATTTGGCTCTTGTCAAACTGACTTAAATCTTTACTCTCTTGTCCTGTTTTCCTGCTCTTGACTCAACAGTTTCAAGGACAAAATGTCCCTTCTTCCTGCCTAACATTTCCCAATGCAACAGTATGGCGCAATAGTAAAGAGATGAGGATTATTAACTTTGCCTGATCATAACGTTATCCCCAGTCTGCGTGTATCAGTTTAAGAAATGATTCTTGTGTTTTAGTTCTTTTGGCTGAATTAAACTTTTATGCATGAACTTGTTTGCAAGAGCACATTTTCATGTAAAATACTTTTTAATGCCCATGTAATCCTCATTGGTTATGATGGGGGCAATAGCCTATTTTCATTCTCATCACATTGGCCCACAAAACGGCACATAAAATGGTGAAAACAGCCAGCTGAGGGCTGTATCTCCGCATGAAATGAGTGTGACCTACAACTGCATAGAGGCAATGTGCAGCAATAAGACAGAGGAAACAAAGGGCTCTGTCAAAAACCTGTGCTATCTCACTAGTGTTGTCTGTGAAATCCTTTCTTCGCTCTTGTGGGCATGTCAAGCTGCCTTACTTTCTATCTGGGTGACATTAATGAAAGGTGAAAGAGAGAATAATCAAAGATCACAATATTTTACTCCTGATACAGATGCATATTTGTACGCTGCTGGCAGGAGAGATTGGCTCGCCATTCAGCTCCGCTCTGATCTGACATTAGGATTCGATGCAATATTCTCTCTCCTGCTCACTCATCTAGCTTCTCTCTATCGTTTCCACATTGCCTTTTACACCCCCACCTACCTACGTCCACCCAAGCCGCTCTGCCTGACTGCAGCTAAAGGGTAAATGTAGCTCAGGGGAAGTGCACTACCTCAAGCACAAGGTCTTGAGTTCTACCACGTGACCTGGTCCCCCCAACGTCTTGCTCTTGCTCTTCTCCTTCTCCTCTTTGCCTTTGCTGCAGAACACGTCTCTTTATCTCCACCCACCTCGGTGACCTCTTCCCAAAGAGCCTGATGGAACGAATCTCTGGGAGCAAATGGCTTCTCTGCCAAACATGGCCCGAGCTCAAATGTTCATGGATTTTGCCGAATACCAATGTTGACAGTACAAAGTGACAATGGTGCATTTTTCTGTACACAAGCACAGTGTTTGAATAATGAAACAGAGACCAGCAAACATTGCAATTACAAATACTCTGACCTAATGACATTTGTCAGGGGGAGAGGGGGTGGAATAAAACAACAATATCTGTTGCTGCCTTTTTCTGGTCTCTTTACTAAGTAAAATGAAAAGCTGATTGTGTAAAGCAGAATGCCTGTCCTCTTGTAAAGCTCTGCTTATTTTCTGATTGGTTCCAGAGATGTCCCAATCCTGATACCTGTTGTTTCCTTAATATCTAGTTTTTTGCACCTTAAAAGCCAACATCTAATGTAATATGTTGTGATGGACTGTGCAAACTATTATTGTTAATATGTTTGTTGAAGAACTTAAACATAATAAAATAAAGTTCAGATGAAAACTTAGTATAACGATATCACCCAATAAACTCTAAGTAAGTTGGAAGCAAAAACACTTTAGCAGAAACCACTAAGAGTAAATAAATTTCCAAAAGTCAAGAACAAAAACAGGATGGATAACCACGGGGTGGGGGGGGGGGAGACACTCGCCATCACCTGTGTTAATCTGATGTGACTGGGTATACAGATATTTGATGTATACCCAGTGTCCTTGCTTAGCCTCAAAGCAGACTGGAAAGAATCTTTTTTTGATCACAAAATGTTCTGTGTTGCAATGTGCAGCAGCTTTGTGGCGGAGGATAGAGTGAAGCAATCGAGGAAATACCAAACAGATGGAAAAAGTGTTGTTCTCATAGTTTTGTGTGATAAAACACATGAAATATGAAAAACAAAGCGATATAGGATATGAGGACTGTTTCATGTAGATGTTTCTGTTGGGTTATGCATGAGTGAATCTTCTCATAGCACAGCATCACAGAATCAGTAGCTCCAAGCCGAAGATCAGCCATTTTAAGCGTCGTCTTAGTGCTATACTCTACTTTGAATGCAAGAAGGAGTTGGTCATTTGCCATTTCGTACCTCTATATGTTTTCGTGTATGATTATTTTGTCAATACAATGCCAAGAGTTTTGTGTACAGTTTGACAGCCAGTGATCAAAAATTATTTGATTTCTCCTCATGGACTTCTGAAAGAAAATTTGTTTTTATATGATGTGGAGGGAAATTTTGCATGAGTGACCCTTGGCTGTTCCTGTATGTCAATCACTGATGTATGCTGTGTCTTTATTATGTTGGTGTTCTGTTTGTTTTCTGTGCATTCAAATGCCTTTCCTACTTTACTTGAAATGGAATTATACATTGCTCCTGGAATCAAACAGATGAAGCAGCTTTGTGTAGAAAGCAAACTATACTCTTGAATTATGGTATTTTGGGGGGCTAGGTTGTGTGCATGCGGGTGTGTGTGTGTGTTTTGCATGTGTATATTTGTTTCCATGTCTAGCTGGGTGAGTCTGAATGGCACCTTTCAGAGTGGGGTGAGACCATGTGCTCTGTTCTGACTGGTCTGGGAGCCAAGAGGGCCCAGCTGGTTCACACAGGCTTTAGTCAAGACAGACTCACCGCCTGCCAACCAAGCTGACACAATCGCACACACAGACACGCACACAATCACAATCGCATTGGGTTGGGGGAGATTTTAGGCAGTGTTATGCTCACAATTAATAAGGTTTATCTTACCACCGGTGTAGTGTGTATGAGCTCTTCGAGATGTAGTTTGTCAGAACATCCCAGTAGAGCCTGTGCACAGACGTAAACATAACAAGCATAGAAGCATGAAGTACACACTCAGGCCTCCTGTTTACACAGGGACAGTGCTGTGTACACCCACAGAGCTTACAGAAATTCAATCATTTGGGCTGACCCGGAGCCAGGATTTGGTGAAAATAGCCGCCTACCTCCGACAAAATTGTACAATATCCTTGAAACCAACAAGAACAGGTAAAAAAAAAATAAAAAATCTTTATTTGTTAGCAGCTAGATGCTGGCCTTGCAAATTATACATGTGCACAGCTTCTATCGATTCTCTCTTGTTTTTCTCTGTCTGATAACACATTGTTAGAGGAAAGTTGGTGCGGTGAATTCTCACAAATTGTTTTGTAAACACGGTGGGGAAAGGGGAGCGGCGGAGAAGTTGTCACAAGCACCAAAATATTGCCAGTCGTGTAATTCCTTACTTCTCTTTGATCCGATTTGTTCATATTGCATTTTGCAAATGCCAAAAGAAATCAGTCATTTTTGTAACATTAAATGAAAGAACTTAATTACACATAATTCGGGTGTTGTTTTTCTTGCACTGGAAACTAATTCCAATTTAATGTTTATCCAAAAGCTGCCACAGAGCATTTCCAATATCACTTCTGCTGATTGCTGCTTCAGCAGCTCTGACAGAGAACAACAGTGGCTGGAACAATATGTATTTTAAAATTATTTCTCCTGGGTTGTTGCAGCTCTTTTGATTTTGACCACAGTGCCGCCGCCTCACGGTCCACCGGCTCCTGAGCTAAATTCTAAGCGTATCTCTAAATGGTGTGCAACTACTGCACAACTTGCACAAATTAGCTGCAATAATGTGTATGTGTGTGTGTGTGTGGCGCGTTTGGAGGAAAGGCTCACTGGAGGCACTGTGCTGCTTATCGGAACAGTATGAACGTGGACAGAATGATTAGGTACCTTAACTATAGGCATCCACCCTCACTCGGCTTTGCTATTTTCACTTCTTTTTTCATACAGCATTTTCTCCTTTTGCAAGTAGTCTAAAGGGTAAGCTGAACCAGAGGCTATGTGAGAGCAGATGGAAGAAATTTGTCATTTTTAAATAAATTAGTTTCAAGAAAAGTTAACTAGAGCCTTTTTTTTTATCCATTTTTATTGCCAGAATTGACAGAAAAATGCCTGATGGTAGGTTTACTACTGCCCACTTTCAAACCTGCAAGGGACCCAGCAGTGTGTGGTCCCTAGTTTCTTTATTAGACAACTCGCTTGGAATTCGGTTGGAGTAATTGGCTGGATAGGGTTTCAGCAGGCTTAGCCACCCTGCTGGCACAACAAGCGCTCCTGTCCCCATCCCAGAGTTGCTGCTCCGCTTGGTAGGAGCGCAGCCAACTCAGATACAGTCCTCTTTAAAACCCACTGCGAAGCTCTGGATGGCATCAGCTGTTGTCCCAGAGGGAACTGGGGGGATTCAGGAACCCCTGGTCATTAGTGGGAACCAGTGTGTCGGGACAAAAGTCTGCCTTAAACAGCCGAGAGAAGTACATCGACCCTCATTCCTGCATCTGTGCTTGCCTGTTTTGTTGCTCAAGACGATCAGGTAGTCCTGACCACTGCGCCTCACACAAACGGTTCTCCAATTTGGGTGGACATGTGTTAAAAAGAAACGGTTTGGACAGTGATTGTAGAAAACATTGAATTTGGGTATTTTAACTAGACTACTTAAAGTCGGATGGTTGTATTATCCACATATCATGACTTAGTGCTGAATGCATTTGGACTATCCTTCTTACACTTGCAAAATAACCAAATGATTTCACCTGTTTCACATTTTATCATGTTACAACCACACATTTACTGACTTGCAGATGAAGTTTACAGTGAAAGGTGGTTTTAAAAAGCATTTGCTTGAGAACTTCAAGCTAATTCATGGTTTTAAAAGCCGTTCATGCTTTTAATAATTTAAAAATGTTTTCACATAAAATCTGATCAAATATATTGAAACCGGTTGCAATGTTACAAAATGATTAGGGGGGAAAAACCTCGGATAGGTAGACTGTGAATAAATAAGAGATGGAGCCGTAGCTCTGTCAGCCTAATTTGTGATTTACAGATTTTAAATCCATGAGAAAGTGTTTAATTTTGGATTCTGTTGAACCTTAAATGCTCACAGTGGTGTTTTAAATTAAAAGTACTCATGCATCAGTTCAGTCTCTCCACAGTGTGGGACATGCATTCACAATGTTTTGCTCTTTTGTTTGCTTGCTTTTTTTTTTTTTTTTTTTTCTGCAAAGACTTTGTTGTGCAGTTAGTTTTAACAAGAATGGCCTTTACTTGTTTTACAATTTAGGAGCCCTCCTAAATTGAGCAGATGATTGTCATCAATTGTGACTCTGTGTTTTGAATATCCCTGAATGGATATCTCAGGAACCCATCAAAGTGGTAGAAGTACATTGCTGCATCCAGGAAAGAAATGGGGGATTGTGGAAAATTATGTATATCTGACACGAATTTGTCTAGTAATCATCTTTGTGTGTTAATGTTCTGAGCTTTTTGCAGCGCCATTGAACTTACCAGTCACTGATTTTTGTCTGTACCCAGGAGTGAATGCCTTCTGAGCAGAGGGACCCTTCCTGTGTGTGAACATCTGGAGGGGCCCTGGCATTATGCAGCCGTGAACCACTGTCACTGCTCATGATATTTTGTGCTTGCTTTTTATTATTTCTCATGACAGAACGTGCGTAATACATAATTCCTCATCACTGTTTATGGATCAGGTAAAAAGTAGGCTGAATATCCTACATTGCCTACACTGAGTTGAACGCTTGTATAAAATGTCATAAAAATGAGGAAACTCCAATTATACACTAAAAACAATGATAGAGGATAGTAAATGTGTGTTTTTTTTCTTTTTTTGAGAAATCATAATTCTGAGTAGCACATACTTTAGGCATCTTGAAATATTAGGAGCTTAGACTCGTCTAAGTTGCAGATCTTTTTTAGATCAAAATTTGTATAATGTTGTTTGCATTTTGGCAAGAAATGCCACAAAATTAACATATTTTTTTTCCATTTTTCTCATAAATGTTAACGTTATTGCCTGCAGCAGTAACACCCTTGAATAGAGCAAAACCATGTTTATATGTGCTGCTAATACTGTTTGAATCTATAAACCTGCCAACTAATTTTTCAATTCTGCTGTTGTGTGACAAGGACTACTTTTTATGCAGGGCAAGCTGTGTTGCTTTTGTCCCATTCTGTTCATTTGTCCTTCTTTCAAATCCAGTGCTATTTAGAAAGCGCTTGAAACTGCAGACTCACACCCAAGTGTTCTGGGTTTGTAAAATAATTCTGTTGGAAATCATTGAAATTTGGGAAACAAAATTTGATAGAAAAAAAGTGTAAAAATGGAATCTGCTTTGAAAACTTCATTAATTAATCTATTCATTAGCATAGATAAGGATGCAGCTTTCCTGGTACTAACCCTGAACCACTGATGTTAAACATTGATCACTCAGCAATTTACGTTAATAAACTACTGAGGCATTCATTTTCAATGAATGTCCTATTAATTTAGAATATCATCTTTTAGTGGTACTGGAGCACTATGGGTGCAATAGGAAGGAGAACGAAATCCAAATTCTTCCTACCACTAACACTTAAATCAACAAATTAATGGTTTGAAATTTGATACAATTGCCTGTTTCAACAGGATGATGATCAGAAGCTCGAATCAAATCTGCTCTTGAAATGACCAAGGCATGGCTAACGTTAAGCTTCTGTATTGGCCTCCTAAAACTCTGGCCTTTTGAAATTTTGATCTATGCTTTAAAGTCAGACCCATGGCAATTTAAATCTGCCCTAATAATTTTGCCCAGAAGAGTGGTCAAATATCCAGCAGGAATTATGAAAACAGATTGTAAATGGCTATAAAACAATGTAGTCAATGTGCAACCTGCTAAGGGATACATAACCAAACAATAGCAGAGGTGCATGCATATATATTTTAGATTTAATGTATATAATGTAATGTTGACCCAGTGTAGATTTTATAGTCAAAAGTAGGCATCTGATTTGTGTTTTTAAAATCAATTGAAAAGAGCAAGTTGAATCCTTAATTCCCACAGAAAAAGTATTAAAAACCTGCGACAATATGTGTATGTAAACTTCTAAATGGGTCTGCATGTCGGTCATAAAGAGCATGCTGCTGTTTAAGTGCAGCATGATAGGCAAAACTTTTCTGACTTCGAACAATGAATAAAACCAGGACGTGCGGTGTGAGCTTTATTCGACAAAACCCTCCAGAAATTGAGCGTTATATCTGCATGATGTGTTTAATGTTTCTGTTAAATTCACACACTAGACCTTAAGTAATAAACTGCTCCATGGAGCTCTGCACTCATGCCCAAGAGAGAGCATTTACTTCTCCTTTTCTCTCTCCCTTTGCACTTTCCTCTGTTGGCTTTGCATGCATTGTTAAATGGGACTGATGGAAGCACCCCGTCCATTACTTACCGCATTGCCTGGCTAATTTCTGTGCTCTTACAAGTACAAAGATGTCAAGTAGGAGCGGTGGGCTTACCTTGTCGTCCCCCTGAGACCATTAATCCTTTGGCTGGTGTCGTCCTTGCCTGCGTCGGCTCACCTGGTTCACAGCCCCGCCGGGCAAACTGCTGTTCCCAGCCATTTTTGCGGTCTGCCTGTTTATTCTGGTTCCGAGTCAGCACCCATAACCAACAAATTCTGATTCTGAGGAGTAAAAAAACTTTTAGAGCAAATGTAGGCCTGCTTCCTAAGATGTGCTGCTGCCTGTATGTGTGTGTGTGTGTGTGTGTGTGTGTGTGTGCGCACATGTGCAAGAGAGGAAGGTTTTAAGTTATAAATTAACAACGGTTTTAGAAAAAATGGAAACTGTTGTAAAAATTTGTCTCGCATTTCATACACTACTGTACTTTCTGACAGCTTTTAGCTGAATTAGCACTGTTGAAATTACTGAGAAAAGAACCCACTTTTCTTATCTGGGTCAGGTTACATAAACTGGTAATAGCAATAAGAAAAAAAAACCCACCTCCAACACACAGATTAAAAAGACTTTAATAGAATGAACTCTTGGATCAAAGACTGGGGAAGGTTCACTCAGTGGGTATTGACATTTTACTGCACACCCACATTTGGGAGGCAGTTTGTAAGATTTGTGACTGCTGAAATGCTCCTCATTGATCTTTGAGTACCGCAGCGAGCAAAGGCCTGCTGTTCAAAAATCTTTTGTGTTTGGATAAAAATATCATACAAATAGATTTTTGCATGCAGGCCTGGTATTTCCAAGCTTTTACTGTAGATCGCAGTTGTGAAGTTGTGTGGCAGTCGTGAAGTTTGAAGACTATTCTTCAGATAAACCTGTCAACGACGCAATATCCCTGAATATGCATTTATCAGCAACAACAGGTGAAAAAAACAAAGATAGCTTTGTTTCTTAAGTTATCTTATCATCAAAGGTAGACTTTGCATGCTTTGACAGGTTGTTGGGTGCAGTGTTTTCAACCGAAGTGCTTCCATATTGCTGCGTTGGTGTTTTTACTTTGTTGTTGTTGTGGGTTTTTTGCATATGCCATTATAGATGTTTGCAAAGGCAAAAATCATTCATTTGCGTAAATTTATGCAAAGGACCGAAGAATCAGATCGATAGCTTTGTTGTTACATGCCAAAATGATCAAAGGAAGGAGGCGAAACTCCAAATGAGTATATTATTAAAAATAAGAAACAAGTTTCCTTGTTGCCCTACACATCTTGATTGATCTTGTTTCTGTTTCCATAATGGAGCTTGTCTGTGCTCAGGCAGCAATATTTGGTAATTTGCGTCTCCCAGATCAGTTGATCATCTGTTAAGCTTCTATATGCACAAACTGCACAGCCACTCTTGTTGTTTAGGCTTTTTCTGTGCGACATGTTTTGTTCTCTGCAGGAAAATTGTTGAGTAAGTCGGTAAAATATGAATCTAATTCCATGCATTGCAATTCCAGCTAATAATAAGCACAAAATCAATCTGACGGACAAAAAGCCATTATTGTTTAAATATTTTTTTTCCCCACATTCTGCATTTCCTGTAACTTAAACTATGTAAGAAAATGCAGATGGAACAATACAATGTGAAACTACAAAGTCATAAAAGATTTTATAGTAAATAGATATGATAGATATGGGGAGGGGTATTATCTAAAATATATATTTTTTAGCTTTACATCATGTTTTAATGTAATTTCTTCATCAAAAACATGCCTAGAGTGTCACTTTGATTCTTTTATACATGTTTGAGAAATCTTTTAATATTTCATGTTAGTCATTCGGGGTTGCCTAAACGCTTGCTCCACCAAGCACTGCCTTTTTCCACACAGAGACTGCAGCTCTGAGGAGGAGCTGTGGTTAGGGTTAACCTAACCTTACCCCTCAGCTAACTTCAGACTAGCCAGCAGCAGTTAGCAGTTAACAGTTAGCGCATCATGCAAACTGCTTCTCATTGCATCGCTGGCAAAAACGTTGTTAAAGGCTTAATGGAGAAAGGTTGTTATGACAACGTCCTGAAGAAAAGAGCAATTCTTAATTAGACATTTAGCAAAAGCTTTCTCCAAGTACTGTGGATACTTGTCATGAAGGAGTTGAATGATGTTGAGCCTGGAGTAACAATCAAAAGTGAAATTTTGTTTGGAGAATATAATTTGTAACCATATTAGTTGTGTTGAGATATAGATAATGTTCAGATTTGTTTATTCAGTTGCTTGTTTGTACATGGAGTGGAGATTATGCGCGTTTGATTGCAGCAGTATCAACCAGCAGGTGTGTTTTAGGTGGAAAATTAGGTTACTTTGTAAAATATGGAAAGCAAAAGAAGAAATGTGTAATATATATATATAAAAGTAGAATTTGGTGGTAAATATATATTACCCTTTTCTTGCATTGAACTCGCATTTCATATATGGCAATAATAATAATAATAGTACCTTTCTGTAAACTTTAATGCTTTGCATTGTAATTGCATGCAGACACTTGAAAAAAATATTTATTCACTTATTAGAGAATATTTACTTCATAATCAGCTAAGGTCAGAGCATATGAATAAAAATGCCAGTCATGTCATTGCAAAAATAATTTTATGACATTCAGCCGTTCTGCAAAACTATCTACATACGAACCCGATAAAAAGTAAAGATGTGCTCTGCTCTTACCCGAGTTGTTCTCCCTAAATTTCCCTTTTCCCTCCAAGCTGCTTTATTTTGTTCTTAACATGTTCTGCTGCTTTTCTGGGATGAAGAAAGACGTCTTCATCTAGCACTGAATTGTGTTTGGCATGGTGGCAGCGGTTCGGTTAGGAGCAGAACGAGGACGCTGGACTGTAGATTACCTTTCCAATTTCAAGAGAGAACTCGGCTTATAATGATCCAGGATGTTCCCGGGAAAGGTCAGCTGAAATTGCAACAAGCGTAATTAGTAGCTTATCAATAATGCATCCGAGGGTTGAGTGGGTGTGCAGTCTCGGTCTGTGTGTGTGTGGATTTGTGCGAACGCGTGCGCTTGCTCGACTGCGTGTGTGTGAGCGTGTGTGCACGTAAACGCCTGCATTTGAGAATGACCAGCAAGAGTTCCTTTTTGTGACATTCATTAGCATAAAACCCACCTATATGACCCTCGGGGGAGCTGCTAGAACCATTTACATGCAGATACCCACAAGCAAACTATACACTGTCCTGCTATGTAGACCTAACTAAGTGGAGGTACAGATGGAAAACTTCAGGAGATACACTAAGTCAATTACTATTGATCACTGTGTCAAAGGTAGGGGCTTAAGACTGGTGGACGGAAGCATGTGAGATGAGGGTACATCCTGCATGAAGCAAGCGATAAAAATATTGGAGCATTATGCAGAATCAGTATCAAGCTTCCATGCAATCACCGACTAATTATCTGCTAGCGGCGTACATCCCCTCGAGCGCTGTCCGAGTCCAGACACACTGTGCATTATATGGCTAACGTTAAATTTCAACTTCTGCCATAGGGGAAGTTAAAAAGTTGTCTTTTTGCTACGTAGTTTATAGCTGAGGGGAGGCAGCGATTTAACCCCGAACTTGATGAATGACTAAAGATAATTATAAACTTGATATATCTGGACTGCTATTGTTTTTGCTGCTTGTACATTAGACATTGTCACCTGGTTAATTTAAAAAGTTAACGCCATGATATTTCAAACCTTGTCAGATTTATATTTAAAGTGGGGGGTGAAACTTAAATGTATTAAATTTGATTAATGAATCACAAAAGTTTTAATAAGCTTAAAATAATGAACGTGATTAATTACTTTTTTTAATTTTTAATTTTTTTTTTCTACATACAAAAGTCCAGAGCTGGAAACTTTGTTGCATGTTGATGCACAAGATATATCTATAAAGTGACGGATGACAAAACATGATTTGATGGGATGCTGGAGAAGATAATTGTTTTGTGCAAATTGTGCTAAGTGGAGTTAGCCACTCTGAAGCTATTCATGCCTGAAATACTATCTCAACATGTTGCAGTCAGTACCGACGTCGCTAATGTCAGCCTCCACAGCCCATGTCTCAGACGACGTATTTTTTGAAATGAGTCATTTGCGAGCGAAAGGAACAGGTTAGGCTTGTTTTAAGGTATTTATTCATGCGGTACCTTAAAAAAGCTGACATTTTTCCCCTTTTTTTGCATTTTACCATTTCGTCCGAATTATATTTGTGACAAACACAAGGTAATGGATAACTGTAAAGTGGAAAGGAAATGATTTCTTTTTACAAGCAAAACTCTTGACAGGTGTAGCATTCATCAGTGTCCCTGTTTTTGTTGCCGCCTCGGTTTCAATTTTGGTGTCATCAGACCGCAGCAGCTTCTCCCACATATTTGCTGTGCCCATTACATAACTTGTGGCAAACTGTTATGTTTGCCACAAGTTGCCTATCTTTGGATAGGTGGATTCTGTTTACTAATTATCATTTTATTGAAGAAAAAATTATTTTAGAGAGGTCTGGGTACAAATGAATGGCACACTTTTTGTAGATTTCTTCTGTTTTTTTTATTTAATTTGAAAATCATGTTGGCTGCATGTAACCTGTGCAGCACAGGTTAGTTTACAGCAAGAAAGTTTTGGTTTCTACTTTGGTCTTTCTGCATATAGTACAGTCCAAAAACATGAGCGGTAGTTAGTTGGCCACTTTAAATTGCTCTTTTTTTGAGTGTGCATGTATTGTTGTCCATCCTGTTTGTTGTCATATGACGGACGGCTAAGCTTTCTAGTACACTGCCGTTAGCCTGCTGCCTACTGGAGATAGGCAGCACTCCAGCAACCCTGCTAGGATAAAGTGGGTTTAGAAAATGACTGGATGGATAACAATTACATGTAAATAACACACTGCTTTATATTGCTCTGTCACATAAAATAAAAAAAAAGAAGTGAAATACAGTAAAATGTGTGGCTACAGCTGCAACAGGAGAAAATGTGAAAAAAGTTAGAAGTTGAATACTTTTTCAAGGCAACTATCTCCGTTGAATAATTACACACCAGAAACTAACTTTGTAGATTTAATTTCATTAGATCACATCAAACTTTATCAAAACCGCCATCTAGTTTGTTCAACTTTTGATCATTACAATTTCCATCCCTCAGCTCGCACATGCACACGGGCATGGATAAGAGACACACTGACTCCGCTTGTCGTATCACTGGATGATCTCAGTCAGAGCCTAAAAAACTGAAATATTAAGCTAGAAAGAAGAAAGTTGAAAATCTTGCATAATTCATCAGGAATGTTCCTACTCAGACCCTGACTCACTGATAAGGAGATCAAGATGGAGATAGATATATTACTTCGCCCACGAAAACCTCTTCCTTTCCTCCTCCAGCAGGTGAAGTAGGCAAGCTGATCAGATTATTGTAAAGTGTGGCGTGTGTGTGCGTGTGTGTTTGCAGGGAAACCTGACAGCGGTAGGGGAACAGAAGGGAGCAGGAATGTAGAAGCCTGAGTGGACCTCTGAGAATTAGTTTGCGCACAAGTGTGCTTGTGCGTGTTTGCAGAAATCGCCGCGTGCGACGCAGCGATCCCAGGTTCTCCTGGCCCCTGCCTGTTGATAAGTTGCTGCAGAGCACATGAACAGGGGAAACGGGAAGCGAGCGAGATGAATGTGATTGGATTGCCGGCCCGAGTGCAGCCTCTCCCATCTGTCTCAGAGTCTGCCATCCCATCTCACAGGCGGCAGGAGGTAATTGGGTTCATTGTTCTCACCGCAGGATCCCCCGGATTGAAAGCTTCATTATCTGGATAACCATGAATGTAAATGAACCAGACGTATGCAGTGGGGGTAATGGGAAAGAATAGATCACTCCTTGCCACAATCACAACACACAGCACACATCTACAAACACATATGATGTCCATGTGTTTTTTTGGGTTGTTTTTTTTTAGGTGTTTCTCGTTTAGAGATCCCTTCGCTTATGCAAACGGGTATACAGTGTGTCATTTTTTCCCCATCTCTCGTCTGTCCCTTTTATATATTTTTTTTCTCTGTTTCAACACAGTTTCCAAAATATATAACTTATAAACTACCAGCTTTCATGCTGGGAGTGTTTTAGCAAAATAAAAAAACACTAACTTTCCTCTTTTTGTCACACAAAGCAAAAAAACAAAAAAAATGAGTTCAGGAAAGTGACATTTCACTCTTCACAAGCTGGTAGGAAGGAGTTAAACTTCCAGGGCTTCAGTGTAAACAAATCTATGTGACAATACTGTGATGAGCTGCTAACCACTCTGTCTGGAAGTATATTTTCATAAGTGGATGGCAGGCAGGCTCCCTTACACTGCTGGAGCTCCTACTGTACCATGAATAGCAAGAGGGGGCATAAAGAACAACACCGTGCTTTGAATTATTCATGTTAAACCGATGCACAACAAAAACTCAGGCACATTTTTCCTTCCTAATTAGTGCCGAAGATGTTTGTGGGTGAATGTTAGGGCTGGCCTTTAGACGGCTGTGTCACTCAGCGAAAGGATTCGGCAGGACAGCCAGGGAAAGGGTTAAAGCATTTGCCTCTCTGAAAATAAACAAGAGAGCTCACAGTTGAGCCGAACCAGCCTCAGATCTTCTTGCAAATCCATCAATTAGTTGCAGATGTGATCTGCATTTGAGATTAATGCAATTTAAGCATGTTGGGGAAACGGCCTAATCTGGTCTCTGATGAGTACTCCAGTTTTTAATTTGCTTTTCGAGCGGGGATCTGGGATCTGCTCCGACCTGGGATGGCTGCCTACTGAGAACGCCATCTTTAGATAAATTCACTTTCTATTGCACTCTTGCACTCTTTATTCTTATATCAAAGGAAAACATGGACTGAAGTGTGAGTACTGCACATGTATGCAAAGTTTCTTTCTTTTTCTTTTTTTTTGATAAGTGTCCAGATTCCCTACTGAGTCCTAACCATGATATAAATACTTTTTAAGCCTTTAGAAAACTTTATCACGTTTCAATTCCAAACTGTAGTTCATTTCATTCAGTTCTACACCATAGATTAATACAATCTAGCACATAATTTTGAAGTGAAAGGAAAATTAGACATAGTTTCAAAAGAATGTACAAAACAATGTAAACAATGTATTCAGCCCCTTTCAATCTGACTCCCCTAATTAAAACCAGAGACTCAAAAATCAAGAAGCAGCTAAGATGTTCATGGCAAGAAGTAGAGTGTGATTCAACTATAAATCTATAAAGACAAATATGGAACAAACTCCCAGAAAACTGCAAGTGTTTTGCAGGCTATATTTCATCTTTAAAATTCAGACTACCCCTCCTCACCCCCTATTTAGAGTTGCTTTTGAACCATAATAAATAAAAACATTGACCAACGTATCTGATGAATAATGATGACTCTTGACATAATGTAAAATGTGTTCGGGGTTTCTTAATTGTCGACTGTGTGGTGTCTTTTATGACTTTGTATTTTTATGGTATAAAGCACTTTTCTGAAATGCGCTTTACAAATAAACTTGATTGATTCTGGCCTATCTAAGCTGACAGGCAGTAAGGTCATTTCTCAGAGGAGAAGCCAAAATTTCCAAGTTAATTCTGAAGATTTTGCAAAACATCTGAAGCCTGGGTGGTACATTCTGTCAAAAGGAAAGCTTCTATATGAATCTGGCCATAATAAAGCCATTTCTTAAAAAATAGGTATGTCCCATTGAGAGGTTCCCCAGGAGTCCCAGAAAAAATTAAGACTATTTTGCGAAAACTGTCCATTACTTGAAAATGTCAAAGCTGGTGGAAAATCTAACATTTTGCATCACAATGAGCAGAAAATCCCCACAGTGACGGCAACACCATACTTTGAGGAAGCTTTTCTTCAGAAGAAATGTTAAAAACTGATCAGAATTTACGCAAAGATGGACGTAGAGAAGTAGAAGGTAATTCTGAAAAGACATCAGATCAGATCGATGACCTTAAGAATAAAACCAGAGCTACAGGGGAATGGTTTAGCTCAAGGCATGTCTATGGCTCAGTCAAAGGCCAGGTCTAATCCCACCTGAGAATATTTGATAGGACTTTAGCTTTTGTAGGAAAACTAATGTTCACAAATGCTCTTCACCCATCCTGCACAGTTTTGAAGAGTTCTAATATACAACAGCAGCAAAAGGTGGTTCTAGAAAGTATTGACTTAGGAGGGATGGATTAAAATTTATGCCACACTTTTCAAATTTGCATATGCACTTCAGAACGGTGCACTGCTTTGTGTTAGTCTGACACGTAAAATCACCAAGAAATACAGTTAAGTTTGTTACTGTAATGTGACGAAATGTGGGGGGGAAAAAAACGACAACAAAAAAAACGTCAAGTGTTATGAAAAGTTTTGCAAGACATCGTAGGCAAAATCTGTTGGCTCCATGACAGAGAGAAGTTTATTCCTTTCGAATTGTGCCATGCTGAGCCAATGTGTCCATTATAAGGACCTGTCAGATTGTGTTTACGCTACTGAAGGACGTTTAACCTCTGGAAGCCTGGGAATGAAAGGAGAACTCATCTCTCCAACTGCGACCAGTCAATCACTCCACATTTATTCTCCTCCCTCGCAGTGACCTCTCCCCAGCCGGGAGAACAATGGCACCTCCAAACACTGCAGATGAGTTTGTCTGAGAGCGATGCCTTACAGACACATCAATAAAACAAACGCAAGAGGTAAAAAACTTTTTTCACAGAAGTAAGCAGAACTCTTTTTTTTTCTCGCTCTCTCTCTCTCTGCCTCTCTCCAAGCACAGGGGCAATTTCATCTGACCGCATCCTTAAAAACACTGGCGCTGGATGCGAGGTTATTCATTTGTTTGTTTGGCAGTACAGGAGCAGATGAGCTGCTTCCTCTAGGAGGGGTTTGAAGCTTAGCATGGTTGCATAGTTAATGTCATGACTTGGGTCTGGCAGATGGCAGGAACAGTTAGGGATCTCATTAGATCAACCAAGCGTCTACGCCTCGTTTCGAAACCTTTCATTAAAGTTCTATTGCTGGAATACAACTATTTCACAATATTGGTCAAAGTCAAGAGAGGGTAGAGCAAAGTGTTGAAATTTTGGCATATGCGTGCAACTAATGCCACGTGCCTAAATAACCAGGGGAGACGGGAAGCGCCTTCTACGCGTGTGTGGTATGCTGAAGTTTGTACTGAGTATGTGGTAGCAGGAGTTCTTACATGTTGCAGTATGCATTTTCATTTATCTGCATATAAGGCTTGTGTGGGTGTGATAAGTAATGCCGCCTTGCTGAGCATGGTAAACAGGATTGTAATGGTCACATATCACATTTTGTTGCATATTTGCCTTGTAATTAACTGAAATTTGTTCAGCACTAATGCGTTTGCAAGCATAGGAACCCCCACCACCCCCCCTGACCCCGTCCAAAAAAAAATAAAAAATCACCTCTGCAAATCATTGATAGTTGGAGATTGAGAGGCAGATTTTACTCCTTTTAAAAGGAGCGATGTATGAAAGTGCCTTCATGTTAACTGTTATTTTATTTGTATTATCTCTAATGACACAGAAGCTAAATGGACCATAGAGGGAACTGATTAGCAGCGCCCCTGCAGCTCCCGAGCTCCGAGTCAGTAGGGGTGTTTTATAGGTCTTAAAGGACATTTAAGATTAATTTACATATATGGTTAAAGCATTGGGCTAATCACGGCAAGAAGCCTGCTTATGAGTGATGCCACATGCTCCGAGTTGATAGAACTGCTGGCTGATGGCAGTCATTACAGAGAAGAAGGGCATCTCTGTAGAAGGGATGATATGACGTAAAGTAATACACATGGCAGAGTGAAACAACTGTCTTTAAAGACACATTTCTGCAACCAAGTGAAGATACCATTATCTTTGATGGTGATTGATGCTGCTTGAAAGAGACAAGGGAGGAAGAATGCCTTACATTCAGTTCCTGCCTTGGGTTTCTTTTTTTTTTTTACTGGTATTTCCAGTAATTGTGCACACTCTGCTGCCATTCACAGCTTATTCTCAGCAATTTGCGAGAACTCTTCCTTCATTATAACAAGGGAGACACACTGAAAATACAATCCATGTCAAGTTATTAAGCTAACACCATTGTTTGAATCCAGCCAGAGTCTTAAAACATTCCATGCAACTGCATCAATTTTATTTTTTATTTTTTTAACTCCCAAAGCCTCCCCAAAAATTAGGAATAGGATGCTCTGTTATTGTTTTGCAATCAACATCTAATGAAATGCAGTGAAATTTTTAATGGTGTCTTTTCAAACTTTGCTCTGACCTCAATTATTGAAGAACAGTGCCACAAAGAAATGCCAGTATTGAGACCTTTAATCTCTTATTTGGCTAAATTTAAATGTATATCGTTTTTGGGGGGAATTCTTAAAATACAATTACGATGTAATATGACCAGGCACTTATGTAGAAACTGATGCATTTAATGTAAAAATAATATATAATTTGGATGACAATAAAAATTATCACTGGGACTTAGTTTCATTTTGTTCCTTATCATTTTGTTCCTTAAGTGCTATAAATGTGGCGTGTTTCCAAATTAACTGAGTAAGCATGATGAATATTTATGATTTTAATGCTGAGCTGTCTCAGACCTGGGGATTTTACAGCCTGCTTTCCTCTCCCTGCCCTTCAGATTTTGTGGATTGGCCCTTAGTGGTTCATTGGAAATCCCAGATTAAACATGCATAACGAAGTAATTCAACTCGCAAATCCAAATATGCTGGTATTAACTTTGGGAAAAAAAAGAAAACATGTTTAATTACCTAGGCAGCTGGTGTTGCCTATCTGTTTGTAAAAGCAGAAAGTTTTGACATGGGCCAGAATGCTCAGCATCCATGGTGGCATTTCACCAAAGGCAGGTAAATGCACTTTTAAAAAAAAGATTATCTTGCCCCTAACAAGTTTTATATTCCCTTTCTTCATTATTCTATAGGAAGTTACATCCTTTTTCTTTATCAATTCCGTTTCCTGCAGATCCTCTAAAAATTTGATTTGTTTTTGTTTCCTGAAGTTAAAATTCATGTATCTCTGTTTGTGAAGGACAAACTGCTGTTGTCAGAGATTACAACATGAACTTACATTATCAAACTAGTCAGATACAAAATTTGATGTTAATTTTTTTTGAGAATTAGATTTGTAAAATGTAATAAATAATAAAGTTTTAATTGTGAATATGACCCATCACATTATATAATTCAGTGTCTTTGAGCTCTATCAGCAGACAATAACATTCCTATGTAGAATTTATTACCAAACCTGTCTTTGGAATACACGAATTCAGCAAATTTAAAAAGATGGGGGTTCATGATTTTCTCCATAGTAAAGCAACTTTTTTTATTATTATTATTATTATTTATTTTATTTTTTTTGCATTGACTGATTTGGTGGCAAACAGAATGTGATAAAAAGGTGGTAAAATCCTCTCTGAGCTTCATCCATCACAGCATGTTCACTGTCTTCTTGTTGATGTCTGGACAAGTTGAACACCAGATAAAAGAGACGGCGCTCTCTGAAACCTGCAGTGAATCACAGCTGCGATCAAATGCACAACTAGAAGTTTGATCCTTCAAAGGGCATGCGGCAGAACAAACTCTGGAAGCCTTCGCCCCGGCAGACTCGGATTGAGTTTAGCTGTTGTGAGCATTACTGATCAACACCTTAGGACAGCAATCAGCAGAGCTATTATGTGCAGCAGCACCCCCCGCACCCCCTCTCACCTCTGATATGAGAGCGCGGAGGCCGCTTGCCCACAGCTGTCTGGTAGATGATGCTTTGGTTGGGATCTGCGGAACAGAAAACCCGAGCTATTTATTGTGAATACAACCGTCTCTGAAGTAGCTGCTAGCCTCAGGGTGCAAAATACTTGAAAATAAGCTCCTGTTCGCTTTGATGTGTGTATGTGCAACAAATCTAAAGGCATTTCAAGTAGTGCTGCCTTTGACCCAAGGACATTTCTAAATTGTCTCTTGGAATTGAAGATGGGTGAGGTAAAGAAGAAAGTTAAGAAAAAATCAAGAAATATATATTTTTTTGATGTTGGATTACCCTAAACATACACTTCACACATTTGCTGGGAAACACAATCCCAAAGGTGTGTTTTTTTTTGTTTTTTTTTAAGACAGCTATCAAGGATTTCTGAAGTAACAAAGGTTTATTGTTCCTCCTCTGATGAGTGGAGACAATTGTCTTGGGATGCAACTTTAATGAGAAGATGGGTTTTATATAAGGGAGAGGTAGTGCGCCTGTGCAAAACTCTTTTTAACAGCCCTCGCATGATGGAGAAAAACAGTTGTAGAACAAATTAAGTGTGCGGTTTGCAACATCGTGTCTCCCTACTGCTACTTCACTCTGCGTCGGTGCAACATTAAAGGCTCCGTTCTGCATGACAATCTGCTATTGTTGTTGCTGCTCGACAGATAAGACGTCTAGGAGCCCAAACACAGCTTCGTATGTCACCGAGCTCCGAAACCAAAGCACCGAAACGCACACGGCTACATAGCTTGGTAGAGATGCAACAATACATATGAGAGATAAGATTATCATGGATGGAAAAACATCAAGAAGATCAGCGTGATGCTGAAGTTAGGGGTATGAAATATGATGAAAGAAGAACGAGGGGAAAAAAAGAGTGTAAGGATGGAGGACTTGACGATGTCAAGCAGAGCAAGATCTCCACTCTGCATGGTTTCAGGCTATAGATGCAGAAGAAGAGAAAGTGTGATAGCGTACTGTAAAATGAAGCTTTCCGCAATTTCATTCCCTCTATAGACATGGTAGGACTCATACAGCACACTGAAGAGAATCCCAGGAGGTCTGAATGGCACACAACACCTGAAAAGACCTCAATTTTGAAATAGGATGGTTACTAAACTGCTGTAACCACTGCTTTTCAGGTTTCCCTGTGCCTCAAAAAAAGGGAGACGGAAAATAACATTTCCAATCTCTGAACCTTGAAAGCTTTCTTTTTTGCTCCAAGAAGAATAAGGAAAAGGAAATTTTCAGACTTTCACGCTTCAACAGTTATCCTCCCCCCCCTTTTTTTCTGGCCAGTCAGTCACCTTCCTGCATTTTCTCTCAAACACAAGTAAAGGTTCCCTTCTCAGAAGCTGCCACTGAAGGGCACGTTTGAAGACAAGTTTAGAGAAACAATGTCTTCATTCTTTCAAAATGTACGAACCTTCTATAGCTCCACTAAAGCACGCAGCTGGGTGAAAAATAATTTATATTTTTCAGACCATTTTCTTTCTGTAATATTCAACCTAAATATGGTGCAAGATATTCTCAAACTACTTACCATCTCTGCTGCTCCATCCTCACACGAGATGAGGTCAGATTCACTTTGCTTCTGCTCTTGGGTCTAATAAATTAATTAACAATCTACGCTGCTGATATGGGAGGCGCTGTGCACAGTCCCCACCGTTGACTTGAAAGTCATATTGATTTGGTTTGAATTTATTGTGGACTTTCTCTAATCCACTCAGAGTCTAAATTATACATACAACCTCAAACATATACAACACACCCACTAATATTTAGATCAAAGTCCATCATCAAGTTGAAAGGAAGACGAGGAAAACACAACCTTTTTATCAACATAAACAACAGTATGAGTTCGGATGAGTTTAATGCAACTGTAGAAATCTAACGTTAGCCTAATTTTTCTTCTTGGTGTGTTTTGGAATTGTTGTCTTGTTAAAAACTCAGTTAAGTTCATGTTTCAATGTTTCAATCATCTACAAGCTAAGCTCAAAAACACCCATGATCCTGACAGATGTAGATTTTAAATTTGCGTCATCCAACCAATCAAGAAGTGCGTTTTTGATATGGAATGAGATGTGCAACTCTCAAAAGGTATTAAGACAATTTAAGTTATCTTTGTATTTACATTTAGCAAAAAAAATATTCAATCAGTGAGGTTGGAAGGGCTCCTTGCAATCACCTTAATCCTTAGCTTCCTTTAAAGATTCTTAGTTTCAAGTCAGGACACAGGCTGGTACACCCCAAAGTCATTAATATTATTGAGCAGGTTACTTTAGGAGCAATGTGCTGGAAAAATTAGGTGACTTTAAACGTAAATCTGCCTGGGTTATGAATAATTTTGGACTCGTATGGCTATAAAACCTTTCCCTCGAAAGGCATCAAGTGCAAATTTTGGCCACGGTTGAATATTCTTGCCAGATATATTTATCATTTTTCATTTTACTCTAGTCTTCAGCATTGCTGGTTAAATCTGACTGAGGTATGAATAATGTACATATCGCACATGCTCAAGTTTATAAAGCTTACAGCTTAGAAACATGAAACGTATATAAGCTTTTTAAACATCAGGAGTACATTAGTGCCAACGGGCTTATAATGTTAGTAGAAATTCAATTATTTTGTTATTCAGTGTCAAGTTAGTTTCTATATTAGAGCAGTAGATGTACTCTACCTGCTGCTCTCATTTTGTTCTCTGCCTCTCTTTTTGCCTATCATCCCTGCACTTTTGATGTCAATAGAACAAAGTTGGAGCTGTAATTGTGGGTCTGACTTCTTTCCTAAGCCTCCTGTTTTCTATGGAGGACCCTGAATTAATCCCAGGTAACACACGCTGATCAAGGATTTAATTTAGAGCTGGAAAGGGTGCACATGCTACAATCTTACAGGCCACATTGTTGTGTTGACAATGCCAGTGATGGATGGGTTTTGCCGTAGGCGGAGGAAAAAGGCAGAGATCTCTCACTTTGCTCCTTCTTCCACACAAGATGTGACAAGAAATAAAAGGAAATTACAGTCTGTTCCTGTTATTGACATTTGCACAAATTCCCTGTGTTGCAGCAGTCTTCTGGTGAGGCACTTTAGGTTAATTTGTTTTTTGCTTCGTCCAAGGAAAATAGATGTATTTATATGCCAATGTGTTTCTTCTCCTTTTGAAAACAGTTCCAAATCTGTATGGATTGCAGATATAACAAGGCAGAGGTGGAGGATAAAAACAATGAAATACTAATGCCATTTCTGCAGAACTTGTTAAACTGGGAAGGGGCTGGGGGGTTGCCGACGTCTGGGTCAGTGCCTGCTTCTGCAGACAGCAGTAGGCAATAATTTACACCCGAGTGATTTATTTTTTTACCGAGTGATCTTCCAAAACAATGATGCTGTTTTGTTTTGCTACAAAAAGGCAGCTCTTCCTATTCCTCAGTTCAGAGCGTTTTACTTCCAGCTGCATTGATTTCTGTTGTAGCTGCAGGTCAGCCAGAGGAAATTGAATTGGAAATTGTAGAAACAGTGTATTATTTCATTTTCTGGCATTGGTGTTATTTTTTTTTTCCATTCCCCTCTTTACTATTGTAAGTCAGCACTAAAGGGCAGTTATTGTGAAGACCATTGAATAACCACTCCCAACTTTAGCCTCTCTAATAACGCTCTCTTCAAAAGCATATAACGATACCTTCACCCCTGTGATTTTACTACACATTGGTTTACATTTATAAAGTATGCTTTTCTGTGTTTCTGCTATCTGGCCTGCCTCGGCGCAGATGGAGGTCAGTGCTGCTTTTACCAGAACATTGGGTCAAATATTGTTGAATTGCTTGCAAGGATCGAATACGTTTGTTGAAGAGTTGAGCCATTAGAACAATACTGAGCTGAGTGGAGGTGGCTTAAAAGTGTCTGGCTAGAAACGGGTGGGAAAGAGTCACTGTGACACAGGTCTGGACTCATAATTCAGTCATTTATGACATTCCGTCTTCTCGCCGATTTTCAGGGAAATTGACGTACTTACCTTCAGATCCATTTGTCTTTTTTTTCTCTCTTCAGAATCCTTCGGTGTGGAGTTACTAAGATGACTGAGTAAATACTTGAACGATTTTCTCACTATGATTCAACGTAGAGGAGAAATACCTGGGGAGAAAGTGTATAAGAAAAAAAAAACTTTGTAAAAAGGCAAACAACAGGGAGTGTGCTGTTCAGGGCACAGTTTGCCCCAGCTGTGGATGTCAAAAAGATGTGCTTTCTCCGTGATGGTTAAAGCACTACAAATCATTTAAAAGCTCCATTTTACATGAATATTGGGTACACATCACTTGGAATGGGATTTATTAGGACTGGTTGACTATCTGTCTGTTAAGCAGATTCTACCCATTGCTATTTCATCCTTTTGTGCAGAACCATCAGATTTTTCCTTCTCTTTTCCTGTATCTCCATAGATTTTTATAGTAGATAACATTTCCCCCAAATGTTGATGTTATTTACCTTTTGAATTAAAAACTATTACAGCGTCACACTGCTCTCCAGATGAGTTATTTTATCTGCTCCTTTAGTAAAGAATTAACTAGGGTTGCACCGATTTATCCGTGCCGATTTCCTTAATTTTGGGAGATCGGCGATCGGACAATTTTTCCATGTGAAACCGATCTTGTCCACCAATGTCAACAACCTCAGCAAAGGTCTAAAAATCAACCACTGTGCTTTTCTTTTTTCCCGTGAGAGAGGTTTGACTGACAAACCGGCTGACCAGATCATGTCTGGACATTTACAGTTAACAATGGTCACCCCATTGTTGCCGATTTGACAACTTTCTTGATATGCTGAACAACATTTCAGACAAAAAAATGGTATTGGCCGAAATCGGAAGCGGTAAGTTAGGCTTTTTAAAACATCGGTAATCGGCGATTGGCCAGAAAACTGCAATCGGTGCACCCCTACAAATAATTATGCATTTAAATCAGTTTTGAACATAATCCCAGCAACTTTGTTTCCTTCGCTACAGGGTTGCTGTAGCAGGTAGAAGATGCTAAACATGGCCAAAGCAGTGTTAAGCTTGTTTCTTTCCTAAATATTAAAGTTCTTTTTCTTTTTGACACTCTCTACCTCTTTACCGTCATCTCGGTTTTGAACTTCACTGTACATTTGAAGTTTAATGGAAACAAAATCGAAGTGAGTTGCTGAGTCTGTTGAGAAAGTACGTGGAAACGTGTGAAGTAAGACTGCATAGTCGCTGTCCACCTCAACAACCCTACCTAACATTTATGCTGTACTTTTTTTTTTCTTATTCTCAGTTTTACACGCACCAAACTCAGTTTGCATGAAAACCAGAAGTGCAAATTCAGAAGAAAACTTCTGTTTTGCAAAATCACTGTTTTGTATGAACATAACTTGTGTGCACTGCTTTAACCCTCCTTCATTAAGTACATTTTAAATTATCCAAATTGACTCAAACAAATTGAGTAAAATCTGATCAGAAGTGTTCTTTGGACTAAATGTTTTTTTATGTATTTTTCTGAAAGAGCTGTGTTTCACAGATCGAACAGGTTTTAAAAGTTTTTTTTTTTCACTGTCTTTTTTTTTCTTTTTTTCAGCTGGCCGTGTTTGCTGTGTATCTTTGGATTGAATTGGCACATTGTCTCTCACTCTTTCCCATGGGTTATTGGATTAACAAGGAAAAGCATTTTATAAATTAATTATGGGGGATCAGAAAAATGCTTGTTCAGTGCTGAACAAACTGAAAATAATGTTTCCGCACACTTTCTGGAGTCAGATGCTTAACCCACCATAGAGTTAGAAAATGAGCTGCCAGGGAAAAATTAATATTGAAAGCCTGGCTATTTTTCAAACAAACAAACAAATAAATAAATGTGGACCTCTTTTAGTCCTGTGGTTTGCTTCTTGGATAATATAATGGGTCACTGCTGGAGCAGTTTTAACCGAGATAGGTGATGAACATGCATAGACAGTGAATAAATACATGCAGCTCTTGTTTTAGGCCAGTTAACTTACATTTACTAAATTCTAAAATAATGAAAAACAAGTATAGAAGTGTATTTAAATTTAGTTTCTTCGTAGTCCTAAACTTGCATACACTAAGACTGTTATGCCAGTAAACAATCTGGATAGTCTACTCTAGATGATGATGTCATGGTGTTGCAAACTTTTGATTAATTCGCATCATTTGGCAAACAGGTGGATATATCTTAATGCCTCAAATACAGTGGTTCTTTTTTCAGGAAAATCATGGAACAAAGGAAAAGGCAAATGAATCAAATGAATGAAGTGAATTTGGTATTTCTATGAGTCTAGTTTATCTTTGATCACAGTCTCCAGATGCCATAAGGTGTCACATTCATCTGTTCAAAAAACATAGGAATGTCCAGTGATTGGACAGCTGAATAAGGAGATGGCTTTTGTGTCCCAGAGATTGAAGTTTTTGTGGTGAAACATGGGTATCAACAAAAAGTGAAAGACTTTGGAAACATGAAATGCACTGAAAGGCCACTGAGACAGAAAGAAACCATTATATCAACTTGTTATACAGATGTTGCCAGATGAAACTATAACAAATTGAAGAGCTCTTGAGGAAGTGCTGTGTGCAGTTTGGTCTTTGGTTTTTCCGTTTCAAATGAAACTGAATTTATTTTTAAAAACTATTTATTTTATTGTAATGGTAGAAGGAAAGATAAGCATCATATAGTTAGTGCAGCATTTGGGACCCCGGAAATCACGGCCTGAACCTCTGGCACATTCCGTTTTCACTTAGCACTCAGTATCAGTGCTGATTAATTTTTTAGATGGGGCGATCTTGAGGGCGGTTTGTTATCTTTCACTCTCTGTTCATGCGTAATATTGGTGCATTAGTGATGGGTCATGCTGAAAAGTATCAGATCTAAGAGCTGATATTTTGTAGAGAATCAGAAGAGCTATATTTTTGTTTGGGAAAAAATGGGAAAAGGAATTATGAAATGGACTGCTGTACTGATGAACATGAAGGTGCTCTTCTTCCACAGAGGAGTAGAGAGTATTTCTCTGTGTTTAGGAGTGCTGAACTGTGATATTAGTTAAATAAAGCACTTCTCTTTCATTCTGTCACTCCTTCATAGTCGCCGTTTCCACATCTGTGGTGCTCGTAACGCATCGGCTACCTTTTCTACCTTACTTTATAACAATGCAAAGGTGAGGGAGAACTGGGAGCTTTAACTCTACAACTGCCCAAAGTATTGACCGCCACATTTAGACCTCAATTAATTCACCTCGCAAGTTTACAACTAAGATAAAGCTTAATTTAATTAGCCACACAACATTTTTAAAACCAACATAACACCAATATTTTGATGTCCTTGCTCACCATGGAAATATCTGACTTGGAGGGAATCGATGCTCATAAACATTGAACAAAATTGCTTTAACATTTCAAGTAAGCAATTAATATGAAGTGCAGTAATATTCTTTGGTAGTTTACATCATTTCTGGCATAGATTTAGATAGCTGAAGCAAAAATTTAATAATGTGTATTATTTTATTATTTGTGTTTTATATTTTTCATTGAGGTTTAAAAAACAGAAAAAGACGACGTGCCTTTGCCACATGTCATCTCCTTTCTTAGTTCACTGTCTTGAGCTGGAAAATTTATATATATTTTTTTCTCTAGTTAATAACGGTTGTTTTTTGTTAACAGAACGGTTATTTTATCTTATAGATTTATTTATTTTTTTGGGAAATGGAAGAACCAAACAAATTATTTTATATTGATTGGCTATAATAATCACAATTGCATTTGGATGTTGCTTCTGTGTTTCGATGGAGGGACATGTTGAAGCAACATCTCCAGAAATTAGCCAGGAAGTCGTATATAAATAATTGTGGTTTCCCTAACTGACCTACAACAGGAACTGTTTAGTCTGACTTAATATATGTTATGGGTATTTTCATACTGTGTATAAACTTTTTTCAACTGGTCACTCTCAGCTTCAACATTGAAATCTTGGGAGAACTCGGTATCATAGCAACAATGATAACTACAAGCATGGAGGATCAAAATGGTAACATTTGGCATCTTCTGTTCCCATATTGATTCAGACTATTCAAAATAATTGTCAACCATACAGAGGATTTAGTCATACAAACAATCTGATGCATTTGATGCTTTATTGTCTTTGAATATATTTACTTTTCTGACCATCTCATGGACTACATTTTGTTTCTGCCTTGTAGGATTTCCAGTTCTCCTACTGAAACTTTTTCCCCCCTGTTTTGTAAGCATCCCTGATGTGAGTGGCTGCTCCCCTGGGCTAAAGTCTCAGGGGACCCTTAATTGTCTAGTGTGCACAATAAGTTATCAGAGACTGAGCAGCTGCCCTTAAAATGATGCACTAAACAAACTGATTTTAGATAATCCTTTAACACACTGGGCTACGCTGACAGCTGTTATTGATATTTGAAGTGCAGACACTCCCCATCTCTGATGTTTGACAGTCATTTTACTCAATAACAGAATCCTGTAGACAAGGTGATAGCATTGATAAAGTACTGATGGAACGCTAAGAAGATTAAAATCACATTGTAGCACAGCATGGCTGTACGCCGTCTGACGAGGCAGCCTCATCGTGACAGGATCCGGAAAATGACACAAAGCCTGGAGGGTGGACAACTAGCCTGTGTATATTGACGAGCTTTAATAGGGGATATTTGAAAGAGCAAGTATGGGCCTTTGCTTGTACAACTCAACATCCTATAAGAGGTTTAGTTTACCATTTAAAATTCTGTTCTGGTGTTGATGCTTAACCTTTCCCCCTTAAAGCTCCTTAATGTGTTCTGTCAACATGGTTGTCTGCTGAAGATTAACACTGTCGGAGTTGGAGAGTGAGGAGGGTGACATGCTGTTTCTGTTGCAAAAGGAAAAAAAAAACTTTGTAAAAATCAGTCTGATATGAGTCATCAGTGGGCTCTCTGTGAAAACTAATCATGAACCCAAATGTCTGACAGAGAAGAAAAAACACTCAAGCAGTTAATGGCTTGTAAATGTATTCATGCCCTTTGAACTTTTCCACAGTTTGTCATCTTACAAATACAGTGAGCTTTGCATTTTTGGTGATAGACTAACACACAGTACTGTGTTTTTTTTAAAAAAAGATCCAGCCTCTAAACTTTTGCTAACCATAACGTGTTTCCTTCCGGGATTGCCTTGTATTGCTCCATCAATCTTCCTATCAACTCTGATCTGCTTCTATTGTCCGACTAAGGAAAAGTATCACTACAACTCGATGTTGCCGCCACCATATTTTGCCCTGGGGATGGTCTATTCAGGGACGTGTGTGCAGTGTTGATTTCCACCACACGCATTTGGAAGTTAAACTCCCAAATGCGTGTGGGAGTTGATTTCAGTCTCATCTGACCAAAGCAGCTTCTTCCACATGTTTGATGTGTCGCCGAAAGGCTTTGGAGCAGTTTGCGAAGGCAGTCTTTCAGGTTTCTCCTGTTAGGGTCAGATTGGTGAAGTTCATGGCTGACTCCACCAATGCTAAAAACATTCAGTTTAGATCAATAACCTGATCTAAGCTGGATGCTTTTAACTCCTCCACATGTACCATAGACCTCTTGGCTCTTTCTCTGACTAACCTAATCTGTCCTTACCCAGCCTTTTGGTTTAGATGGAAGAGTTAATGGGGTCCTATCAGTTAACCAAAGCTTGGGATATTGTTTGTCAGCCATGTTGTTTGGTCTTCATATTTTGTGGATGACTAATGTTGCCCTAGCAAACATCTGCCTTCAAACAATACCTTCATTCATATTGAAATTTAATTACTCACAAATGGAAATCTGTGCACCATCAAGTACTTAGCTGTAATGGATGTTATTTATGGGTTGCAGAGTCAACGGATTCGCATGCAAATAGATACCAATTCAAAAGTTTGTGTCAAAAGAATATATATATATATATATATATATATATATATATATATATATATATATATATAGAAATGCATGTGTCAGTTTTTTTTCTTTAAATTTATAGCCCTGCACTACTTTGTGTGGGCCAGTTGAAATGATTCGAGTTGCATGCATACTTTTCAAGGCACTGTGGATAGTCGATTCATATATTTGTTTTAGATCCGAGTGTCTTGGGTTGTGGATTAAGTTTCGGTCGGCAGTTCACAATTGCCAGTGTTTCTTTGTCCTTTGATAACATTTATAATGGGATTCAATCAGGATAAATGAAGCACTTAAGTGTTTTTTTGATTAGATATTGAACTTCTGGGAATATGTTGCTGATATATGTTCATTACTTCTTTGCTTGTTTACATTGAGCTTTTGAGTTTGAGATACTATGTAGTATTTATATTGTTTTTGTAAATGAGGAGCCCCTGTTTTACTCTCTTTTATGCCAGGGTTTCCCCCAGTGTATTATAGGCCTGGCGGCCCGCCATGCTTTACTAGGACCACCGCCAGGCTAAGCCTTTCTTGTTTTTTTTTTTGTTTTGTTTTTTTTTTGTTAAGTTTTTTTTTATATATATATATATATATATATATATATAAAATTTTCTTTTAAATCGCCTTTTTTTTTAAGCCGGATTGCAAGTGTTTCTGTTGCTCCGAGCGTTTCACTATCAGAGCAGATTTATTCCTAAAAGATATGTTTATAGAAGATATGTTTATAGTTCATGCATTTAAAGCCGGACCAATCACACCGCTGGGCCTCTGCGCGTTGCCTCCCGCTGCAGCAGCTGGATGTCTAAAGTTAACCTCAGCGCGGATCCCGCTCCTCCTTTCACTCGAACTGGGCACATGCTGACCGCTATGGATATTTACATTAACCCATCAACCCCCTGTGAGGAATTATGATAAGTTCTGAAGAGTTATTGATTAAGGTAAGAGTTTAAACCCACCGCGTTAGCTCTGGTTGCGCAGCTCTACGTGAACCGCAGGAATAACTTGTAGTCGCGCTTTCAGAGGAGCTTTGAGGTGAGAATGATGTACATTTGTGAACAAAACATGCGGCGTTTGCATCTCAACACGCTGCCCAGCGTTTGGCCCCGTCTTCCCTGTAAAGTTTAGGTCTGTGTTCCCGGTTAGCCGGTGCGTTAGTGGTTAACGACCCAGTGCTAATCACTCATCGTGCAGGTTTAACCCGGTGAGGAGCTTTCGCGCTCTCCTCGCAGTCACGGATCACGCTGATTTTATATTATTTTATTATTATTACTAGTATTATTTTTCCGGTTACACTAAGCACCAAACCGGATCGAATGCTTTGTCCACTTAGTCAAACAGAGTCAATGCGAGCGGCCACCGGACATCTGAAAAACTCGTCTAGAAACTCGACCGACTAAAATAGTTTCTGTGTCCCCTTGTAAAAACTCAGCAGACACAAAATGAAAGAGCTGCTAAAGCCACATTAGCAGCATTGAATTAAATCTCCCATTTGTTGCGCATCTCTGCGCAGTGCAGCGGATTACCACATCATGCAGGGCCGGTCAAAGGGTGTATGAGGCCTGGAGCAGAATATGACTTAGGGGCCCCTTTTGGTGCTAAAAACATCAGCACCTCTAACAGCTTCTGTGTTAGATTTAGCTAAATCTAGGACAGGGAGAGTAGTTTAACTGGCAAACCTAAAAAGCAATAAATTATAACTGCAGTTTACTCATTTGTATTTGTGAACAAACGGAGCTGAAACTCAAAGATTAAACTCAGCATCAGATTGTAGCTGTGGTAACAAACCAATCTGACTATGAATAATGTTCTTTGAACTTCTACAAAGTAAACTTGCCAGCTCCTTAAAATCTTACATATAAATGTTAAATCATTTAAAGTTTTTTAATTTATATATGCTGAAACCATTTTGTCAAATTTAGCAGCAATGATAATCTCAATAAACAAATGCTACATTTATATATCTGTGGTCTATGTTAAAATATTAGCAGTTATGGGGCCCCTGAAGCTCTGCGGGGGGGTCTGATGGAGCCTCTAACTTAATTTGAATTTAACAGAAGTGGACATAATTGATATTCATTTTAATTGTAATTTTTGATTAGTCGTTTTTAAGACTGGTTGTGGGTTTATATAGCAGTTCACTGACAATGTTTTCCCATAACATATAATTACCCAGTAATATTTTTACTTTTATTGTCTACTTAACATATTTTAATACAAAACACGGTGGACCGCCTCGGCGCCCGACCACCGGGCTTAGCAGTTTTTTTGGGGGGAAACCCTGAAGTGTGTGAGATCACTTATATAAATGGGGTTAGAGAATTTCTATTAAATGCACAGTCCTTTTTAAGGATTTGAGGTGATTAGTGATCAGTTTTGTGCTTTAGCATTAAAAAATATTTTCTCCAAACTATTTGTTCACTTCCTCTGCTATATTGCCAGTGGCGCAACTACACATTATTCAGGTGGATGCAAAAACATAGATCGGCGCCCCCCCCCCCCCGAGGCGACGATACTCTTACTCGCTACATTTACCTCGTTATTTGCGCGAGGTGAAGGAGCGTAAGGCGCGCATTAGTGTACGGGAAAACATCATCGGCGTTTTGGCGCCCCCTCTGGTGCTGCGCCCCTATGCGTTGCATACCCTGCATACCCACTTTTTGCGCCACTGTATATTGCTAAAACTACAATTCTAAAATAGTGCAGAAAATCAATGTCATTGTTCACAGGATGACATTCTCTACTGAAGCTTTTAACATCACTTGTTAAAAGCTGGGTTTTGTTTTGTTTTTGTTTTTTTTATTATAAAAAGCATTTTCAGACAGATTGTAGGTTTATTGTTTTATTTTTGGGGTTTTGATGGTAAAATCTGATCCATTTTTTATAAAAATATAAAATAATGTTTGTAAACGAGCTCCTGTAGTTCTCTTTATCTGCTAGGAATGATTTTGGTTTTATTACTATCAACTCAACTAGGCTAATGTTATTGTTTAGTATTTTCATATTTTTTTTCCAATACCTGTAGTAAAAAAAAAATAGCTTCACATTTTTTCTTTTTTTTATTTCCATCTGATATCAGTTATTTATTTATTTATTTTTTAGCTCTGATAACAGCACCACTGTCAAAGGGTGCATGCACAGTTTGTATAGCTGTAACATTTTTATTTCATATCAGACATGTGTTTGTGTGGTCAGTCGGGGAAAGCAACGCTGTCACTCCAGGCAGCTGGATGAAGAGCGTAAAAATCTACTGGAGCTTCCCAGCAGACAGCTGCGTACGGGGAGCCACTGTCACCCTCTCCCCTCCATGCATTTTTCATCACAGACTTCCTTTTTTTTATATTATTTAGCTTTTTCCTCCCCTCTAAGCTTTCCATGTGCTGCGTGCTGACATGGCATTTCTCAGCCTTGAACACAAAGCCCTCTGGTGCTCGGTGTACTGAAGCCGGAGCACGTTCGTGTGCCAGTGTGAGCTCCGTGTGCTTCACGTTCTCGTGCATGCACGCATGTGAAGACTCGGGGGATGCTGTACTCACCGTCCTCGCCCATCTTCCCAATTCTCACATGGTCGCATCACGCTGAATGTGATCTCACGGCCCCACGGATGTGGGAGAAAGGATTCGGCATCTGAACTCCAAAGAACAGAAAAAGTTTAGGCGGCGTATGTAAAGAGGCGCCTTAAATTATTCTGAACTGGAATTTAAATTTCGATTTGTTTTGGCCCTCAGCGACGGAGAAAACTGCCTGAGTGAGATCAGTAAAGGTCAGTGGGAATTAAAATGCTTACTGTTAGATTTGTCAGAAAGGGAGATTGTGAGGTAGGAGGAGATATAGAGCTGGAGGAAAAGGCCATCTGCCTGATAGTTAGTCTAAGCTCATGAAAGAACAAAGTCACTCTTTTTTACAGCTTAATGCCAGCCTGGAACTTGGCAGGTTCAATTCTGCAGAGCCCCGTACCTTTAATATTTAACGTTATAGCATGCAGTTTGACGTTAAGCATGCAAAAGAGAAGATGTGCTGCTTTATAATCCAAAGGTTCCTTGAGAATCCCAAATTAATCTTAAAAAAATTATGTATCACATCACAATGAATGATTTCCTTTATCAATAAATAGACCTGTGCAGTTTATGCATTATGTAAAACGATGGCAATAAATTCAGCGAAATTCCCTATAAATAAACAGGATGTTATCTGAATAATATGGAGGCGTGAAGAGCACACATTGAATGACATTAACAACATTCAATGGGTAAATGAAACCATATTTCTTGTTGAAATACAGTTGCATCTATGCAAACCTGAGGAGTGTCGGAAGCATTGGTAACGTGGGAGGACACGTTGGCAGGGCAGGGATGATAAACGCATCCCTAAGCAAGTCCTATAAAACACATCAGGGGTGTATGTGATAAAGCTTTTGCTTTCTTCCTAATTTCTTATGTTTGTCAAACTTCACTGTTCCAGAACATCAAACCTGTGATGGAGCAGTGAGTGTTGCAGGCCCTTCTCTTCATGTTGACCAGCTTCACTGGGATTGATATGAGGAAAAAAACCTTTTTCTGTCCCACCATCGCAAACGTCTTTGGTCAGATGAGACTAATTTTGAGCATTTTAGCCACACACACTTTCCAATAAAGAAAGTGTTTTTGACAAAAAAATATATACGTATACATATATTAATAGGATTTATCTCCTCATGACATTTGCCTAAGCTAAGCTTTTATTTGTCACAGTTATTTCAAATTAAGATGAAGTTGTTTTAGGTAAGTAGTTGAAGCGGACAGTGTAATTATTATGGCAACTACAGCAAATAGACACTCAAAAAACATGTTCTTAATTATGGCTCTAACAGAATCCTCCAGTTAGTCATATTTATTTTCCCGAGCATTGAAAACTTTACAATGTATTCATTAGTTTATGTACTTGAAACTTGGTGCATCTAATTTGTTCTCCAGTAAAAAGCTCTGTGAAAATAAGATACAAAATATAATTATTCAGACAGTTTGGGATTAATAAAAGGAACAAAAGAACAGAGACTACTGTTTGTCTTTAAACAATATGGTTAATCTGGATTATGGCAAACTTTCAGTACAATCACATCTTCAGAAACTATGCTGATTGACCTTGTAGCCTAATTAAAGTGCACCATCACCAATCGAGAGCAGATTAGACAGCTTGGCTGTCAGGGTGACTGACAGGGTTAGGCTCTCCCCCTGCAGTCACATCAGCGCTACAGAGGCACTGCATACAAAAATCACATGGCGGTGAGAGTGGAGAAGCTCTAAGTTTAGCACCTCACCTCCCATCTAAAGTCAGCTGCACCTAATAATAATATAGAAATGGATAAATCTACAAGTACACGACAGACGTGCTTTGGGGCTTATGTATTTATTTTTGCATTTGCAGCATCACTTCATACATTATTCCTCCCCCTCTCCATCTCAGAACTGTTATCACTGCAGTTTTTTTTTTTAAACTAAAGAATTGCTTTGCACTGCTCCGGAGTTTATGCAAACCCAAGCTGCTGGTTGATGTCATATACATACCGAACAAATCTGACTCCACTTTGAGCGAGGTCTCGTCAGGTGAGCACTCGAGTGCAACCTATATTCCCCTGCAGCTCACGCACACTTCTAGTTGGGAAGGAAAGCTGACATGCAGGGTGGCCTGTAAGCCTCTTTTGTCCATGTGCAGCAAAGTCATCGGCCAGCTCAGTTGCTCCGGCAGACAAAGCTTCACAGAGATAGCCAGTATTCTGGTACATCCTCACTCTCTCCTCGAGCTGGAGTTGGACACTGCCCCTTGCTCTGTACCTGCTAAGCCTCATCCTGTTCGTTTTCCTCTCGCTATCATGCTCGCACTCATATTTTCTTATACATTTTTAGCTTTTTGTTATATGTTGTGATCATTTGCAATTTTGTTGAGATTGACTGCGACTTTGGAACATAAGCATGAGGATAATGATTATGGCAATATTTATGGCAAAATAGTCTCACTCATTGAACTTTTTTTTATATATATTTCTCACAGTTATAGCCCAAAAACATCAATATGTTTTACTTGAATTTGCACAGTAGTGAAAAAGTTGAAAGAGACCAAACCTGGTTTCTCTTTTACAAATAAAATTTCAAAAAGTGTGCCCTGCTTTTGTATTCAGCCCAACTGGTCTGTATTTAACAAAATCTGCAGAAGGAAACTTTTGGAATAAGTCTCTACTGTCTTGTACGACACTTTGCTTCGCACAAAGGGTCTGGGCTCTCGGCTGTTGAGAAACGATTGCTTCCTGTAGGCGTGGACTCTGTTGAGGTTTTAAATTTTACCCAATCGCTAATGTTTTCCTGTGATGTATGTAATGCTCCTCTTCCACACTAAGACGCTTACTGGAAACTCCCTGCGCTGTAAACAACCATCCTCCACTGTGTAGAGAGCAGTTCAGGGAGCAGTTCAGGGCCAGACAGGGCGGCTGTTGATGTTAATTCAATATTTAGAAGCGTGGCCAACAATGGACTGAATGGCTTTGTTCACTTCCTCCACTACAATTGTTAAAACTACAGGCAAACCAAAATTTTAAGAAAAATCGTCATTCACAGCTTCTCCTTCTGCTCGCTGATTGGCCTGGTAAAAAAACAATCCACCGAAGACAATGAAAATCAAAGGGAGAAATGTGCATCTTATTTCACATTTGCTGAACCCCCTTCAATTAGCTTCTTGTGGGGAACTAACTATCAGGACCTCTAAAGGTTTTCTTTTCACCCCTCTATAAAAGCCAGACGTGCAGTGTGCCGCTAATAGCTGTGCTGTCAACAGATCTATGACCATCACATAAAATCCCAGTAGTGTAGATGGGAGTTTGTTCTTGTAAAATGACAAAACCTGAAAAAGTTCAAGCGCTATTAACATTTTTGCAAGGCACTCTATGAAAAGGAGGTAATTACCTGAGAACAATCAAAAGACTAATGAATTACCATGAAGGCAAGCTATTAGCCATGAGCGTATTCTCGCAAAGAAAGATAGATGGAGATGCTGATACGGAGTAAGTGAAAAATGTAGAGTAACCGAGAAAGATGCAGAAAGCTACAAGCAAGGAAATATGAGAGGAAAAAAAAAAAACTATGGAGAAGATGGGAGGTTGAGGTTGGTTGGAGGGGCTGGCCGAGGGGGTGTGTCCAACGTTACTCTCATGAATCAGTGTCAATGGAGTGCGAAGAAAATAATTAAGAAACAGGCTAGTGCTTTGTTAAATACTGCCAAAGGTAAAAAGCTTGTTCTACTGTATGCAAAGAGACTGGAAGGGAAGCAAGAATGGGGGGAAAAAGAGGGAAATGCGTGGGAGGAAAAATCCATCACATAATGGATGCCAAACTGCCCTTCACGTGATATTATGAAGGGAGGCAATGTAAATAACACTGTCATACTGTAAATGTTTATGTACAGTAGCTACGTGTGCATGTTGCGCCGCAGCTTCGGGATTTATGAGCGCGGCCGTAATGCACTGAAGTCAACACAAAGCTCTGAGTAATATTTCACATTTGTTATCATATCGAGAGTGAATTTGCTGAGCCGTATATGGTGCGCATAATACATTTTAGGTCATTTTTCCTGTGGTTTCCCTCCTTTCGGCTGCACCGCTCCGAGGAGGGGGGTGTGAGAATGCCAGCGTGGACGGCGCGATGACTTCAGGAGAAGCCAAGAGGGTGCACAGCAACACCTACACTTTTACACACTCCAGAGGTTTTACAGCTAATAGAAGGCAGGGCCACGTCACAGGGCTGTAATTGTATGTTCAAGGCTTCCAGCGGGGGCCAACATGGCGCTGAAAATCTCCCCCGGGCCAACAGCGGAGAACGGGGAGGCCATCAGATCGCACCGATGCATAAAATCTCTGGCCTTCTCCGGAGACGGGCTGCGCGACACCGACAGGAGGTCGTCCTTGTGCCTCATGTGCGTCTTTTTGTTTGTTTGTTTATACGCATGTACAAATATGTGCGAGTGCACGGGGACTCGCGGGTAAGTCTTTTACGTGTCATTTGTAATATCCGTCATTGTGTCTGAAGGAGGCACAGAGGGAATTCATGATCACTGGACTCTGAGATGGAATCAACTTAGTTGGTGTGCATCAAGGACATGTGTATGGTTGGAATGCAGAAGCTTGCTTCTCCTTTGAGGCAGCTGTTCATTAAAACATTGCAGTTTGATCCTAAGCTCTTTGGCCCAGTTAACATGCCATAGGGCTCGTGATGCAACTGGAACCAACCAGAACCTCCTACTCTTTCCTGCGATGTTTGTCTTTAGGATATTTTTTTTTCTCTTTTCTTGTACGCCAACAGCTATGTGCTTCTATATGTGCCCTTTTTTTCTTATATCTGCAACCCTAAGTATATGATCATGCGTTATTTAATGCTCTGAATGTGTTATATTTTATGCAACGTGTTTGCACGATGCATAAATATAGGATCACAAAGTGCCTGTATTTGCTTGCTAACGCAACAAGACAGACCTGGGATTGCAGAGTGGGAAGAGACTTCAGCTTTCTCATGCTACAGCCATTAACTTGTATACATTTCATTGGCATTAAAGTGATCGTTAAGTGATATAGTGCCACTTAATTATGAAGTTGAAGAAAAAGGTTGCATGATTTTTAAAAACGTTACATAAATAAAAATCTGATTTTTATGCATACCTTTACATTTATCCCCTTTGACTCTAATACCGTTAAATAAAGTCCAGTGTCACCAATTCTCTTCAGAAATCACATAGTTAATCTAAAGAGTTCATCTGTGTGTATTTCTGTCACGTTATAAATACAGATGTTCTTTAAAAGCTTTGGATAGTTTGTCAGAAAACATTAGTGAACAAACAGCTTCACCAAGAACAAGGAAAAACAACAGACAGGACAGAAACAAAGACGTGGAAAAGAGGTACAAAGCAGGTTATAAAACAATATGCTGAGCTTAAAACATTTCAGAGAACATCATCCAAAAATGAAAGGTATACGGTGTAACTGACAGCCAGGGCAAGAAAGCATTAATAAAAGAAACAGCCTAGTGGCCCATGGTAATACTGGTGCTGCAGCAGAGATCCACGGCTCAGGTCAGAGGATTTGTTAACAAAACAAGTTTTAGTTGTGCACTCCACAAATCTGATATTTTTGGGAGCCTGGCAAGAAAAGGTTTTATTCAAAGAAAGCCATAAGAAATCATGTTTAAAGTTTGCCGAAGGCATGCAGAGGACTCGGCGGATATCTAGTATAAGGTGAGCTGGTCAGAGGAGACCTTTTTCAAATTTCTGGGTACTTGCAAAACATGTCTTGCAGAAAACACTATATGTCAACCTGAGCTCACCACAAGGCAGCATCATATTGTGAGGATTTGTTTTTTTCAGCAGCTGAAATGGGAAAACTAGTTACAGTTGATTGGGCGATGAAGATAAATGTGGGGCAGTCTTTGAAGGAAACCTGTGAGACTTGAGACTGTGGCAGATTTATTTTATTAGATTTTAATTTGCAAAGAATACATTTTCATTCCACTTCAAAATGTTGCCTCGCTTTGTGTTTGTGTCTGTCACTTAAAATTCTCATAAAAGTTTGTGGTGACAAACAAAAAAAACCCGAAGCGGTGTAGATCCTTTTGCAATGCACTGTAACTTCTGCCGCATTACTCTCAAGGCTGTGCATCTGCTGCTGCGTGGCATTTTTGCCGGAGACTTGTGAAGGGTTACAGCTGAGCTAGCAAGGGGCAGCCTTGACACTGAAATGATGAAACTATGACATGAAATCAAGCCAGCGTCACTGTAGGTGCTGCGTGAGTTAGAGGAGCAGGTCCGCTGTTCAAGAGCATCTGTCAAAGTTGAAATATAGACCGAGGACATAGATAGAAATCAAGGTTCTTGATGTTGTGGTTTAACCTTCAGAGGCATGTGTTTAACATTCA
The DNA here is from genome assembly GCF_904066995.2 of Poecilia reticulata. NCBI lineage: Eukaryota > Metazoa > Chordata > Actinopteri > Cyprinodontiformes > Poeciliidae > Poecilia > Poecilia reticulata. The sequence continues at coordinate 22,016,731 of NC_088833.1, forward strand.
TGTATATTTACATGCGGGTTTTTACAGAAGTCGGGCGAATTGTGCATCGCGGAGTATTATGTTTGATGGAATTTTGTTCAGAACTTCAGTATTGTTTTTTTTCTTTTCTTCTTCTTCGTCTTTTCCTCCTTCTGCATGGCTGTATCTAAGCAACATCTCTGAGGCTGCGAAGAAAACAGCACTAATAAGCTACCTCATTAAGGCGGGCGCATGGTAGGCCTCACGGTTTGTGCTGTCAACTCAGTGGGTTAGGATGCAAACTTCAAAAGACAGCTGAGTGTACAATGCACCCACACAGGAGTGCTAATTTGGTTTAGAAATTGGTAAACAAACTATTTACCCACTTTTCTTACTCAGCTGTATGCCAGTGGAACCTTAAATCCGGGTAATTTCGGACAACCGTCTTCTTTCTGGAGCTAAGGCGGCTCATGGAAAGGGCCTCATCATTCAAGAGATAATTTGGCTGGGGTTGTTTTTTTGTTGTTTTTTTTTCTTCACCCTTCGGCTGTGCCAAACCTCAGAGTCCCTCCATTGTTGGTCCCTGAAACTCCTGTCACTGAAGGAGAGAGCATTCTGAGTGCGTCCATGTGCTCCTCCGAGTCATTCGCGGACACACACATTAAACGCACTGTCTCATTAATGCAAACACAACCCTAGTTAGATCACTATATGCAATAAATTGGATTAAATTCCACTGGCTAAGCACTGTGATCTCGTAGGGTTAATTAATTTCAGTCTATTCTGTCCATGTTTTTTCTGCTTGAACACATGCTGACACTGTTATTGTGTGGCGTCCTGCTCATTGAAGAAGTATAATAGGCTTACGATGGAGGGAGAGGAAGCTGCAACATTTCCCACTATGAGCTGATTTGGATTCTTTCTGTCTTGATTCAAGGAAGTACGCTACACTAGTCAGGTTTAATGCGGACGCCCCCCTCCACCCCCCTCCCGCCACCTCTTTCCGGCTCTTATCTTTTCTCCCCTGAAATGACAAAAACTCGGATGGCTTCTCAGGTCCCCTTGTTTCTGCCTGGATGCTATCTCATTTGGTTTTAATATATTTATCTATTCATTATTGTTCCCTTTTATTAGCCAGCTAATATTGTTCGTAATTTGTCCTTATCTGCGAGGATGACAGTCAAATTTGCACTCCACCTCGCCAGACAGATGGATAAATGACCCCTTCCCCTGCTCCTCTCCCCCCTTCATTCATCTGCTCTTCTCCTAACTCCAATGAAACATGACTGACGGCACGCTGTATAAGTAGTTGTCATAGCAACCTCCCCATCCTTCTGACAAGTACGTTTTCTCCATAGCACACACTTTCCCTGTTCTGTCACAGTATCTCTCTCTCCCTCTCCCTCTCTCTCTCTCTCTCTCCCCTCCTCTCCATCCTCGCTCTCTTACTGTTGCAACAATTGTGAAAAAGACAGACAGAGCAGAGAAATTTGAAAACCAGTGAGCGCCGAAAGTAGTTGATATGCTCTCCTTCATCCCCTCCACCAAGCCTCCCCCTCCATTGCTTCTCCTTCTCAGTCTCAGTGCTCTGCCCTTTCCTCATCCTCCCCACCGCTGGCAGTGATTCACCAGCTCTGGTGGCACAGCTCTTTCATACATCCTGGCTTATCAAGGACTGCAGGACTGTATGCCCGGCAACTTAGAGTTTGGGCTCATTGCTCTGACTCTCTCTTCCATTCATTCTGCTCCGTCTCTCCTCCTCTCTCTTGCTCATTCTCTTCTTTTCTCTCTTTGTTCCCCTGGTTCCAAAAACTGCCACTCGGCCTCATTGTTACTCAGTAAGTCCCAGCTGACTGTCCGAAATCCTTAATGGTCTCTGGCACAATCAGGGAACCCAGAGTAATACGTGTGGTGCAGATGTTGTACGGACACTCAAGTGAGGAGGAAGTCCTTCAAGATTTCAGGTTGTATCCGCTGTTGTACAAAGGTATTAAACTCGTCATGGATGTGCTGTTGCTACACATGCACTGGTTACATTTTTTATTTTAGATTTTTTTTTTAGCACTAGTGGCCTTTTTTTAACAGTAATCTGACAGGAAGGGGGCAGAGGGAAGGGAGGACTGAGGATGAAACTCAAACTTGAGTAGCCTTTGCGTACGGGACGCTCACACCAGTCACAAATTTGAGGCAGGCTCAATATTTTTAAAGCTTTGGCTTGGTGATACCAACACACATTAGCTCTTCTTTTGGTTTGAAAGATATTAAGCATTTATTTTATTTATAAGTGAATCACAATTAGTCATGAGGTTGTGTTTTGAAAAGAGACCCGAGTACAATTCTTAGCGTATATAATAAGCAGCATGGATATGTTTCTCTATATTTTGAAATTTATTTTTCCCCAACAAGAACCTGTGGGGTAAATTAAAAATAATGGTAGCATGAGCGTGTCAGTGGGGATGCGGAAGAGTCTCTGTTGATGTGAGAATACACTCTGCCACAGAGAGCCGTAAAGGCATCTTAATCCCAGCATGTTACACAGTTTTCTCAGTGAACATGCAGCTGCTTATTGGACCCCTGAATTGCTTAAGTGATCATAATTTATCTTAAATATTTCAAAGCTATCTTATGGTAATTTAGAATAAAATTCATGTTGACTTATGTGAGCAGTGACAGGTAACAAAAACACGTTTTAATAACATGCAAAAAGTGAATTTGCAGCAGTTTACCATCAACTTTGTACAGTTTAGAAAACGCCTTACCCAGAAGAAGTGTTGTGCATGTTCACAAAGAACAAGTTATAAAACGGAACCTAGTACCGGTACTCATCAGCATTGCTCTTGTGGATTTTGAAGATTCTCTAAGAAAAAGTCAATACTGTGAGTCACAAGATAGTTAACAGACAGGCATGAACTCGTGTTGGGTCACGATGAAAGAGCTGTTATTTCTAACCCTTTCTTTTAAGCCTTCAAAGTCTTTGTTATAACTTTTTTCTTCAACATCCTTTTGCCCTTTCACTCCCTTTCTTGTCATAAGTAATGTGGACTTTACTGTAGGCATTTTACCCTCTGCTCGTGTTTGTTTGCACACTACTTGTTCTGCGGCATTGTTGATAAATGAGTTAATGTTTTTCTATTGCCGATGAACGAAAAAAAGGAACATAAATTCCCAATGATCGTTTAGCTGAGAGCAGCCAGAGTAGAGTCCTAGACTGGAGCAGATCTCCAACATTATCTGTTGTCACGAGTTGCTCAACGGTTTTTAAAGCCTGAGATATGTGCCAGAACATGCTCGCCACAATTTCCCCAATCGCAGATTTTCTTTTTTTTTTTCTAAATAATGTAAAAACAATATCTGTATAACGTTACCGGTTTCCCACTCTGCAGTAGCCTCTTGAATATGTTTCATATTCTTATCTTTCTCAGACATGATACAGAAGGACAGTGGGCTGATCAGGATTTTAGTGGCTCAGGCTTTTCGTGAAGCAATATTACATAGGCAGGTGATATATAGTGGCCACTGGTCATTTTATACTACGAGTCCTATAAATATTATTTCATTTAGCTGGAGGTGACGTTCCAGTTAGCCATCCTTAAGCTGCAGGATGGATGCAGCATCATATTTTAAGCCATGCCACATGGAAGCTGTTAACACTGTGATTCTCAGAGAGAACCTCCTATAAAACCGGTAAAGGTCATGCATTAACTCATAACTTCTCACACCCACTTGAAAAGGAATGTCGCAACCAAAGTGAGAGCCGATAAACTCCAAAAGGTCCTACGCCTCACAGAACTATTATACGTCTTTCAACTTTTTCTGTCTTGTTTTCACAACGGTTTTGATTTAAATTAGATCATTAATTGAACATTTTTGACCTACATTCAAAAGATTTTATATTATTGGGATTCTGTTTGCTTGACCAAGATTTTCACCCTCATGATATTTACTCTGCACAAACATGACTTCTTGTGACTTCCGTTCAACAATAACTTTCATTCTGCCATAATGGCCATGTATGTGGAGTTCATGTCTAGTAGTTTTCCTGTCCACATATTGTCCGACCTGTGCTGTGAATCTCCGACGCTCCTCAAGAGCTACAATAAGCAGTTTTCTTTACTAATGCTCTTCTTGCCCAGCCAGTCAGTTTAGGTGGGCTGCAACGTCCTGACAGGTTTGCAGTTGAGCCACATTTACTTTATTTTCAGATGATGGGTTGAAAGCTTTTGACCTAATCCTGCTATAAACTTCTCTGCAGCTTTTTCCCTGATCCACTTGCTTTGTTCTTTGGTCTTCATCTTGCTGTTTTATTACTAATGTTCTCTAGCAAACCTCTGAGGCCTTCACAGAACAACTGGCTTTATGGAGAGATTAAATTACACATAGATGGACTTCTAAAGCAAGTTTTATTTTTTTACTAGATTTTTGCTTAGGGGCATCAGATTTCAGACTTTTATTAGTAAAAAAAAAAAAAAAAGAAAACTATAATTTTCCTTTTACTTCACAATTATTTCCCTGTTTGTGTTGGTCTAGCAACATAAGGTCAAAAAATACAGAGATGTTTGTGGTACTTCAAAGTGATGCTGATATTAAAAATAATTCTGAAAGTCACTATGACAGTGTTTACATAGATTACTATGCGTCTGATTTGAACTAGAACTGTGTCTGAAATGTAGTCTGGTTTTATTTCAGGAAAAATCTTTACAGTTTTGATCCTCCCATCTACTTGTACACACAGACTCTTTCTCGTGCGCACACACGCACACACACACAAACATCCTTGACTCATCTTCCTGATTCAACCTCGGAATTTATATTCTCCCTCCAGCAAAAGGATGGACCATCTTGGCCTTTCATTTTCCAGTTCAGGCGTTTCTTTTTTTGCAGATAAATGCTCTCCAATCCACCCTGACAGATGTCACATTGCATCACTTCCATTTTTTATACGTAGCCTCTGATCCTGCCACTTGCAATAAGGAGCCAGCACCAGGGACGCCCCTCCCTAGACAATCCTCTGACACGGACGATTATTTTAAAGGTGCATCACTGATGGTGCCGAGTCGCAAAAGCCTTGCTGGAGCGTGCATGCCTGCTGTGAGATTTGACGTACCGCCTTGTGGGTTGAGTCAAGGAATGACAACGGCACAGGATGGTGTGTAGAAATTACTAGCGAACCCGGTCAATGCGACTGGTAGCAGTTTATGCGGCTCTCCTCCTCTTCACAGCAGTAGCTGTTGGTTCAGTCCGTCGCTTTCTCCGCTGTGGCTTTATGGGTCAGAGTTGGAGAAACAATCTGTATAAAGAAAAAGATTTTAGTGCTTCTTGCTGCCGGCAGAAACACACAACGGAGTAGCATTAATCATACAGTGCCAGAGCACATCAGTAAACACGGGGTGTCAGGTCAAGGTAAAGATCAGATCCCACAGCATTTAACAGGACTCAATAGCATAAAGGCAATCTATTGAAAAGTCAGCGTTATTCATGGCTTGTCTCCCAGGCCTCGGCGCTCGCTGAAGAGACACACCATTGTTCACTGAAGAGTGCGCTGAAATATTTCTCTGGCTACACAAAAAAACTCTGGATCAGCAGCAATTAGTAGGGTAAGAAAGAGATAAAGAGAGGAAGAGAGGGAGGGCAGCAGTTGAAAAAGGAACGAGGGGCAAAAATGTGGAATCAGCGAGAGGAAAAAGGGAAAGGCATGAAAGAGAGAGGGAAGAGATGGATGAATAAGTGGGGTGGTGGGGGAGGAGAGGTGACGAGTTGAAGAAGGAGAGAGAAGTTGTAGGTTCCAGCCAGTGCAGTTTGGTGTGTAGGAGGATGAAGCCGCCTGGAGCCCCTCTTGCTTTTTATACGACCAAAGACTCCCTCATTGTCTTTGGTCTGAGTCTCATACGTGTGTGTGAGTATGTGAGTAACGTCTTCATTATTTCATTGTTTCCTGTTATTTCTTCCTTACACTATGACCACACACTTGCCCGCACGTGTCTCCACGTGGAATCGGACCCCGTTTTATTGGACCTGGATCAGTCCTGGAAAAGAAATAAACTGTGTCACTTGAGCCTAAGCTTCAGTGAATAAATAAAATGGCTACTCTGCAGAACCTTTGAATGTATGTAATATATTTGTTTGTCCCTGTGGTAAAATTGTTTTCACTGTAATGACAGCGTTTCCCGTTATCGGCCTGCTCTCTAATTGGTTTCATAATTGAGGTCGGGTATAATGTAACCTTTTGTCCCTTTCTTTGTTTCAGAAGACAGGAAGTTGTTTGTTGGGATGCTGAATAAACAGCAGACTGAGGAGGATGTTTATCGTCTCTTTGAGCCCTATGGAGTCATCGAGGAGTGCACGGTCCTAAGAGGTCCTGACGGAAACAGCAAAGGTAGGAGACGGGATTCGGCTGTCAGATTTATTTAGGTCAATGACTGACAGTCAAATGTGTGTGTGCGTGTGTGTGTGCGCGGGTGTGGACATCATGTAAATTACAGATGGCATATGGATCAGATATAGGTCAAGCAGCCTGCGTGCTTGACTTGAGATTGTTGGTCTGTTTGATGTGTGAGAAATTGATCAGCTGAGGGGAAAGAATATACTTCTGCTCGACTTTAACTCTTAGAAGCATTACCAGGCACTTGGTTAAAATAATAAGTCCACGAAAAGCCTGGACAATGAGTCCACCTGCAAGTTTCACTGTGGGAATGGTGTGTTCAAACACAATAGTTTGAGTTTGGGACAAAAAGTTACATTTTGTCAGATAATCTTCTTTCACTCACAGTGATGTGGAAAAGCGTTTGCACATCATTGTGCAAACTTCCTAATTTCCTGTTTTTTGTGTATTTGAACACTTGAAGTGTTTCAGAACATCAAACAAATTTAAAAGTCCTGCTGCATAACCCAAGTTCACCTTGAGGTCCACCTGCATACCCTTGCAGATGGACGGACATTTTCCTTTAGGATTTTTGGGTAGACTACAAAATTTATGGTTCTGTTTACCACAGCAAGTTATCCAGCTCCTGAAAACGGCCCCAAAACATCACATCTATTGCCACATTTTACTAAATGATATGATGCTCCATTCTTCTTCTTGTGGTATTTATTGGCAATTGGCAAACAACTTCATGCATTACCACAACCAAATGGTAAGGAGTGTGGAGTAGGATTATAATATCTATACAAATAATACCGTACCCTTCCTTTGTTAAGTAGGTCCTACTTAAGTGAAGTCTTGGTTTAGAACAGGTGTGGCAGTAACCACTGAACTCAGGTGTAATTTATCAGGTGATGAATCACTTTTTCAGAACTTTTTTTTCTCCCTTATTAATAAACATCGTCATTTAAAAACTGCATTTTGTGTTTTTCACTAATATTTGAATTGGTCTGATGTTCTGAAATATGTAAGTGTAACAAACATGCAAAAATAATAGGATAAACTCTTTTTCACTCCTCTGTATTTGTATTGTGTATCATTTGTGGCAAACTGCTTTCAAAAACAGCATTTATTTTTTCTTGCCTTTCATCCATAAAGGGACGGATTTGTAGAGCGCACAAGTAATCTGTCAACAGATTGTCCCACTTTTGTCTCTACACCACTCCGGAATTACCACCACCAATCTCTGAGCTGCTTCTCTGATTATTTCTCTCATTGTTCAGCCTTTCAGTTTTCTGTTTCACTTTACAATATCTTATTTTGTATTAGTCTGTCACATAAGCGTATTGAACTTTGTGTTTGTATAGTGACAAAAACGAAAAGGTTCGAGAGGATTAATGTCTTTGCGGGGTCATGTTTATTGAATATGATGTCAGCTACACCTTTCAGAAAAGTTTTTGGACTTCCCACAAAAAAATCTGGATTCATTTAATTTCAAATAACTCCTCAAATCTGTTCTCTGATCCACAAACAATAGATACAAAAGATATCAAGCACACATAGAATGTGGCTTCCATATTGATCATCTAAATTAATCCAGATTTTCAGAAAAAAAAGAAGAAAAGAGAATGTGACATTGAATTCGAAAAAGTGAGAGTTGCGCAGGCAATGTATCTTAACACAACAAGCAGTCTCACAAAGGCTTGAACCATCCACTGATAACAGCCAGCATGGTGCTTCTCCAAGTTTGCCTCAGGAAGCAAAATCTATTATCTTATTTGAATCCATTTGAAATTAGATTAATTAACATAATTTTGGTTTGCAGGATGTGGCTTGATGAAGCGTTTACCAACAGCAGTCCTTCTGAACTTCCATCCATTCGTCCTTTATCCAAGCTTGCACACCCTTGCAAGATCTTAGGGGCTGGTGCGTGTCAGTAACTGGGCAGGAGACAAACACACAGAACAAACATAACATCCTGTCACTCACACTCACTTCGAAGGTTGATTTAGAGAGATTTATTAAGTTAATATATATATTTGGATTGTGGGAAGAAACCAGAAAACCTGGATAAAAACCAAGGAACCAGGGAGAACATCCAAACTCCATGGAGAACATTTGGACCTTCTTGCTGCATGGCAACAGTGCTCCACCATGCAGCCCAATTGAACATGCTAAACCATTTATTCTACAGAATAGTCAGATTTTTATTCTAATGCTGCTGTAGAGCCTAAAGATCTTAGTCCTCTTGATAATATTTGACTGGATCTACTTGGTGTCTATAGATTGTTAAATCCTGAAACTCTTTGCAACAGCACACCGAAAAGAAATACAAGTTTCATCTCTTGTGTGACAACAATGAGCCTTTAAGTCTTTAATATGGAACATATTTAAATGTCCCGTATTAAAAGTGGAACATTTGGATATGGATATGTTTATAAATGTGTGTTGTCCTTAAGTAAATAGAATAAAATAGCAAATTTCTGAAAAAATCAGCTATATTATTTGGAAATTGTGGAATTATAAATTATTTATTTTATGGTTTGAAGTCAAACTGGTTAGGCTCTGTCAAGGTTTAGCATTAAAGCATCAAAACAAATATCTAAGGGAAGTTGATCTGTTGATATCACATTCTGAAGTTATTTTTGTCTTTGTCAAATATTATTTTTATAATTGTTTTATTATTAGAATTACAAAAATATTCTAAAGTATTTTTTTTAAGTTGTACACCTGCAAGAGTGGACATTTTATGATTAATTCAATCGCAAAATTCCAGTTTCTTCAATTGAAATATTTTGGTTTATTGTTGGGCACAAAAATATACTCTTAAGGAAATATGTTTATAAACAGCAACTCACCTGTGATGTGTCTTTTATCACATTTAGTAGTCCCCATCTCTGATTAACTTTCATGGTAACAAGTGGTAGCATAGGATTTGATTTTAAGAGACGCATTAACATGCAACGTAGGGAACTCGGATTTTGAAGAAAGACCACCCATCCCTCTTTAGGTACGGCTACACCAGCTAGGCATAGGCAATCCATGTATGGAGGGGTAAAAGGCTAATTATAGCAGTACATGACCCCATTGTAGCAAAGACCTTGTACAGGTCATCAGGAACTCAAAGCTTTTTCCTATCCACATCTCAGTAGGAGGGAGGCGGGCAGCAGTTTGGCAGCTGAATGGACATCTTGATCGGCTGGTGTCCACAGTGGTGTGCCTATTAACAGGAGAAGAATGGCAAGGTGACTGGGTCAAGCAGGACAGACGATAAGAAGAATAAGGCACAAAAGATGAAATACTAAGAAATGGACATTTCACATGACGTGAAATTGGGTGAGAGTGCAGTGGATCAGTGACTGACTCTGCTTCACTGGAACAAACAGAATCGCTTCTCATGTTTTCATGTTTCTGTTGGGTGATTTTAGTTTTTTAATGCTTTTTTTCAGTTCAAAAGCAGGGAAGGATTACTAATGCTCATCAGCAAAGTCCAGCTGTGGAGTCGTCTTTTTTTTCCCCCCTCACAAAGACTATCATACGTTTTTAAAGACATTATAGCAAAGAGAATTGTTTCTGTGATTTCTGAGCTTTCAAGTCTTTTTCACATCTTCGAACATTGATCAAAACGTGTTCTGCAATGGTTTTTCTATTTGATTTCGTTCTTTTTAACTGCGATTTAATATGAACAAAGAGGCATGTGGTGCTAAATAGCGAGCTTTTCTGCTTCATCAGTGGTATCTTTGGCCTGCAGCTTCTGCTTGTCTGCCTGCCTAATGCCCAGAATGGGGGGGAAGCTTGCTGTGCAATGAGAGCCCCTTAATGCTCAGTGATTTCTGAAGTGTCAGATTTAATTCTACAGCTTTTATTAATGTTACCCTAAATATTCACATATCCACATGGGTATGTATGTGTGTGTGTTTGATATGCATCTGCTCTTTCTTCCAGGTTGCGCCTTCGTCAAGTTTTCTACACACACCGAGGCTCAGTCTGCAATCGGCGCCCTGCACGGCAGCCAGACCATGCCAGTGAGTACAGCTCGAACAGAGATGCACGGTTCTTTTCAGACACACACACAAAGCACAAAGTTGCTTATAATGGCTACAATGCGTCTCAGACGTTTACGTACGCTCAGACTTGACAAGAATGTTTTAATTTTAGTTTGTGATTATTTATTTTAACCACCCTAGACTGTTGATCCAACATTCAAGATACTGGAAAATAAGAATCTGATGCACAAAGTTAAGCTTACAAGGTGAAACTCGCCACCAAAGTTAAAGCATGGTGGTGATGCTACCACCACCATGCTTGAGAGCTACAGTGTTCTTTAGTTTGAAACTCTAACTATGTGCATGTTTGGTATCAATGGAAATTTTGAGTTTCAACCACCTATTTGTTGACTTAAAGTAAAAAAGTAAAGTTGGGGAATGTGGAGGGTTTTCTCTATTTTCATTTTTCTGTCCTTTCATGTGCAAAACACAACAAAACATTGTGCTACTAATTCTTTGTGTGAAAATCTAATTTTGACAGCTACAAAACTACATATTGCCATTGTGGACAAATATGTTAATCTTAGTTTTGTTTGACAATAGAACTTATCTCTATAATCATTTTTGTCTTGTCTGAGGGGGGCATTATCCCCTTCCTTGTAATCAGAAACATTTTTCCAAATATAAACAATAAATGGATGTCCCAGTCACAAATTTTCCTCCAAAAATGACTTTATATGATGTAGTTAGTGAGTGTCCGACCCGGAGAGTTAGCCTTTCTTCTGTGCTCTCGCGACTGTAGCTTTGTTGTGCATGAATGCTGTATACTCCTGCCACTGAATAGAAATCCAATGTGAGATTACATTTTCTCCAGTGTTGTTCTCTTGCCTTTCTTGTATCTGCCACATTAATCATCTAATGGCACAGGTGCTCATACTCTGAGCAACCAATCTCCACAATAACAATGTTACAGGATTTTGCTAACATTTTGAAGTGCTGGGAGTAGTAAGTGTCAACGAACCAACATTGTTTTAATTGCAAACCTCAAGATAGTGACATTGTTTGTGCCAGTGCTTCCAGTAGAGAATGTCAGTCACACTGAAGTTTCTCGTCATTGTGTTGAATACACTGGGATTGAAAACACACCATTAAGCCTCTCCTGTTTTCAAACGGTACAACTTTTAAAAAGTGTTTGCATCTTAAAAGATGCCTGTTGGAGTAAATCAGTATTCAGAGGTTCCACTGTATTAGTGCTGATGTATGAATATATTTGAGCCTAATTATACAAATTGAAGATTAGAGAAAATCCACAATAAATTTCAACCTGTTCACCCAATTCTCGTTTTTTTTTTTTTTTTATAATTTCAGCTGTTGGTCACATTTTTATTCCAGCTAGTACTCCTCCTTCCACTAGTCTCAAATACATTTATAAAAAGTTTAATATTTCTGTGACATTCATGCCCACTAAGAGTGTATGTAAACTTTTTGATTCATCTCAAGTTATGCAATTTGAACACATACGAAGACTATCATAGGTATAACTCGTAAAGTTATACGCATACCATCTGTGAACACCGATGCATGCAAAAGTCCTTTGCTCTGTCTCTTTAATTACCAAGGTACTTAAAAAAAAATCCCTAAACCTACATCCAGATAAAACTGTTAAGAGTCATAATTGAATTTTGGGTGAGTCATCAATCAGCAGTTCTGCTTGCATAATCTGTGAATAGAAATCCAGTGTGAGATTACATTTGCTCGTTGTGTAAGCACACTGTGTCCTCTAAATTCTCTCTGCATTTGATTTACTATGAGCGCACAAACGCAAAAAAAACAACAAAAAAAACACTCTAGCTCTCATTTTCATGTGGTTCGTGTTTAGTCATGGTCCCTATATACCTGATGGTGTCAAAATAAAAGCTACTGCGCTGCACCCAGAACATGAAAGGAGTTACTCCCCGTGACATTTAGGAGGAGAACGGGGGAGTCACATCTTGTATTATACAGTAGGCTGAAGTACAGTATGCTCTGTTTTTGTGCTGGTCTTACTTTCCTTAGCTTCTCAGAAGATCCTGAACTCTTTCGACCCTGTGTCACAGGTGTTGTGTTTCACTGTGTGATTTCATTATTAATGGTTGTGGCGTGTTGGGAACAGAGAGAGTGCGGTGGGGGTGGGCGGGGGCTTCCTAGAAGCCAGCTGTGCCATCTTGGCGCAACTTTTGAGTCAATCTAAGTGCAAATGACTGCTAGTCATAAAGAATGCCTCTGAATGTCCACTTTCCATAGATACCCTCCTTCTGTGTTGTGCTTTCAGCCTATCTGTGCTAGCGCTCTGCCCTCGCTCGTCTCTCTTTGGCAGCCTCTTGGGATATTAAGGAATAGACTTGTTTACTCCACCTTTCACCACATTGGCTTCTGAATTATTCATCTAACTATAAGCAGGGTGCTGAAGGGAAGGGAGGGGAGGAAAAATCAGGAGGGCGAGAGAAATAGAGGCAGAGGGAGAATGAGTGAATGGACAGGATTTATACCTCCTGCTCCTGGTAAATTGATTATAGAAATCTGATCAGCATCTCATATCCTGTGGATGGGGGAGGAGAGGGCACAGTTGCCTGCCTCTTTGAGATTAGCAGACCAATGGTGGACTATTATGCCTCAGCAGGACAGCGCTATTCACAGCAAAACGTCCATCATTGTAGCAAAGACCCTGTGAAAATTCAGGGAGCATGCATCCTATGCGCTTGGGACTGCTGAGTCACACACAAAGTATTTATCCACAAGCATAATATTAAAGTTTGTATTGATCTCAACTTTAGATAGGTCTAGAAGCAACTTAAATAAAAACAACACAAAGAAGTAAAAAACTACAAGTTGTCTGGCTTATTACAAAGCAGTTTTCTCAATCTTGCATACAAAAGACCAATAAAACGGTTCCACTAAACTAAATCGGTTGGATGCGTATGTGTGTGGACTCTGCACTTGCTGCCACTTCAAGGCTGTGGCTGATAGCCAGAGTCAAACAGATTAGAATAAATAATGTCCGGCCAATAGCAGCTGTGGCCAAGGTGTAAAAGTGCATTGCATGCTAACGCCGCAACCAGACATGGCAGGTTTATAGATCAGCTGCCAGTCCCGGAAAGCATGAGCATAGGCTCCTTAGAGTTTATGAGTGTGCATAAATTCACACAAATGTGTATGTGGATCTTTGCATACATAAATGTGCACAAACATAAGTGCTGCCACCTCCTCACCAGGGTCAAACATTCCCTGACTGATCTTATTTCCCGGCTCTAAGGACTTGAACAGAATACATTGTGCTTTTCATTTAGAAGGACGTGGGAGTAATAAGTGTTATCTGTGTTTGTTGGAGGAAAAATGCTTCTGCTCTGTGTCCATACAGTGTCTTGCTTTTTATACCCTTTGAACTTTATATATATATATATATATATATATATATATATATATATATATATATATATATATATATATATATATATATATATATATATATATATATATATATATAGAGAGAGAGAGAGAGAATTTTGTCATGCCGACACAAACCTTAGGGTTTTTGGTGGGATTCGTGCTGTAAACTACCATACATTAGCATGCATTTATGAAATAAAGGTGTAGAGTGCACTGAACTTCAGTGTCACTGTAAAATTGTTGCACAACCACTAAAAAGAGAGAAGCAACAGTCATCTGTGCCTGGAGCCTCTGACATTGGGACTTTTTGAAATCAGATCACAGAGTAAAACTTTTTTGAGAATACCTCCGCAGAGATGTGAAGTACTGCACTGGTGTGAAAGTGCACATGTGTAGAATACACAAGGTCAAAGTGCATGTGTGTCTCAACAGCATGCCCTGGGATGAGCACTACAGCAGATTCCAGGTGTTACTCTGAACAGTAACGCAGTGCCGTCTAACTTTTTCCCAATCAGCATCCCAAAGTACCATCGGCTTCCAGACAGCAGCATCATTTTTGCATTTTATTTTTGAATTTACCATTTTTACAATTATACACAACTCTGTGTTGGTCTGTCACATGCAAACCCAGTGAAGTAATTTCTAGGTTGGGGTTTAACTTGGCAAAAAGGGAAAAATTTCAAGGGTTATAAATACTTTCCTAAGGTGCTTTTCGAAAGTGCTCGCATGGATGAAGGCTTAGTCTGATAACTAGCAAAATAATAAAAAAAATTAGTTGAAATTTAGGAATCAAATCTCGTCAGCAGGGTCAGTGTAATCTCTTTCACTGATTCTCCATCCCACCCGAGTACTCCACGCTACAAATGGAAATTTCTTCTATTTCCAAACCATCCCTTGGCCACCATTAGCTACTGCGTGCACACACTTACAATTTTCATTCCAGAGTATGAGCAGCTCAATTAAACATTTACGTCCATAGCTGTTGAGTAATTTGCTGAGATTCAGCTAGACTATGTAAAAAGTAGGTCTCAGGATAGACTTACACAGAGACAGGCAAGGGGGTGATGGTATGGGTCAAGCCCACCGAGTCATGTTCATTTTTTATTGTATTTTATTTTTTTAACTCCGTATCCATGTCGTATGAATTCCAGGCTTTTATAGCTGACACGGGCAAAGTGAAATAGAAATGCTTGTAGGGTGATAAAAGGGTGATCTCACAACAAAAGAAAGCAAATAAGGTGAGACTAGTTTAGCAGCGAGAGCTGAGTGATTGTGAATGAAGAGAAGACGAGTTTTAAAAAAATCATCTGATGGGATTCCTTTGAATTTTCTTTATTACAGAGAAAACACATTTAATGTTCATCAAGCTCAGTATTTAATTGCTTTTAATGATAATATAGCAAAAGTACAAAATCAAAATCAAACATCTGTAATTCCAACAAATTATAGATGGTTTTTTTTTTGTTAGTTTTTTTGCCGATTGTTGATATTTTCCATCTATATTTTAAAGCTACGCTAGAGCAAGTCTCAGTAGTATTTTTTACCTTTTTCATTTGAGGTGTGTTATGTGGTAACTGAGTCACAAACTGCAAAGACTATTTGTGTCCTCAGCATTTGTTTTCACCTCTAGTGCAGATGGGAGTGGAAATTATATCCTAACAAGCTTTCACACTAAAAAAATTTGAAAAATGTAAAAATGTGCTTTTAAGAGGAAGAAAAACTAAAATAGTTTTATGTAATCAGAGATGGTTCCATTTTTTTTTAGCACAAATGCTTGCATGCATGTATTTAAAAGTAATGAGATTCATACAAAAAAAAAGAAACTTAATCTTCCTCACTCTCATAAAATTGTGAAGCTTGGAAAGGCACCAAAAATTAGTTGTTGACAATTAGATGATTGCTGAAGAGCCCGTCTTTCCTTTTGGTTCAGAAAAAAGTCTCTGTAGTGCCTTTTTATTCCCCCTGTTTAACTCCCCTTCCTTCAGTGGCTCTCAAGGCAGCTGGGAGCCGCCCGGCAGGGGGATTCTGCTCACACTTGGAAGCTTAAAAATTTAATGAGACTTTCACTTCACACTCCATCCTCTTCTCTTTATAGCGATGGAGATTCTGCACGCTGATACCCTGACAGGCTTAAATGGGAAAACCTCGGAGATAAACAAATGTGGCAATGGATGCTTGGCCAACAAGCTCCAAGATTCAGGTGTCCCGAGGAGAGCCAGTGGGAGGCACAGCTTCAGTGTCCTGGGCTCCTAATGGAAAAGATTTGCAAAATAAAAAAGCTACGAGAGAATGTCACACCATGCTAATATATAACCAGATAGGTCAGTTGACAAAAAACCTTTTTTTTTTAAATTATTGTTATTATTCAGGGAGGAACATCCTTGTTTTGTTGTGTTTACAGAATAAACTTGACTGCACAGAGTCCAACTTAATCTGTTAAGATTATGCATCTCACTTTTCTCTTGGAAAGGTATATCATCAACATGCAGTTCACATTACCAAAAGAATGACAGTAATTGTAACTGTAAGAGAGATTTCTAATATTTAACCTGTGGTAGTGCATTTAGGCCATACACCAATCACATGCTTTTATCTTGTATTAGTTGAACCTGATAATTAGGGTAATGATCCACGTGTAATTTAAAGGGATAGTTTTGGATTTTTGATGTTTGATTTTCAAAATGGCTTTCAGCAGGTTATAGATCATCTACAATGGATACATCTCTGGGTGTAATCTAGTATAGATTACACAAAAGCAGACATCTGCCGTGTTAAAACATCAAGTTCAAAACAGTCATATTGATAGCATTAGTGTTTATACAGAAGCCAGGTTACTTACAAGGACAAGAATGCATCACCAATATTCATACTCTCTGAAACATACAGAGGACAGAGCATGTAAAGCATTTCTTGTCATAGTGTCTGAATGATATGACGACACTAATATTAAGTAAGTGCTATTTGTTTTCCCCCCCCATGTCTTCTTACTTTTCAGTACACGATTGTATATCCAGTTCAATTCAATTTATTACTAGCGTTCCGATTCACAACAAATTTCATCTTTAGGTTTTGTACGAGGTAGACATATTCCATTCATATTCTGTATTTAGAAGGAACAGAAGGAAAAGTTGTGAACGATGACGTCAATTTTCCGCTATGCTTTAGAATGGTAGTCCACCTGTAGTTTGCCAATGGCAGAGTAGAAAGTGAACAAAGCCATTCAAGCGAATGAATTTCTAGGAAATTTTCTGGTAAGCCTCCATAGCATCAACGTGGTGCATTATGTACATTACCGCTGTGGACACAATTGGATAAAATCTAAAACTTGAACAGAATCCATGCCTCCAGAAAGCAATTTGTTTCTCAATAGCCAACGGTCCAGACCCTCTGGACAAAGCTAAGCGTAGAAGGAGGGGCAGGTTTTTCCCTGGCTAACACCAAAGCCAGTGATTGTTTATATGGGAAGTGAAGGTTGGAGGCAGAGCACAGACAGTGTGAAACACATTCTGTGAAATGGTGCAAGAAGCTAGTAATGAGTATTATATAGGTTTTTAAAACCAATTTGATACATTTTTAACAATGTGTTCTTTTTCTATTAGATACTTACTTTGGTCATAAACTCTTTACATTTTCTTTTCTTGATCTCTGTTTCACCAAGGAATATAAAAAGGGAGGCATGAACTTTTGCCTGATTTTTCATGGTAAATAATCAGCAGTTTCATCATAAATAACCAGCCTGGGTTTTAAAAATTCATGAAATAAGATCCACATTAATTATGACATTTTTTTTTCTTCAGATTGGAGTTATTTTATCATGCTAGAAATCTTCTTTGGTTTGGCCCCTTCTTAGACCAGCCATTACATTCATCCTCAAAGTCCACCTAATCTGAATGCATCTTTAATGAAGATGTAAAGAGAGTGATAGGAGGTAATATGCTAACTGGTAATAATAACCTTTACCAGAATCTCACTTGAGAAATCTTGAACTATCCTTTTAAAGTTTGAGAAGGATACGATTAACATACAGTTCACATTAGCTGCAGGGTAATAACATTTTTAACTGTGAGACAGCGTTAAAATATTTAATATGTTATAGTATATCTCATTATTACTCTAGTCATGCACAGCTCCATTCTGTACTTTTCCAAACGCTGTGGACGCTGGATCAATAAAGGTATAACTGAAATCTGCACAAACTTGACACAGCACATTGTGCTGGTAATATAACACCTGCTCATTTAAAAAAAAGTCTTCTGAGCTAAATCATCTTGTTTTGAATGTCACTTTGTAAGATCTATAATAAAAGTGAGATACCATTCCATTCAGTCAGTCATTCAGCCAAATAGACAATCAGTCATTTAGTCAGAGAGCCAACTAATCAACTGGCCATACACCTGCAGTCTTTCAAGCCTGTGATTCAGCAGAGCAAGCCTGGAGGAGGGCAATGGGAGGGAGGAAATATTGAGCAAAGTGGGAAGAAAAGGGAGAAGAAGAGCATAAAATCTATAAGCTACAGTCGAAAGGTCCAGTGCCTGTCTTTGGGTATCTTTTGCTCTCTCTGGATGTCTTTATTAGCTGGAGACCTTAGTGTGATAGCAAAAGCACAGACAGGGAAAATTAAAAACATAATGTATGTGGTGTTAATAACACCTGACATCATGGCTTCCATTTGGAACGGCATGTTTGCACTCCATCATTGCTGTACCCCATCTATCCCCAAATACCCACAGTTTAGTTCCGGCATATCAGCCGCCCAACCGCGGTTATTGACAGTCTTGCATCAATTTCATGGGGCTTCTTATCATGCTTGACACACAACCTTTCTAAACTGTCAGAACAGAGTAATATTATGGCCTTTTATGTGGATCAATTGGCCAGTTTGGGGCGTAGAGGGCAGGAAGAGGTGGAGTACACAAAAGGTCAACCATGGCTTTCAATCATTTGAAGATTATTAATGAAGGATGAAGTTTGCTAATGAATGCAGAGCTGGAGAAACTGACAGGAAGGGAAGAAGAAATGGAAACATCACAGGATGGAAAAGAGTTCACTTAAAACAAAAGTTTTATTTTTAAATTGGATCCAGTTGTGTAGGAGCAATTGACCACTATAGTACACATTCCAGATCCTGGTGCTTTTAGTGATAATTGCACTTCAGTTTTTAGGTCGCAGTGCCAATCAGGTGTTTGCACAAAGTTACCATTGGCTTGAATATCGTATTATTTTGAACCTTTCAGGATAGATTTGTTCAAGAAGTATTTTCCAGTCTATGCCAGGTTTGAGACCTGGTAGTGCCAGAAAAACTTAGACTGATTGCTTTTCTTTTTAAGGTTTGAGTCAGAAAGTCAAAACTTGAACACTGCTTGGCGCTCCAGCAGCACAACAATTCCAAACAAACATCTTTGCAAATTGTCATCCCATTTCCATTTCACTTTGTCTGTGTCAGCTGTAAAAGCCTGGAATGAAATGAGAGTAAACATTACACTTCAAAAGAGTTCCTACTCTCAACTCTAGCAGAATCTACAATATGTCAAATGACCTTATGACTACGGTTGTGTTTTTATTTGTGTTAAGCATTCAAAGATTGACTTGGTGGAGTGCTTTTGATAACCTAAAAACACTTCTCCTTTAGCCCAGGAACTTATGGCTTAGCAATCTCCTTTGAGATTTTCTTTCTTCTCCATCAATTTTTGAAAGTTACCACAGATAATCACATTCTTTTTGATTAACAGTGGTTTTTGACACTATGGGCCTGACAAATGTCACGTCTGAAAGTGGCTCATGAAAACTGTATTTAATTAAATAGTTAATTAAAAGTTTATTATCTCAGAGTTGTAAATTGTATGATTGTTGCATAAAAAAAAACAAACAGTTCAGTTGCATCATTAAAGGCACAAAATTATCCATTGATTCCTGTAGATCAGAAGTTGCAGCGTTTTGTGTAAGTGGAATAGAAAGTTGAGTCAAATTGAAATTTTGTGTTAACCAGACTGCAGCTGCTTTGCTTCAAGTGATTTTATGATGGAATGAAATGAGGCTTCCCATCTTCTCATCTGCTTACAGAGCTGTTCATTCAATAAGCACACTGTATTTCTACTCATATTTCATAGTTCCATGCTCTTGTATGTCGGATAAAACCAAAACGAAGAAACCTCGGTGGTAATAAAAATGAGCAATGATGTCGCAACTAAGACTTCCTTCACTAACAACAGAGGAGAAGAAGAAGAAAAGCAAATTGATAATATTGGTTATTGATGCTAATAAACATGCAAGCCTAAAACATTTCAAATAATAACGGATGATATTACAGTTGCTTTTCATTTGGGCAATTTGAAGTTGTTTCTACAATTACCAGACACTGGTTGGGAATACAGTGTAATCCAGACAGTTTTTTTATTTTTTTCTAGGCTGTGTCAAGTATTGTGAGAGGTATTTTCAGAAAAGCCCCTCATTCTTTTTCCCCTCTTTGCGTTTTTCTCTCCTTCAGGGCGCTTCTTCCAGCTTGGTGGTCAAGTTTGCCGACACAGACAAGGAGCGCACCATCAGACGTATGCAGCAGATGGTAGGGCAGTTTGGCATCTTTAATCCAGCCATCGCCCTTCCCTTTAGCACCTACAGCTCTTACGCACATGCGGTGAGTTGGAAAAAGCATATGTTACACAGAAATGTAAACATTAGAGAAAACCAGAGTGTAGTCATCACAAACTACTGTAATAGCAGATGTAGTTTAACATCTGACAGTGTTCTCAGAGTCTTGCAGTTATTTGCTTTGTAACAGCAGAAAACTTGGTCGCTGTTTTATTTCATTGTTAAATGTGATCATTTACAGAAGATGGTATTGGGTATGTGAAACAAACAGCTTCTATTGTGACACTGTTGACTGTTATTTAAGGAGGACAAAACATGAGCTGTCAGATGATGTGTTGATTCAATTGTTGCTGCACTTTCTCCTTTCGTTTCATTTTCATGGGTCCAACAGGAGACGAGACAGAAATAAGACCACTCTGTTTAAACTCATTTAATCTTTAGTGCTGTCACATTGATAATTTACAGCTGTTTATCGACATATTTCTTTAGTGTCTGAAGGGTACAAAACATATTATTGGCTTGCATTGCTGGTATTAGTTGGCATCAAAAGAAATAAGGAAAATGCAACCTTTAATTGGAAAATGCTCCATGTTGGTGTGATGCAATTCCCAGCTATGAATTCTGACTTTATAGATGAAAGCAGAGTTTGCACCATTAACCAGCCTTATCGTTGTTGATGAATAAAAAACAGTGCCATACTAAATTTCCTTTAAAATAAATGTAACAGGAGAGTTGTTTCAATTTTTACTTAACTTTTTGAAGTTTACCAGATTGCCAACAGCAAGACTCCTACTTTAAAGGAGTATTACTATTCAGTGACTATTGTTTTTAGACGTTTTTCAGAAAGACAAAAGTACATGCCAAAAGTAAGGCCGATTGATGTTGTTGTTCATAAATTAGACCATGGCACAGTTGGGGACTATAGGTAGTTATATCTAGTGGCATTAAGTAAATTAATAACACTAACTTTAACTTGTTACTCAATAAAACATTAAATAGATTATTTTTATGGAAATATCCATGATTAAAATATATCAACTATACATTATTTTCTGTGGAAAAAGCAAAGCTGCATGTTCATAAACACTTTGAATGGAAGTTGTGCCTCATCTCACGATGGTTATCTTTGGCAAATATTACAAGCTCCTTTACCCTGCGTAAACACAAAAGCTTTTTGTTTAAACTGATTCACATGAAAACATGCGTATGCACATAAGTATTAAACCTTCACACCGTAAGCTCTGAAGGTCTATCAGGTACAGTTTGAACATCCAGCATTTACAGTGTCACCATCTATCTGCTGCCTCAATTTCTGCCTAAGATTATTACATTTAGAGCTGCTGAGATCCAAACATGTTCCAGTCCTTTTCGTTCTTTTGAAACCAAGACACTCTCTGTATTTTTTGATTTAAGGCTTATAGCACTGTGGGATGACAATTTGCAAAGTTTTGATTTGAATGTGAACATGTAAAGGGGTGCTCATTGTCTAGTCATCATTAAATAGGTGATAGGTACATTGATGTTATTTAATGAGTTGAAATGATTTGATTAATGTCAATTTTAATACTGCTATCGTTGCTACGTTTAGATATTTACAATTACAAACACACACAGTCGCAAAAGTAAAGATTGTTTTAATTTTTAGAAAAAGCCTTTAATGTAATTATTGTTAATTTGACAAGCTAACTGAAATAGTTGCACTAGTATTACATTTGAATTGGAATAACCTATAAATGTTGCATGGTAAACTACCCAATACTACTAACTAGTTCCGACTCTAAAATTTCACTTTACACCAGTGATTTCTATCTTTGTGATTCTAGCAGTAATCCACTTTCATCAAACTTTGTTACAGAAATTCTCTCACAGATTTCCCTCTCTTTGCGGCGGTGCCATTACGCCCAGTCCTCCGATAGGCTCAGCATGTCGGCATGTGCACCTTTAGTTAGCCGTACCCTCCAACCTCTTCATCAGCTCTCCCCTGCCCTCCTGCCACATCGCCCCCACCCCCTCAAGGCGTGACATTATACACACAGCAGACCGCCGCGCTTTGATGAGTTCAGACAGCCTATGAACCCCTCTCTCCATGCCCCTCCACCCATACATCGCCTTTCCCTCCCTTCCTCCCGCTGTCCCTCTTTCCAGACCCACAATGTGCTGTGGGCTCGCCCTGAATATTCCACAGGCAACTTATCTGTACACAAACTTTCTTCTTTCCTGCTGAAGAGAAGCGCATGTGGAGAGACCCCCCACTCTCACAGCTTACACGTATACACCTGCAGACTGCCTGCTTGAAGGACAGTGAAATGAATTTAAGAAAAGCTTCCCATCCTGCACTGAGATAAAAAAGCATGGCATCTGTGAGGAGACACTGCATAAATGCAGAAAATAATACATACATTGCACAGAATACACTTTCTGGAATGTAGTGGTATGAATTAATGTTTCTCATCATCTATCAGAATATATATATATATATATATATATATATATATATATATATATATATATATATATATATGAACAGTATCAAAATGGCAGTATTAATTGTTGATGTTAGTGATGTCTTGGGGGCCTATCCATTTCCCTCATTTTCATATCACAGCCGTGGGACCCACTGTGAAATGTGCAAATTGACCATCCCGGAGTAATTGCGAGGCCATCTCTTGTGCACTCTCCACTAAAACTCCCACCTTCATTACCATTCATGAAATGCAGCCCTTTCCCGGGAAATGTGGAGAAATGCAAATGTTTAAGGGGCGATGGAGGCCGCGGCGGTCTGCAGGGAGACCATTGTGCACCGCTCTGGTTGGCCATGACTTTTATTTACTGTGGCAGAGACCCGTGTCGGCTCATAGAGATGCACACAAGAGCGTACACACTTGCGCACACTGGGCAGCGAGTTCGCCCACCAACAACCCTCACCCACCCCCAACCCCTCTCTCTTTCTTTCTCTCTCTCTGGTACATGCATATAATATGAGAAAGAGCGGGACGATGCTTGGAAATTGAGTTCGGAGTAGAAGACATAAGGACATGAGGGATACGTCAGCATCACAGGGAGAATCGGCTAACATTACATTCAAAACAGAAAATGTGTAACGGTCACTTTTTGTATTATGATTGTGAATGAAGGAGACCCAAACGTAAGAAATCCACCAAAATACAGAAAGTTGCTGCAGAAACATTTGGCGGGAAGGAGTCTTTGGAGATAAACTCAACCCAACTTTTAGCTATGGATTTTCAGTAAAGTCATTTCATCTGTGTTACTGTGCATATTTAATGAATCAAAACAATGGTCTGCTTTTTATGTAACAAGTGAGGTAAAGAGAAATAACCTTTTCTAAAAGAAAACAAAAAACTTGTGCATTGATTTTGTATATGTGAGACTCATTCGCGTTGGATGCACACGCATGCTGTGCAGTCTTGATTTCCCCTGCAGCCAGAGTGCGCTGAAGTGATACGATTAATGTTTCTTTGCTGCAAGATAAACTACACATATTACCCCAAGACGAAAATCCTGCAGTGACAGAAAAAAGGACTTTATCTCCAAAGACACACAACACGCTCGCCTACTCTCCATACACACTGGCCAAGAGAAGACGAGGTAGGGAAGCATAGGATACAGACACGGAGAAAGATGGTATATATAGCTATAACCAGTGAATACAGTAAATGGTAAAATTCAAAGAGCTACCTCTCCACTACAGCAGTGGATAGGATTATAGAGTTGAGCTGACAGCCAGTAAATTGGATTTTAGTCAAACCAGGAGGGGGAGGAGGGAAGGATGGAGGCTCTGAACACAAATTGAGGAGGGGTACAACACTGACAACATGTGCCAAAAGTGAGAAATGTGCCATTTTTACGACAGGCAGAGACACCGGCGTGCTCTGACAGGAGACAACCTATTTGCAAAAGGAGGCGATTTCAGCCAAAGAAAGCAAGAGAGCGAGAATCCATGTTTCAATCCCGAGTTGGTGTTGAGTGATAATAGCTCTCCCAAGAAAACGCCGAGTTCAGGTCCTAAAACAACCACTTATTAGTTTTTTTTTTGTTTTGTTTTGTTTTTCCCTTTCTGAGATACAAACACATTTGTACACTTTTTTCCCCCCCACCTTATCTTCTGAGATGGTTTCAGCCAACCATTTCAGCTCTGCATGACTACAAAGTGTGTCATGGGACAAAAGAATAAGAAGGAGAAAAAAAGAAAACGAAACAAGTGAGAAGTTTAAGATTTAAATGCGTCATGAGCGCCTCCCTGAAAACATACATTAGGCAAAATGTAAGACAGACAAACGAGAAGAGAGGGAATGGTTGGAATTTGGTGCTAATAGTGACAGTGAGCGTGGGTGGATGAGAGGGAGGAGGACGGCTGTAAGCTCATATTAGGAAACATCTCCCCCTGTCGGAGGGTTCTACGTTCAAACTGCCACGCTGCGCGGGGGAGAGAAATGATGGCCACAAATTACGGCATCATTTGGCTGTACTGTAAACTGCCCACACGCATGCACATGCCAGGCTGTGTGAGTGTGACCTGATTTCGCTGCATTATGCATGCGAGGGGCCAGCCGTCGCACGTGAGCGAATGCATGCGCGCCTATTACGGAGCGCGTCGGAAATGAGGAGAAAACTATTGAGAAACGCAGCCCGCTGGCTCGGTGGTAACAAATGTGGCCCTCGAGTTCACCTCTGTGACCCACTGTCTCCTTGACACTCTAATTTTTCCAACCTTTTACACCCGCTCTCTACCGCTCCCCTGCTAGCCCTTCTTTGTTTCTGGACCCCCTCCGCCTCTCCTTCTCCCCTTCCACCACCCCAACACACCACAGCCACCGCATTTTTCCCCCCCCTCTGTCATTGGCTGGTTGGACTGTAAGGGGTCACATGTGACAGCACTAAGAGTCGGCGAGTCACAGAGCAGCACTACGGAGATAATTGCCATGTGATAAAGAGGTGATTGCCTGCTAGCACCAGGGGAGAGTAATGCCATCAGGTTGCAATAAAAAAGCAGATGTCTGACACTAACTGAATGCTGCTGGAGCCCAGGCAACTTTCTGTGCTCCTTTTCATCTGGGTGCACTCTGTCTTTTTTTTTTTTTTTGTCCCCTTGTTTCGGTCTGCCTTTTGAAAGGCAGCTAGAGAAGGTTGTCTGTGATGATGAAGACTCCTCAGCTTTGCTCATTCTCTACCATAGAGACGTTTTCTATCTGCTCTGGGAGTGCATAAATAAATAGGGTGTGGAGGGGGGGAGTGCAAAGGGTTGGTGGGGGGGGTCTTATGAATATAATGTCTTTGAATTTCAAAGGGAGGAGAAATAAGCATAAGAAAAGTATAACGGAGTGACTGTGTTTCTCTCGGTCGGCATAGCTGCTCTTTGATTATTTATTTCTTTTTCTTGAAGTCAGATTGTGTTAACCGCTGCATTCCAACATAATTACATGCTTGAGTTTCCAATTTGCTGGATTTTATTTTGGAACAAAGCAACAATTAATGAGAGCGTTTTTTTTTAGTTTTTTTTATCCATGACAATCTGACAGATGGCATTA
Source organism: Poecilia reticulata (assembly GCF_904066995.2). NCBI lineage: Eukaryota > Metazoa > Chordata > Actinopteri > Cyprinodontiformes > Poeciliidae > Poecilia > Poecilia reticulata. The sequence continues at coordinate 22,042,590 of NC_088833.1, forward strand.
CGGGCCACATTATCTAAGACATTTGGAGCTGGGAGAGAGGATGGTATTCTGGTCACGTTACTATTTACTCCCACTGCGATTATTACTCCATGCAGACTAAGACTAAAAAGGCTGCTGGCTGACTAGGGGAAGCGGTGGGTTTTACTTGAATACCCACCTGGGCATGTACATTTGACCAAAATTGTACAAAAAATAAAACTAGAAGAAGAGAGATTTTAATGATATTTTTGCAGAAGCTGTTCTCATTTTTTGTGGCATTTTCATTTAGCTTTGAAAAACAGATTTCACAAATTAAATCTCTGTATTGAAGAATCTGTACTTTACAGATTCTTCAAAGATTCTGTAAAGAATCTGTACTTTACAGATTCTTCAATACAGTTTCTAGTCTGCAGAGCTCCTCCAGACTAGCAACAATTAGCAAACACCTGGAAAACTGCTGAGCTCATCATATTAACTACTTCTCAGTCCAACGCTCCTAATAATGGTTGTAAACTTCATAGTGGGTAGCATTGCTATTGACGGAGGCAAATTTCACGTCGAATTGTGAAGTCAAATTTCTTTCAGGTTTAATATATACAGCATGTTTAATATACACAGCATTTCCATAATGATTGAAGCTAACATGATTACTTGGTTATGTTAGCTATGTAGTGACACTATCTGTGCCTGGAAAATGCATAATACCACCTATTAAAAAAAGGTCTATTTTTTAATGTGGATTTACTCAGTTCAAGTTTAAACGGTCTCAGTAATTTGAAGCCAAAGATGATCAAAGTTTCCACAATCACTAGTAACACTAAAGTTTAGCTTTGTGCACAGTCTTGTTTTCTTAAACAGAGTAGCAACACAAAGGTTCACAAAATCCCCATTGGCCAGACAAGGAACTGAGAGATTGAGAACTAATTTTGGATACAACTAATATCATTTTCTCTATTTATTTATTCATTCATTCGAGCAGATTTGAGACCACCTTGAGCAGATATATTGCCACATCACCTACATCAACAATCACAGATGCCTAAAGTAAATAGTCACAAAAATGGAGCTGTGGTTTTGCCATTTTGTACTAAGATCTGGTACAAAACTATAATCTACAGGTGGATTTGCATTGACTGTTTGTGCAGTTTTCTATAATGTTTACTGAAAGCGAAATGCAGGATGACTTTAATCATCGGGTGAATTTGTACTTACTACAGCTGGTTAGTGTTTAAGTTAGCAATCACTTCAGTGAGAAACACTGCAATGTTTTAATATCTTGAGATCTTGTTCCATCTCTAAACCTCTGTGTACCACAGTTTCAGGATCATGGGTTTAGCATATGGGCACAAAATGGTATCTTTACAAATGTAAAGTGGAACAAAATTGTGACAAAATGGAAACGGGGACATAAAATGACTCAAATCACAAATCATCATTGGACCTTTCTGTTTACTTTTTTGGTAGAGCATTATTATTTTTGTGATTTAACCATATATATCTCAGTTTTAGTCTCTAAAATGTTCAACTTGTCTTTTTTTTTTTTAGAAAGGAATTATTCACATTTTCACATTGATAAAATTATGCAAATGACCACAGGCATTAATAAACTGTTTCGAGGCATGTGGCTAACGGACGAGGCTCCAACATTGGGCTTTCTACAACAGGACAGCCACTTTAAGGTTACCTGACAGGGGCACTCAGGGAAAATAATTGGCTTTTCCGTCGCCAGGTCCACATGCAAATACGACCAGAGAGCCGTTCTGTACCTTTACTGCCATCATTAGCATCAGTGCAAGTGGCAGCGCAGTTTGATTTCTGCCCGCGCGAAGCGATCTCAGGCCACAGCTATCAGCAGCTCCCCTGACACGTACAAGCCATGCAGTATTAAACAGATGCAGAGACATGGGGCAAGAGGTTGGGCCTGCTGTGTTTGTATTCCTATACCACACAAGTCCGCATGCCTGATGGGCAGCTACACGGCCTGCAAAAGATTATTGATTCCCCAGATAAAACCACTGGTTCACAAGCTGCAAAAGCCATTGTACAGTGATGGATTTTTTTTTTTTCTAAATTAGGCATTCAGAGGGTGGTTTTTGCACCAGGAGAATTTAAGCAGAGTGTGGAAGCTCAAATAGTCTCAATCACTCTTCATGCATGTGGTGTGTGTTGGGGTGTGCGTGTGTGTGTGTGTGTGTGTGTGTCTTTGTTAGCGAGCGCGGTTCAAGGCAGCGGTGCATGTGAGCATGTCCTATGCATATGAATAAACACTCCTTGGGCTGCATTTGATGGAAAATGGTTTCGGCTCACTTCTCAGTTCATGCTAAGCAGAAATGCAGAGGGAGTGAAAGGCTATTGATTGTATCTCTTTGCGGGATTGTCCAGCAAGAGAAAATAGACATTTACTCACTGAAGGTGTTGTATTACTAACATGGTCTCGAATTGAGTCTAGAGCTACTCTTGGTTCAAAAATGTTATTCTAATGTGTCCATTTAGTAGGAGGAGGACATGTGAGGGCGTTTTTAGGGAAATTACATTTTTTATGCATTAAACTCTTACTTTGTGTGTGTGTTGAAGATTTCTTTGCCTAAGCCATCTAGTTTTTTTTTATGTTTCACATTAAGAACATACAGTGGTTTGCAAAAGTATTCATGGTACAACCTGAAGCTTTAGTATATTTTATTTTGACATTTTTAATCCAATACAAAGCAGCCGATAATTGTGAAGAGGTAAAAATGATGCATGGTCTCCAAAGTATTTTCAAGTAAAACACAAAAAAACATTATGTTAATACTTTGCAGTGCCACAAGATTATATTTTGATTTCTGATGCAGTTCCACCTCTATGTTTAGGGTCAATGTCCTAATTAACCTCTGACCCTAGACCCAAGTCTTTTACAGCCTCCAGTAATATTGATTTGCCGTCTTATCAGCTGACTTCAGCTCATCCCTGTTGAAACACTGCAGACTCACAGCATGATGCTGTCATCACCATGCTACAAAGTGGGAAAGCTTTGCTCAGAGGGGTATAGAATTTATTCCTCCACTTATATAGTAGTTTGGTCAAAATTAATATATATATTTTTTACTCCTCATTACTCTCGTTTTCTGTGTCACTTGCATAGATCCTGCCCAGAATCATGTTCCTGTATTTATACTGAGAAGGAAACACAAGTCGACCCTATTTACATTTTAGATAACTTCTAAAGACAATTGACAATACAGATTTTTTAGAGGTATACAAGTAAAGAGGCCTGAATACATGTGGTCACAACACTGTTCAATTTTTTTTTATTTAGAAAAGATTTTGAATGCTGACTTTTCCATCTACGGTTTTGTTATTTTGTGCTAGTTTTCAAGGAAATGCTTTGAAATGTTAAGCTATGTAATGAAATGTAAAAATAAATAAATTAGGCTCTGACTATGTTTGCAAGACAAACTCATTTGAATTGTGTGTCAATATTAATTCCACTTACCAGAACAGTTTGGGCAGGATCTGATCTTTGACACATTCCTTGACGGCCCTTTGTGTAACGGGATATTTATTTATTCATATTATTTTTTATGATTTGCTTGTGTTGAGTCTCCAAGCTCAAATCTTTACTCTTTATGCGAAATGTGTTTAGAGAAAAGCACTCTTGTTTGAGCACCATGTGCCAAATAAATTATAAAATGAGAGAAGATGTTAAGCGATGACTGAATGTCAAGCTCCAAGTGGTAATCATCACAAATCCATCAGAAAAAATTAAACATGAGCCCGAGGAAAAAAAAAAAAACAGATGAGAGTGGGAGGAAACTGTGGCATTTCTATGCAGCCGAGCAAAGTATTGTGAAGTTTGACAATTATAAGGAAAAAAGGCATTGTAACTCTGCAAACTTTGCCTGTCCCCTGAGCACTGAGATAATGTGCACATGTCAATGCCTTGATTTGTATGAGCCCAACAGACAGCTATTAAATTGTTTCTGCAGCTGGTGACAGGCTTCCTGCTGCGAGGACGGGCACATTCACTAAACATAGGTTGACAGGCTTCTTTTTCTTCTCTTTCTTTTCTTCTGCTCTACTTTCTCTGCACTTCCATGCACTATCCATCCATCAACATCACCATAAATCCCTCCCTCTCGTCTGCCCTTGATATGTTTCACTCTTACTCCCCTTCTTCCATCTTCTCCCGATTCTTCGGCCACTTACTGCATTTTTCATCGCCATCCCCCCCCACACCCCTTCCATCACCTTCTTCTCCCCCATCCTGTCCTCCACCCATCTCTCCGTGTCCGTCTTCTTTAGCTCATGCAGCAGCAGGCAGCCATCATGGCAGCAACCCATGGAGGTTATATCACGCCTAGCGTGGCCTTCCCTGCCACGCAGATCCACCAGATGGGGGCGCTCAACATCAACAGCCTCCCACCCACTCCCATGACCCCGGTGTCGGGTGAGTTTCATCAAACCCTGGGTGAGCACTCAGTTTCATTCCCTTTCTCTATGTGATGGTGTTTCTGTGCCACAGTAGCAAGCCAAAGTGTCTTTTATTAACGTCTGTGTTTATGTTGCCATGCGGGACGTTGATGTGTGTGCGTGTGCGTGCGTGTGTGTGAGTGTATAACAAGCTAGATCTGCAGCATGGCCTAAAGAAAGAGTGCCTATTTACCGGTAATCCAAAATTATTCCTCTCGAGGGAAAGGGAAAGTGAGACGAGATTTGCATGTTTATGTTGTTTGTGAATGCTGAGATTTAGGGTTACAGTAGAAGCAGCAGAGTAAAGAACATCATTTACTAAATGTACAGGTAAGGCGTTAATTTTCCCATAGCATTTTGACCTTGTGCTTTGAAGCACTTGTGCATGGTTTGCATGCAGTCGGGTTTGTTTTCCATAACAAACAGCCTCCACGCACATACATTACAGTGGGGAGGAAAGGACTTTGAAACACCTACCCACTGCCGGAGATTTGCTTATTCAGCACCGTTTCATTTTTCTTTAGAAAAAAAAACAAAAAAACTTCAAGATTCTTCACTCACCAAAAGCATAAGCCTAAATAAATTATACAGTATCTGAGTCTTTGTTGTGCTCCACTCTCATACTTTGTCATCTCAGCAGTGTTCAGTTTCTACTGCAAAGTCTTTGGGTCTTTGGTAACTTTAAAGCTTCTCGTCTGAGAGACACAGCCATCAGCAGCACAGAGAGATTTGTTTTAAATGCTCTTTAAAGTCATCGTAGGAATCCAGTTTATACAAAACCTGCGTCACTTTATCAAACTATCGTTGAGCTGTGTTTTTTTTTTTTTATCGGGGGAAAAAAAATATTTGTGTTCTTTCTCAGCATGTGCTTGTTGGATCTACCCACACTCAACTCCCACCTTCAGTGAGAATTTGAAGGGGAATAAAATAAAATAAAGCAGATGTAGACACGATCTCATTGGAGGGGGATAAATATGCATTTTGTATTTTTTGTGATGCAAGAAACGGCTTCAAGAAATAAAAAAACAAGAACTGGGTACACATTGTTGTTTTCTTTTGGTAGAATACAAGAAGAAATACATATATACATGAAATAATATGTTGGTAACCCTTACGCTGTCCACTCGAATGCAAAATCTGTGTTTTGGTGACCTTGTATGCCTGCAGCTACAAAAATAGACAAAAACAATGGGTTGTATCATGAAGAGAAAAATAAAAATAATAACAAATAGCGAATTAAAATATTAACAAATATTAAATATTTTCAATGTTGAAGATTTAGGGAGTAAATTCCTTTTTTTTTTTTTTTGCCTGAGTCAAAAACAATTTTGTGGTTTTCTGGATCATTATCGTGTATGTTACAGCCACTTCTGTCCAAGTTTTCAACCACCTTTACCACCTTGTCAAAAGGTTTAAGATGTTCAGAAAAACCTGGCAGCTACAGAAACTCAAACCTGCTGAGAGATCACCATCATTGTCCAGTTGTGTCCAGTTGCATCATTGTCTTTATCCTTTATCTTGTAAAGGATAAAGAAATAAACCCTGGAACCAGAATGAACACATTTAATCTCCACTGACATATACAGCTGCCCACCTGGTCTGTGGAGAAAAAAAGTACAGGTTTTGATGGCTACAAATTGTATGTGTATAGTGTAGTTTACTTTTATATTTGTGTGTGTGTATGTATATATTTTACTTTTTTTTATATGCCGTAAAATACTTACACTTGTATGCACTTTTCCAACACAAGATTGAATCTGCAAGTCATTTAGACATTTGCTCCCAATTATTACATTTAAAAATCATCCAATTATTAAATTTAAAAATACATCCTTCAAAAAAAAAAAAACCCAAAGGACTGAGTCAGAGACGTCCCCACCTGAACACAAACAAAAAATATGTGCCTGAAGTGATACTGTGCCAGTAGACACACATATTGTAGGCAGGCACAGTATCATTTTCAACACTAGGTGTGATGTATGTGGAAAGACGAGACATTTGTCAAATATTCACATTGATGTTTTCAGCGCAAAGTGTGCACTACTGGGCAGGCATAATCAATCTAAGACAGTGATTAAAACCAGAGCTCAGTCTTGCTGAGAAGCTCTTATTTTTGATGGGTAAAAGCAATGACAGTGCTGCAATTCGGAGCTTTGTATTCGGCATGCATACCTGTATTTTTGCAACACAATGGTTCTGATTGAAGATAGTGCAATCGCGCTGCAAGGAGCACAGTTGGTGTGTGTGCCTGGGTTGTGTGAAAGGCTTTGTCCTCCAGTCAACTTGGATTGTTTGTGCATCTCTCCAGCTGCAGTCTATAGAAAATCGAGTCTGCCTCAAACCAAAAGAAATCTTGTTGATTTTGCTTTTGTTGTCTGGAAAAGTTAAACTTAAGAAAAGTGTCATTCAAATTTTCAGATCTCTTGGCATTTTCATGAGGAAAATTAAGAAAAATAAACAATGTCTAATTATTAATACAATCAAGAATTAAAATTGTCAAATTAATACCAGTTTACCTGTTATTGATTAAGCAAAGACTCGAAAACAAATGCAGTGAGTAAAAACAAGAACTAGATTACAGGGCCTATAAAAAAGTATCCCCTCCCCCTTTTATTGCTTTTGCAAATCAAACATATCATCAAAATGTGGTTTGTGAATATCCAACAAATTTACAAAATATTTTAAATAAAACGAGCTACTTTTGGATGTATGTGATTGTCTTAAGGTGGACATCTTGGTGGACAATTATTCTTGTCCACCTTAAGAATAATTAAACCTGACCTGTTGGATAATCTGCTGTTCATTTTCAAACATAGCATCTTGACTGGGGAGCAAAGAACTTTCCCACAAACCTCTTGGCGAACTTAAGTCCAGCCTAAATGAGTTTTCTTCAACTGTCGCTTTTTCATTGCCACTCTCCCATTAAAATTTTGAGTGGTAATGAACCCAGGCAACAGCAGTTGTATGCAGAGTTTCTCCCATCTCATCTACTGAAGTTTGTAACTCCTTCCTTGTACTCACTGGCATCCTGGTGGCCTCACTTACCAGGCTTTTTCCTGCATAGTCACTCAGTTTGTGTAAATGACCTGATATAGACATATTTACACAGTGGCGCAACTACACATTATTCATGTGGATGCGAAAACATAGATCGGCGCCCCCCCCCTCCCCCCGACCGAGGGAAGGAACGTCAGGGTCAAGGAGCGACGCTCACTCAGCCCCCCCCACCCCCCGAGGCGACGATACGTGAAAGGTAAAACTCGCTACATTTACCTCGTTATGTGCGCGAGGTGAAGGAGCGTAAGGCGCGCAGAAGTGTACAGGAAAACATCATCGGCGCGCCGCCCCCTCCAGACGGGGTTTTGGCGCCCTCTCTGGTGCTGCGCCCCTATGCGTTGCATACCCTGCATACCCACCTTTTGCGCCACTGTATTTACACATGGACCACATTCTTTTAATTTCTCAGTCATCAATTAAACTGAACTCCAGGGGATGTTCAGTGTGTCAGACATAGTTTTGTATCCATCCCCTGACTTCTGGGACTGACTTTTGTTATTTTATTTCCATTATTTTGTAGAAATCTGTTTTCACTTTGACATTCAAGAAGGTTTTTGCCCATTTTTTTTGTCAAAAAAACCAAATTTAGTTGAATCACGATTGATTTGTACACACAATGAAAAGAAAAGGAAAATTCAAAGAAGTTGATACTTTTTACAGGCACTGTTTCTGTCTCTGTAGGTTTAAGAGATGTTTGGATTTTTGGATAAAAGTGATTCAGTCTGCTGCCAAACGGTACTTGTAGATTGACAGGTGGACTTTGGTGCCCCTGAAACAAGTTCTGAATGTCTGCAGGAACATTTGCTGGATCTCTTTTAAAACTGGGTTAGATAAGCAGGCAATGTCACTTAAAAATGAAGAGACTGTGAACAAATGCTATTTTCACATTCAAATATATATATATATATTTTATTTTATGTATTTATTTTTTTTTCATTCTGGTGGATAACGACAGGTTCACATTTAATGCTAATCAGCATTTAAAGCTACAGTTAGTTATGAATAATTTTAAAGCTTTCTGAAATGTAATTAAACATTTTCTCCTTTTTAGGAGCAACCTTAACGAGAGCTATTTTGGTATTTGGATAAACATCTAACCTAACAGGAGCAAGATATATTTTGAACAGACCTACAATTTTACAAGGGCATTTTAAAGTAAGTTAGAGAGCAGCAGGTGAAGAAGGTTAAAGTCCACACCTTAGAAAAGCCGCCCTCACTACACCATGTGAGCTGGATATTTCTGTTTATGTACTTTTCATTGGGTTACCTTTTCTCATTGAATGCAAGTTACTCAGAATCCTTTGTTAAATAAATAAATAAAATAGATGGTAATCATGAAGTTTCAAGGACAGTCATAAATATTCAATTTGTTATTTCCCTTTGCTTCATTCATTCATTTGATTTGGCGGGCAGCAGCTGCAGGAGTCGGTACCCCAGCTTGCGGATTCCAGTTTGCAGAGTTTTATGCCCCCAACCCCCTCAACCACCCTACCCCACCACCACACATACACAAACCTCCTCCTTCTGACTGTGACATATTTAGAGTTCATTGAAGGAATACATAACGTTACTGGCAAGGCTGTCTGTGAAAGTAGGGCAAGGAATTCTGACACTACTAAGAGACTCTAGGATGCCTGCCACGATTCAGTGGAATAATTCATCGTAATATCCAAATCTTATTTTAGAGTGCGTCTCCGCTTTGGCTAAGGCTTAACTTATGCATTAAAGTTATCTCATCAATCAAATTATGTTCCTAAAATCAGTTTATATTTGACTTTTTTTTCTGTTAAGTTTGAAAGGAACATCTAAACTGAGAGTGCTCATCGATCAATACTTTTATACTCTTCGTCTTATTTTGAAATTACCCAGTAACCGACGTGTTTATGAAAAAAAAATCTTGTTTGATAGGTTCAGAGGTTAAGGGTGTGTCTCTAAAAAAAAAAAAAAGAAAAGAGACATGCAGTCGATCAACAGATGCAAAGCATTTAGGCTTGATGGTGCATAAGCCGTTTGCCAGATGGCTGGGCTGATTAGAGAATGTATCCTTACAATGATTCATGATGATGCTTTTTGAAAATAATGTTCACCAGGTGCTGCTCCCTGAGTGCTGCAGAAGAAAAGAAAGTTAAACAAAACCGAGGAGAGAGAGAGATGGGGCGGTGGAGGTGGAGATATAGAAAGAGGGAGAGGAGGGAGAGATAAATACAGTAAAAGGAAGGAAGAAACGGAGAGAGATGCACATCCCGCTGGGTATGTGTGGCAAAGAACACGCGGTGTCAAGGATGCTTTGTTTGGGATGAGAGAAGTGTGTAATCAAAGTCGCTCTAATGTTCTCCTGTATGGTGCTGCTCTGCAGTGAAGACATACAAGATGCACAAGTGCACATTAGACAAAATGTACTGCAGACGCTGCACAGCCAGGGACACCCCACTGACAGACAGGCTGAATGTGGCACGACATCCCCGCTGGATTCAAACGCAGTTAACCCACTGATGCAGAACCCTTCCATGGTGACAAACACCAGGAAACTAATGAGCTGTTTGACGTGCTGATCTTTCTTAATACTACCTGTCCTTTGTGGCTTCTGGGCATGTGGTTTATAAAAACATTCATTTTAAAACAAGCAAGTGATGAGGAAGAATTAGATTGGAGGTTTATGTTAAATAAAGGATTAATTAACAAGCTTGCGACTGCTTATTCTAAAGATGTAGCTGTAGAGTGACGCATCAGATCAGGACTGAAGCAAACAGCTGGATAGATACTTTTAGCTTTAAACGGACGGCATTATGTATTTTACAGCACAGTCAAGCAACTTTGTTAACTTCAGTTGTTATAACATTTCTGAAAATCAAACATAACTTGGAAGAAATTTGACTTTGCAGTTTTGTGCCTTGAAATTGACCTCTGTCTCTTTAAGAAGCTTCTGCTCTTTCCAAAACTGCCTTCAGCACTCAATAATTCCTTTCCACTATGCTATTTACAAGTTTTATTAGGAGCATTGGTCTGAGAAGTAGTTAGTAGGATAAACTCAGCAGACTTGTAGTTTCCCCTGGTGTTTGGTAATTGCTGCTGCTGCTGCTGCTAGTCTGGTGGAGCTGAGTGGGGAAGGTACGAGGTAGAGCTGCTTTGTGAGGAGGTAGGTCGGCTGGAGGCTGCAGCTCCTAGGAGGAGGTTTGTGGAAATAGGCGGTGCTTTTGCATAAGCAAGTGTTTTTAAGCACCCCTGATAGCTGGACAAACAAATAAAAACTGTTGGACGGCAGCTTTTAATGTGCAATAATAATAACAGAAAGATTCAGCCTTCATACTATTAGATCGATGGGAACCAACTAATGTGGCGAAGGCTATTCTCCTGCCACATCTTTGCTTACATCATTGCCGACACCAAAAAAAAAAAGTCAATAGTGGGCTCCATTGGTAAAATGAGATTGTGTATGAGATCATCATGTGTTTTCAATATTACAATTTCTATTCTGGAGCACTTTTCTAATTTAGGTGTCCTTTGTCTCAGTGTTAAAACATAAATCTTTCTACTTCATAATGACCGTGACTTCAGTTTCTCCAGGCTAACGGTAACATGAACGACCCCTACTGCACAGCTACACATCGCACATTAAAGATTAGATTAATTGTAACTTCAAGGGTAAAGACATTATCTTCGAGGTATTGAACATGGCCAAAAGGTTATTGGCCTTATCCTTTTGTGTGCATACGCTTTTTACAACCAAAGTCGCAGCCCTTACTCGGATCAGAGCTGTGAAAGAAAAACTTTCACCTGCAGCAAAGCTTAAGAAGCTGGCCTCCTCGGCGATCGAAAAGTCTAACACATCGCTGTAGTCGCTGTGCTGCATGCATAATGTCCTCAGCAGCGGAGCAGACAAAGTGAAGGCTTCAACGTATTTCTTCATATTCCTGCGCGCAAGCCATTGATATCCCTACTAACACATGAACATGTATTCAACACTGTCTTTGGGGGAGCAACGCTACAGCCATCTCCTCAGGCAGGCATCAAAGCTTGTTTTCTTGTGTTTTTTTTTCTCTGCTCCTGGTTTGAACCATGTCCTTCTTTGTGTGCCATCATCATTTGACTCGGAGTTTTATCATCATACATACAATACAAAGAAATCTGAGCTTTACAATAGCATCTGTAGAAGAATGTCGAGAACCTCCATGCACTTATGCAGATGACAGAATTTCAGTTCCTCATCTTTTAATTAATGTGCCCAGTATTAATGACTGACGCATTCAGAAAGTTGCTTGGTGAAGTTTTACAATGGCTATAAATAAATAAGAAAGTCTGAATTGGGAATAGTTCAAGAGGCTGCAGCAGAATCTAAAAGTTATTACAGCCTTTCTTGGATAATGTGAAAGAAAGGATAACCAGTCAATAACTGGAATTGACTGACTAAAAATGTTGCTTCTTCTTTGTGTTTCTTCTCTGTTTTGATATGATTCTTTGATTATTTATTTCGTAGTAAATGCCATTCTGCTTCTTTATAACTGTGTGCTGACAAAAATCAAAATTATATATAAATAAATATAGATTTGAACAATGCAGTGGTTGCCAGTCCTGGTCCTGCATGTTTTAGGTTTCTCCTCATTTCCAAACATCTAACTTAAGTGAATTGGTGATTAAAAGGCCAATTAGCCAGTGAAAATAAGAATAAATAGCAAGATTAGAGTGGGGTGACAATGTCAGGAGCAGTTTTAAAGGCGTGATTCATACAAGGACTGCACATCACTGATTATTGTCCCAAGGGCAGACGTGTAAAGCCTTATTATCACATGTAAAAGGCAGCAGTGGTAAAAATCATGCACCCTATACAGAACATACTGTATTCTGACATTTGTGTGGTTATTGTTCTTGCAGGTATGTCCATTTAAACGAACATACATGTTGCGTTGCGTCCCAGTAAATTTGCCTTCGAGATTTAAAGGCCAGTGTTTAACGTCGCATGGTATTTATTGGTATGCAGACTAGCCTTTGAAAAAAAGCTCTTTCTCCCATGTGCAGATTTATTATTCACACCAGACAGACATTTTCTCCTTGACTGTAAATGCATCACATTTTAAATCAGTTAGATGAAAGCATCTGTTTTGAGTGCTTATTACTTGCTCCAGCAAAAGACAGTCCTTGTGCTGGTAATGACTGCACTCTACAGCACGGGCATGGCATTCCTCGATGATTTGAACGCATAATTAGCATAATAAATACCTCTGTCATATTCGAAGACTTGCTCCATGAGGAAATCACTGCAGAGAGCAAATCAACAGTTTCCCTTCCTCAGAAGAACCGACGGTAATGTGGATATAATTTTGTATTCATGACATAAATAAATGCATGTGACATACACTTATCCATACTGTTTCACAGTGTGGACTCCCTTTGTGCCGCAGTCACGAGGAAGGAATTCTTAGCAAAAGCTCCAGCTGTATAGAATATATAATCTGCTGCCCCATAGCTTTGTATTCAACCATGCCCAAGTGGGAAACAACATGTCATTATTACGGACCGATACTCGCCGCGCAAGCTGACAGCCGCATGTAGATCTGCACTGTTGCATGTGCATTGTAAACAAGCTATGAATACAATTTTCCACTATAGCAAAACTATATGTCTAGCGAGGTATAAAATGGAAATGTCTTATTTTCCATTCCAGGACAGTAGGAAATGCTTCTTCATTTCAGCCGAGGGGAGAAGTTTGGAGGCTTTGCTCCTGCTGGTCACTGGAACATGGTGACAGTGAGGATAAAGATGATGACTCGCCACATAAATGGCCTCCACATGTAGTTATGGTTTTAATGGCCATGACGTTATTGTCTTTCCTTTTATCGTAAACCCATTATGGTGCCTCAGGACATAAATTGTTGCAAATGTATTTCCATTTTAATAATTTGGGTTTTTCCTTCTCTATGGCTAACCAGAAAGTCTGAAAGATGGCAAAGTTGTACTGCTCTTTTTGCTGCTATGCTGAAACAGCAGCTGCATGGACGGGATCAGCAGTCTCAGCTATAGTGCATTGCAATAATATTAGTATCCGTTGATCTGCACATCTACCGTTTATAATTTACATTAAAGTCACAATTTTGAGCTATCATGTGGTGGACAAATATGAAAAAATTTTCAGAGGCAAACATACCGGTCTGCTGGCACGGCCCAAACTTGGTGTTAACTTGCAAAGTTTTGTACATAATGTAACATACTTCTCGTTTTACACGTTAGTCCGATGCTACACGGTTGCTATTCTATTGTGCCATGTAAGAGTAGGAGAAATATTTGTTTGGAATTTCTTGTCATGATAGAAAAATGAAAGATGGTTTTCAAGAAAAGTTAGAAAAATGCCTCATGCTACATATTGTATTCAGGACTTTTACTCACCTTTGTAAAAAAAAAAAAAAAGAAAAATATCCAATGTCACCAACTGCTTCAGACATTTGGTAGAAAAAAAGTTGTGGAAGAAAAAACAACAAAACCACAAAGAATGAGGAGCAAGCAGGAAGGTCAGAGATGAAGCCGTGCAGATGTGTAAAGCAGGGTTCAGTTATAAAATAATGTCAAGAGTTCTGGGAACGTCGTAGACGGTTCAGTTTATCGTCTGAAAATCAAGACAATGGCACTGATTCAAACATATTAAAACATGGCACATGAATGCTCTTCCCTCTCTTCGGTATTTTGTCAAAAGATTTGAAAGCGGTCCAGAATGCTCCTTCTACTTCCCAATCATCTGCTAATTTGTGTTGTTCTACACCATAAAATCCCAGTAAAATCCACAGAAGCATCTGGTTGTAAAGTGATAAAATGTGGGAAAAAGTTCAGTGTTGATACTCTTGCAGGACAGCACTAGTTCCTTCCAATGTCGCAACTGGTGAACATACATAAGCGTGCGCTCCCAAAACACTGCTAAGCTTTGGAAAATGAATTTGCTTGATGATGGAGAGGATGCATTATCTGGTGGTACAGTAGAGTGCGTGTGGCCCGGGTACACTATAGCTGCCTCCTGCCTCCAGCTCTCAAAGTAGGAGCGGCAGTCTCCTGGGTCCTGGTAGGAGAATGGGCTGAAGCTGCGGTCTAATTCATCACAACTTCGCAGGAAACAAGCAATCGCAGGGAGGCTTCTGAAAAAAAAAAAAGAAAAGAAAAAGAGGAAACCTTTGCAAAAGACACAACAAGTCTCACTGGGCCGAGGAAATTCCCCTGGTCGCCATTGTTGTTAACTGTCAGCGTCCTCCATGGCTTAAACGCTCAGACAGAAGCGATATAGAGAAGACAAAAGAGCATAGGAAATAAAAAAATAAGTCATAAGTAGAGAATAATAAAAGTAACCCTATGTGCTGTATTTACCGGCACCTCAGCTTATTTACAGGTCCATTTCAGCGTGCACTACGCGTGTATGCGGATGCGATTGTTTAGCTGCAGCTCACAGCGGGGTCCTTGCCAAGGTACCGGCTCGTGGGGATATGACGAGCTACTGAAGGGTTTCCGTGACAACCTGGGTCGTCTGTCCAATCAGGGTGTGAGGGCTTCCAGATTGAGAAGTGGTCCTCCGGGGAGCTGTTCCTCAGCTGGCTCGAAATGCTTCGCCACGAAGAACATCCTTTAGAGGGAGGCCATCACAAAGTAAGAATCCGCTCCAAATGGGTACTTTGACATTCCCCGGCATAATTGGAAGCACTTTCTAAACCGAGGGGTTCTTTTAAAAATGCATTGAACAGCAGAGAACAGGATGCTTGCAATTTTGATTCCACTCATGAACCTCTCTGCAGCAGCCTTGTCAGGCTTGTGCTATGTATGTTACGACCGACCCATTTGTCAAACTGCCAACTTTTTTTTATTGTATTTTATTGTGTATGTATAAAAGTAAGAGGCATATTTGAGTATAAGCTACCTGCTCATTCAAGCAAATCTCCTTCTGTAATCTGCCTCTATCTACACCACATCGGTTTCCTTTTTTCCCCACTCTCTTTTTTTTGGTTGCTTTTTCTTTTTTTCCTTTTTTTTGCTCTGAAGTTGCATAGTGGTTTCATCATCCTGAGCAATAGGAGCCAGCGGGGTATCGCACAAACACAACAGACAGGCTCATTTTTCACAGGTTGACTTCCCAGCTATTCTGCAGGATGTGTCACGACAAACGGCGGATATGTGACAGACTCACGTCGCACCCGTGTCCTTGCATTAGAGAGAGGAGGCACTATATCATGTGTGTGTCTGTGTGTGTTGTTTGCGACTGTGTACACCTGCACTGGATCCAGTGGGGGTTTTTTTTGTTGTCCTTTGTTGTTTTTCTTTTTTTCTTTTTTTTTTAGTACCAAATAAGCCCACAGGAATGATTTGCCCCTCATGCGGTAACGTTGAACCTCATTCCCAGCAGGCCTCAGCTCTCCGCCAGCCAACATCACCACCTCCGCCGTGCCCAGCATTGTCACTCCCATCGTCAACGGATTCACCGGCATCCCTCATCAGCCCAACGGGCACCCCGCCGTGGAGACGGTGTACACCAATGGCCTGCCGCCCTACTCCACCCAGAGCCCCACCGCCGCCGACACCTTGCAGCAAGCCTTCACCGGCGTTCAGCAATACACAGGTGGGGACACAACGAGGCTTCTCTGTCGCCGCTTGATCTCCCCTGCTCACAAATGCCAGCCATGTTATCAGCTACAAGTTAATTACCGCAGGGGTGTTTACAGTGCGTCAGAACACGACATCAGAGCGCCTTTGATTCGACACGTTACGCCTGTGTGATCGACCTTAAGCATCCTTGACACCGTTCTCTGCAGGATCCCCCTTGCTTTTACAACTCCCTCTCTTTATTTCTCCGCGCCTTCTTTCCGCAGCAATCTACCCAGCCACCACGCTGACTCCCATCGGCCAAACACTGCCCCAGCCGCCCCAGGTCATCCAGCAGCAGCAGCAGAGAGAAGGTGAGGGTGAGAGAACGTTATTACTTTCACACTTCACCCATCCCATCCTCCTGTAATGGATATAAAAAGCAGAGATGAGCATGAGAGACCAATATTGCTTTTACAGTGTACACATCTCAATTCTGTGGAATGGGTAAATAGAGTGGAAAGGTTGAGGAAACAATATTACATTTCACACCTAATCTGAGGTAACTTATACATTATGTACACCATAAAAAATACAGTATAGCTAGACAGAGAGCAGTGATAATGCAGCTGTATTAAATTTTCTGGTTTTATGATCAACATAGTCATATGGTTTTTTTTTTTTCTTTTTTTATAAGTAACAATAAAATCCATTGTAATAAACCTGTAAGAAGCATGCTGCTGCAGCCAAGGGGGACAAGAGTTATGAAAATGTAGAAATGGGAAAACTGGGGCACCTTTCATAAAAATATTTAAAGTGGATCATGGTGATTTTTTTTCTTTTCTTTTTTTTTTCTTCCTCACACCTGCTGCACAAGTTTGAAAGGAGGAGGAAGAAAGAAAAACTGTCTGACGGAAATTCTGGAGATATTGCTAAAGAGTATCAATATAATAAGTTAGTCAGTAAAGTATTACATGAATTACAAAAGTGTAAGAAATAGTATTAAGGAGATTTTTTTTTGTATTCCCATTGCCATGTGTGAAATGTTCCATCCATTGATCAATCCATCCATATCTATGATTAACTTCCGAAACTATTACTATAAATTCATAGACTAGTTCTGCATAATACAACCTTAGATCTTTTGTTGGCATGTTGAGAGGCAGATGTTCTAAGTTTTATCTTTAATTATTCATAATTTACTCCACAAGCCTTTGAGTTACAGTTTGAGTAGCAAAGAATGGAGGAACGCACAGATAAAGCAAACCTATTCTGTAGGACTGCTTTGACCCAGTATCAGTCTTAAATAAAATGCTGAAGACCACTGAAGATCAGCTAAATAGATAATTGTCATATAATTTGGTGAGACCGGAGAGATGAAATTGACATGTGTTTCCTCTATTTGTCTGCTCAGGTCCAGAGGGGTGTAATCTCTTCATCTACCACCTGCCGCAGGAGTTTGGAGACAATGAACTCATGCAGATGTTTTTGCCCTTTGGTACAGTCATCTCTTCTAAGGTCTTCATGGACCGGGCAACCAACCAGAGCAAGTGCTTCGGTGAGTTACAGACTGCATGTACAGATCCACTCACACTTATTTGCACAACTGGTGAATATATATGTATAAACTCTTAAAATAAAGCTTCTTTTATTGCATTCGCACGAGCTCACGCTGAAAAACTGTGCATAATCCAACCTTCAATTTTAGAGAATTTATTGAGTGAGGAGAAAGAAACATTATGTTAAGAAATGATAGAAACTTAATGTTGCAACAACTGGTGGTGCCCTATTTGTGCTTTACTTTTTAAGCTAGTCACTTTACAAAATGGAAAAATAATATAAAAATGAAATAGAAATAGAGGCGCAAAATCTCCAAAGCAAAGTGTTAATGTGAGGACACACCACAAGTTTATTTTTGTCAGATTTTACCCATGATTCCCAGTTTGGATATGTCTGCACCAATGTCCTCTTGTTGGGAGCTATCTGCACTGCTAATTGGCACAAATGTCTGTCTGTGTGAGTGGTGAAGTCACAAATCCAACCCAACCTCAGTTGAAATCAATTAAACATGTTTGAATATTTGAGCAGAATGTTGACAGTCGGGTAGTGTGATCTGATTGCTGACTTTAATACCTGTGTTGCCAATAACCACTGACAAAGGAAGGGTGAGACACTGAATGTTAATTTCAGAGCAAGATTCTCATCCATTTTTGTCTACGTCTTCCTCGTCGTCTTCTCTGGGATTTCTCCCTCTGAGCTCAGTTTCTATGAATGAATTTCAACCGGGTCAATCAGTGAACAGGAGGAGGAGCTTTGAACGACAACATGGTTTTCTGCAGGACTTCAATGGAACAATACACTTCTTTCAGATAAAATTAAGATTGGACACTTCTTCAATTAGCACTCTAGACCAGAGTGCTGGATTGATATGAAACAAGGATAAGAATAAATATGTAATAAAGCGCCTTGTTTCTTTCAATGCGCCTGGTGGAGTATCTGTGACGCTTTGAGCCTGTTTCTACTCCAAAAGTCCTGGGAACAGAGCATCATGTACTATCTGAAACATGGGAACTTTTTTAGATACATATCCATTTGGACTTTGTTAGTTAAGTGTAAATGATTTGTCATTCCGGCAGGAAAACTATCCATAATATAGTGTTATTTCTACACAAAAATATTTCACCAATCGACCTTTTCTAACCTGACTTGAATTTCATGAAGAAAGAAAACCTGTGGGATGAGCTAAGAAGTGTCAACAAGTTGTTTTTGTTGAGCTAAATAGTTATGATTATTGTCTTTTTATGCATATGTCTCAGATCGCTTCTTGAATAACTAATTTGAAAACATTAAAACGTTTAAAACACTCTTTTCCATAACCTATTCTGGCTGTGACAGCATTTGACAGCCCACAGACTGCGAGGATTGATCTTCGCCCAGACAGACCGACTTGAATTTGCATCTTGATGACTGCTTGTGCTTTGGCGTGAGGGCCGAGGAAAAGATGCTCCGAGTGCATCGTTTCCAAACTGGCCTGGATGCAGTCGATCAGAGTCAATGTCCTTGTTTCTTTTTGGCAGATGACTGACCCGGAAACCTTCAGGCGCCGTGTCAGCGTCTTCGTCACTGTTCCATAACCCCTCGTTTCTGTCGATACCTGCAACTGCTGAGGCCGAACCACACACCTCCGCTCTTCAAGTCGTCATTTAGCTTCAGCAGACTAACTTCGCCTTCACAGGCACTTGAAGAGCTCGACAGTGACGCTTCAGGGGCAGACCGGATTGGGGGTTGATTGTGGAGCAGCAATTGTTTTTACTCAAAGGGAACCACAGAAGCCCAGTGAAGTATCCCTAGTGCCTGAATGCGTTTGTTCAAGTGAGAGGGTTAATATTAGATACTCCTGAAAGAAGATCTATTTGCAGTATTGACGAGCAGCTACAATAGACATCAAGGCAGCAGCAGTTTGGTACAATTAATCTATAAATGAGGAAGAGAGAATACTCTTAAATTGATGAGACTATTCATCAAAACATGTACTCTTTGATGAGACTACGGGGCCTGTGCCTGCTTCAGCTCTCGTTTCACCACCCTAAATGTGCCTTGTTGCTGGTGGCATGTAGGAGGTCACATCCTTTTACTGCCGCTGCTCTTTTTTTCCAGACTTTCATGTTGGCCTCGTCTTCTCTGCCAAGCTTTCACCCCTAATGGGCCAAACCAGATCCAGGAAGGCCAGCCGCAGTCTCTCCCGGGTGGCTGTGGACGCGCAGAGGCCCCTGTTGTTTTTTTTCACGGGTCATTAACTGTACCTAATGGCACCGCAGACACAAGGGAGAACATCAAGCGGAGACACACTCTGCTGCATTTTCTGGTCCCTGAAATCTGAAGGCTTACTTTGTCTACTTGATGGAAGCGGGATGTTCAGCGTAGGTTTGAGGAGTGGGGAGTTTTGGGGGAAGATGTGCTGATGGGGGTTTGCGCCGTCTACCTCGAAACTTGTCCAGTTTGTTTTTGTTTACACTCAACTTTTATTTTTACCGTTACATGATATATTTGTTAGCTGAGTTTAAAATGCGTTGCTTTGCAAAGCTCATACATACCTTTGGAGCTTTTGAAGTTTTGTCCCATTATAACCACACACTTTGAGAATTGGGATTTTATGTCAAAGACAAAGTAGTGATTACTTTTGAAGTGGAAGTGGCAAATGGTTTAAAATATTCATACATTTGTATTCTGGCCCCCAATTCAATATTTCGTTGAACAACAAAATCATGCTGTCTTGTTGCTAGATGGTGTAATCATACCCAACCAGCGTTGCAGAGTTAAAAACTGAAACTTTTGGTATTTTTCAAAATGGTGAAAGCTCAGTCACAGATCTCACAATTAAAAATAGATCTGGGCTTTGACTGGGTCATTCTAATACACTACTATGCCATAATCTGAACCATTTCCTTGTAGTTCTGATTGTATGCTTTTGGTTGTCATGCTGGGAGGTGAAACTTTGCCCCAGTCTCAAGTCATTTGCAGCTTCTGACTAGTTGTCTTCCAGGAAACTGTATTTACTTCCATCCATTTTCCCATCAAACAAGTCTCCTGTCTCCTTTTAGATAAAGCGTCCCCTTATATAATCTTATGTGTTGGTCAAAATGTATATTTTTATTCTCATCTGACCAGAGCACCGTCTTCCACATATATATTTTTGTGTGTTTTACTTTACTATTATTCTTCACTTTGCTTTTGTCTAAAATATAGTTAAAAATGTCAACATTTGTTACTGTAATGTGATATAAAGTAAAAACGTGCCCAATAAATTCTATAAATTCAAAGCATCGTGGTCAGCACGGTCTGTAGATATTAAGCACTTCTTACTTAAACCCTTTTAGCTGGTAATATTTTCTATTTTCCAATTTTCAAATCTATTCATTAATGGAATTTTTTTCTTAGCGAGAATTAGTAATGTGATATTTTGTTTTATTATTTAACTGAAATAGACTGCTGCTTTTCATACTCTGCAACATGTGCCTCAAAACCCACAGAGCAGCTTAATATTACATGTCTTCTGTACAAAGGAGTGTGATGTGTTTTGGCAGCAACAGCTCCAAACATGTCCCAACAGCTCTTTCTTTCACATACTTTTTTTTTTTTGGCTTAAAGCTTATTTTGGACATCATCCTGACCCTTTCTTCTTGTAAGTTTAATAAATTTGATCTGTTTCCTAACAGGTTTTGTCAGCTTTGACAACCCCGCTAGCGCACAGGCAGCTATTCAGGCCATGAACGGCTTTCAAATCGGGATGAAGAGGTTGAAAGTCCAGCTAAAGAGACCGAAGGATGCCAGCCGCCCTTACTGACACAGCCTACCTTCAGTATTCACTGCAGCAGCACAGGTAAGCCCTGAAAACGGTGGGGGCGGGGGGGTTGTCTTCACAAAAGTAAGTTTCAAGCTTCTGCTTCTTCTTCTTTAGAAGAGCTGTGATTGGTTTCTGTAAATATATTTAATAAAACAGTTTATCGTGTAATGAAACTACGTAATTGTTTCAAAATACTGCAAAACTCAAAGGTTTATAAATACGAAGCTAAGGATGTATTCACTCCTGACACATTTGGTCTGCTTTAAAAGGGACCAGAGTTCATGTCGTCCATTGGTCTGCACCTTTAGTGCAGGTGTGAGACATTATGTAAAATTTACTATTTTTTAGCTTTATGTATTAAAGCTGTGCTCTGTCCCATCCCCATGATGTCTATTCAATGGGATAGATTTGTTTACAAATTATAGCAAACTGCACCAAGAGCAAAAAGGAAAAAAATATATATTTTTCCCACACTAAACAAGTGGACCCAAAGACTTTCCTGGTGTGAATACACCTTTTAGACCTCACCATCAACACCCATGTACCTTTAAACACTGGCCTAGCACTCTTAAATTGTAAATAATGTATGTACAGAAAGCAGGAGAAGGCGATAAAGAAGAGCAGCAAAGTCCTTTCAGGAATTCCTTTCCCCAGTTTGTTGTGTAAATAAAAAATGACATTTAAAAGGAGTCCTGGAGGTCAAACAAAGGTCAGGAAGACTTTCCAAGAGACACTTAATGTGTTCTACCCTGCGACTGAAGCCTGACAAAGTGTGACTTTGCTTTGGAGAATCGGGAGTAGAATGTAAAACTGAGCATCTAAAGAAGCTTTACAGTATCTGAACAGATGAGTAAAAATAGAGCCTTCAGTCTGCACTAAGCACAGATATGTGCGCAGAATTTTATTATCATTACAAATCCTTAACTTTCTAGCACAAAGGGGATTAAACATGCTTGGGCGGCCATGTACCAAAGAAATGAGGAACATTTGACTGACAGATGGGCCAAGGAAATATCACTTCATCCTGTAAGATGAGGAAAGAGGAAAGCTCATTGTTTTTCAACCAACCCCCCTCTATGAATCCTATAATTGTGCATCATAAATAAGAGAGAAGAAAATTATATATAGGTTCTTAAATATTTTACAAATAATCAAAAAAGTGTGGTCTGCCTTCATGTTTAGACACAAGAGAAAATTATTTGTAGCTACTGAAACTGTTACCTATTCTTTATTGCAATAGATTCAGATTCAGCTTCAATTGTAGCTTTGCTCAACTGGGCGGGCAAAGCTGCCTGGACAGCAATTTTCATGTTTAGCCACGAATTCTTCATTGAGCTTGACTTCAACTAGGCTGTTACAAAAACAAAGCTTTTTTTTGTTTTGTTTTTTTTTGTCATCTAAACATCATAATATTTCAGTTCTATTGTCTTGCGGAAAGTTGAACTTCTTCCCCGGCCACAAGTCTGTACCAGGTTTTCTTCCCTGTCCCTAATGGGAGGAAAAAAATTTCAAAATAAATAAAACATCCCCAAAGCACGATACAGCCATCATCATGTTGCACCACCAGTTATATCTGCACAGATTTAATTACAGTCTATTAAATAATTAAGCCTGGTTCACGCAGCAACATAATTAGGCTGATTTTTGTCTCAGTTTTCCCCTTCCTAATATATAAGGGACACTGCGATTATTGTGATGGCTCTAAAGATAATCTTATGAGATGTTCCCACCGTGTGATGATCTAGTCTGCTTGGAAGGACATCAGTAGCGCTTCAAATCGGGGATATTTAACCTGTTGGATTGTCTTGGCCTGATAGCCCAGCATGTGGTGTCTTCCCTGAGGACAAACAAGCATTCAGCCTGTTAAATGTGATGTGTAGCCAATCAGAGAGCAAAGTGATGGAAACACAGAGGAAAATCGGCATGACGGCACACGAAACAACTGCCACTGCAGAAAGTCGAGCGGAAGTTGCAGACATCTTTTCTTATAATTTGCCTCTTAAAAATTGCCCACCAACGATGCTTCTTCCTCGTGAGTCATGCAGCCAGGGTTTTTTACTTTTTTACTTGTGTTTGAATGCAGGAAATCTGTTTGTGTGTAGTGTGTTTTTGTTGTGTAGCTCTACACCACACACATACACACACACGCACACACACAGTGTTAGAGCTTTGATTTTCTTTTTTGTCATGTGTGTGGTCTCAGGTTTTGAAAATCAACCGACAATTTTAAAATCTTGCCATGTGAACCAGGCATTGGGTGACTTCTGAAGGCTTTGAGTGCAACTGCATGCAGCAATCTTCATATTTATAGTGGTAATACACTTTGAAAGATATCCGTTAATTTCATTCCATTTTGAAATTATATCACCCCACATTCCCCAACACACACTCACACACACAGCCCTGATAGCTTCTACAATTAGCAACATTTTGAAGGACATGGGCATTATGTAAACAAAGCACAAATATAAACTTTTGATGGCTGCAAAGGGGACATATTTAGAGCAGATTATTCCTGATGACTTCGCTTTTTTGTATTTTAGTGCACAAAATATGATGGAAGTGCATTTGATTGGAAGATGCATTTCATTTTGGTTCAAGATATTTAAAGTCAGGGGACATTTTGGCAATGTGAGTCCTGTGATTTTGTCCCGTCATTTTAAATCTCGTGTGTATTGTCGGTAAATGTAAGACTAAGCACAGAATGTGCAAAAATACAGAGTCCAAGTTGATTTTATGATGGAGCACGTCATGGGCATATTAATTGTGGGAAAAATCTGTCATCATTGTGATTGACAAAGACGGATTCAGTGTAATGGTCTCTCCAGACCATTACACTGATATAATGGAGCCATACTGAAATATCCAAAGTTTAAAGAAATGGATCTTTGGATTGACAGTTTAATGAGCAGTGAAATTTAAAATCGCTCCTTTCTTTTTTTTTCTTCTTCTTTCTCTGTCTTTCTTTTTCTCTCTCCTTTTTTTCCAGAGTTTAGAGGACACACGTGAAGATATCTGGGAGGAGGTCAGCTTTTTTTCTTTGAGAGCAAGCATATGTTTTTAAAAAAAATCAACACGTGAGGAGTTTTTTGGGAGACATATCAACACTTATCAACACATGAGGATGCAGGTTAGAGCAGCAACAGGAGGTGTGGAAAAGGGAAGGAGGAGAAACGGCGCTTCGATGGGGACATAACAGCAACAGATGGCACAGAACAGCGAGAAGAAGGAAAAACTGGAAAAGAGACTCGACGGGACTGAACAACAGAACTTTTTCTTGTTAAGACTTGAATTGTTAAGTAAGCAACAAACAAA
Source organism: Poecilia reticulata (assembly GCF_904066995.2). Classification (NCBI taxonomy): domain Eukaryota; kingdom Metazoa; phylum Chordata; class Actinopteri; order Cyprinodontiformes; family Poeciliidae; genus Poecilia; species Poecilia reticulata. Next base: position 22,067,278 of record NC_088833.1, read on the forward strand.
AAAAAGCAGCAACAACAAATAGATTTCTATATACATATTATATACACACATATATATATATATAAGGAACAAAGAGGCGCTTGTGGCTTTTACTGGACAAATGAGGGTTAAAACTTGAAGATAAAAAAAAACAAAACAGTGGAGAAAAGAACCAATTCTACACGTCCACTGACAGACTTTCTTTCTTTCCCTCTTTCTCTTATTCTCTCACCGTCTCTCAGCAAGCGCAGAACTATGACTCTTGGAGGTCACTGAGGTTTCCAATAGCAAAAGTAGAACTGCAATTCTTTCACCCCTAAGGGACCAAAGGACCAAACATTTTTATTGTTCTGAACAGCGATATATATAGTATTAATGATACTAATACTACAAACTACTACTAATAATATTACAAGTTAAACTTAAGAAGAAATACTAGCTTCAGGTTTAAAAAAAAAAAAAGAACATGGGTTTGTTTTTTTTTTTGGTTTCCTTTTACCTTTATAGCTACCGGGTTGGAGAGTAATAAAAGCAAAAACAGAAAATGTATAAAAAAATAAATAAATAAAGCTGTACTATTTTAGCAGTATAGAAGATATGGGTTAGGTATTGTGTCGGGCATGTTCAGATATGTTTATTTTAATTTTTTCCTGATGCATCAGCATTCCCAGCATTTCATCTCAGAAGCGTGATCTTTGTGTTTTTGAGTCAAAAAGGGGAAACAAAAGCATTGAAGCAAAGGAAGGACAAAAAAACTTTCAAACAGGACCACAAATACCGACCTCGGTTCAATTCGAAATCCTCGATCTTCACTGCGAAGCATTAGTTAAACGCCTCGACAGGGCAGATGGTCTGACCGTGAACCACTGTGGTGAAAGTGCCACCTGTTGGGTCGCCGTTGGGTCGAGCCCTCGCCCACTGCCAAGCCGCTCCAGCTGCTTCCAGCAGGTGAGAGCAGGAACGCCCGCCTACCCGTCACTTTTCCTCCTTCATGTCAAAGTGCCAGCGTTAATGTCTATTAACAGGGATCATCAGTGGATGAGGGAGCCCTGAAACTAAACCAGGACATAATTACGATAATGATAATATTGATCAGATGGAAGCGGCACTGCAGGGCCAGGGATGCACAATCGATTGTCACATTGGCATTTCGAAGTAGCTTGACTGAGTGACGGAGCTGATCTGAGTCTCACTGGAGTCTTTTTGTCTCCCTTCATAGAGTGCTTGCAAAAGTGTTCATACTTGTCTTATGTTTTCATGCTGAAACATAAAAACATGCTTAGGATTTCTGCCACAGAAAAAAAAAACACAGTCAGGATGTCGAGTGAAAACTTAATACCCAAACTACCACAAACTTCACCTTAAAATGGGCCATTCTAATATTTTTATCTAAGTAATTATTTTCTTGCTATAGCTGTATATTTGATGATGTCCCAGGTTTTCTTGTAGATTGGAGTCTGCATTTAAAGACACCTAAGCTGTTTTTTTTTTTTTTAGGTTCTTAATTGCGCATTATAATTACACAATTAGAGCTCATACACAGTGAAAGACAGCTTGGCATTAACATCTACTGCAGGTCAAATTCAGACCAACATGATCCATCAATTGGAGAGCAGAAGGCCTAGAAGTGCTGCTGCCGTCAGCGATGGTCACACACAGCCCCGGTGCGGTGATGTCGTGGCACGGCATGCTCTGTAAGACACGAATAATCAACTAAAGCAGTGTCATCCTGATCCGAGAAACGCATTCAATTGATCTGACATGAAATCTTTCTCTTCAAAAGCTTCTTAGTGAGGCTTTTTCTCTCTGTTTTTTTTTTTTTTTTCTTAAATGCCATTCCATGACTCAGTTTGCTCTTTGAAGCATTTTGCCCCCTCAGGACTCACTGAGATTTCGACGTTCCAAACTTTAGGCACATCAGCACTCCGGACACTGCACCGCAGCACTCGTCCTGCAGAGACTTCAGACAAAAAGTGACGACCTTGCCTCTGTGGTTTGGTTACAACAAATATGTTTCCACCAGAGCGACTCTCCAGATCCTGACGACTGTACGCCTGCGTTTGATTACTTTTGGCTCAGCTGCTCTTTATCCTCATGTGATTCCTGCTCCACTGGATCAGAGTTATTATTATTATAAGAAAGAGGGAGCAGGAATCTCAGTAGGTTCTCACTGCTGTTCATTGTATGTTGCTCTGCTGCCAGCAGTGTTTAGATGCTGTACGAAAGTGTTTTGTTACATATGCCTTTTCTCATCATGAATTGCCAAATTATGCAAGCATATCCATTGCAGTTCCTCATCAGATTTTAAATATGTGCCAGATTTCCTTAAAACGTAGTCTTATAAATATACTTATTTTAGAAAACTCTTAAGCAGATTGAAATATTTGATTCTGTGATATAGGATACCACTGTAGGAAAAGGGTCAGCTCCCCCTGAAATGATATACAATATAGATTTCCTGTGAAAAGGTTAGATTTCTTATATATTTGCCAGAAGACAGCTCCTTTCCCTCGGCGAGTAAATGTGAGTTTCCATGCTCGCTGTCAGGGCGAAGCAGCTTTAGGAAGCTGTGATATATGCCCTGCTTCCTCCAGGCCATCCAGAGCCTTATAAACCCCTGTCAAAATATATCTTTCTCATGGGATTTCTCCTCAAGAGAGTTTTTTTTTTTTAATTATTAAAATCAAATTAGATTTTGCCTTGAAAACAGCTTGAGAAAAGCAAATTAAAGATGACAGGTGGAGCTGAAATGCAATGCTTTTGAATTATGTTAAGTTCTTTGATGCCCACTCTTAGAAGGAAAAGGAAATAAAAACATATAAAAAAAAAAAGAATGATTAATCCACAATGTGAGAAACAAATATTGCCAGAGTTTGACCCCTTGAGATAAGAACAGGTGCATCAAGTCAGTGCACACACACAGTGCTTACTGTGAGTTTCAGGAAAGTTTAGGTCGTCGACATCTGTGAATGGCTTAAAAAAAGGGAACTGGCAGTAGTGATTTCTATAGTTTTCTGATTAAGTTGCATGTGATTGAGCTAAAATTGATCTCTTACATACTTTTCACTCTTGCATCCATTGTTTTTTTAAAATCATTTCTTCTGTTAATATTTATCATGCAACCATGGTGCCCTTTTTTTAATCTTCTGAGCATGCTCAATAGGGCCCGGGAGGGATGAAGATTATGAATACGGTATTGCTCGTATTAACAATATGATTCTTTACCTATTGTTTGAATGCTAAGGATAGTTGCTTATTATAAATATGAAATCTTGTATAATATGAAAAATCAGCACAGGCCCTTTTTCTTTGGGTTACGTAGAGATTAGGGGGTTCAGACGGGGAGGGTAGGGACGGGACTCGCTTTATAAAGACATTAACTTTCTGGTTTCTCAGCACAAAAACAGACAAAGATGGAGAAGCAGCAGTATGAGGAATCTCAGAACTAGTCTTTAAACCGTAAGGATACAAATGCTGTTTACAGGTAGAACTTGTTTTTCTTTGTTTTCTTTCTTCTTTTTCTTATTTTTTTTAAGCAGAGCGCCACCTGTTTTTGTGGCAGCATCAGTACAGCATGGATTAACTGACAGGGAAAGCGGTATCTTTTTATAATAAAAATATTCAAATAATAACAAATAAAAAAAATATGTGTTCTGTATTAGCCTGAGAAACCAAACTTTTTTCCCCTGTTAAAATTTCTTAATACTTGCTGCTTAGATTACTTCATATTAATAATTGATGATTTAATAATTTTATAATTAATTACCTGGTCAAGTGTGTAACTTGATGTTTATTTATCAATTTATTTATTTATTTATTTATTTGCTACTTATTTAATTTATTAATTTGTCACCTTATTTATTTTATGGTTATGGTAAGATAAAGATATGTGTCAAAAAGAAATGGTTATTGGAACTTTTCTCTTGTTCTCTCCTTTTTTTCCAATTTTACAATAAAAAAATCAAACTGGGGTGGTTTTGTTTCTTATAGTTCATTTGGACCGAGTGGAGTGTTGATCCGCACTCAGAAGACAGGGGGAGTCGTTGCACAAGGAATTGCTCCCTCACCCCACCCAGCGTCTCAAGGACCTTGAAAGTTCAGGGGACGCAGATGCTGCAGCCTCCTTCGGCTCATCACCTCAGAGCATGTCACTCACACCCTGCCCATGTTTAATGCTGCAGCTGTGATATGTGTGCAACAGCCCCTTAAACAACACTGCAGCCACATCATTTTTAATGTGTTATATTTTATTTTTTTTATGTTTTATGATGGAGATAGTTTTAAAAACCAGGCATCTCAGAAGGAGTCAACTGTGGGGCTCCTCATAAAAAGCCAGAGTGCTGAAATCGCAGCCATTTAATGTTCGTTTAAAGCTCGCTCATGTAGTATCTGAGACGATTTTCTTCACTGTGTCAAGATGGAGACTGAATGCTATTTTTATTTTATTTTATTTTTTTTGCATGAAAGAAGGTCAGCTCTAATATGTGTAAAAGCGACATGATTTAAAACTCTCATCAGGCAAATATTACTGAGGAAGTGTCACAGAAACTCTGTAAGATTAAGAAAAAGATAACAAATATCCATCCAAATATAAAAAGCAGGGCATAAGTTGTTGTAAGGAGGACAGCGGGTATCTGTCAACCGCGTGCACCGCCTGGATGCCAGGAGCTAAATTTGATGCAACATCTGTTGACAGCTGAATTGCCCCTCCACATACATCTTGTAATCATCATCATCCTCCTACATGAGGAGTCACTGTAACAAAAGCAGCAGCTGAGACACAAGATTCATAATTTGTTTGAGGAGCGGCTTCAAATGGGGGGAAGAAAAAAAAAGTAGAGCCACTGGCTCATGAAATAAATTGTCCCAATTACAATAAAGTGTGGCTCTTGGTCAGTGTGAGCGGCAGGCAGTTCATCTTTATTACAATCAGTTAATGAAAATCAATCCCCCTCCTGATAAACTCTTATCTCCACGGCCTTTGCGCAGCCCCCGTGCCTGGGAGATAATAAATTAGGGTAATATTGCCTTTGATGAGGGAGTGAATTGCAAATTATTGTAACTTTCCAAGATTTATGATGCAGATGCTTAATTTCCGAGACGTTTTTTTTTTCTTTTTTTTTTTTCAGGGCGTCAGGGTGCAAGGGGGCCATTTGTTAAAAGTTTGGTGACTTGTGCTCGTTAATAAAAAAAATCACAGTCAGTCAGCCAGGTGTTCTCAGCTGTTTCTCAGCTGATGCGGCTCGCAGGAAAAAAGAAATACTGTAAATCCACACTTCAGTTTTGCAGTTACAGACTTTCAGTACAGCGCCGTGCAAAAGTATTAATACCCCTTGAACTTTTTAGCATTTTGTCACATATTTTGCCAAGCACAAACTTCAATGTATGATTTGGATTTTATGAGACGGGAAGGCAATGAGGTACCACATCATTTTGAAGTGGAAGGAAAGGTTAAAATCTGGATTTTTTTTTTTTTTGCACTGATTTTTTTAACTTCCAAGTTGGATTGAACCTGTATGTGCACAGAAAAAAAAATTGAGTCTTCTCTTGACTTTTAATTGTATTTTTTCTGAGCTTTCACTGGCTTTATTCTAACACATGAATATGCTTTGATATAAAACCATTCTATTTCAGCTCAGGTTATATGTTAGGGGATGTTGTCCTTCTGGAAGGTGAACCAATGCCCCAGTTTTAGTCCTTTTCAAGCCTCGAAACACTTTTCTTTCAGTCTTTTCATTTATTTAGCTCCATTATCTTCCCACCTACTTCAACTATGTCCACTTCGAGATTCCTGGCAAACTAAATTATACTCATTACTTCTAAATTCTTCCAAAAACATCTTTGTTCTTATCTTACCTTCCAGATTTGTGGACTGCACAAACTAATTGTTTTATTACTCCTTCACTACGAGTCCCTGCTGCTCCTCCAGAGTTACCATGGACCCCCTGCCTGTTCATCTGAATAATACTCTCTGGTGAACCACTATTTTGTAGATACAGATGTTCAAAAGCTTGAGATGGTACTTTATAACCCAATCCTTCGTCAAGTTTTGCTACAACTTTTATCTCTGACCTGAACAGTTTTTTTTTAGTCAGGTTTTACATTACACATACATTAATCAACTTTTTTTTTTTTTTTACAATTGCGGGGCCTTCTAAGAGCTTTTGGATTCACTACATTTTATTTCAGTGCACCAGAGTTGAGGGCTCACTGCGAAAAGCACTACATTTTTCAGACATACGTTTGGAAATACTTTTGAAAGGCGTGTTTTGCTTTACCTTCCCAAATGTTGTGCTCGTCTAGCACAGACACCCCCTATAAATTACGTTGACGTTTACGGTTGTCAAGCCACAAAATCTGACGACGATTCAACGGGTATGAATACTTTTTGCTAGGAGCAGTAACGGTAAACACACGGCCAAAAACAGAAACCCCCATGCAATGCAATGTGTTTACTAAATCAGCTGTCAATCAGGCAGCACCCTCCCTCTCCTCTCCCACCACATCTCTATCACACAAGCCAGGAGAGTATGATTTGATATGTAGGTCAATATGCGTGCTGCACTGAGCCAGCGGGTGAGATATGTCTGGTTGCTCACTGTCACTCTGATTATTGAGGAGACACAGAAAGATTGAGTTGGTCAAGTATGAGAGAGGCTGCAGTATAAGAGATAGCTGTATGATTGCTGCCACTAGATTTCAGAAGACACACACACACACACACACACACACACACACACACACACACATACATACACGGGCAGAAACTTTCCAGAGAAATGAGAAACTTCTCACTCTTTGTTCCGCAGCAGTGACCCATGTAACCGTGTGCAATGCATGTGTGCGTCGTACGCCTTCCTTGCTCGATGCAACAATCAGGCCACTAGTGCATCATTAAGCAAAACACTTCGGCAGCCCGAGCAGGGCCGGGGTTACGAGTGCAGGGATGATGCAAGGTGGATCATTTCAGGAGCAAACACAAGGCTGCGAGAGCAGATGAATGAGTTGACAGCAATTTTGGTAACCAACGTCTCGTGCATCATTCAGCGTCGATAATTTAAGCCGGTGTCTCGGGTGCTAAAAGCACCTCGTGTGGATGTTTTTTTATTACTTTTTTTTTTTTTTTTTTTTTACAGATGCTTCCAAGTACTCATCTACTGAGCTGTCGTCAACTGTATTATGTTTCATGACGAAGTTGATCTGGCCGAGAAGAAGTGGGGTGTTAAAAGAAAGACTGAAGAAGCTGCTGCTACGGTTTGATTATCTCACCTTGCAACCATGTCTACTCATCAAGGCCACCTCATTTTTGTCCGAGGAACAGCTTTAATTAAGACAGCCATCAATCTATGTATTATCAATCACGGAGAAGACTCACACACCGCTATCTATTTATCTTGCCAAGTGCTTTATTATTATCAAATTAATTTCCCAATTGAGAGTATCCATCACTCAAGCTCCCCCCCCTCCCACTCCATCCCCCTCTCAACTCATTAACCAGGTAATTGTCCTTGTTTACGGGGAAAAGTCAAGACAGGATGGCTCAAAGAGGCTGGACAAGCAATCTTCCAAAAACTATGTGCACACGCTACGTCTGCCTTGCAAATACAAAGACAAGAACTCCATTAAAGTTGCTTCAGAGTGGACGGCTTGACTTATGCTTCAGTTCCAATTTTCAAAAATGGATGAAGGGGAAAAAAAAAAATCTGAGATCCTCAGTTTGAAATGTTTCCAAGTTGTCAGACAGCTCCGCCGCCTTTCATCAGACTGAGGGAGCTCTCACATGGGTTTATTGTACAAAGCTCTGCTGCCTGACAGTCCTGTCAGATGGCTGCGTCTCAACAGATGATATGAGTCATGAACGGGGGACTTGCAGCTTTTTAAGTTTTGTTCTCTTCTCCTCAGCCAATGGGGTGGAGGGGGGAATAACTATTAGAATATGTTATCACTGAAGTTAGGACGCTCATGTGCGGTTTCTGTCTTTCTGTTTAAAGTAAGCGTTCCAATTTATCAATAAATTTGGAAATTACAGCTCAGAATTTAAATTCCAACATGGCACTTTTGTATCATTATGAAGAGACTCACCACTGGAGATAAATATCCTCTGAAGCACCAACACAAGACCTAAGCTCTGTTATTTGATTATTCTGTTTATAGCAGTATTTTACTGTCTTAAAGGCAGAGTTCCAGTTTTTATTCCCGTGAACGAATTTAAAACTCTTCATAAAAACTGTTCATGTTTATACGGTGTGTACATAAGTGAATTTTATGTTTTAAGTGTTTCTTCTGATTGTTTGACAGCTCTCTCTTGAAAGAACAAATTTGATCTCAAGGGAATTCCTGGTAAAATTATGGTTAATTTCCTCTGTGTTTGGAAATAAGCTAATTTTCAACACTCCAATTAGAGACGATAGTTTGTTAGTTGGTTTTCTGGTTCAGACCTGTTTTGAAGGCATAGTCCATATTTTGTTTTACAGGATTAAACTGGCTGACAATTGCAACAGTCTATCCAGACAAATCCAGTTGTGTACAAGACCCAACAACGTGGCTGCTAATTTAAAGTGACGCTGAAGAAATGGAAAAAAGATCACCCTTCATCAGTGAAATTCACCCGCAGCATGACACTACCACCGCCGTGCTTCATAGCTGGTAAAGTGATATTTTCAAGTTGAGGTTTTATCTTTCTTCTCTCTGGAATGCGTCACTATATAAATTGTTGTTATTCCACCTGGTAAAGAATAGTGCAAACCGATATCTTAAAGCCTCAAATTAGTCTGACGTTCACGGCGATGCTGAGGAGATGTAAAACGTCTCTGCGTCACTGAAGACGAGTGAAACTCTGATCTTAAGCAGAGAAGCATACATATGCAAGAAATGAAGAGAGCATTAGCATCGAGGCTACATGTATCTGAGTGAATCTCTACTGGACAGGATCAGTATAAGAATGTGACGGTCTCCACTTCCTTTCTGTAATGACCTCACTCTTTCTCAATCTTCTCCCAGCTTCCTCCTGATATTAAGACTGAGGTGATGAAGTCACCCAAGAGAGACCTTATTTAGGCCATCTGGAATGTGCTTCACGTGTGAAAGGGTAAAAAATGACACCTTTCAGCGGCCATCTCCCACGTCCGGAGTGCCTCTCCGTCACGTTGCCTTTATTTAAATAGGACACGGAGGGATAAAGAATGACGGCATGTGTGATGAAACGTGTTGTCAATCAAGAGCATTACCAGAATCAGGTTACCTTTAACTCAATCTGATGTGAATTACATTCACGTCTGCGGGTTATGGAGCATTAATTCTTAATGTCTTCATAAGGAGTCTGCCCGAGCTTCCTTAATTGCATTTTTAATGGAAATTAAAACTGATCACAAGCCCCTCTCTCTAATCATAGCACTCAGCTTTTATATATATATAGTGCAAATATGAAGCCCATGTGCCGTTGCTGTCAACTCCAACTCTGGCTTTAAACAGTGGACCGAATCCTTTTTTGGAGCCATGCAGTGCTCCGGCAGACAAAAGCAGAAAGCCAGCAGCCAGCTCAGCACTCAAAAGTAACATTTACACAGGGGACCGAGAACATACTTTGGACCCCTACAGCTACAGAGCCAGCTTGTCAAAGCTTGTGCTCGCACTGCGAGCTGGCAGACCTTGTAAGCTAAGGACACCACCAGGTCACAGGTGGCATTGCAAGAACACGGTTAGTGAAAGGGTTCAGTTTGATCCATAAATAAATGTGTTTTAATCGGTTCTGCAGGGAAAAAACAGTGTATACAAGTAAACCATGAGAACAAGGGAGACTTGAGGCTTTCTTTGAAGGTTGGCATATTAGTAGAAAGTTGAGAGGAAGAAAAAAAATGTGGTTTCAGATATCAGAACGGTCCCCCCCATATCTCCTCTCCTCAATGTGTGAATTTTTTTTCAGGTACTCTGGCGTCCTCCCATAGACCAAAACATGCATTTCTGATTAAGTGGCCACTGCAAATTGCCCTTAGGAATAAGTACAAGTGTGAATTATTATTTGTTTCATCCCATGTCGTCTGTTGATCTCAAACCTACAAAGATAAGTGTAAGGACAATGCATGGATGGAAAAGAGTGAAAAGCAACTGAGATAATCCTACAGCTGCTCAGTCATCTTGTCAAAACTGTCTTAATACTGCAAGCTGGCAGATTTTATGAACTCCAACAGGACACGGGGGATACTGCAGAAAAATGATTAACTTCAGACCAAACCACAAATTATTGACTTTACTGGCCTACAGTAAAATACAGCAGCACAATTCCATGTAACTGATTCTGTTTTTCTGTGTAATTCTGTGGCTTTACTGTAATGTCAAACAGGACGATGACATCTCAGTCAATAAGATTATTGTTGAAAACTTCATTTCAGTAATTTAACTTGTAATTCCTGATGTTTAAGTCACTTCTGTTTCAAAGACATCAGAAACACTTCACCTGTGCAGGTGTGGACGGTTTGATGACTGTGACATTCTCATCTTCCAGCAGCCTGAAATGTGGGTTTTCACTAGCTGCAATCTATAATAACCCAAATCAACTGGGGAAAAAAGAACATTTGAAACATATCACAATGTGTAATATTTCTGCGCAATATGAGATTCACTTTTTGAATTCATGCCAAGACAACCGTCTCTAATCAAACAAAGAGTGACAAAGAGACAAAGGGAAATGGGCTACGTTCCACTATGGAGTGTTCAACCCTTTAATACAGATAATTAAAGATACAGCACAACACATATTAGTTCACTTTTCTTACAATAACTCAAAGTAACCTACTTAAACACAACAAATGTAAATCATATTACAGTTAAAACATCTATACAAAGTATTTACAAAATATAAAAGACATATATACACTCTTTAAATATATTATTATATAAAGATTTGTTTTAAAACTGGAAGCTGAACAGCTTGAAGAGGGAGTGTTTCACAGAATGAGGAGTGTTGAAAAATCACATATTACTTAAGGATAGGTAGTTTTTTCCGTATTCAGTTGTTGGATCCTGTGTGTTTGTATGCCAATTTGTGGAACAACAGATTAAAGCATTTAAAAAAAAAAAAAAAAAAAACCATTCTCAACAATTGTTGCTAATACATTAAGTGCTACTGAGATAACCGGATTAAACAGGATTTGAAAGCAACATTGCTCGTCTATAAAAAATATGGCGAATGGAGTGTTTTTCAACTTTGCTCGATGTGGAGTGTTTAAGAGCTGAGAACATCGCCAGGAAAATGAAATATTTACAAAAAGCTGTTTCTATTACTTTGAGGTCAGTTCAGACAACTCTGGATTTAACGTTCATAAAAGCCCTTATGCAAAACATCTTTTTTTTTTATTTCTTCAAATTACTCAATATTGCTATAAATCCCCCAGAAATGTGTCATCTTTTCAAACTGACATCCTTCAGAGAAAAATGGAAGACCCTGAAAGTACCACTCCCACGCCCCTGTGATGATTAAAAGATCTATAAATCGTGGATATAGTCACTCTTTCCTCAAGCTGGTAATGCTTCCATGTCTTCTTCTTTTTTTTTTTTTTTTAGTTTTTACAACAGCAGCAGAGTAAGAAGGAGGAGTGGCAGCAAGGAGCCGTTGGACGTTGCAGCCAGCGTCTGTGTCGCTCCTCTGTTTAAAACCCGAGGAGTCCTTGGAGAGTTTTGCTTCAGCTTACTGGGCGGCAGCGCCTTCAAGTCCTCCAGAGCGCCGTACGCCGCCATGGAGAACTCCGGGTCTCCCGTTGTCAGCAAGTCAAACACACAGGACTGGAAGTACACGTCCTCCACCTGCAGGGTCTCTCTACACTTGGCCGTAGCGCGCTCCACCGTGTAGACCTGGTGGGGGGGCCGCAGAGGGCCCAGCTCTGTGTTTGTGGCCTGCAGGCGGGGCTGCTGGCTCTGGCGGCTCAGCGTGTGCTCCTTGATGAGCTCGTTGCGCGGGCAGCCGTGCAGGCACAGCTGCAGGCCGCCGCTGTCCTCGGAAAAGTCCAGGGTGTCCTCCGGCATGCGGATGGCGAAGGTCAGGTAGCTGCCCACGCGCCTGATGATGATGGAGGTGCCGATGTAGCGGGCCTGGATCTTCACCTGTCGGCCCACTCCGGAGCTGCCGCCTCGCTCCATGATGGTCAGGCTGCTGCTCTCGCCGCCGCTCCGCGTTCCGTCCTGAAAGGCCAGAGGCAGGTCCTCGGTGGTGGCCTGGTACACCTTCTGCTCTGTGCAGCCTTGATATGTCTTGAAGATCACCGTGATCTGAAAATGAGGTCGGAAAGTGGGTCGTTTAATTAACACATTTAAACACCATCGCACGTTTAATGTATTTTTTTTGGGGGGGAGAAAAAGGTTCTGAAAGATATCCAAAAAAAAAAATAAAAAATAAAATACAATTCTAAGCCACAAGGTGGCAGCAGAAAACAAAGTATTTCCTGGGTGAGTCGGCTGCAATGGTTGCAGAAGCCTGATTATTTTATCTTTAAACTTTAAGTGTCTGTGCTTTTTACTCTGACATAATCTTGCCTTGAATATAATTTTTTTTTTTTTAAATATCTAAAATATTAAGTTTTACTACTTCAACTGCTTCAATTTTTTTGGTTAAAAAAATGTTTCTCCCCCCTCAGGTTTAGAAGTAAAAGACAATCCTACTGGGAGTACTGTATTTTATAATTTCCAGTGTGGTAACTGAAAAGGATTCTCACAGCAAAAATACTTGCATCACAAAATATGACACACAAAGAACCGTACCTCACAACTGCATTGGATTTCAAACAGAACCTGGTTCTAAAATCCTTTATGCAATATGATTTATTTATTTATTTATTTTTTGCTCAGTTGGGTCTTTAAAAAGGACTTGTGCTTCATTGAACAAGTTAGGGTAGGTCTATAAGTTACACAAAATGTGTTATGTTTTTTGCAAAAAAAAAAATCATTCTTAAGACAATGACATTTTATTCTGCTCAATTCTCCCTATTTTGAGCTCCTTGCAGAATGAGCTGTTTCAGGGCCTCTTGTCACTTTAAATACAAGTAAGCTGCTGGTGGCCACACTTTACTTGCACTTTGTACACCTGCAATTGTAGTCCCCTGCACAACCATCAAGGTTGCAGCAAGCGGTTTCTGCATGGTGAGTCGACAATAACATGCTTATCTTTTCCAGCAGCCATTGTACAGAGGTGAAACTAGCTGAACAAACGTGCTCAAATGCTGCTTGGGTTGCTAGGCAATTTCTTGGGCTAGGCTGGGGTTGCTAGGTAACAAGGTATTGCCAGCTGTTTGTGACTTAATAATTGGGCTGTTTTTTTTTTTTTAAATGACTCCTTTTCCAGATACCAAAAAAAATGTATTTACTGTCAGGAAACAGCCAGGCGGCTCTTTTTAAAGCACTTGGACCGTTTCAAGAAGCTGCAGAGACCCGAATGGTAAGATGAAAATCAGCAAAAAGTGTATTTTGCATATTGGATCCCCTTTAACATTTGTTTAAAAATTCCCCAGCAAAAATTGTATTAAAAACCACAAAGAGAGAAGTTAGTCCAACCGTTCAAGATGCAACAGATTATTTAAAAGCATAAAAAAAAAAAAATTGCCCGTTTAAAAGCCAGATTAAAAACTCTTTTCTGTTAGCCAATTACTCCTTTATTTTTCCAAATTATGCCATATTTACACAAAAAGCACCAAGTTAATTATTTGACCAGAGGGGTGAAAAAACATTTCTGATCGTGGCAGCGGAGGAAAATGTTGGAGTGAGCGTTAATCACTACCATATGACCACCCATGTGTTAAAGGTAGAGCACTCATGCATGTCTGTGATTCAACACCACTGAAAGACCCCTCTCAGACCCCCCACCCCTTCACGAATCTAAAAGAGCCCCAAGACGCAAGGAATGCTTCAGACTAGAGGGGCACAATGCAACAGTGATTAACTTCACATGTTTGATGCCACTAATGGCAGTGCTGGAGCTGGCATGCTAGCATTTGAAAACCACCCTGCTTGTTTAAGCCTTTACTTTTAAACATGTTGTTATAATAGAGACCGTCTGCAATTGACATGAATTCAAATGACACCGGCTTTTGTTCTCTGAATAGCGCCAAACATTTGCAATTGTAGGGATGCCAACAGATTTTTGAGTAAAACGTCCGTTTTGTTTCTGGATGTTATAGACCAGAAAGTTTGGACCCTACTAATCCAATCTCCTCCTCACCTTGCTGGTTGCTGTTGCACTGGAGCCCAGGACAACGGGGACGTTGGTCACCTGCACCGACAGGAAGCGGTTGTCGATCAGAGGCCACGCCCCCTCCACTTTGCAGGTCTGAAACTCATCTCGAAAAGTCCGTAGGTGCGGGTCTCCAAATAATCCACAGTGGGCGTACTTCTTCTGCTGACCCGCCGAGCCCGACAAGAGGACCCGGTTCTCGTAGTCGCAGAGCTCCGACACCCCGGGCCGAGACGTGCTGGGCACCTTGGCGGAGGAGGTGGGGCCGTCGCTGGAGCAGTTGTGCTGGGAGAATAGCTCCTTGATGCGAAAAACGGCCGAGTGGTAGACCAGGTCGCCCCGGCAACTGCGTGCCTGGCGCCGGGTGCACAGTGCGTAGGCCCGTAAGGCGATGCAGTAGTTCATACCCAGAGCCACTTCTTCCTGTACGCCATTGGGAGGTGACGTAGAAGCCACGTAGTCCGCATTGCACCGCTGGATTCGACACTGCTGGCAGTGAGCTGGAAAACACAAGAAGGATAATTACCAAGAAATACCAATAACCTGATTTGTCCTGAATAGTGGCTAATGAGTCAGTACGGTGTAAATGTTTGGTTGCGTTTTGGCCTCTCATTTACACAGTAACGGCGTTTTCGCCAAAGCTTTGACAACAGGCTCCAGAGGGAGACTTTCTAGAAACACAGTCAGAATCATTTCCATGTAAACCAAAAACATTTGGAAACGATGATGTCGGTCAGGTCATCTTGTGTTTGCGCACTGAGGTTTGGTTTTCATCCGCGCACAGCACAACAACAACCATGGCAGACCTCTGTGTCTGCATCTCTTCAGATTATTTGGCGTGTTGAAGCAAAAATCTGCTCATTGTGGAATATTGGTATTGTCAGTAAAGGTCCATAGATTACATACGCCAGATAATATGTACAAGCAAAAAGTTACAAAAACATGCCTCAGGGTCTGAAGGTTCACAAAGTTTATCTGCTTCCTACAGGCCTGGCATGCAAACTACATTTTCACATTTTGCAGGAAGAGCGTTTGTGTTTTTAAACCACTACCATACATTTTTCTTTTTGTTCTTTTTTGGATATGCAATGGAAAAGGTTTTTGGAAATGTTAAAATTTCACATTTTTTTCCCCAATCACACTATGGCTGAGCACACTCAGGTCAAGCAAACAGCAACACTGTTTAGTGTGGAAGTTGTTACTAAATGAAGAAATGTTTAAAAATTAGGTCAGATGATGCACTTTCTTAAAGAAAAAACAGAAACGGATTTTCAAAGAACTAGACTTTACCAGACAACAAAATATGACAGAAAATTTACTGTTTTATCATTTGAGTTTCAAACCCGTTTGTCATAATTCATGCTGGATCTGCACTCTTTAGGAAATCTGATTGTTGCATTTTCTTTTTAGAATATAAAGAGACTCTTGCTTTAGTAATGATAACCATACAGTGGAAATGCTGGAACTAGTTTAAATTGTTAATGCTGCACAATGATTTCTTTGCTTTAAAATAAGAGTAATAAAATACTTTTGTGGTGACTGCTCTTTCACACACCTAGTGTGACATTATCGCTACTTTTAATATAGATAATTACATACTGGTCATAGCAGAAAATAAAAGCTGAATGCTGCTAATTAAAGTTCTTTGCAAATATTGCTAAAACCGATATTGGCAGGTTAGATTTAGACAATAATTAAAGATAAGAAATCCCTCACAAAACTCTAATCATTGCACCTCTGACAATGATAAGTGATTGCACTGTAAACAAATCCTCTGTTGATTCTTCATAAGAAATACTTCTTCCAAAAAGTGTTTTAAATCTATAAATGTATATAGCAATCATCTATCTGATATTTACTGATGTCAGGCCCGAGACAACAAAATCCAAACTTCTAAACTCTCATCTTTATTCAGTAAAACCCAAAAAAGTGTGAGCTCACAAGCCCCAGAACTCCCACTGTGCTTCAAGTTCAGTTAAAGCATATTTCCTTCAACAGAAACGGCTTCACTGCAGAAAGAATCTTACCAAGGCTAGTTGGCCTCGGGGTGTTTGAAGTTGCTTCAGCTGAATGTTTGGTAACTGAAATATATCAAACTAAGCTACGTTGCAGTGCAAGATTGAAGGTATTGGGGCTGCAAAATTTAAACGGATCAAAAGAAGAATACTACAAAGCTCAGCAACTCCAGGTCCCACCTGGAAGTTGGAAATCAGAGGAAGCACATAAAGTGATATTTAGCAAGAGGAACCTAAATCCAGTGCTTCAGGTTTAGTAATGGCTCACAAACTGATTATTTGTTACCAGGACACAAAGAAATACAAGTACTACTTGGAGGAATTTAAAAAAAAAAAGGGTGCCAAGATTTATCAGGGTTATTTCAGGTTTATGGTTGTTTTTGGAGGAGATGTCTGTGCTGACTGGGATAGCTGCGAGCTGGAAATATTTCCATTCTGGAACAGAATCAGCCAGAATCTCAAACACATGCATCACTTTTTACTGCGAGGCTCGAGGCAGCTCTGACAGGGTGCACTCCAAGCAGTGCAACAGAATACTCTGTTCACTCCCAAAGCTCCAGCTAATGTTCCAACAGCCCAAAACAAAGACGACAAACTGGACGTGTCGCGTCTGCACGCCTGCTGCCAGAGCGAGCACCAGAACATATTAATGTATTTCACAGTCACTTAAAACCAAGCCTGAATAATTCTGCGAAGCAGAGTGAGAGGTCATGTTAAATGCATCCGTCTTCTGAATTCCAGCCTCGCTGCGAGGTCACTGGAGTCTGATGTGACTGACAGTTTTTGACAATCACAGCCTGCACAGCCATTTTCACCCTGCATCTCCCTGAAGGGTCTTTATGCTCTGGCACTTAAATACCTAGCAGAAAGTGAGAAAATCTCATGGGAAACAAATGTGGGAACAAAAACAAAAAAAAAAAACCTGCCAAATAAAATGTTGAAACAAACAGCAATTTTTTATTTGATCCCTGTTATATAAAGAGATAAGAGTTTGTTTTAGTCCATCATTATGGCTGTTGCAGATAATTTAAAGACCAGATAAACTCGCTGTTTTCCTGAGACAATGTACTGAAACTACAACATGATGAAAAGAAACCGAAATGTTGAGTTCAAATAAACATATACAAGTTATCCAAGCTGTAAACCAGTAAGTGTCATCTTACAAGTTTATGAAAATCTTAGAAAAACACCAATAAACGTGTAAAAATACATCTCAAAGGCTAAGGGATGCAGGCCACTTGAAATGCATATGGTTTAACTTTTTTTTTTATCCTTTTAAATAAGTATCTGACAATGATGATAATCAGCTTCCTCACCTCTAAATGATCTGCTTAATCAATTTGTCATTACTCATTATAGCAAATGTCTTGCTCAAAACAAACCAGAGCACTTAAAAATGGTGTTTTATAACAAGTGTAGCTGAAAAACTAAACAATAATCTGAAAGCCGATTAGGGATAAGTACATTTTAATGATCTTCAAATAAGAACCACTGTTTACACTATCCTTAACATAATATCAAGTAATGCTACATCCCCATTTTCACACAAAAAAACAAGCAAGTTTCGTCAAATTATTACGAATGACAAAATTTGCCTGCAATAGAAAGAGGTGGCTATCGGAATCAAGGCGCAGAATGGTGTTAGAAAATTAAGAGTTTCAAAACTGCAAATGAGTTTTGTGTGATACGCTTTCTACATCTGCAGTGCTTTTAATGGGAAGCCAGAGCAAATGCTGGAGTGAAAGGAGTTTCCTCTGACTAATGCAGCAATGCCCCTCCCCCACAAGTTGCTGCAAAAATACCAGTCAGCTGGCTCAAAGGCAAAGAACACTCTTCACTCACATAAAACAACGTCAACATATTTCTGATTGCAACAAACAGTGTGGAAGCTACAGGAGCACCACTCTTATTAAATTAATGCTATTTGCACTTTGCAAAATGAGAAGAACATGAATATTAAGCAAGTGACTGGATGCTCTACCTGAGCAGATAGCCTGACTAATTCTTACCTTTTACACTCCAACAAAACAGCAAAAGTTAAAAACCAGCAGAAGCAAACACAATTTTTTAATATAGATGTTTTATATACATTTCTTGCCAACATCTGTGTTTGAACATAAAAATAAGAATTATTAAATCTCAGAGAAAAGCTCACTATATCTCTTATACTTGATGTCTACTAACTAATACAGCATTGGGAACAATTGTTCACTTTTGAAATAAAAGCAATTAGATACCACGATACTCGTGCACCTGACAAAGTATTACATAAAAATCTCATAAATGTTGTTTTAGTTGTGGCAAAATTGAAACTCTACCGCAGCAACCAACCAGTGGTAAAGTGAAAACGTAAATAAATTAAAATATGAATTGTGGTTGTATTATTAATTCTTTTTTTTTATGTGTGACATCTTTCTTTATTGTGAGATTTTTAGTTTTGTCGCGTTCAGCCAATCTCCATCTACATCAAGATTATACTCTCTTATCAGGAATGTTAAAGGTATTTTGAATCTAAAGAAGAAAAACAGTTTTGTTCTTATGTTTTTCCACCTGTAACATTACATGAGCTTTAAAAAAAAACAGCGTGGCAGTGATTGCTAAGCATTTAATTTGATTTTCAAGAAAAGTGAGGGAGGGGGAAACACTCTCAATGCAAACAAAGAGGGAATCAGAGATTTTAAACTTCAAGCGGAGATTGAGGAGCGTCCGTTCAGAGGCCAGAAAGTTCTCAAGCATGGTGGCTAACAAAGTTAATAAATTACGAATTAATAGGTAAGATAACAGGCTTAGCTTTCACAACAACTAATAACAACAGGCGATGGGTAGAAAAGTTACAGCTGTGCTTTATATGATAAGAGATTGAAGCTGATAAGCAGCACGGCGGTGGTTTAAAAACACAAAGTTCTGTGGTTTTCTCTTTAAGTTTCCTGCGCCTGTTGCTAGTGAGCTATGCTAGCTGGAAGCTAAGCCGCAACTTGACAAAAAGAAATAAAAAATAAAGAAATACAACAAACTAGCGTCGGCTGGGAAGGAGGGTGACTGTTAGAATCACATTGTTTGTTGTTGTTGTGTGCCGTGAAAACAGTAATACGTAGTAATAAGAGTGATTATGGATATAACTCGTGCTGCTCGGCTAACATAGCGGACTGGAGGCTGGGACGCCGCAGCAACAGAACATTTGTTACTTTGTCTCCGGAGCAGCCGCGGACCGAGAAACTTTTTCAACAAGTTAAGAGACGACATTATAAAACTTTACAGCGGACATGCGAAGGCAACGCTTTCACAGCGAACAAAATGTTCAGATTCAACAACCAAACACCAGGGGGGGGGAGGAAGAAAAGTTAACTTTCCCATCGCCACCTCCATTCCGGGGACACAAGCTTTGCATGCAGCACGGCAGTGGGGGGAGAATGGATTGGAAAGGAAGAAAGGGGGGGGAAAAGAAAGCTCCACTTACCTGGCCGAAACAGCAGAGCAAGTAAAACCATCGTGAAGGCTAAACAGTACCAAAGCTGCCGCTTAGCCGTGATTTGAGGTCCGCTTCTCCCCATGCCAATCCATTCAGTTAGAATGGAGTTCCTCGACTGCTTCTCATCGACGCTGCGGCTGCGGGAAATCAGACAAAAATTCGTCTTCCTTCCCAAGCGCTGTCATTCAAAAAGGGGCCCCTGTCTTTAGGGCGGCTCTACGAGGGAGGGGTCTGAAGCGTAGACTGGGCCCAGAGGTGATTGCTGGCCAATGAAAGACTAATTATTCGCTAACCACTTGATATTTACATGCAGTAATTACTGGGGGATGAAGACATTGGAAAAGTGGTTTGAACTACAGTGAGGAGGACGGTGTGAAATTATAATTGATACGAATTAAATGCAATCAATTCTGATGGTGATAAATGTTACACAGCTTCATTTTATTTGTACATGTGCTCTTTGGATTTTTTTTTTTTTTTTCTATATTAGATTTTCCTGGAGGCTGAAAAATTGGGTCTGCTGCTGAGCAAAAGGGGGTGTGAATCACTTTAACCTACTTAACAATCTTTATTAAAGTGTCATTTCATGAACCATTAAACCCCTGTTAACTTTGTAGTTACTACACTTTTCTCAAGCAGCCACACATTCTGCTTATGCCTTGAGCCGGCTCTGTTCTCAGGTGTCATCCCACCCCCCCTCTAACCCCAGAACGTGATGACTTAAGACCCGTTTTTTTGGCTCTCCCTCCAAAACCCTTCCACCAAAAACCAATGTGAGTTTTAAGCATCAGCAGGATTTTGTCCCCTGTTGTTTTCTCACACCACACTCTCAGCTAAAGTTTGGGGTTGGACTGCCAGTTGTGAATGCGAAATTCCAAACATAGCTGTCTTAATTTGGATCGGGAAACCATTTAAGGTTCAGAGTACAGTCTCTACCGAAGATTTTCTCCCTGTAAATATCGGCACATTATGAAATTTTCCATTACTTTTCCAGTTAGCAGCTTGTATGTTACTCTTTCCCTATGTGGCCAACTTTCCATCTTCCTCACTCCTTCAGCGACACTCTGTCTTTCATTTGCACAGCTGCTGTGAGGCTGAGCCATCTGTGAGGCACACAAACCCACCAGATTTCAGTCTTTTTTTTTTTTTGCTTGAGATGCATTGTGGGTCTTTTTGTGCCATTCAAGCAAAAAGAAAAAAAAAAAAAACCTGCAAGCCGATTACTGCATAAACTTATTCACTTGACTTAAACTTTGTCAAATATCTGTTGCTTGAATCTGGAGCTCATGATTTGCTTGTGTGCAGCCGGGCCATTTGGATTGTAGTTTTAGGTCGTCTTCTGTGCCTTCGCCCGGATTGCATGAGAGAGAAGTGAACCCAGACGGTTACTGGATCACTGGGTTTTCTGTACACATGCAGGAGGCTCCTTCAGCCATACAATTGTGAGATTCAGGTGGCTCGACAGACCTGTGAAAGGTCCTTACAAGCTTATGTTGAAGTGGGTCCAATATGTCCAGCAGGTATAGATGGGGTGTGCAAGTCTCCATTTTCAGCAACAAATGTCTTATTAAAGCTACATAATGCTATATATAGAAAATTCCCAGGACATTTCTGAGATTAGTTCTGTTAAAACATTTGAAAACTTACCTGCCGCACATAGAGTTTCTTACATCGTCATTTTCACAAAAATACAGAATAGTTGAATTCAGAGGTTAATGTTAGCCATTAGTCTGAGAGGAGCTGAGATTTAAGTGAATGTCTAATGCTCTAAAACAAAGCTACTCTCAAGCACATCAAATTTGGTTTATACAAAATTTCAAGAAACTTTATGTCTCCATTCCCATGGAGTGTGTGTATACTTTTTAAAATATGTCTTGAAATTAACCTTTGGTCAATGGCTTTGTTATAGTCAGGACCACATAACACAAAATCAAACCAAAACTGAGACTTTACAGGAGATAAGATAAAGTCAAAGATCGAAACCAACGTGACACAATTTTCAAGAACATTGGTGTGATTATATCAACGTAGTAATTGCTGCAAAAACTAAAAGAAATTCAGAATTTTTCAAATTGTCTGAGTTGAAAACTTGCATTTGAGTGGAGCTGCAAAGTTCAAACTAAGTTGTTGGGAAAAAGGAAAATAAATGGATGTTGCAGCTGTGCTCTTGACTAGTCTTGAGAGTAAAATTTGAAGACAAGACCAGAATGATTGATTTAGTTGAAACTGGAACATGTTTCTAACCAGGACATTAGAAATATGGAGTAAAAAGCCAAAAAAT
This sequence comes from Poecilia reticulata, assembly GCF_904066995.2. Lineage (NCBI taxonomy): Eukaryota > Metazoa > Chordata > Actinopteri > Cyprinodontiformes > Poeciliidae > Poecilia > Poecilia reticulata. Next base: position 22,089,237 of record NC_088833.1, read on the forward strand.
ATGTTACCCATGTTCATTTGCCAGTAGATACATTAGTGATACACCATAGTCAATGGTTTCTCTGCAAATAACATGGTGACAGTTTATAAACTTCTGAGACGTGTATTTTAGAATAGAGCAATTTTAAGATTGAAAAAGATGCTTTTGTCATTTCCCTCTCAGGCTATATCTGAACTTCAGCATCCAAATTCAGCTACTCCGGATTTATACTAAATGAAAACGCCATTCATTGCTCTTAACCTGTTAGCAAAAAACCTCACTTCAAAAATCTTTCTCTTCTATGGCCAGCCTCAGACTGGACCTGCTGTATCAATCTTAACCCGCCCCCTAGGGGATCTACCTTACTCTGTTTATTCAGCTAATTTTGAGGCTTGCTTACTTTGATCTGCTTTGAGGTTTATTTTCACCCATGCCCCTCTCCTCCTAAAAGGTATAAGGTCATAATTTCCTCAGTGATTGCCTGTGGACAGAGCACTAACACAGATTTGTGTTGTTTCGCAGCAAATAAAAACGTATTTTCTCACCTGCTATCATGTGTGTCTTCAGAACCACAATGGGACATTTTCTGGGAAAGGAAGCACATTGTGTACCTGAGTTTATATGATTAGAAATAAATACCTCTGGGTAGACAAAACAAGTTAAACATGTGTTGAATAAAAAAAAATAGATAAAAAAATGTGAAGGCAAAATATTTAAGGCTGTAGTTTTTACCCAATAAGCTGCTTTTTACTGAACAAGCTGATGTTCCACACTGCAGCACCAATGGCCACTGAAGCAAACAGTGAATTGATCCAGGTGGATGGTAAGGATGAATTCAGCACATGAAAGGAACCGCCTGTCAAGCTTGATGTGTGGAGAAAGAGGTCTTTCTTCTTTTCTTTCCTTATGAGCGGATTGCATTGCATGCCAGCCTATATGTATCACTAAAGCTAAAACAAGTGGGAAGGAGAGCAAGAGCAGGTGGATGGTTATCAGATAAAAAAAAAAAAAGTTATAATAATAATTTTAAAAAAACTGGTTTGGTCTCTTAATCTTAATGGAAAGACCAGAAAAACCAAAAGGACAGGTTCTCCTCAAAGAAGAAGGAAGGCTTGGGCAAACACTAGATATGTTTGAAGTAGAAAGGAGCTAAAAGTAACACCACATTGTTAAAAGACGGGACGTGGAGAACGGCAAGCACAGCCAAAGGAGAGCGGGGAAGAAAGAATGGTGGGGATGGGGGGAAGGGACGTGGAAAAGAGAGAGAGAGAGAAAGAGAAAAGAAGGGAGTGAGGGATTAGGTTTCCTCTGACAGTGTGTCTGGGCAACTCCACATGTTCCTCATTAAGGTCCTCACACTGTGGGACCAGCTCCACACCAGGATGCTTGTTTTTGTTATTAGGCTCAACTTGCTGTGGTCTTGTGGAAGTCCCCAAAAACGAGACCATAACAGAACCGTCTTAATAGCTCACTGTCTACAGAAATGAAAGGAAAATGTTTAAAGAAAACAAATGACTGAGCTGATTTCTCACCGTGACAAGTGTTCACATTATGCACCTTTTACCCCAACTTTTACTCTCTTAAAAAAAAAAAAAAAATCATCCATTCGGTTACAAGCAGACACAGTAACATGGTAAAGATCATTTCACTTTGGTGGCGCAGGGGCAAAGCACAACTCATGTAGTGAGGCCTTAGTCCTCATGCTGGTGGTCGCAGGCTCGATTCCCGCCCTGGTGACGTTTGCTGCATGTCTTCCTCCTCTTTCCTGTCAAACTACTTTCAAATAAAGGCCACTAGAGCCAACAAAACCTTTAAAGAAAGATCACTTCATTTTTATCCTGGGAATGTATTGTTTGAAATGAATAAGAATACGGTACAGGAGCAGGAAGCTACTTATGTTCCATTCCTCTGATTTTCCTTTAATTTCACGGCCATCTAGATTTGTCAACTGAGACACGTATCATGTTTCTGCCAGTGGCTGATAGCATCAGCGATTGGAATCAGGGAGCAGCATGCTCCCTCTGTGGCCTCTGCAAAAACCACGCTGCAGCCATGTAAGAGACACACTTATTGAATTTTACACAGGAACCAGAGCAAATTGGCTGTTTTTGCTCTGTTTTTTTGTTTTGTTTTGTTTGTTGTTTTAGGGCCCCTGTCTGAAATGAAGCGGCTTATGGCGCAGAATAAGACAGAGATCTAGAAACAGGAGTGTGCCTGGTTAAGGCCGCTCGCTGTGAAAGGGGATCTGTTATCTGTGCAGAGATAAGGGAAACTGTGGTGTGAGTGTATATGAGGCAGAGCTGATAGCATCTTCACTCAAGGATCCCACTTACGGCTCTCTGATTGATAGCTGACAGCACACACTAGGATGCTTTTAGAGTGTTTTTGTAGGTAAACCAAGGGTAGTATCGGGACGCAGGCATCTGTTAACTGTGTTCTTTTGGATCTCTTGCCCTTGGTTAAACGCATGCTTGTCATCCTCATAAGAGAGTGTTTGGCATTCCTGAATGTAAGCAAAAATCTGATGAATTTTTACATGTAACTTCAAAATAACTTCACTAGTGATAAACAGTTTTTTAGGGGGGGTTTCACAAAAGAGAAATGTTGCCAGGGCTTCATGCCCCATGCTCATGAATAGACAGTCCACTGACAGGTGACCCCAGCGCTGAGGTCAGAGGGTCATCCCCCCCTGATGAGGGATGATGAGTAAAATAAATGGAGAGCAGCACACAGAGGGACTTCTGATGTCCTCAGCCTAAAGGGAGAGAGTTCAGGGCCATTTGACCTCTGACCCACACCCTGCTTACATGATTGTGACTGCGTATGCGTGTGTATGGGAGAGTGTGTTTAGGGTTAAAGATCTCCACCATCTCAGGTTTTGCTCATTATTATTCTACTGTGTTTTCTTTTCCTGTTTCTTCAGCAAGCAGGAAAACACTTCAAGGTGGTTTCGACAAGCAGCCCATCAGGCGTATTCCAAAACACAACTTTGTTTGAACAAGTCTTGTCTCTCTCCTGTCAGCTCTCCTCACCGTCAGAACTCAAGATGCTTGCATGCCTCTGAACATGTCGGCTCTGCACTCATTTACTGACTGTTAGAGTTAATGTAAAAAATGTATCACATTTGTCCGTGGTGTTTCAAAGCAGCTATTAATCCCTTATATGTATTGTATAAATATAATTGGGTTTAAGTGGCTCTGTGCATTTTATATAAGTTAAGTCAGTGGTGTTTTGCTGTTAAATGTTAGATGCCAATCCTCTTTGGTAGTTTTGCAGTTTTGTCGATTTGTATATGACTTTTTTTTTTAAATAGAAAATGGAGATGTTTGCTAACGGGATCTATAAGTCAGTTTGCAGCTCTTGGTCAGTTGTGCCCTTTTTCAGTTTGCAGCCTGCCCACGTCCATTTTCTATCCATAAACAAACTCTTTTATGCCCATCACTTTAACCACTACACAATTTGTTTATTGTAATCAAGCATTTTCATGAATTATGGCAATATAAGGCCACTGTAGTAATAGGTAAACTGTATTAAGCTCTATTTTCATATCAATTTAATTCTAACAAAGAAAAACTGAGTGGCCTCCTGTTTGTGGATACCATTAGACTCATATAACTATATTTTCTCACAGCAAACAATGATCACACATTTAAAAAAGAATTTGCTCAAGTTATTATTATTATTTTTTTAAAAACACGTTTTAGGGTAACACTCCTCCTGGTGAGTGCAAATAATACATAATCGGATATGAAACATCCAGCGGCAGATGGCTACATTTTCTACCTAAATTAGTTATGTTTGACCAAAACTGTAAAGTCATTTTGTGATACTCAGTCATTTCAGGTAAAGGAGGAAAATGAACAGCACCCTTAGTTCGCTTCTGCCAAAGGGACATTTGTATCCATATGCTCCTGAGCAACCAACAAGACGAAGCAGGTACAGCCGACCACCACCTGTCCACGGATTATACTGATGAATATGGCTCCACGTTATTTGTGGAAAATGTTCCCATTTGCAGATTTTTCTTCTAGAGCTTAGTACTGGAAAGAAAATGCATCTTGTAAAGTCGTGACCAAGGTGCAATGCTGCTTGACATGCAACTGGCTAGCATTTGCAAAACAGTCAATCCGGGAGTCAGTCAATCTAATATTCCTTGCCGCTGATTGGCTCTATTCCCAAAAGTGGAGATTAGCAAGACCGAGGACTTTAGTTTTTTCTCTCTCCTTCTCTTTTTTATTAGTACTGCATTCCTCTCATTCATATAACAACAGGCTAGATTGCTTGCTGTCTCATTCTGGGCAACTTTCTGCTCCAAATGAGCCTGTTGCAGTTCCATGATTTGAAATAAGAAGTTGGGTTCGATTTAAAAATTCAGTTGCAGTGTCAGTGTGAACGAAACCAAATGGAGGTGTGAAAATGTTCAGCATTTCTCACTCAATTAAACCAAAATATCCTGTACTGTCGAGGCGTGAAAGTACCAGAGAACCGCAGTGACAGTGACCAAGACCGAAGCGCGGTTAGAGAAGAGTGGCACCTTGGGAGTCACCATGTTTCCATGACAGCTATTGTTTAAAGGCTTTTGCACACTTTTTTATTATCAGGAGTGCCAATTAGAGTGGATGGTGCTGTAAGTCTCTTTACAATTACAACTCTACGTTTGCTTTTGATTTCACAAAAGAATAAGCAATTCGCTTATTCTGCAATGAATTAATGTGCATAAAAATCCCCATTTATTCTGCCCCTGTGGTTCTTATTTTTCCATAAACACCCCTTTGCACATTCAGTGCATTGACTTCTATACCCAAATCTTATGCTAGAGTTGTGTCAAAGTCCTCCTTTAGTCGGCAACTGTTGGTCTCCTATTGTTTTTACCCTTCCCCCCCTGGACAACTGTCCTGAACCAGGAATAGATGGGTGCCAGTGACAGAGACAAGTGTAAGTATGACCTTTTTTTTTATAGCACATTATCACTCAAAATTCTGACCTCTTCCACATGTAAAACCAATATGAGGTTGGAGGAAAGTGAAGACATTCAATTTACTAGTGTAGTATATCCTGAGCAAAACTCAGCGAGGTGCTGGAAAAGTCGTTCTGTTTCCAGTCCGCTTTCCATCGCAGCAGATGTTTCCCACATTCCCAGCACACGAGCCGCTCCTTTTATTGTGATACAGAGTCATGCGTATTGGAATTCAGCCCAAACACAACAATCTTATCAACACTTTGTCACGTCATAAAACATATTAAATTCACTGCAGCCGCGGATTATGTACTCCAACAATGGCAATGAATGGCCTTTTTATATTAAGAAATTATTGCTCTATACCGCAGAATTATCTCCAAATCTTAATTAGCAGCCTCAGGTGAGAAGCAATCTGGAAACATTATGAGTCATACCAGTGAGAAGCACAAAAAAAAGAAGAAAAAAAACCCAGAAAGAAGAAGCTTACCTTGGATAGGTTTTTGAGCTGTAGGGACTTTTCTGACAAGCGCTCGAAATGGCAGCCACCCTTTAACCCTCGCTCCCCCTACAACTTCAGCTGGCCAACTAAGAACCCGGGCAACTAGCAGGGGCAGATAGCCATTTGGAATCGAGGCATATGACAACAGCTGTCCATTTCACGATTCGGCACTTTGATTAGAGTTAGATGATAGTGAGCTATGTGGCCTGATTCCTAAATATCTGGGCAGGGCATTTCTGAGAAGAGAAAGCAAAGTGAGACCATCTAATGGAAAAAAAAAGCACTAAAGCACAATCACATGCTGTCAAAACCACAAATCCTTTCTTTAATACAGTTACATCATCTAGCAGAAGTAAATTCAAGAAGAAAATTCAAGTGTTTATTGGGGTTGTGTGGGACTGAACGACGCAACGTGGCGCATAATGGTGAAGTTGATTGATGAGGACAAATGCTTATCGGATACTTTTTAAAAATAAAAATCTAAAAACAGCTTGTCAGCTATATCTATTCTATAAAAATACTTTTCATTGCATTCAAATCCAACTGGAGGTTTTCTGTATGCCAGTGTTGCATATTGAGTGACTAAATGTTTTGTCCATTATTGTGCAGAACAGCTAAAGCAATTGAAGAAAACCTGCTAAAATAGCTGGATTGAGAATATCTGTCACGTCTTCTGAATCTTCGCTGGACCAATCTAACAATTGCAACTATTATGCACTTTTTGTTGCTATCTGTGTATATCACAAAATCCCATTAAAACAGAATTAGATTTGTCTGTAAATACACAAAAGTGAAACATTTCTCTTACTTTTGGAAGGTAATGTAGAATTGCACAATTCAAAGACATTGGCAGTCTTTAATCAAGCACACAGAACTTAGAAAAAAACAAAAAACTATTCACTAAGATGACATAGGCGAACCAACTTCTGGACCTGCGTTGGCTCAATTTTGTCCACTACAAAATGCACTGCTTAGAACCCGCACCCAGTTTTCCTCAAATCTCCCATCTCCTTTGGCTCTGCTTTTGGTATTTGAACACCTGAGAAACTGCAGCGAGTGCTTGGAAACAATCAACAAAACAGAATACAGTCACAGCTTCATCTGCATCCAACTCTTTCATGTGGCATCACTGTTAAAATATAATATGTGCAGAATTTGCAAACATGAGGGATCATGCCCCTTAATGTCTGCTGGGGTTATCAGTTCGGTTCTGCAAACAGGCCGGGGTAGAAAGCGAATGTGATTTGCCATGCCGTCTTAGTGTGCTTGCTTCAGGATATAAGCATGCATTCGCCGTGATTTATAGACATGGAGCCGTCAGCCACAAAGCCCCAGGCTGAAGCAGACAGAGGGAGTTAGCAAAACAACAGCACTTAATTCAAGTCTGACTAAGTTTTGTGCAGAACTTCCATACGGACCGTTTTATCGAACCTCTGAGATTAAATTACTTGTTTTGTTGTTGTTTATTTGTTACCCCTGCTGTAAATTGTATTATGTAAGCTCACAAATTTTACATTAGCAAAGGTGAAAGAAAAAAAAAACAACAAAAAAAACATAATATCTGCCTCAGTCTACTTTACGTAATAACTCTCTGTGCTGCCTTCTGCTTCGCCCAAACGGCACGGATATTTGTCTTTGTGAGTTTTCCCTGGGAAAAAATGTGTCGGAAACAGATGTGATTTTCCAATAAGTGATTCTTAATCCGGCATGCTTTTTTTTTTTAAGTTGTGAACTTGTGAAATCCCTCATTGTCTGCACAAGATTCTTGCTGTGCTGTTCTTTCCTCACTCCCAGAGCCTGCTCGATCCAATCTTTTTAGGCTGGCAGCTGTTCACACAGACAGCTGCGCTGGCCATTCATCGTAGCAGAGAGGCAATTAAAAAAAATAAAAAAAATAAAGCCAGTCTTGTGTTTTAGTTTATCCACCACTATTCCAGCACATAATCCTCTCATGCATCAATAATCTTCTATGTATACACATGCCAAGTCTTTCACAAGCATCCATACGTGTTCGTAAACAGTCAAATTAAGAATGAGAAGGACAAATATTTTCTTTTTTTTCTTTTTTGAGTTGATAAAACCCCTAAATAATAGAGACACGGCAAGGATATATTTGAGGCATTATTGAGGCCAGGGCCAACTAGGAGCCATGTAATCTCCCAGACTTACTGGTCCACAGATTTTTTCCATATCTTCTTCACTGGAGGTATGTGGCCACACAAAGTCTGACTGGCGTCGCTGTGGCATTCAGCACAGGGTTAAATCGAGCCGAGGCCACGCTTTTGTGCCACGGGCGCCGATGCATTCTTATACGCCCGTACGCACGTAAAAAGCAGGCATTCATTCGACAGCTCGCATACCCACTTGTGCTTCTGTCTCCCAAAATGTGCGCACAAACACCCGGCGTTTCGGGCCTCCAGTTGTTCCCTCCTCTCACAGCACACAGCAGGTGTGAGGTGTAGCTGGATGGTAAAAGCTGGGCGATGCGCGGTCTGCAGAAGAGCTCTTCTATTGTTTGTAACGTGGGTGCACTTTTGGAATTGCTTTGGAAAATTATATGGGATTAAGCTTTTGGCTGCACACTTCAGCTTTTGATCCGGTGTAGCTCATACAGTTGTTATTTAGGGAATATGATTAAATTAGATTTGACAGGTGCTACAAATCCGATTTCTGTTGGTTGTAGTTTTTATGTAAACTTTCGTAACTTTTTCACTCTTTGAACGGCTGGAGTTGCATGCAGGTTTCAGATCTCATCGTTGTTTCACAAAGTTCAGTACAAAGACAAAGGTAAACTGAGTAAATGCAGCTTGCAGCTTTGACCGTAGGCAATGTGAAAAAGTAACAGCTACTTTTAATAAGTGATTGAGAAACCCTATAGGTGGAAAGAACCGCCAACAAGCATTTGTTGGCCAAGGAGTCTTTTACATTGCTGTGATTTTGAAAAATGTACTTATATTTATAGTTTGAGTTTTTTAACCAAAGTATTTGACCTGACTGTTTAGGTATTTTGTTAATAAATTCTTATATTTTGGGGAGACGTTGAGTGTTTATTCTGTATAATTTCTATTTGCAGGGGGAACATCAGTGTCCAAACTTATTGCTTCATCTATTGTTCTACCTCAGCAGACAGGTGTTCATAACAAAATAAAACTATTTGACCTTTATGTGCTAATAATCAGGTGGTGCCTGAACTTGGTAATTTTCATATATAAACTTTGTTAATGATTGCTTTGGGCACGTATTGTTAGTCATTCTTAGCCAAATCAAACTTATTATCAGTACAATAACGTGCAGGTTTGTCAGACAAATGTCCTGTTTCACATCTTCAAAGTAACAAACTGATTCTCCTTTAGTATTTTCTGGTGAAATCAGAACACCCATCCTTAAAGAGTGGGAGTTTTATTTTGCTGCTGATACGATGTTCTTTTTCCGCACGTTAGTAGTTTCACCATAATGAAAAAAATAATAATAATAAAAAACAACTAAAACTGCTGATCATCATATCAATTTAAGCAAAGTGATTGGTTTTCAACTGCTTAAAAAATCTCAGGGGTACAAAACCAATACATCTATGGAGCATAAGCAGTATCTCAAAGTCATGAGCATAAAAATAATAGATGAGTCCTCCACTCATTCTAAATCTTACCAGACCCCCTGCCAGACATAAAATCCACCTGATTTATTTTCACTGGATGGTGAAGAGAGAGAGAGAGAGAGAGAGAGAGAGAGAGAGAGAGAGAGAGAGAGAGAGAGAGAGACACAGACAGAGCATCCGGACAGGAAATGGGAAGCTGCAACAGCTGTGGAGCAAATAGTTTCAAACTTCCTATATTGTTGGAAGACAGGAAGTGTTGACCATATGATGTGGTGATTTCTGACTTCCCTTGGAGTCATGTCTAATTAGTCCTGGATGTAAAGGGGTCCACCATCTTCCCTGGCTATGCACATGCTCAAAAACACACTGCCTGCCATATGTGTAAGGCAGCACTCAAAAGTACACTGGAGAGGAGACTTTACAGCTATCAGCCACAAATCCTTAGGTGGAAAAGAGGATTCACTCTCTTTTTGTTTTGTTCCACTCCACCGTTTCATCCTCCCTCATCATCCCCCTACTCCTCGTTTCTGTGTTTTTTTTCTTCTTTTTTTCTTGTTCTTGAGATGTATGGAGTAATACTTGAGAAGGTCCTAAATGCTTTTGCAACTGCCTGGGCTCACGTACTGGGAAAAGTCAGGGCAGGGGCCATGGAGCTTCAGAGCTTGATCATTCCTCAACCTCCCTCTGCTGATGGAGAGAAGAAGAAGAAGCATGGGGGAGGGATGATGCAAACACAGATGGACAAACAAAACCCGGGGAAGTCAAAACTGAAGCAGATGTGGGGATAGCAGCAGACAGATGGGCAGGTAAAGAACGTCAGAAGAAGAAAAGAAAAAAAAACATTCACCTCTCTTCATTCGCTCGCTCTACTCCAACACCTGGGAGTATTTGCCCAGTGACAGCCGAGGCACCAGCAAAAGGGATTTACAAAAAAATAAAAAAAATCAAGAAAAGAACAAAAAAAGAGGGGGAAAAAAAAGACTTAAATGACATCACAGAGTATTAGACTGGGGGTGGGTCTAATGAGGGCCCGTTTTGGCCTGGTCGGTAGGAAAGTGCAGGAAACTGAAGCAGAGGCAATTTGAGAAGCCGAGGCCTCCGTCTGCAGCTGTGCGCTCGCTTTTCCTCGTCCAGCTACACAGCTGCACTGCTGAAAATGCTGCAAGTATTTACCCATGACCTCTCCTCTACTTCTTAGTCAGCGGCATGTTTATTTGACGCGTACATGAAAAGGCAAATAATTCAGAAATTCGCTAAATGCATCACTGCTTTACTACAAAAAAATAAATAAATAAAAAAAGCGCCAACTTGTGGCAGATATTGTTTTAAGCGTTGACTCCTATAAAGGCTTGGGGTCTGTAACAAAGTTGTTACAGTGAAGTGACATGGTCAGGACTCAACAAACAATTCACAAAACTAGTCTTATTGCAACTGCGGGGGAGTGTGTGTGCTATTGTGTTAAAGACAGATGATTTATCCCCCAGCATTCTTCTGCTGCCAGATTGCAAACAGCTTTCTCCTTTGAAAGGCTGTGCAGCGGCGCAGCATCACAGTGCAGCAATTATTTTAGCAGACGCCTCAATTACAACCCACTGATACCCTTAAAGTCAGAGAGGTGCTCAGGAATGCTCCTGTCTGTGGGGCGACCGCTTAGCATCAGCGCACGGCACCATCAGCTCCTGGTTCCCCACGGAGAGATGAGTTGGAGGGATGGTGGGGGCGGGGGGGCGGCTGTGTGTTTGCAGATCCAACCCGAGGAGGAGGAGGAGGAGAGGGAGGAAGTGAGGCGGAGGAGGCGAGGGGTTTGGGTAATATGTGGCACCACTCTGGGAGCTGAGCCCTCCGCCACGGCACTTTTGTTGCCAGATCACATCCAGATGTGGCAAGTGTGTCCAAACAGGAATGGCTGTGTGAAGGCAATTTTCAGCAATTTGTCAGACTTTAGAGAAGCCCCCACCTCGCTCCACCCACCTATACCCTCCACCCGCCAGCCCCCTCCGTCTTACCCGTGTCTCCTGAAAGACATATACAAACGTTGGAGGAGCAGGGCAATCATTGCAGACAGGCTCCCACGAAGGCTGCTGCACATTGTGCCTCCAGCGCAGTCGTGATGAGAGATATACAGTACAGACTGAGGAGAAAAAAGGGGGCAAGACAGGGCTTGTAGCACTGACAAATAACCACCCACCTAACTTTCATGCATAAGCTTTCCTGGCTCTTCTGATCAAATTTTATTTTTTTTTTACCATGGATGCCTTTGCTCTTTCCTTGTAGAGTCCAAATCCCTGACAACATTCACTCACCATAATCCATCATCCTTACTCTCCAAGGATAACCAAAGCAAAGTTGGAGATGAGTTGAGGAAAGGCAGTTAATCTCGCTGCAGACACGTCGTGTGGTGCAGGTTCACCATCAAGGTTTTGCACGTATTTGAGACCATCCTTTTTTCTTTTTTTTTTTACTTCTGGAGATGCAGTTCAATGCAGTGCGTTTTATTCATATTTTATCTGAAATGAAACTTAGTTCATTGGTGTGATGTAGAAGGAAAATGATGATGGAATGGCAAAACCTTTTTTTTCTGTAAGGAATATGATCGTCTGAAAGCTGCGTCATTAATTTGTATTTGTTGGTTTATTTTTGTACTGATCATATCCATTTTCTTGCCACTGTTAAACAAACTAAGCGAGCACAGCATAGCTAACGATCACCCTAAAAACAGATGCTCCACCTGAGCTTGGGGATTCCTGCAGATTGATGGAAAGACGTGTCCCGTTAGGTTTGAGGCTGTGACAAACCTTTTCCATTTTCAGGTGACGGTTTGAATATCGCATCTTGAGATGTTGACAGAATGGGATATTGTTTAGCAGTGCTTTAAACTTTATAACAGCGTTATTCCTTGACTTGTCTTTTGTGTTCCTTTGTCTTTATGATGTTGCTGTGATTTCTGAGGTTTATGCAGTACAGCTGCATGTATTCTGAGATTAAATTACACACAGATTAACAGTATTTAGTCATTGGGTGGCAGATGAGTTCTCAGTGTTATCAGAGTAAAAAGGTTTAGATTCAACTGCAAGCCAGTTTCTAAAAAAAAAAATGTTTTCAGTTCCTTCCACTTCAGGATTAAACACTGCTTTATGTTGGTCTACCATACAAAATCCAACTAAAACACATTGATTCTAGTGCTTGCAATGTGAGAAGATGTGCAACTTTCAAGGAATATAAATACTTTTGCATGGCTCTGTACACCTACTTTGTAAGGCTTTCTCTTACCAGCAATAGAGCATTATTATTATTATTTCTTTTTTTACATCAACAGAAGGTCCAAAGACGGAGCTCAATCCCCCTTTGCTTCCTCCATCCTCAGTCTTCATAAACTGCATAAACTTCTCGAGTAGAAACCCAAAAACCCCTGGAGTCCTGCTCCATTATTTTTGCCCCTTTTCAACAACCGCCGTTGCCCTTCACATGTTCGACAAGCACAAAGAAGTATGCCCTGATGTACGTCTACAACCGCACAAGATCTGGGTCATGAAGTATAAGAAACAGACAAACAAGCAAAGAATGAGCAAAAAAAAAAAAAAAAAAGAAAAAAGAAAGCACTGCTAACGATTAGTGCAATACCACAATCGCTGTTGGAGGTTAACATGCAATCATATGGTGTCAGTTTGGAGCTGTGACACCTGCGGATTCCTATTGGTGTTGTTATGGGGTTGAATCAGAAGTCTGTGTGAGGGATTTTTTTTTCTCCCCCTCGTTTTTAATGAATCCCACCCACCTAGTCAGCCCCCCCTCAGCCCCCCCACACCCCATTCCTTGAGTCACACTTTTGGAAGGCAACAAGTCTGTGCCATGGGACCAATGAAAGAGACAATTGTGGGAAGGTTTGCACAACGATTCTGCCAGTCATGTGTCTTGCTACTCCCCTCAAGAGCTCAAATTCACCGCTAGTGTCTGTTTTAATTTGTTGCCTCATTGCTCTGGAATCCCGGGAAAAGCTGCTGTTCATCTTCCCCAGAATATAGGTAGTCTTTTCTGGAAAGTTAGAGGTCGGCCGGGTTTGTCCAAATGCTGTGTGTTTGCTCACAAAACAGGAGAAGTTCAGGGCTTTGCATTTGATAACTACACCTGCTATAAAATCCACTTGTCTCAAAACTGTTCTTTTAGGGCAATCAGAGTTAAAATGAATACAAAAAGAGAATAAGAGCTTAGATTATATGAAAGTCTGCAGGGAAATCAATATGAAATGAGGCAGAAATCAAGTTGGTTTTGTAAACCACTAAAACTGTGAAGTTGTGTTTTTTTCTCTCCTTGATGAGTGAGTGCGTGTGTGTGTGTGTGTGTGTGCGTGTGTGTGTGTGTGTGTGTGTGTGTGTGTGTGCGTGTGTGTGTGTGTGTGTGTGTGTGTGTGTGTGTGTGTGTGTGCGTGTGTGTGCGTGTGTGCGTGTGTGTGTGTGTGTGCGTGTGTGTGTGTGTGTGCATGTGTGTCTGCCACTGGAGCTGAAAGATGGACAGCAGCACCGGAGTTCCCTCTTTTCTGGAATCTGTGTGGGTGTGACGCTGGTCGCACAAGGCTGCTTCACACTACTTTTTTTTGTAATATTCTGTATGTGCTGCTGTGGTTGTGTACGATAACTCTCGAGTTGTGTTTTTCAGATGGCTGCATGTTTATTTCATTGAGTCATGAAGGATTTTCTTTTTTTTTTGTTTTTTTTCCTGCTTTGTTTTTGAACGAGCTGCAGCGGTTGCGCTTGCATATGTGCAGCCCAGATGTGAGAGCGTTATCCGGAGTAATGGTCTGATGTCAGTGTGCGTGTGATCAGCATGCATCATTTGGCACCGTGGCAAAAAAAAAAAAAATCTGTTTGTTCAAAGAATATTTTATCTGCGTGTGTTCTTCTGCGTGCGCACATTCAGTTTCTCTTTGATTTACTTTTTTTTTTTATTCTCAGCGTGTAAAACGTGTAAGCGCACGTCGGTGTCATGTGCTTCCTTGTTTTTATATAGTCATGTTATTAAATTATGTCGGCATTAACGTATGCATGCAACCTTGGCGGCATGTGTGTGAGAGAGTATGCATGGGGGAATGCGCATTAGTCCTGTGTGTGTGTTTTTGTGTGCAGACGTGTAGCAGCTGCTGGACACCACCTGTGGTTGCTCCATCCCTGGGGCCTGCTGTGGCACCAAATAGTTCCTCTGGGATCCTGGGGATCCCAAAATGGTGGAGCAAATGCTGAACCACTCCCAGAATGGACAAACCTATATGATATACCTTTGGTGTTTATGTTATTTCCTTTTAATATAAGGAAAGCCTATATTTCCTTATGTTATTTGTCTTCTTTCTGCATTTTATGTTGTGTTTTGCTTTTATTTTTTCAGACAGATGTCTATCCACTTCTTCATTTTCTCCCACACAAATGCCCCATGCCCTGCAGGAACAGAAGAAGCTGGCGGTGCATTAAGAAAGAAACTCCATAAATGGACAAGCAGCACTGTTACTCTCAAGATCTTCAGTGGGTTTAAAAAAGACCCACACATTTGTTGCCGTATTTACGAGCTTCGGAATAATAAACTCAAGAGATGATAATCCTTTTTTCCAGCAGCAAGAAAGGGTTCGTTTGTCACAGTTTTCTCCATGGAATTGCAGATCAGTCTGTTTTTGATCAAATTACTTTGTTTACGCTCGGTCAACGTGGATATATTTAAACACAACGCATCTTTCTCCGTTCAGCTGATTTTTGATTTGCTGTTGTTAATAAAAAAAAATCACTTGGGTTGGCCCATCATCTTTTTATTAAATGATTACGTCATAACTTTTAGGGAGATAAAAAAAAAACAAGCAAGAGGCGCATGTTCAACGTTCACCTTACGACAAGACTGAAACAAAGCATTCGCTGCATCACATTTCTGTTGACTTCACATGTGTTTTGCAGCACGATATTCCATTTCAACTTATCATTTGTTGTTCCTCCGGTGCTGAAATGGCAGACAGGTTTTTGGGGGTGTATGTGTTTGTAATTTGGAAGTCCATGGTGGAGGTTATTGGTGTCACATCCCACAATGCACTGCTGAATTCCTTTAACATGTGGTTAGTCAGGAAAGGGGCGGTTGACCTATGCCTTCCCACGAGCCCCTTGGGAACAGCTTTGCGAGGTTTCTCCAGAAGTCTAGGATCAGCGCGCAGGCTGCTGCGCTGGTTTGTGACTGGAATTGTAATCATGTGATTTTCCTGAACGCTTCTTCGTTTTTCTTTTTTTTGGTGGGGAATTTTTAATTTTTTTCTTTCTTTCACAGCCATGCAGTATCTTATTTGTACCTCTTCCCCCACCCCCCCTCCCCTGTTCGGTGTCTGTTTTTGTCTTCTCGGTGTTTAACACGAGACTAACCCTGCACATGCAATCCATTACGCTTGGAGGAAAAAAGGAGAAAGTACAGGAAACCGAGGGTGAAACGTGTTGCTCTCCTCTCCCTCATTTCCTGTTTAAACAGATTTCTTCTCTCTATGCCTTCTAAAAGTCTGACTACCTATATTTTTACAGTCACTATATTTCTCACTACATTATGTAATATAATCAAATTGAACAATAAAATGAATGAATGATTTTTTTTTTCTTTTATCATTATTATTTCTGTGAGACGTCATTGACTTTGTTGAGCCAAGACTTTGTTGAAAAATGACAAAACTGGTGTGAGAGTGGCAGGAAGGTATCAAAATTATTTCTACATGTACAATTTGTTCAATTGCTTGTTAACACAAATAGTGAATAGGCCAATTCACTAAATTGCTCACTAACTAGAGCAAGTTGGTGAGGCTAACTTCTTGAATTTGATATTGAGCTCTCTGTGCTAAAGGCCTCTTCAGCCACCACATCTCAATGACAGAACACATTTTATGGATGCTAGGCAAAAAAATCTACAGCAAATCTGTAACCAAGTCATTAAAATGTTAAAATGCTATTCAGAGAACAAGCTCCAGTTCCACTCCATCTTTGGCATATTTTAGGTACTTGGCAAAATACAGAGAAATACTACAGAGAAAACATCAGGCAAAGCTGCTTTGCCTGATGTTTGGGTGCTTTTTTTTCCTTGGCTCTCGCTTCCAGGGTCGATGGCTTTGTTTCCTCCGACTGTGCTTGTTGTAAACAACTACAGCTCAGTTGATGTCCAGATAGAGTGTTGAAGAACAAAATCTCGATTGCGAAAACACTGTGAGGCATGCATCAGGTGCAGATCCAGATGTCCAGTCGCTGTCACTGATGCCTAAAGGCGTAAGGCGGCTGGAGAGGGGCTTTTAGGTCAGGGTCATGAGACGCATGTGTCGCAACTGCTTTATTGCGCCACAGAAAAAAGGGGTTGTGTTTTTGGCGATTAGCAGCTCCTCAGACTTTCCCTTATGGTGCAGATCATTGTGAGGAAGCGTTGAAAGGGTTGCAAGTAGAGGGGGCAGCGATGGAAGAAGTAGACAGCTGTGTAGGGGTGAATAGAAGGTTTCTTTGTGATGTACTGACAAAAAAAAAAAAAAAATCTGTGACCAATTATCTGTGTCTCTCTCTCTCTAAATGGGGAATTCTCGACCAGTTTGGGTGGCTTTGGGATTCATGAGGAGGAGTTGGGAGAGAGACCGAAGGGTTGAACGCAGTCATGGTGCTTGAGGGTAAGCCGATGTTTTGTTAGTTTCAGCCAATCTCTCTCATTTATATTTGAACCGTTCCCAAAGGAATTTCAATTCCTAGTGAGCAAAAACGGGATAAATCTAGGAAAATATTATTCATAAAATGAACTGCAAGCAGCTAAAGGTATAGAAATAGTGGGCTTACAGGAAAATAGCAATTTGTCCTACAACTGCTGGTATGTGTAGGTCTTCACTTCAACCCCAGCCCGCAGTATAAGCTTCCTATTTGTGTGGTTAGATTTCCAGCTATGTGAAAAGTGTGTCCTACAGAGAGTCGGAGAAAAGTGGTTAAGAGCAGGGAAGTTCAGGCCCAGGGATGGCTTGTAAGCCATGTGTTACGCATTAAAAGGCTAATTACAGTTTTTAAAGCACCGTGTTTACCACTGAGAAAAGCCTTGTTAGGTATATTTACTGTCTCCCCTGAAATTATTCATCCTTGACAAGCTCAATTAACATTATCATAATTACAAATGTGATTGCTGCTTAATCGCTCCAACTGCTGTTTCGCTGCCTTGAGTATCTGCAGCGGAAGTCAATAAGGCTCAAGTGGTCTTCCCTGACCATCCATCAGAAAGCAGGAGGCAGGAAGCAGGGAAGCACAGCTAACGGCAGGTTTTCCTGCCGCACTTGTAGTTCGATGCAAAATCCCACATGAAAGCATCATCAACTCTCCCCCTGACCAGCTGTGTTTTTGCATAAGCACAGAATGACCCCGTGGAAAACGTGATCTCCTGCTGTTCCACGTGGCTGTCAATAGCCATCACCTCGTTTGGTCTTCACCTGTAAAAGCAAAGATCTGACTAAACACACGCAGCTTCAGGAAGGGAGAGCAAATCAAGAGCAAAAGCACAAACGAGAACAGCAGGTTGCTTTGAGAGACAATGCATTATAAAACGCTGATTCTTTTAACAAAGCTAAAGAGTCGCAAAACTACTTTAGTGCCATCTGTTGTTAGCTGAAGTTGTTGAAAATGTTAACATTACAACCAAAAACTAACTTAATGTGATATTTATATTCAGCTCCTCGGAGTCGGTTCTTTCTAGAAACATCTTCAGCTGAAGCCTTTTGGTTGTTGCTTTTACCAGCTTTGCCCATTTATCTTTGCATAATTGGTCAACCTCAGTCAGACTGAATGGTGACTACCTGCTAACATTTTTTTTTTCACAGTTACACTTTAATTTAAATTATTCTGTTTTAGCTTTAACTGTTCACTCACTGTCTGTGTATTTTACTACTGAAAAAGGGAACTTTACCAAAACTATAGTGTTTTGAATGTAGGCCAAAATGTTTGCTCGTGGTTTCACCTGACCAGCGCACCCTCTCCCACATGTTTATTCCTTCCTCTACATGGCTTGTAGTAATCTGCAAGTTTTACTGCTTTCTTGTTCAATTGTTTTCTTTTTGTCCTTCTTCTTTATGTTCCATTTTTTAAAATGCATGTCTGGTTGTGTTTTTGGACAGATCCACTCACCCGAGTTGTGGATCTCTGCAGTTATTCCAAAGTTCCTCTCTGGATTATTAGTTTAAGTGGGTGAGCATCTCTTGGTGGGTTTGCAGCCTTGTCTTACTTTAACCACTTTTTTAAAATTATTTTTACATAACCCTGCTTTAAACTTCTTGACTGTGCCATGCCTGCCAGCTGCAGTGTTTACTGGTGTTTATGATGAAGTTTGCTCCCAAATATTCTGTAAGAAGCGCCTGAAACACAAAGAGAACAGCTGTTTCTATACTGAGATACCCACAGTGGACTATGCCCCATAACATTTACATGACATATGAAGACAATTTCTTGAACTAAATTGCATTTAATGGCATCAGGGTGAAGAGGGCTGAGTGCAAATTACAATTTTTATCTTTTTTTTTTTATTATTTGCAAAACTTTTTTTTAAAAATAAAATAAGAATACCTGTCCACCCTATCTTTTATGTGTTACTCTACTAAACACATAAAAGTCCAATAAAACAAACGAAAGTTTGAAAACATTCAAGAGATATAAACAAACTTCCAAAGCACAGTGAAATAATGGGAAGATGAGAAGTTTCTTCTATTTGCTACAGCAAAAAAAACCCATCTAAATCCACTATAATAACTCTTTTAACAAGTATAATACTTGTTAAAAGAGTCATAAAAATAGTATAAAAATACTGACCAAGAGCAGAAGTTAATAAGGGGGACACATCTCATGTGACTGCTTCAGGAATCGTTGGCGTTATACATGGTTTAAATCCCTCCAGTGCTGATAGATGCTTGGGTTGGTTTGCATTTGCATTAACTTCACACAGCTCTGATGTGGCTGCAAGCAAGTGAACACTAAACACTGACGCTGATGTTGGTGCGATGACATTAGGAGCTGTCTCCCATGAGTGCCTCATGCTGGTGGCTATTTGGATTACAGCTGTAGCAGTCGACTCTACTAGCAACAGAACATTTTGCGTTGCGTATACATCGGTAATTATAAAGTAAATTGTTCCAGAATTGGGTCCTGAAAATACATATTCGCACAGAATGTAATTAAAAGTGAAAGAGTTCCGTCTTGAAACTGTGGTGGCGTGAATTAAACAAGATGTCTGAACTCACTCTTGCCTTTAGCGAGCTGAATGAGAGAGAAATGTGACAAGTCGTAATCAATCAATCAGCGGGCGGCAGGAGGTTGGAATTGTTTTGCATTTCATCAGTTTGTTTCTTCCTGGGATTTTTCTTCCGTAAGCATACCAGCAGCTGAAAGAGGACCCACATTCTTTCAGCACAGACTCCTCCGTACCTCTTTTGTTCGAGGTTGGAGTTTGTTTGAGGAGCTTTCCTCGCATTGAGCTCTTTGTGTGTGAGACTTAGCTGGCTTCAGAAGGAGTGAGGTTCCAGTAACTGCTGGCTAAATTGGGCAAGTTTGGCACGTACGCATTGCTTCAGATCTTTGTGGCATTATCGACTAAAGTCTCACTCTTGAAGAACTTCAGATTAGCGTCACAAGCCGGCTTGTTTTGTTGCAGCTCATTTACAGCATGTGGTCACATTGTGCTGTCCTAAATGTCAAGCCAGTGTTGGCATGTGGGCAATTTTATTGGCTTTTCACAATTACCCGTGTCATGTGGTTTCTCTCAGACTGAACGTACACTGAAAACCTTCTGCGTTTGCAGAATGAAGAAGTCGCAGAAACCCTGATTAGAGATGTCTGACCTAAAGAGAAGAAGAGGCTGCCAGTAAAACTCAGACAAATCCTCTATTTACCTTGACTAACATCTGCTCCTCTACACCCCAACTCCTGGAAAAATGGGAGCCACACATTCCAGGCAGCGTACCCTACTTGGCAATGGTCTGCGTAATTGAAGACAAATTTTGGTGTGAGACACAGGGAGTGGATATTGTCAAGTATCCGGGTTGAGAAAACAACAGTGGAGTGGAGGTGGGGGTTTGGTGGGAGGTGTTGCATTCATCCACAGGTCATTGTTACAGTAAAGAAGGCGGCGGGGGGTGGGGGGGTGGGGGGGCAGGATGGTGTGGACACAATGAAACAGTAGGGTGAGCAGACTCTATCCCTCTCGGTGGGTTGTTCTCTGCAAGAATTTCACATTTAGTCTCTTTGAATAGTTTTAGTGGTGAATGTGGGGAGAATCTGAAGCTACCTGTGCATCAAACAGCTTCTGCCTACATGCATGCTGTCAGCCTGCCGCCCTCAGGGGGATGGGAGGGACGGACCCTGATGCAAAATTTGCTAAAGATTTAAAAAATTACATCTGGTACCTTTAATGCCAATATGTTACTCTTTCAATTCAATTGAAAAGGTGAAATTTTTCTTATTTTTAAAGATTAATTTTCTAAATTAAACCTCTGTTTTCTTTTGATTTTACAGCGAGCTCTTAGGGAAACGCTGTAATTTCCAATAAATTAATGTATCAATTGCTCTCAGTAACAAAATATGGCAAAAAAACAACAAACACTTTAATGCTAGGAGAGAAGAAAAATTTAACCTGACTTTCACAGGAAAATCCATCCTAAATTGTCTTAAATTTGAATTAGGAAAGAAGACCTATTAACCATCCTTATTTTGCAGCCATAACATGAAGCTCCGTCACAAATAATACCTAAAGAATATGTCACTTATAATGCACACTCCGTTTTCTATGTTGTTTGTGTATTGAGATGAAGCGTTAAAAAAAAAGGACAGTTCTGCAACGTAGCAGAACAAGTTAATTTCGTTACTATTTCACCATGCATAATGGTCACCTCACCATTTCAGGCTGAAAGTTTATTGCTCTTCACAAAGTCTTTTCTTGGTCTCCCAGTATTTAGTGAATTAATAATTCAGAAAATAGGTTGGAATGCCCTGCAGTTGGAGTCACTCCAAGCACTTTGCTTGACGAAGTCGGTGAACCTTGATGAGTGGAGAGTGAGCATCTCAAAAGTGGTGCATGAATTTGAATGATGTTATTATACAGTAATGGCCTAAACATTTGAGTAGCAGCTGTGAAATGTCTAATTTTACTGCTGGCTGTTTGTGTAAATCTTACATCATCATTACATCAATCGCTCTACTAGATAATCTGACTTGCTCTTTTAAGTCCACCTCCCATGGCCAGTCAGGGGCATAATGGAGTCTGGTCAACTGTTGCCCTTTTTGTGGCATAGATCCTGCCTTGAAGTGTTTTGTGAAAGGATCTACCTTTTTTTTATCTTGGTGTCATTTAGATTAAACAGATGTTAAACTTTGCATGACTAAATTGCCAATGACAACATCCAAGATGGATGCCAGCTGTGACAGACCACTGAATAACATGCTCAGAAAAGCAGGCAGCAGTGGTTGCGCCAGGCAGCAGTCATTCACCAGTCATCCGGAGAATGACTGGTGAACTACATGCTGCACCACGTCTAGCTAGCTGCATACTAAAGAGTCCAAGGATGCACCAACAATGAAATGGACAAAAGGTAAGTGCCAAAATAGAGTGAAATGTGGTAAAAAAAAACTTTGTGGACCGCCTGCAGCAGTACTGCAGGCAATGTATTGATCCTAGAAAAGCCTTTCCCATGACTCCACCACAGATACACCAAAGAAATGATCAGGTTCATAGAAAGCCAATGATACTGAGCAAGAAGCACATATCTTAGTAAGTCACAGAAACACAAGACAGATCCGCAATAGCGTGATGGGAATTTAAAAAATGTTGCTCATAATGTTACATCCAGCCTCGACTCTCAAAATGTGTAGCTTTATTTTGATCTGACTGAATACCACAACTTTAATGAAAACCCCTTCCCATCAAACATTTCAAGCAAGAGCAGTAAAACTGTTCTTTAAAGTTTAACTTGGACACTGGCAATGCACAAGAGCAATCATCACTCTCTTAACTATGTCTCTGAGATTTTTTATGCTCAAAGCTTGTGAAAGAACAAAGTGCTTTGCTGCTCCTCTGTGGACAAACTGTCTACAGACATCAGGTCCAGTGGTGAAGGCGGTGATGATGGCAATGATAGTAACAGTGGAGGGATTTGGAAAATGATTCCCCCGGAGACTTACCGAGGAGCAACGATGGGCTTACTCCCACCGCTTGGGGCCCAGACTGAAGCCCCTGTCTGGAATGCAATCTGCCTGCCATCTGCAGGCCTCGATTCCTCTGTTTGATATTCAAACAAACACCTGTCAAAAGTCCATGTCTCATCTCGCAGGGCTCTTGGAAATTGGCAAAAATCTCAACTTCTTTCCTACACCAGGAACAGGAGGGGTGGGGGAGAAAAAGGGTACTTAAAAAAAACATACTCCAACCATCTGTGCATGTGATAAATATAGATTTTTATGAAGGCCTTGAAGGACTGATTTAACTTTCCACTGAAATGCCAAAGAACAATGGGCCCTTAAAGGTGCTGCATTCAATGAGGTGTTTGCACAATGAAAGATTTTGAGTTTAATCGTATATTTTCTGTCATTTAATCATCATCTTGCTGTACTGCTTGACCAGGCGGTGTGCCTTCACCCCTCTGAGAATGCTGATGTTCTACCATGGATCATTGGCTTTTGTCCTCCTTTTAGACCTGCTCCCTGCTGTTTGCTACCTCTCTCTCTCTCTTTTTCCTCTCACTCATATTGAGATGAAGGCCCTGCTATAGGGTGACGGAGCTGCTTTGACAGTACTCCTTGGCAGGGGTCCAGGCCACACATCTGCTTGACTGCTGTTCCTCTTTTTCATCCCCCCAACCCAGCAATCCCAGCAGCCCCGGCGGTATTGGTTCAGTTGCGAGTCCATTTCAGGGTCTGTCTCAAGGTCTGCAGATGTGTTTCCCAGAGCAGCAATGATGGACTCTTGCGGAGATCTCCAGTGTGAATGACTAATGGTGCGGAGACATCTCTGAAGTCGTTGAAGAATGGATTTATCCAGTGTCATTCATCATGCTGTCTGTCAGTGCCAATATAAATGCCTGATGGAAAGCACACATTCACCTTTGAGTGGAACTGACTGAGTTGCTCCAGAAAGTCTGTTGTGAGTCACAAGATAAAGTGTGTCTACAGCATTGGAGTGAGAGAATCATTCTCTCTCAAAATTATCTTTGAAGCTCACCCTAAATATGGAGTCTGCCTACTTTACATACAAGCACAATTTAACCAAAGTACAGCCCGCTACCTTGTTCACAGAGTGAGTATGCCCAGCTCAATCTGTTTGAGGTTGATTCTGGGCTTTTATCCATCATGATCAATGTGAGTTGTTCTTTTTCTGGAGATGGGATGGTGGGTTGGCCACAATATAATGTACAACTTCAAAGAATCCTTAAAAACAACAATTAGGTGAATCAGTTTGACTTTAATATTGAGGAAAATCTAAAAGATATATATATATATACATACATACATACCGGCTCAAATATTTACATATGTCTCCTTTAACAAATTGCGTAGGAACCTTTCAATAACCATCAACAAGTTTCTGGGTTGATCTTTGACCCCTCTTCTTAGAGGAACTGATATTATTTCAGATTGTTTGGTTTGCCGGTACACACCTGACTCTCTATGTCAATGAAGACATTTATGGACTACACCTTGGACAGATTTGTCTGGTGACAACGCCAAAAATAAAACCAACAACCCCCATTGTTCATATCTGTCTTAAACTGGAAGATGCTGAAAAGACCAGTGTCGTAGTCGACAGTGAAGTGAATTAACAGCTCAACATGAACATTGAGGAATGCTAGCTAAGAAAGGAAGGCAAACTTAAGATACTGCTATAACTCAAGCATGGTGGCAGCAGAGAGACTGACTAGCTACAGCAGATACGAGGGTAGAGTTGCCACCTTTCAGGAGGGCTGTGGCGGCAGCATGTCGGTTAGTGCTTTTTACCCAGAAAGCAGTTGGGCACAATATCGCAACACCAACACTGTGAGTCAAACAATGACTGGGGCAGACTACTATATAAAGTACTTGGGGACCACTTTTTTTATTATTACACATACACATTTGTAGATACGGAACAAGTCACGTCCTGTATTTGTTCAATAAGGAACGCTTCATTTAACAGCCAATTACAGGATGGGTGGCAACCCTATATGAGGGCCTTCAAACTGAATGGATTAAGATGTAAGATGACCTCTGAATGTGTCAACTTAATTTTAAGCCAACAGCTAGATGGTCAAATTGTGGACGATGTTGGGTGTTCCAACAGGATGATGATTCCCAGCACACATCAAAACCAGTTTTGAAATGGCCAACAATATTTTCTGGAATGGTTCAAACTTAAACAACATTGAAACTTTATGGCCCATAGCAGTTTATAAAACCAACTCCTGACCAACAGCTCTGCTGAAAATTTTGTAGAGTATTGATGTTCAGTGAGCAAAGGTTTGCACTAAACCCAGGGAGCCAAAACGTAAGAATTACTTTATGAATCTTTGAAAGAGTACATATGCTCTGAAAGAGATACTTTTACTTATCTGAGTGGAGAAAACGCTTCAAGGTGAACACAAAGAATCCCAAGGAAGACAGAAGCAAAACAAAGCATTTTAAGGTGAAGATGCATAGACCAGTGAGAGCAATGTGGACAGGGTGAGAGGCGAGAAAGGTAAAAAGGAACAAGGAACTGACAATTAGGGACAACTAATCACCAAGAGTGTAACCAAGCGCATCCCCCCACGCTGGTGCCAATGCTTGCACTGTGCTTGAACCTGCGCTGAATGCCAACGGCAGATAATTATAAACCCGCAGGGCAGGCCTCCTCTGTGCACAGGGAGGAATGGAGCCTCAGCCACGGCTGAACTCCTGACCTTCTTCACACACCAAGCGTCTGTTGTGGGCTTCGGGAGGTGCAAGATGGGTCACAGCAAGCCGTGAGGCAACTGGGCGAGAACAAGGGGAAAGGGAGGAGAGAGGAGAGGGGCTAGTGGATAGTTGGGAAAAATGGGGGGAGGAGTAAAGTGGGGGATGGAGGGATTTGAGCAAGGAGGCACTCAGTGGTGGGTCACTTTTTTTGTTTTTTTCCTTTTTTGACATTCTTTGCCGAGAAATCACAAAGGAAACTCACAGTAAGAGAAATCTCTTTTGGTTATCTCCTTTGTCTTTATCAGAATTCATTAGTTGGGGAAGTGCGGTCTAGTCAACACCTTTGTGTAGAAAGAAAAGCTTTTGTTTGTCTTAGTTCATCTTTAACAGTTTACCCAACTTATCATTAGACCGTCACATGTCATCAGTATCCCATTAACCAAATAATTTAATATGAATAGTTATATTAACAAACAATTTAATACAATAACATTTATTAAAACTGCAACACACATGCCTATCGTGTAATTTAAGTTATTAAAACTTAAAATATTGATTGAACACAGTTAAAACCTGGCTTTTGCATTCATTGAAATGAAATACAAAATTATTTTTCTCCTTCTGTGTCTGGCATTGATTGAAAGAAAGCAGAAAAAGATCTCTGAGTTATGTGTTTTTTCTGTCATTATTCTGGCATTCAGAAAATGTAATTAATTTTGGTAATTAAAACTACCTTAAAACTGTAAAAAAGGTTTATTTGATTAAATGTCAGACAGTGATGGGAAAACATATGTATTGGTTCTTTTAGTAGAGTGTATGTGAAACTCTGGTTTTCATCTCTAAGATAATCTATTTTCCAACACCACATCCCAGTTGTTCCATGATGACAGTAACACACCGTTTTGTTTTTGGCATTTAGGCGTCCCATTAGGACTATTTTTCACCGATATTGGTTTATGACCAAGCACCGTTGGTAATTGTCCCTATGAAGCCAGAAATGTCTCCAGGCCACCTTAGCTCATCTGGCCTGCTGCTCTCATCATGAAGATCTCTCTTGCTTTACACTTTGCCAATTTTCTCATGATTGAATGTAATTTGGACCAGATAACCCCCTCTGTCTCTCCTCTGCAGCCTTTGATCACTCCTGACCTGGCTTTGGCTCAGCTCTGACACACTGGCATCCAATCCTTGGGTGGGTTGTGATTGCTCACAGACATACTGTAAGATATATTGAGTATTGATGTGTGAGTCTTCAAAATCCCAGCTCGCTGCAGTGCATATTTCAGCTTTGTTCTTGCAAGCCTTGGAAGACTTTCCACAAGAAATCATCCTATGAGGAGTTGTTTATGTGTGCGCGCACAATTTTTTAGGGCATTTTTCAGGAACAGAACAAGATGCGCACAAAGATTTGTGAACTTGATCCAGGAGATTTGTAAATCCTGTGCAAATTACTACTGCCTCTTTTTTTCTCTCTCTTTCTCTCGCTACCCTGCGCCTCTTTGAAACTCGTCTTCTGAGGCAATCACTCCCAGATGGAGAATATTAGATGTAATCGCTTCCATTTGCCAGCTCTTTTACTCTCACTGCTAGGTGACACTCTGTCTCCCTCAGACCTCTCCTCACGATGGACAATTATCGAAAACTCATCAATCACTTTCACAAAAAAAACAAAAAACTTTGACATTCAAAACATGGTGGAAATATCCGCAATTTATCATTTTAAGAAATCTACAATTATCTGTGATATATCTCTCTATTCTCATCGTTGATAGTTTACTGGATCAGAAAAACATTAAAACTAGAGATGGATGGAGAAATCGGCTGGTGACCAGAGTCACCAGATTTTCAACTTGATTGGCCATGACCTGGAACTGACTGGTGGCCAACAGGAAAAACTGATCTTTTTTTCCCACTCCATAAATGCACCCCACCTAAATAGCCAGATAATAGTTTGCGGTAACAGTGGCACTCTTTAGTGTAAATTATATTACTGAGGGAAGAAGACACCAGAAGGATTGCTCTATTTTATAAACATTTTTTTAAGGAACAGAGAAATGAAAGTTAAGGTAAGGATCTAAAGTAACTACTGAAAACACAGCAGACTGTTGTTTTCTGTTGCTTTGGCGATGCTAGTCATGCTAAGTGTGCTAGCAGCTAATAAACAATGCCAATAGTTTATTATGTTAGAGTTCTCAAAGCAAAATCAGAATCAGCTAAATGTGGCATTTGCAGACTTTGCAAAACTGCAGATCGAATATCAGCCACAAAAGTCTCATTGGTGCATCTCTGTTAAAAGAGTCAGACTTTACTGTCTAAAGTTCATGTGTCGTTTTATGCAATAAAGCAAGTACAAAACAAAATAGTTGCTTTTGATTTTCCAGTTGATGCTAACGCTGTCAAGATCATTGGCACAGCTTTAAAGATACCCATGTGCCCTGCAGCTTTTCTGCTGCTGGGAATTTGTCTCTCACCCTGCCATATGGATGAAATAAAAATCAAAGATCAGAGAAATGAATGTGAGAAGCTGCACTTCTTTCTCTGTGCTCTAACACTTTGCTCATTCTTTTCTCCATTTCGCTACATCGAAAATATTCTCCTGTCCCAATTTTGTAATTTATTCCAAACAGTCTCCCTGTTTTTTTTGGGGGAGTGGGGGATTGTCTCACCTTCCTGTCCATCTTCCAGCCTCGGCGCTCGACCCTTCTGCCCTCTCCTACCATCCCTCAGTCTCACTCATTCATCCCTCCATCCTTCATTCTCTGAGACACACAAAAAAAAGCAAGCCTTTTCCATGGCTGACCTGCGATTCACCCTGACCTCAACAACATCCCAAATCACAGACAGTGAGGGTGAGGGTGGGTTACATCCCAGGATCCATGGTGGTGCACAAAGCTTATGTATCCCCCGTCCAAAATGTCTGTCCCACAGGGCTTATTGAGCGGATCGGTCTGTTTTGCCCCAGCCCTAATAGGGTCACACAGACTCCATATATGCACACAGTAGTGTGTGGCTAGACAGAAGTATGTTATAATAAATGATAACAAAAACATTTGAGAGAGAATTGCAATTCCGATCAATCTAGAGGGAGTTCTGCTGACACGTATCTGATTCTGAAATTATTTTAAAACTCCAGGTTTGACTCCTCCCCCTTTCTACTTTTCTCATGAACTCCATCTGACACAGCCACATCTCTGACCTTTGGCTCCTTTATTGGCAACCAGAAATCATGGTTCATGTGAATCAGATGTTACAAAGAAAGGGGACCGACTGCCTCTTTGCAGCTCAGCCCACGACCAGGAGCACCTGCTTTCAAATAAATCTACGGATAAAAATGATACACTGTAGCCTCATCGTGTGTCAGGAAATGTGGAAATCTGATTCCCATGCATGCTCTGTATTTCTCTCCTCCTACTCCCACATGAATTCTTCATCCACCGCCTCAAGCAATAGGTTCCTATTTCGTACTGCTCTTATCTCAGGTAAGTTTTAGAAATCTGTATTTCAAACAAATCACGTGTTTCTGCAGCTGCCTTTACTCCATGGAGGCTGCAGAGCATTTTGACCCCGGTGTGTGGAGGATGAGGTAGAGGCCCAGGCAGGCCTCACTGGTGGAACCATGAACCGTGTCAGGTCATGTCAGCTCCTTGCTCAGCTCCTCTTTCCTGAAAGTAAATAAAGCCAGACTGGCTTGGTTCCACACCAGCAGTCCCAGTATTTGTCAAGGTTGGAGGATGACATCTGGAAAAAAAAAAAAAAAGACTTTCAGTATAATTCCTTAGCTATTTAACATCTTTAGTGGAAAGTTTTTTTTTCTTTCTTTAAAATTAACTGCTCTCTGGTGGAAAATAGTAATTTGAGTCCTGGTTCTTGTTTCCAACCATTTTTCACAGAAAGAAACTAACAAAAGTAGCAGCTGTCTTTCTTGACGTATGAGTTTAAGTCAGGTCAGGTTCATCTGTATAACACATTTCAGCAACAAGGCAGTTCAAGGGGCTTTACATCATAACAACACCATACAGTCATGAATTATGAAACAAGCAATACACATTTTTGATGTCCATTTTGATAATCATCAAGCAAATACACATCAAATAATGTTGATCGGTGTTTTACTTGCTACAAAAGGGTTTTAAGCTTCAAAGTTTTCTGGAAGTGTGTTCCAGATTTGTGGATTAACGCTGCTTCTCCTTGTTTGACTCAGAACCAGAAGACCTGGAAGTTTGATACAACAGCAGCAGGTCTTCAATGTATTTTGGTGCTAAGCAGAAAGAGTCTATGACCAGTAATCGAATTACCAGCAGTTCTCTGAAATCTCAGTTTAGATAAAGGTGGGATAAAAGCCACTCGAGACCTCAGACAAAGCCTCCATCTTAATAACACCGATAGTAATTCTGACTTCAGTGATGCAGGAAGATACACTATCCCAGCTAATAAGCACTGCCGTATTGATTTCCTGCCACTCTGACATTGAAGCATTGATAGTTTGGTGACCACATAGGCCAGCCTGCCATATGTAGAAACACATGTATTTTTTTCTACATATTTAAAAATTCATGTTAAAAACGAGTGTCATATCTCTACGATGTCAGCACATATGTGGCACTGATATGGAAGTGACACAAGTGACATGTAAATAGAGCAGGAATGACCCAGTAATATTTCTACATTTTACTTTATAGTCAGATAAAAAGCTTTTTTTTTTTTTTACATAAACATCTAGACTTTATATGCTTTGTAGAATGTAGATAATATTGATCCATGAACAACAATCAATCTATGCAGAAATGGTTTTGCAGAGTAGGATGTGTTAGACGTCACAGGTGTCCGATTGATTTATCCGACTAGCAGGTCTGTAATTCTGAGTTCCAACTACGAGTGCAACTCATCTTTAGAGCGAACCTCTATGAAACAACTACAACATTGTTCTCCAGTAAAACTGGAGAGAGGAAAGTAAGAGATTGGGTTGTTTTCGACTAGCTCCATGACGACACTGCTGAATGAACAAACTAGCGCTGCAACAAGCAAACATTCTTTTCTCAAGTTAACAGAATAATCAATATGCTTTGGCTTCTGATGCTGTGGAAAACATCTGTATTAAAATCTAAAAATGAAAGTGTTGGAGCTACAATCACCCATAGTCTGTGCAGGAGTTGGTTACTATGGAGACTAAGCTCAGGTTGACAAACATCGCAAAAGAATCAAAATCAAACAAGGACATTTTCTTAGCATTAATGAGAAGTTTAGTAAAACTTAGAAGAACTAACAAAATAAAAACTTTAAGACAATAGAAACCATATTTTACCAGACATTTAACATATGGTTCAGGCAAAAACACATAAGACGCATCACACAGAGTCTTTTTTTCCATGAGGAAATAACTCAAGACTCACAATTTGATTGGATGGAGAGTGGAAAACAACAGTAGACACAAATATGAGTCAGCATAAAAAACTGTTTAAAAGGTTGGGTTTCTGCTGCATTGAACGAAGAAGACATACTGTGTAAGTTATTCCATTCCTGTGAGGACTGGACATGATTCACTGATATTCTTACAATACTTTATGGAAACTTATTATCTTAGAGCAGCAGGAAATATGCATATACTGCACATACATAAAACACACGGATGTACAATAACTGTAAAAAAATAGAGATATATCTGCTTTCATTTCTAATCTTTTACAAAAATATCAAATGAACAACTAGCAGTGTTATTCAAATAGCATATCTTTAAAAATGTGTTTAATAAACTAGAAATTACACGACTCTCTATTAATATGAGTCAATGGTTAAAGTCTAAGTGGCTAAATATGACTAATTAAATGGGCTTGCATGCCTGATCAGCAGAGAGTGAGCAAATAAGTACAAATACAGCACTTGGCTGTTCTAAACCTTTCAGGTGTGTGTTGTCAAAGTCATCAGCTGTTATCCTACAGATACAAAATGTTGCTGTCCATTTATCTGCGAAAGGTTCAAAGTCCATCCATGTACAACCTGGAGTCCATTATCCCACAGTGAGAGCACAATGTGCAGTCGGTCAGGCTATTGTGGTACACTGCGAAAAACACTTCAGCTGCATGTCAGTATTTGCATCCGTCGTTTAAAAGAGCAGGCAGGACAAAACCACTTAAAATAACATGGCAACATGGCTTAGGTTAACAGAGTTGTAAATGAAAAGAACCACAAGACCTCTGGAACAATGTCCTGTGGACAGAAGAAACCAAAGTGAGGACGGTTAACTAAGATGCACCACATGTTGCTTGGTCGATAGAACAATTTGTGTAAATACCATTTTAGCTTAATTGTAAAAATCTGGTTTGGATATTTCAGCAATGGGACCTGGATTATTATTGCACTCACTTTGTCAGCCTTAAACTTGTATTGGCAGAGAAGTTCAAAGGTTATTTTCTCAAGTCCGAGTCAAAGCTCAGGTGTTTCGCTCCAGGTCGAAGCCAAATCTTAAGGTCTGACTGAAATAAACTTTCTTTTATCAAATGCACACCATCTATCTCACTCTGACTCGGAGTAAAATGATGGAAGTTTTACATCTAATTCCAGATGGGTTTTTTTTTTCTGCTTTAACTGTAGGCAATAAATTACAAGGAGTGAAACTTCAGACACCTTGTCCAGGAGTTGAAGCTTGTTCCAAATTGAGTCATGCAAAAAGACAATGATCCCAAGCAGAATAACAAACCTAAAATAGAAGGTCTGGCAAAGAAAAGATTCAAAGTGTTGCAGTAGTCCAGTAAAAGCATTTTCAAATACACATTTAGGCTGACCTGTGCAATGACAAATACCCAAGGTGATAAGCGGACTAAAGTGGACTAAAGTGGACTAAAGTTCCTCAGTAATGACACACTGAGAAAGTCATACACAAGACAGTGGTTCTTCAATAATGTCAGCTGAACTTACCTTGCATTTTTTTTACTAACTAAAGAAAATACAATATGTCATGGGTTATTCATTAAAGCTTTCTTTCTCTAACTAGCAATAACTGTCATTAAATAATTTTTATTTGGACTTTCATTATCAACCTTTTTGAAGATGGATGTTTTTTTTTGTTTTGTTTTTTATTTGCCTGAGTCATAAAACCATTGCAAAAATAAGATTTTGCCCTTAAATATAACCCTCTCTAACTGCAAAGTAATTCCTTTAAGTTTTTCTCGTAGATCAGACCCTAATCCATGAGAGCATAGGATCTTTAATAATTTTTTTTCACTAAATTGATTGCATAAATACATCGAGTTTAGGATACTGTGTAGTGTAACAGATACCACGAAAAATAAAAAAAATTACACCGTATCCTAAAGTATACAGCATAGCAAATACAGAATACAGCAACTAAAGTGTCTTCTCCAACTCTGCTATAGATTTTGACTTTCTAGATTTAGATATTTGTAAATCACATATGCAGTAATTTAGGATTCTGTTGCTACCCGACCTGACTGCATCAGACATGGAGCACATGTTTACTTTTGTGGAGCAAGAAGTGACTGCAGTTTCAGACTTGAGACGCATAAAAAACCAGCGTCAAAACTCCCCAAAATTATCTACCAAAAAACTCCAAACTCCTTTTGAAAACTCTCTTTAGTTACAAATTCTGTTGTGTTGTTGCAAAAGCCCTTTTCTGCAGGAAAAAAACAAGAACAAAACATTCCTACTTCTTGTTTAATTACCCCCAGAATCCCATTTTTGGCCAGGAGATTTAAAGTAAAGAAACAGGAGAGAAGACCCAGTCCCAAGAGGTCATAAATAGTGGAGAAAGATCGAGTTTAGGCAGAGAACTGAACACAAGCAGAAGCTCCCTTCAAAAGCCTGGTGGCTGCTGTTGCTCCTGGAGTTTAACCCCACTGCCTCTTCTGTTAGCCTGCTCCTTTAATTCAGTAGGCTGATTTATTGGGGTTTACCAGGGAGAAAACAAGCATACTATGGCTATCAGCCCTGCTTTTGATAAATGACCCGCAGCGCTATCTTCATCGTCCTAAAGTTCCTCTGGATGAGGAAAAAGAGAAAACATAAATACAAGTGGTTTAGGTTTATATTTTTTTCTTTACAATAAGATGAAGAAAGACATAACAAACCAGACCTGTCAAGGAAATCTGTAATTGTAAAATAAAAAAAATAAAAAAAAAAATAAAAAATCCACCTTTAGTGTTAAAATCTGAATTTTATAGGGAATGAAAACCGTATCCAGACAATTGTTTTCACTGTCCTTTAGATATTAATTTGTAGTTTTTCTCCCTTGTTCTTGGCTGTCCCACCACTGTCCCTCCCCTCTCACCCATGTTGTCCCCCTCTTCTCCCCAAACGAAATTCTTTGGAAAGTCATTTTATATCACCCTTTGACTGTGCATTGAACTGTAAAACCACCCCATTGAAAACAAAATAAAAGGATAGGATAGGGAGAGAACGGGGGATGGGGCAAGAAAGAGAATTATAATTCTTTGCAGGCCTTTGGTATTAACCCAAACACCAGAGCTGTCAGCAGTTCAGAGAGGGAGGTGCGAGGGGCAAACATTCAGTGTTAATTGGCACTTTGTAAGCTCTGAGCCTTCCTTTTGTAAAGGGAAGTGGAAGAGAGAGTGCAAGAGGGAGGGAGCAGGGCTTTGGGAGGAGGTGAGGGAGGAAGACAGAGGGGCATAGAGGAAGAGAGAAAGAGAGAGAAAAGAGAGAGAGACCTTATTCTTGTAGGTTTGTTGGGCCTTGTTGAGGGTGTTTACGGTTCACTTCTTATCCTTTGTTAATTGGGCATTCTCTCCCCCAATGAAAAAGGAGGAATTCATGGATCCCCCCGGCCCACCGCCCATGTTCCCCGTGACTCTCCTCACCAGCCTGTTCAGTGAGAGGCCGATAAATGACAAGCTCATAACGAAAGGCTTGTCCTGTGAGTGTCTTTAGTTTTACATGCTCTTTGTTTTACTGGGATTCGACTGAAATTGTCGGTTTGTGGCAACTGATGTGACGAATGAAAAATGTAGAAAGGCTTACGGAGACAACATAACATTAATTGTGTATTTGACTGCTTTCAAGAACACATTTCCTGTAAATGAATCAGGATGTCAAACACTGATGAGTTATAATGATAGGTCTTAAACTTAAATTTATATTACATCTGCTGCTAGCAGGGTTGATAAAAATTGTAGAAACTGATGTCTTCTCATTTCTGAACCAGAATGGATAAGGGTTCTTCTACATAGGTGAAAGGAGCACATATGCAGAGTTTTCAGTGGTCACTTCAAATTTATATTATTCACCCCCAATCATATTGGTTCCTCATAAGTCTGTGACCAATAATGGAAATAACCCTGTTTCACCCTGGTTGCATGTTCAATCAAAGTCACAAGTTAAGTTTTGTGCAATCAAACGTGCGACAGTGAAAAATGCAACGTGAACCTGACCTTTACTTTAAGTATGCGATCTTAGAAAGATGAAATGTACACACAACTTGCGGTCACTTACATCTATTAGTATAGAAAGTGTCTCACAGCCACATCCCACAATTTGGGATTCGTGTGAACGACGAGGAGAGTTATTATCCACCTGGAAAAGTGACAAACCAGCAAACTAAAGTCACTTCCAAGAGTGCAATGACTCTCCAGGAGGTCAAATGCAAAGAAAAATTTGAAGGGAGGCGAATACTTTTTCATACCACTGTTCATGTGTGAAGGAAGGTGTTTAGTTTTCTTGGCCCCAAATCTGTTGTCTTCTGTGTAGATGCTGACACAGCAACACAGAAAACAAACAATGTCAGACCATTAGGCACGGGATGTGAAAACACCCAGTCTGTTGTCTCTGTGGATCCTCTTCTCCCGCAGATGTGTTTGGAGTTATGTGAAATAATTAGCGAGGAAGAGGTTGCCAGGCGCATGCAAACACAGAGATATGTGGGCACCTGTCTTTCAAACAGCGAGGGGCAGAAGTGGGTGGGGGAAGTGGGGGAGGTGCTGTTGGCATCAGGCTGGTGCTGCCTGCTTCACAG
Organism: Poecilia reticulata; assembly: GCF_904066995.2. Lineage (NCBI taxonomy): Eukaryota > Metazoa > Chordata > Actinopteri > Cyprinodontiformes > Poeciliidae > Poecilia > Poecilia reticulata. Next base: position 22,124,151 of record NC_088833.1, read on the forward strand.
CACCTCTGGCCTCGTTTTGTCTCCCCCTCTCCTGATGTAAATAATAATAGAAGCAGCAGCCATGAAAGGACACAGGTGTCAACCATTGTGCCGCTTTGAATGGACCTGGGGGAAGGAGGTCAGAGGTCACAGGGCCATCTCTGCCACCTTTCACACCACCCACACTTTTTATTCACCCTGACGCTCCCTTTCATAGGTTTTCATCTAGCGAGCTCCCCCTCCCACTGCCCCCTGTCCTCCTCCTCCGCCTGTCTCGCTCACTCTCTCCTTTTGTTATTATAGCAGCATGTTTTGTGAAAACTTTTCAGAGGTCATGCACAGGCTTGCTATTCAGGAAGATTAACATTCTTTTCTAAATTAATCAGCCCACACAACTGCACAGATCAATAGGTGTTTACTTAAAGGGCCAATAAATGGATGAAAACATGCCCCTGCATCAAAGGAGATTTAAAGAAATATATGATGGTCTTTACTTCATTTGATGAGTTCATGCATTTGTGTTTTTTTGTATTGTATTTCAGGTCATAACAGTAAAAAAAAAAAAAAAAACACATGTATGTTAATGCTTCAAAAGAAACCTCGAAAGGACGTAAACAGAGAAATAAGAAGAACAGTTGGCCTTCACTCACTAATTATTTAATCTCAGAATAAAGCTTGAGCTTCTGGATTGGCTTGGCATTGTGCATTTTCAGACTTGGAGATTGGTCCCATTGGCAGCTGCCCAGGCATTGAATAGGATGCCTGCATAAGAGGACATTTCTCCAAATGTTATTTCCCATGGTTCATTCGGACGTCACTACTTTAATGACTTTATGTCACCATGTGGGTCAATTAACATTGGCACTTTGAATCCAGTTCCAGAAAAAAGCAAGCCTGACAAACAAAAAAAACCATCAGACCTACATCATCACTGCGGAGGACAGTAATTAGAGCGTTGCGTTTTGTCCCTCTTGTAAGGCCGCCGGAGTGATCAGTGCGATTTCAGACTAGCAGGTTCCATACATTGTGGGCGCAGACTGAACTCTTGGCTGCCTCTGCATCACTCAGTCAGAATGCTTGAACATTAAAATAAGAGTCCACTCAGTCAGTAATAACTGTCCCTGCATTATGTTGTTTAAAGAAATTTCAAAATGTTTGATTTTTGATATTCAAAAAAATAATGAAAGCACTATACGGTGTTCTGCAAGCTCCACATATCCTAATATCTGACTAATAAGACTTTCTTTGATTTTAAGTTAAATAATTTTAAACGGACTTCTCGATCAGTTGTTGTTGCACAAATTTCTCAGTGGTAAATCACGTTCTAACCAGTTGGGGGCAGTATTGGAGAGTGTTGGTGGAAAAACACAGTGTGGGTCACTCTTGGTTTGCTGGTTCTGGTTTTTGTCAAGGTTTGTGTCATTTGTCATACTATTTAAAAACTTGTAACTATTCATACCCAAGCCTGATTACTGACCAATTTCTACAATCAGAATAACTTATAACCTACCTCTAACAACACAAAGTAGCCACACATCATCTAGAGAAATTCAAGAACAGATGAAGAGCAAAGTCCCAGAGAAATATCAGTCTGAAGGGATGATGGAACTGCATTAACAGTGTCAGATTTGCATCGAAAAAGTGCTCCGATTATTTTCTATCCAACAACCCACACTGGCTGAACCTGAGCAGTGGCAGTCACTCCAAGGCAAGGTGGCCAGCAATCACTCTTAAGAGGGATGCTGCTGATAAAATGATGTATGGTGGGAACAAAAGCCAAAGATCGTGTAAAGATGCTGACTGAAGCTGGTAAGATTCTGTCAATATCAACAGTGAAATATGCCAGGTACCAACAGGGACCATTACTCCAAAGACACCGGACTGCTCTTTGCAAATGCACACAGGAAAAAAAAATAAATAAAAAAAAAAATTTTTGGAGATATGTCATGGGGTCTGGTTACAAGAGATGTTTGGTGATAATGATCTTCATCTGTGGTTGCAATTAAATAAAAAAAAAAAGAAAAAGTAAAACATTTAAGGGGTGTGAATACTTTTGAGAGAACAATAACATCCAAAATCTTATCCAAACTCAAGATGAAGTGACCAGCTGTCTTACAGATGGTAAAATTCACCAATTTTCTCTTTCAGTCTGCTATTTGTTGCTGTCAATACAGCGCTTCTGAGGGAAACTAAACACTCACAAAACACACGCTTCTCTAAAGAGAGTAAAATGTGCCCACTCTTGAGTCTTAAGCATTCTCCAGGGCTTTGTTCGGAGCTGGAGACAATTAATAACAGTGAAGCTGGAAGGATTCAACACATTCTAACAGCACTCAGCAAATCAATCTCTTATTGTAATGTTAGGTTCTACTTTGATTACCGTCGGTGAAAGATGCACTGTACATAAAGTTTATTTAATGCTCACTCAAAATACATTTTAAAAGTTTAGTTGAAAAGTATAAAATCTCAGCCTTTTCACAAGAATTAAGACAGAAAAGATGTGTTCCTTCAGTCAGAAATAACCTTGCAAATTATCTCGGCCAAAACACCATCAATGAATCAAATGCATAAACTTTACAACGGTCATCCATGATACTCTGGATTGCTTGCATATGTTTTCTGGTGAGTAAATGATCGAATTTATAAGGCGGCAGAAAAGATTGGCCCAAAATCAAAACAGATCAAATTTAAAGGTGTACTCAGTGAGAAGAACAAACATTCTTTTTTTGATTCCCTTTTCTAAAAAAATCTTTCACTCTTTTCCAACCCAGTGGCAGGTTGTGATTAGCATCCACACAGCATAGATTCTAGCCAGTAAATAGAGTGTGAACATCAGGGCTCTTCTGTCTATAGACCAAAATATGTGATGGATGAAGTTAGACAGAAATTTGTTCCCAAAGATGAACAAATAGCATGTCTTTGTTTGTGTTTTTTTTTTACTATGGACATTGACTATGTGGAACAGTGTTTCTCAACCTTTTTTGGCCCAGCACCCCCCCCAGCCTTTATCCAGGTCCCTCACCGCCCCCCACCAAAGAATTTGCAGGCTACTTTGCACTGACCATTATTTTATCATTAATATTACTATCACTATTGTAGATGTTTTGATTTTTATGCTTGTTTCTGTATTTATCATCAAAATAATTTCCCAGAGAACAAAAAAGTCATGGGAATAGAAATTATTTTCACAGGTGTCTACGAAAAATGCAATGAACATTCAAGTTAAAATCGGTAGGCCTAACAGCAGCCAATCAGAGTGGAAAATATATTCTTATTTTGTGCCATTTTCTAGTTTTTAAATATGCCACAAAATGACCAGATAAAAGATGTTCAACATGCCAGTTTAAACTTTGATCTATTTGCAAAACGACTGAGCTCTGCAACATTAAAACATGGATAGAACTGTAACTACATTAATCATGGCTCTTCTTCTCTTCAGTGTTTGTCAGTTTCTGGTGGTGCAGCTCTGTGCTGCCTTCAGGAGAATGGGACATCAGAGTATCATCCATAAAACTTCACCCACATGGCATTTATTGTGTAAACCAGAGCTTTCAGTGGAAAAACAAAGTTCCAGATCCTTTTAATGCCATACAAATATGAGACAGAAACATGGATTAAATCTTTATATAGACCTGTCTATTGATTTATAGGTTAATAGTTTACTGGACAGAAATTACAAAGAACAAATCTGGTTCTTAATCAAATCCTAATGAGTCAAATTGAAAGTGGCATGGAGTCATCAGCCTCATGACATTAACAGTGACATGAAAAATAATATTGAAGAAATAGTCTAATTAAAAATGTAAATAAGTGATAAGTTATTTACTGTTATGGTGTGTACGATATATTTATTCTCAGTACTAGATGTGGTCTTAAACTCATGGCACTTCAATATTATTTTACCTTTTATCTGGAAAATAGTGTTTATTCTTGCCATATAGTTTCTGTATTAAGTATTGCTCGAAAGGTCTTGCCATACCAGTTTATTCCTCTGTATTTACTTTAGTTTCTTAGTTTATTCTTGAATGTTCTTCATCAATACAGTTGCAGCCAAGCATGATTTAATGTTACACAATACAGTTTTACCAAGTTGCTCAAAGTCTAAACTGGCATTGTTGTGCATTTAAGGTGTAAAGTTTACCTTCGACCAAACGCCCCCCAAAGGCAACCCAGCGCCCCACTTTTGGAAAAATGTCCGCCAGCGCCCCCTGCCGTCCTCTGAACGCCCCCCTGGGGGCGGTACCGCCCACGTTGAGAACTGCTAATGTAGAATGTCCATAGTTAAGAAACATATGCAATAAAGGAATAAGGACTATTGTAATTACATTTAAGTTGGACATTTTAAAATCTTCCTTGGTCTAGATCAGATTATAAAGTCTAGGCTCTTTTTTAAAACTCAGAAGCAGACAATCTGAATGCCACCTCTCAGGTTTTACAGGTAGTCAGCCTTCCTCAGCTTTGCTCCTGTCCTTGGGTGTTACTGGCTACACTGTACCTGAGGCCAGACCCATGGGAAAACCTCAATAATGTACTTAATACCCTTACTTAATGCATTAAGAAATGCATTAACGTGTTGCAGGTTGCATATAGTTCCAGTAAGTGTTAGGGGGGGGGAACCTATGAATGGAGGAGAAAGAGATGCTCTAGAAGGGTGAGAGGATTTATTGCCTAGCATTAGCAGCTCTAATCTGTTGCAGGTGTTTCTGGCTGTGCTCCCAGGCCAGCCCTGCTTTCCCTCTCCAGGAGGCCCGGGCATTTTGTGCATGTTTAACAATGGATGGGAAGGAGTAAGTAAGGCAGAACGGAAGAAGAACTTTCTTCCTTTCCATGGCGCCTACGGGAAGGTTTCTATCATCTTAACAATTCTCTCAAGAGTGTCGACACGAGGACAAAGAGGACGTGTGTTTCAATTACTTCCCCCGATCATCATGTCAGTCAGAAGACAACTCACTTCATATTCACGGGTTTTCTCTTCCTCTACAAACTCATCTATATTGTGTATGAGGGGAAAACACATTTTAAGCTGCACTATGTTATATATATATATATATATATATATATATATATATATATATATATATATATATATATATATATATATATATATATATATATATGTTCTTGTTTTATATATATATATAAAACAAGGACAACTCCATCCTGATAAACAGAAGAAAACAGCTCAAACAGCAGGTCACAGCTTTCAGGGTGCACTACAAAAAGAGTAGACCACCAGGATGGATTGCGCTTCACAGGGAGCCTGTGGTGCCTTTGGGGTTTGGTGAACAAAGGCACAAAGGAACCTAGTGAGAAGGTCCAGCTCTGCGAGGAGTCTGCTGCTCCTAGTGTGGCTACCTTTGAGAGAACAAAACTAAAGAAGATAAGAGAAGACTAGAAATAAACTGAATCATGAGACTAAAGAAACTTAAAAGTCTAATGAGTAAAGTTATAAAAAGAAAAAAAATAGTGTTAATCATCAGTTGTTTTAAATAATTCAATTATAGTTCAGTTGTTTACCTCGTCCCCTTGACATGCATTACGATATTGTAAATGAGCCTGAAATATAGCTGCTGAGTTGCAACAATACTCCTTTTACAACTTAGGCACTAGTGCCCCCATGTGGACATTCAGAGAACATATGCTGCCAGTGTCTTAAACACATGAAGTAAATTTCCTCAAATTTAGTCCTGCTTGAGACATATTGTGAAATGGTGCTAAATAAATAAGCGGAATTGAATTGAATATGAGGAAAACTTTTCAAAAAAAATTACCCTAATTTTTCAATGTACCGTCATGAATGTAAAACTTCAATATTTATCATTCCAAGGTGAAATTTCTTGGTTGTAGTAAATATATATATATAAATAAAAAAACTTTAACTAGTGAATGAGTCATAAAGTTACAAAATTGCAGCCAAATGTTAGTCTTTTATGCTATTATTCTGACATGCAAGTACATGTTAAAATAGTTTCATCTATTGCAACCATACCTGATTTTCATTTTATGTCCTTTGTCACCGCATATTTTTCCTGTATTAAGCTCCTTGTCATGAACCCATCTTTCTATTTTAGATATAAACTGATCTATAAAGTATTTACTGGCTCCAAACTGGTTGCATGTAACTTTTCTTGTCTTTTGTTTTTTTGTTGTGTTTTGTTTTTTGTTACAAACCGAAATGTACTTTTCCTACTGTCATAACAAAAAAATAAAGAAATGTGTACATATACAACAAGACTGATATCAGAAACCACATTCACGTGTGATTTTAATCTGATGATCAGGAAAAAATCAGGATGTGCAATCATTTGACACAAAACAGGTACATTTCTTTAAGAAGCCTAAATCTGAGAAACATTCAAATGAATTTCAGAATCAGACATTTTCAGCTATATTTGATGTGGGCATAAAATCCTGTGTGCATCAAAAACGTACAATAAAAAAACCAAAGAACATCTCAACATGTTTCCTATGGATCGTAGTTGAGGGCGTTCTGGATGAGATGATTTGTTAGAGAGGGATACCAGTCTTTGAAGAGATTCATGACATATGTGTACCAGGGATAGTACAGCTCCGACTGCCTTGTTGCTCCTGTTACGATGATATTCAGTGCAGCTTCTGTCGCAGGATAGGCTGGTGTCGTGATGATTCCCCTGGAGCGCATAAAAAAAAGTCCTTAACATCAAATCACGACTCAAGATATTGTGGATGTTTATTGTATATGATGAACAAACCTGACTGCGTTCAAAGCTGATTCGGTATCAATTAGTCCCAGTGTGATTAGAGAGGTGGACACGTTGCTTTTCTTCATTGCAAGTTCATGGCTGAGGGCCCCAAAGAATCCATTCAAGGCAGATTTTGTTGAACAGTACGGGGCCGTGAAGGGATTGCTCAGCTTCCCTGCAAACCGCAGATAAACATCTGAGTCCAGTGCAGAGTTGCAGGAAATGCAGATCCTACAGTAGAGCTGCACAAGTTTGTTCTGAGCTACTTAAAAAATTACAAGAAACATTTAAGATGTTTTTTAAGAAAACAACATACAAACTCAAAAACTGGGACTTTCTCAGTTTGAAAATGTTTCACATCGAGAAATAAGTACTTCAACTCAAAAGTATATAGTATTTGGTGTTTACTTAAATTGCAAAAATTAAGAATTTTGTGGCTGACTGATAGTTTTTCATTAAATGCAAAATATTGTTAAAGGCTCCAGTTTTTTTATGAAAGAAACTAGAAATGCTGTAATTTTCCAGGCATGATCTAAGTCACTTAAAGCCACTTAAAGAATACAAAAAAAACAAAAAAACTTTTGAATATGTTTTTGGATGGTAATGACAATTTTCCTTTTGTTGCTAAATGTTCCATTAACATAACCAAAAAAAAAAAAGCAAATACCAACAATCAATGTCCATAAGAAGTCCTCAGACACAGTAATGTATTCAGGTATTACCTGGTGGGTTTGAATTTTAACCAAATATACCACTAAAACTTAACCGAGGCCTCAGGAAGTTTACCTAAACATCTATATGCCTTTTTTCGTTCCATCGAACCTCCACGGCGTTGAAATCCGCTCATTTTTAATTGTGATATTTTAGGTTGAAAAAGTGTTGAAGGGTTTTCTTTATTTCCACTTTTTTTTTGTCATAAAATACTTTTTAACCTGAATTACTCATCAGCAACAGAAGGTGAAAATAAATGAATCCTCTTCATGGAATCTCCACCCTCGTTTTGTCAGATGTGTTGCGTACCCCTAATACCATGTGGCGTCTGATGGCAGAGGCACGAGCATTTGGTATAGTGTTTTTGTGACCAGTTAGTCTTAGCAGAGAGGTCAGATTAGCAGATACTCCTTTTAGGATTACCCAGTACCAGCCTACCATGAGCTGCAGGTCAGTAATCAGTGGGGTAAGTCATATTTTTTGATTTGTGACATTACTATTTTTCACATTTGGACACAAGTTGACAAAATCAAATTTAAAAAAAATTAGCTACAAATGTTTTTCCTAAATGTTATATACACCATTTCCAACCCTTAATACATGTGTACATGTATCTAAATTTGCCGTCTATTAAGCTCACCTGCCATTGATGACACTATAACCATAGACCCTTTACTTTTCTCCAAAGAGGGCAAGGCTCTCCAGGCCATCTGTATGTAGCTAAAGAAATTGGGCTTCGGAAAACAAAAAGACACAACGAGAAAGATCAGAGTCACCTTCTTCGTTTTAAGCACTGACAGACCATCAAAGTGCTCCATTTACCTTCATGAGCCACCTGACGTGATCCACGTCTCCATCCCACATGGCAAAGCGAGTCACACCAATGTGGTTGAGAACCAGGTAGTCCAAGCCTCCCAGTTTCTCCAGAGTAAAGTCAACCACTTTGTCAGGGTCAGACTCATTAGACATGTCTCCAGATATGAAGAGAGCTTTCTGGGCCCCCAGACTCAAACACTTCTCAGTAACCTGTGAGCAAAACAGAGTAAATATGAGGAAAATATACAGAGACTAGCCTGAACATTAACATATAGTTTGACTACTGTATGTTGAAACCACCTGATCATTTTCTATGTAAAACTAAAATTGATCATTGTCGAGAAAAGTCGAGATCATCCCACTTGCCCATGCTGGAGATTTTAGTTTAATAGTAACAATAAATAAAGTTATCTTTAAAAATAATTACACAGGTGACATCAAGACCCAACAGTAGAGTCAGACTGTAGTAAAATTAATCTGGTTGTGTGCGTTGTTATTGTGTCTTGCAAACTTTGCTTAGATTCTTCTTTTTTCTATCTGATCATAAAAAATCATGGTCAGAGAGTTTCATGAAACAGGAAGGGCAGGTTTCCTGAAGAAAGAGGAAGTAAGCTTCCAGGATGCATGTGTATAAAAATAGTTCAGACTATTCCTTATTTCGAAGCATTAAAGGTTTAAAGAATAAAATCTAAACATTTTGAGTAATTGGATAAAACCCAGAGTAAAATACTTAAATTAATGATAATAACTTATAATTAGGCCAATAATTAATATTGGTTTAACCAGTGGTTGATATTGGTTTGATTATAAGAATATTTAAACTTGCTCTTACACTTGTGGAAGTACTTACAGAGGGAAACAAGTAACTGTAACATGGTATCAAATAATTAGAATAATGGATTATTATTGGATTAAAATTGGCAATTGAAAGAAAATTGGCGTTCCTCTTTCTTCCCCACGTTGGGCACCAATTTTGTTGTTGCACATCACCCCCTCCCCCATCCCCCATCTCTCCCTTCTCAGAGGAGGGACATGTGCTACCAGCTCTCTGTCTAACAGGTGAATTGAGTTTCCTAAATCAGCTGGGTTTTACCCTGTCCAGAACTGAAGTAAACTCTGTTTAAGCTGGCGTCAAGAAAGACTAGCCTGGTTTCTGACGACCTCCATCCAGATGTCCCACCCTTCTTCACCCTGTGAATTAGCCAGATTGAGCAGCCTGCAGCCAACTAGTTTCAAGGAGCACACCTGTTAACGGTCGCACTTTCTCTTTATTAAAACTTGCACTTGTTACTGAAGGTTGGTTTTAGTGACTCGGGCCAGTCCCAAGTGTGTTGTTTTAGTTTTGGGCTATAAACAACCTATAAAACATTTTACACTTTTTCCTCCCAGAATAAAACTTCATAGCTATTTTACATCCATCAAAGAACTTTAAGGTGACTCATTAATTGAATGTCCACAACATCTTTTAGATTTTCTTAATATTAATTATTTTATTAGTAAGGGAATTTTGCAAGAGTCAGTACAGCTTAATTCAGTAGCAGAAATAATCAAATAAGTAAAATCAATCATCTAGCCTATCTTTCCCTAATGCTGACACTTGAACTAAAAAACGGAAACTTTGAGAAAGACGGACGGAGTTTGGCATCTTGAACCCCAGAACTGGCCTGATGATGAAGAAGGTATCGCAGCAGCAAGAGGCTGCTGCGATACCTTCAAAAATACCTAAAAAAAAAAAATGTTGGCATTTACATGTGTGCTTTTTGGAAGCAGTTTTATTATTACTTGCAAAATAGACTGATTTACTACACAGTACTCAAGGACAGAGGAAACTGTAATAAAAGAAAAAGACCTGCTGTAAAACTTTCTCCCTCCTTGCTGTGATGACAATCTGGGCTCCAAAGCGGGCGTAATGATACGCCATTTGTTCACCAATGCCTGAACTGGCCCCGGTGACCAACACCCTGGCACCTCTAAGAGATTCTGAAATAAAAACAATCGATTTAAAAACCAAAAACCTTTATTTCTACTTATAACATGAACAGTAAAAGCAAGAAGAACAGTAACAACAAGAAACGATCTGTGTTCACAAATGCACAAGACTCCCACTACATTGCATAAAGTACATCCCATAGAAAATAGTTGCGTGCAAAAATTTTTTTGTTTTACAGTCCCACATCTACAGCAGTTAACCTTGAAGACAATAAAATGTTATCAGCAGGCCATTGTATTGCATCTATAATCTCTTCAGAAAGCAGATAACTAGTATTTGCTAGCTCAACTTGCAGTGCTGAAATTCAAAAAGAGGGTCATAATCAGGGTTATTGATAAAAAATCATTTAGTGTGCCAAAGTTTTAAAATGTTAGGATTTAATAACAGCTAAAAATGTTCATCCGTCTGCTCATATGGTTTAGAATCTTTTTAATGAGATGCACCAGAAAGTGGAGCGACTGGAGTTTTCTCCAGCTGTGCACCGTTTGCCAGCTGGCTGAAAGAAGACTTCCACATTTTCCCTCTATTCACAAGAAAGGCAAAACTAGATGTTTGGAATACAACATCCATGAACGATCATGGCTACTAGAGAAGCATCACACATCTTTCTAATAAGGTAACATTAAAACTGCAGTTACCAGGTTTCAGGCAGCATCTCAACAGAGATGCTAACTGCAGGGATACCTCTAGGTACCGCTAGCTTACGAAATTTATCATAAAAATGCTAATAAAACAGAAAGGCCATCTGGAAAGTATGTTTAGTATGTGCAGGGTTAAGGCTCTATTTAAATGAATGACGGCGCTCAGTCTGTGGCTTCAATAGCAGACTTTAGCTGCTCTGCATAGTAGGCCTTGGTGTTTCTCGTCTTGATCTTGACAATATTCCAAAGGCTATAACTGGGGTTTAGTTCAACCTAGTTCATGGACCAATCAAGCACAATGACATCATGGTCATCGAACCGGGTAAGAGAGATGTTGGCAGTGTGAGCATGTGCCAAGTCCTCCTGCTGGAAAAGGTAATCGGCATCTCCATAAAGGTTGTCAGTAAAAAAGGAAGAAATGAAGTGCTGTAAAAATTTCCTGCTAGATGGCAGCGCTGACCTTAAACTTCATAAAACAGTGGACCAACATAATTAGAGAATTCCCTAAATATCACTCACAATGAAAACTTTACACAGGACCTCAGTCGACTTGCATTCTGCGTCTCTGGTCTCTTCCTCCAAACTGTGGAACCTCAATTTCCAAATGAAGTACGTTTATCTGAGATAACTTTGGACTACTGAGCATCAGTTCATTCCTTTATTCCTTTGGCCCAGGCTAAGCATCTCTGATATTGTCTCTGGTTCAGGAGAGGTCTGACACATGGGGGACACAGCAGCAGAAGCCTGGACCAAGTCTTAGCAAAACCAACAGGGGGAGCAGCAGTGGACCTCAATGGTTTCTGGGCCCCAAAATGTTATCTAGTTTAAATTAATTTTTTGCAAGTATAACATTTTATACACGTATAAATAAGTTAAATGGTACATTATTATGCGCGTAATAATAAAAAAAAAACTATTTCACTTTTTGAATTTAATGAAAGAAATGCATTCGTTTTTAGAATTCCATTCTGAAACTATAAGTTGCCTGCATATTGTTTACAGTCTGTGTTTATTACCACATTTATCTGACATCTGTCTATCACGCTCACAGCATGCACGTGCGCGTGTGTTGCAATAAGTAATTGACTCAAAATGTATCATTAGCAGTTGGATTTATGGCAGCAGTAACACATTTATTTAACTTACCTGAATCAAAACTTGGTCTATTCCACTTGACAGCTACATAGCCAACACAAATGCTAGCAATTACAATCTTTACGAAGGTTCCCATGTTGTTTGCGTAATGTTTTTCCTGTGTGTTTCAGCTTTCAGCTGTGAGCTGAAATGTGTGTAATAACGCACTTTCTCGTTTCCCTGTTTTCTGGACGTTTAGGGGGCGTGGCTCCCAGGTTAATGTTTCATTGGACTAGAACTTGACCTGCTTTCCTTCTCCTGGTGAAATTCATGCTTTACTGTTGTGAGCCATGAAAAAACCCCAATTATTATTATATTTGGATATATCAAAAAGTAAATAAATAATTTAAATAACAGCTCGTTTTTATATGATCAGTTATTTTCTGTTTTAAAGACAAAGCAAAAGCTTTTAGAAGAATGTCCCTGAAAGACCATTATGTTGTTTTGTTGATTGCTGATTGGTTAAAAATGGTGGTCAGATCAAAACTGGCCAGACGGAAAAAAGACAGTGGTGATCTATTGAAAGTGGTTTAATATTTAACAATTTGTAAAACAATTAAGATATATATTTTTAACTGCTTAAACTGGGTCTGATTTTTCTGGGGCAGTTTGTGTACCGTAAAAAATGCTTTTCAATGCATTTTCTTTAACATACTTTCGGGGAAAACAGAGGCGTAACGGGGGTGGAAAATTATTTATACACAAAGCTGACTTGTGCATGCAGTGGAATAATCTCAATAGTCAACTCATAAAATGTGGGGAAATAATTAGATGCGACAGAGAGAGATTGGACAAGAGCCGTTTTAATACTGCCCTTGTCCATAAGTCTTATGCTACAGACTCTCAGTGAACGCACCAAGGGAAAAAAAGGCCCGAGTACCTGAATGCAAAGTGCGCATGCGTATGGATTGGACCGAACATCAGGAGACGGATGCGTGTCATAAGATTTGACCAGTAAAGCGACGTCGAGTCCAATACAATCTGAATAAATTTATTGGCCCCCACTTGTTGCACAACCATATGCATCATGATTATCAAATATTATATTAATGGAGTAATAAAAACATTCAACAGAAAGCTGAAAGCTAACAGTTCAGTAATCTGTAGAAATGGGAATAAAAAATAAAAAAAAACGCAGTGAATGTGTCATACTATTAAAGATTTCTAAGATGACATTGATGTTTGTCACAGGAGAAGACATAGTTCTCTATGTGTAGTCAGTGCTGCATAGAATGTAATTAATCTAAAAAATAATTTGAAAATAAAACTGAAAATATCTCCCTCAAAGTTGACCTGCTGTCTGGGAAAGGCAAAGGCAGATAAGGCTTTTTATTTACCTACAGAGGGCAGGCTTATGCCCAGAAGTTTCCAAGGTGCCTTTGAGACAATTTGATTTCTTTAAATTTTCAAAGAAGAAAAAAAAATACACAAAATAAAAAGACACAATAAAACCTAATTGATTATTCTTTAAACTCCATAAGGTCATACAAGGAAATGAAAGAACTTAGTCTTGATAATTAGTAAAAGTCAAAAGTGTCATTTTGGAAACTGTATGATTGATGATGAGAAATTCATTAAATGATCTAAGTGCTTAAAACTGGTGCTTGACCCAACTCTGGTACAAATGAAACATGTGATGAGAGAAATGGTTGGAGATGCCTTTTTTTGTTGTTGTAATTACGTCCATCAAATATTTACATACATTCGATTCTACTACTTTGCATGCAGTGTTGCATGTAGAATTTGATATTTGTCTTTTTCAGGCTCATATATTGTTTTTTTTTTTCATATTTTTACTCATTGTGATGGACTACACTTTTCTGACTGTGTTTATCATTGGTTTCCAAAGTCTTGTCTCTCTGAACTTATGGTTCAGGTTGCTTTTCACCTTAACAGTGAATGGATCAATTTTTTTTTCTATACCCATCATCATTTTGGGATCAAATTGAGCAACTGCACTGAGCAGATGTAATTTAATACTCCTTGTGTAAAGTTTCAAACAAAACCAAAATTTTGAGTATGCTTGAGATGTGTTTTGCAAAAGTGTGATTTTTAAAAAATTTATATTATAAAACCACCACAATGTGCAAACTTAAAGCGAATAAGGGTAGCTGTCTGATTAATCCTATAATATGTCGTTATTGCAGCACAAAATTAAACACATATACGTCCATAATAGCATTAATGCTGCAAACAAATATTGTTCATGGATTGTAGTTGTAGGAGTTCTGGATGAAGTAGTTTGTTGCTGAAGGAGACCAGTCTTTTATTAGAGTTATGACTTGTGTGAACCACGGATAGTAAAGATCCAGCTGTCTTGTTGCTCCAGCGATGATGATATTTAATGCGGCTTCTGTGGCGGGGTAGGCTGGTACATTTGTAACACCCCTGAAAAAAGAAAATAACTAATTCACAACTGATTTTCTTTTTTCAAAATCCTTTGAGAATACTTACTTTTCCATATTTGACAAACCTGACTTTGTCCATGGCTGAATCAGTATCAATAAGCCCCAGGGTGCATATTGAGATTGACACATTGCTTTTCTTCATGGCCAGTTCATGATAAAGGGACCCGAAGAATCCATTTAGGGCAAATTTTGTTGAGCTGTATGGTAGCGTGAAGGGGTTCGGCATTTTACCTTTAAAACAAAGACAAATGTCCCAGTAAATTGCAGAGCTTTCTCAAACACTTGAGTCAAGAAAATAGCTTTATATGTTCAGCTTGAGCTTGAACAAAAACATGAATTTGTAAGCATAGAAATGTGCCTTTTGAGAATGATTTAATGCTTTTGTAATTGTACATTTATCACTTATGTGTCGTAGCTTCATGTAAAGGCAAATATTGAGACAAACTTACCTAAAAGTGATGAAACAACCACCAAAGATCCTTTACTTTGCTCAAGAGAGGGCAAAGCTCTCCAGGCCATCTGAATGTAGCTTAAGAAATTGACCTTTAAAACACACACACACACACACACGCACGCACGCACACACACACACGCACACACATCAAAAGAAACATCAAGGCATTCCCTTGATTTTATGTGCTGAGAAACTGTCAAAATGATCCATTACCTTCATTAACCACCTGGTATGTTCCACATCTCCCTCCCACATGCCAAAGGTAGTCGGGCCAATGTGGTTGAGAACCAGGTAGTCCAAGCCTCCCAGTTTCTCCAGAGCAAAATCGACCACCCTGTCAGGGTCAGACTCATTGGCCATGTCTGCTGCTATATAAAGGGCTTTCTGAGCCCCCAGACTCAGACACTTTTCAGCTACCTGTGAACCGCAAGGAGTAACGTTTTACAAAACAGTTTAACAGAACTGCTGGTGCAGTTGAGATGACGTTAGGTGTGATTTGGTGCTTTCTGGACAAGCTGAATGATATTGAGCTAAATGACTGTGAAGGAATATTGATGACAGGTGAGAAGGCTGATTGGGAGGAAGTCAATCAAGAAGGGGTAGAGATTAGAACATTTAGGAAGGATTAATCTAATTAAAAGTGTTAGTAATGAAGCGGAAGCAGAAGAGGATGATGGATGGATGGATGGATGGATGGATGGATGGATGGATGGATGGATGGAACAGGAGATAATAGGAGATGAAAATATGGAGCTAAAGAAAATGACGATGAATGATTGGGATTAGAACGGCAAGCAAATAATGCCACAGAAATCCTAAGGCATACGGGATAAAAATTGGAGAACATGAGGAAGATGATGGAGAATGTGTGGCAATGATTGATGAAAAAGTTAGGAATAATCAACAGGAAGCTTTAGGAGATGTATTGTGATGCAAATGAGGAGGATGAGGGAGACTAAGTAGAATTAGAAAGAGCAGTAATGAGAAATAAGGAAGATTTGGAGGAATGATGAAGGGGTATGGAAGAAGGAATAAAAATGAGTGGAAATAAAATTAGCTGTATGAAGGTAATTAGGTAGAGAAGTGATGTGAATGAAGGAATAACAACGATAGCAGTAAAGGAAATAGATTAGGAATGTGATGATAAGTGATACAGAGTGAAATTGACTAGAATGAGAGGAAATAGGAATGATGCAAAAGGAATATTGTCTAAGCAGAGGGAGAGAAAGACTTGTGCTGAATAAGTAAGCCATGTAGGAAATGACTTACTTGCTGATTAGATCTGTAGTTTAGATTGTCACCTCAATGGCCCAGTTGAGGTTTTATAGTAAAACCTGTTTTACTCCACTAACACAGTTCCAAAAGACAGAATGAAAAAATTAAGCAAAACTGACCTGCTGTAAAACTTTCTCCCTCCTTGCTGTGATAACAATCTGGGCTCCAAAGCGGGCGTAATGATATGCCATTTGTTCACCAATGCCTGTACTGGCCCCGGTGACCAACACCCTGGCACCTCGGAGCGATTCTAAGACAAAGTCCACACATTCAATAATAAAAAGATGCAAACAGTAATACCACAGTTGTTATTTATTGTGTATAAACGGATATGTCCTAACACAGATACACACAGGCATTTCACTCTACAATAGGATTTCCCTTTGGAATAATAATTCTTACCTTTTATGGCACTCGCTGTAAAACATAAACCCAATCAAAGCCACCTCACAGAATGTTTCACGCAAAATGAAATCAGTCTCGCTCAAAGGACTCGGTGTACAGAAAATGTCTCTGGGACATTTTAGTTGCTTAAAGAAATACCCAATACACCTAAAGATACCAGAGCTGTGCAGTTAACTCGAGCTAAGTCAAGTGAATATTTGTGTTAAATTTACTGCACAGTTTGCCCTTGTGGGCTGAATGAATGTCTGTATTCTCTCCGTTCTAAAGCTGTTTAGTCACTTGAGGAAAGCAGATTATCTGCAGTCATTTGATCTGTTCGTGATTCCGCTCCCAGTTATCCCACAGCAATCATTAAAAACTCATAATCATTATTTTTACACCGATTATTTCTATTCAGGGCAGAGAAGAAGGCATTTTCAGCATCTGATCGTCGAAACAGTTGAATGATTGTGTTTGCATAGTTTATATTCAAGTGGAACAAATGCTGATATTTGAAAGAGCTACACATTACGTGACTGATGCTTAACATTATACAGAAAGCATCTGACCCGACAATAAAAGCATTCTGTGAGTGATATTATTTCTTATATTTACGTTGTTTTTATATGGGTGTGTTGACGTTTAGATTTTTAGATCATGAGGCATAAGAATGAAATCCTATTGTGAGGAATATAGCACCTTTTTGCCATTCTATGAAGAGTAGAATGGCAAAAAGTGTAACACGTTAATGCTGGATTATTAGTCACTACTTAGGTAGATGGCCTGGAGCAAGCCACTTTACAGATATGCCATGTGTAGCTTGCAAAATAGAGCATTAAAACAGAGTTATTTAATGGGTCAGTGGTGTTGCTTCACTACTTTCTATCCCATGACTGTGTGTTTTGCGAGCAGAAATACTCAGAAACAGCAACAAATTATTTTTTGTAAATAAGGGACTGCTAGGGGTGTTGCTATTTTTCGGCAATCTGGTCTGAATTGTGCAACAATGAGAAATAGCCATGGATAAGGGCACTTGGACTGGTATTTTATTAGTGGACTGCAATAGAAACCATTGATAATAGTTTTTTTTTTTGTTCGCAATTTTGAATGATTGCACAAACCTTGCGATACTACAGTTCTTGTAACTGGATTGTCTTAGTGATATTTAAAGGTTCAGATAGAACGTTTATGATGTTTTACAACAAGAATCTCAAATGTCAGTATTTAGGGTCAGTGTCCTATAGCTTTTGAATGTGTCACTGGTCTGCTGAGCCTGAATCAAAGAAATATAGAATCAGGATAAAGACAAAATTCTTTGATTCAGGTTTACTGAAGCAGATGCACGTTTTAAAGTTACAGAACACCATTCTCCATTGACTGGATATTGAGAAATTGGCTTTACAGTAAACATAAGTATTTAACCAAAGAATAAAAAAAATAATCCGTTTTGTTAGAATATAATTTCTGTGGATTTATAAGGGCACATGCTACTTTTGCATGCTCTGAAACCACTTCTTCAGCAGAGACTCCCCATGGCGTGTGGGAGGGAGATGCACCATGACAGCTTTATAAAAGATATTTTAAAAAAGAGCGCCCCCTTATGTTTGAAAGGAGAGTGAACTGTCCTACTGCTCAGTGGGAACTCAAAACTGATTCAGTCAACAGTTTACAGTAGTTAGGCTAAATGAAGTCAGGTCCAATTTATATAAAAACACTTTGAAAGAAGTGTAGCTAAAATATTTGCTGGCGAATTTCAAATAATGAAAGTAACAATAATAATAATGGCACATCATGAAAACTAACGTATTCAATGTATAAACAAGTTCTGCTTCCAATGAGATTATTTCCATTAAACAACTACAATGTACATAGAAACAAGATAAATAAAAACTGGGATTCTTTCTAAAAACATAGTGTCCAATATTTAAACATATGAGTCAGAATAACAGTTTTTATATATTCACCGTAAGGCTGACTCAGTGTACAGACAATGTCCCTGGGACATTTTATGAGTTTGTACTGAACCACCATCCCGCCGTTGCAGGTCAAACACCTATCAACATTGCTGTCATCATCAAAGATCATCATCATCATCAACATGATACACCTAATTCCCTGCAGTTAAGTATACAAACTCGAGCTTTCACAGAAAAGAAAATTTTAGATTCATTTTAGCTTAACGTACCTGGATGAAAACTAGGTGCAGTCCATTTCATAGCTAAATAAGCAGCCAAGATACTCCCAATAAAAAATTTGGCGAATGTTGCCATTTAGCCCACTTGGTTTGCAAAAGTTTCAAGCAACTTCTTTTTTACGGTTTATATAAGTATGGCGAAACGTCACAATACCAGTTAATAGGAGGTGCATGTTATGTAATTTTTTTTTAACAACTCAAACCCGCCCCTCCATATCTGACTAAAGTAATCAAAGCATTTTTAACCAAATTCAAATATATTTTCACAGGAATTGATAAAGTTCTGCCTTTTAAAGTTTGATTTATTTATTTAAACAAACCATAATAATACAACATAAAGTAGATACACGACGAACGAATCTGCCGCTCTGAAATAACTAGCAACTTTATTGACAAAACACTTGAGCACACAGTGCAGACACCGCTTGTCCTTCACTGCTCCTGACTAGCTAGTGTTCTTCTAGGATTGTTTTCTGAAAAGCAACACAAAAAGGGAAAACATAAAACTCTGGAGGATGGCCTCAAGGATCTGGCCTTTAGTAAAGTTGGTATTTTTCTTTCAACTCAAGGTTTTTCATTCAAAGCTTGGTGGTTGACATGCTAAGTACCCGATTAGCCCGTTAGCTCGCTTAAGCTAACAGTAGTAGTGCTACGTTTCACTATTTAAAATAACTCAGCATTTTAGGGTTAAACGTTTTACTTGTATATACTGGTACGTTTGATGGAATTCCCAAACTAGACAAAGCTGTTAAATAACTGCTTTGAGTTACTATCATAGAAATAACCTTCATGCAGTGTACTGTAATAGAGGCATTATGTCGTTTTTCTTTTTTTTTGTTTGTTTGTTTTTGTTGTTTCCGTGTGGAATCATTCATTATTACAAGGCTGCATGGATTTTTTTTTTGCTCAGTATGGCTAACCTCATTCCTTCACTTACAGACTTGTCTCCAAGGTGACCATTGCAGGGGGAGCAGTGTACGTCACCTATGACTCTGGTCTGCTAGGAAGCAGTGAACAGGGGTCAGTGGTCCTGGAGAAGGCCAAAGTAGCTGTGCCACCCGCCTTAGAAGAATGGATTAAGTATTTTGGTCTGGAGGTAAGGATGTGTAAATTGCTTATTTGGCCAATAACTTGGTATTTAGGTATTTGGCATATAGACTGATTTTATGTAGTAGAGACTTTGCAAAGCAAAAGTTTTACAAAGTGAAGGTTTAAAGTCCTCTTAAATTTGAATGGCTTAAAGTCATTTTTGCGATAACAGTGACTAAAGTTGTTTCTGGCTGTATGGAGGTTTGAGTAACACACAGCTTGCCTTCCACAAGTTGTTGCTTCTAGCCAAAGAGAGGTCTTATACTCACATGAAGGCCACCCACCGTAGGTAACCGTTTTGAAATTACACCTCGCAAGCTCAAGGTTATTCATGTGATCCAATTTGTGTTATGTGATACGATATTTGTTTATTATTTTTATTCCGATTCACAGAGAGAGGAGACCAAAGATATGACAATAGCAGCTGTATTCAAAATCAGTTGGCTATTTTAGGCATTTATGAAAATGTTTTAACAGTCAGTTTCTTTCAGCTAAAAGCACAAAAAAGGATTAAACTCTATTTTAGTGGCAAAGGATGGCCTCAAGTCATGTAAACATGAATGTTATACAGAAGTAAGTGTACTGAAATGATTTCTTTGTTTAAAAGTTACATACTTTAAGAAAGGACTAGAAAATAAGAAAACAAGCTCCTCAGTAAATTTAATAGCAGTTTTAACTAAATATAATATTTGCAAAGATTATCTTATTGTTGTTCTGCTCTTTATGGAGCATCACAAGTTCACTGGTCAGGCTATCTGCTCAAGTAGAAGTAGACAACTCAAGCCTGTAGATGCCACGTTTAAGACTTGCGGCTCAAAGTTTGCTCAAGGTGCTTTCAAAACAGCATTAGTTTGATAACAATGGAGGGTGACACTTCAAGTTTCCGTGTCATGAGCTTCCAGACAACTGATTGTCTTTTTTGTAAGGACGGATAAAGTGTTGAGGCTACCAGCTGCGCTGAACTGCCTCTGCCCTGCTCTGTCCTCCACCATACAGCCAAAAAAAAAACCCCTCCTGTCTTGGTTCATTTGTGAAAGTCACGCAAATGCATGTTTTTTTGTGACTTTTTATAATTGGGATAGAGTAATGGATATACTTAAAGCCACTGTTAAATTGTGCATGAAATTTATATAACATCCTTAACCTTTTTCTCTGTCCTTAGGCTCAGCTTCCCACCATGCCTAAGATTGAATTCTCCCCGATTAATTCATGGAACACTGGTAAGAACTGAACAGAATGTCAGTGATCACGAGTTGTTGCTTCTGAGTGAGAGTGAATTATCGATGTAGTTTGCTTATTATAGAGCAGGGGTCACCAACTCCAGTCCTCAAGGGCTACCATCCTGCAACTTTTAGATTCACCTCTGCTCCAAAATGTCTGAGTTCCCTCACCAGCATTCATTCCTCTCTGCAATAGGCTGGAAACGAGCAGTTTATTTGATCCAGGTGTGTTTGAGCAAAGACGCATCTAAAAGTTGCAGGATGGTAGCCCTTGAGGACTGGAGTTGGTGACCCCTGTTATAGAGCATTCAATGATTAACAGCTGAGGTTGAGATGAGTCAGTTTGATTGTTTTAATACCTTGTGTACTTACTTCCCTTCTATTTACAGGAGTGCGGTGGACAATTTCGAGCCTTTCAGAGGCCCCAACAAGAGCATCTGAATATACAAGTCAGGGACTGCAGTACGTAAAAGACCTCATCAAGTGAACAGAACCTCCCTGGGTCACCTCACATTATTAATGTTTGACTTTTGCGCCTGAGAAATGACAGTACTGCAAAAATTTCACCCCCCTCCCTCCAGACTAGAATACATGAAAAGGAAACTTCTGTGTGAGGAATGTGCTGGATTTAATGTAAAATGGTATCTTGTGGAAGTTGTAAATAAAGCAGGGAAGCAAAGTGTTTTTTAAATTAAAAATGTGTCTATGCAAGTTAAATTGTCACCAAAGTTAATTACAATTACAAATAATGTATGAAAGCGTGTCTGATGTATGTATCCAACTTCACTATTTGCTGGCAATAACACCAAATCTTTTTTTTGGTTTTTTTTGCAGTAGGCAGCTTATAATAAAACACAAAACAGATGTGCAAAACTTTATTACAACAGAATGATGACACAAACTGTCATTTAGATTCTGCCACAAATTCAGAACCAGAGAAAACTTAAAGCAGACTTATCTATGATTTAAGTTTGCACAAAAAAAAAAAAAAAACACTCGAAAGCACGGCTAACAGTGATGCATAGTGTTACGTTTTGAACTAAATGCAACAACAGAACTGATTCTAGCATACACGGTCACTCCCACCCTTATGTAAATGTTTTAAAAACCCCCAGGCACTATTCAGGGGATGCAACCAAAGTTTTGACCCAAAGGAGAAGTAATCTGAAGGATAAATAGAGCTCAGTTTTGAGAAATTTGGGATGAAACCTCTTCTGCAAGCATGTAATTTAAGACTACAAGGCATTTTAAAGACCAAAATCAAAGATGGATACTAGTATATTGTTTCTTTTTTTTTGTTGTTGATTACAATTTTAAAAATGTATATTATAGGGGCTTTTACACAAATTTTCCAGCTTAAATACTGTCATCTGAATGTATTGCATTTTATTTTCTTCTTTCCTTCATGCGTATTATTTATAACATTTAGCAGAAAGTATATCGTCTTATATAACATAACCACGTAAACTTTATACAGTAAAGTGCTGCACACAACATCAACACTGAAATCACAACAGCAATGATAAAGCAGATTACATTTGAATAGCAATCTTACAATGAAGAGCTAAACATTCCAAACTGATCCATAATTTCCCTCAAACTGTCCTTTAAATGTAATGAAATGGCATACTTCAATTAGCAGTCTGGAGAAACGGTAAGTAATATATTGCCAAATTGTGACCAGCGTGAAGGCACTTTATGTATAACTGTGCATTTAAATTTAAATAATACTACTTCAGCATTTCCATTGCAACCATAAAAGTGCTGTAAAAATTAGGATTTAAAGCATATTTTAAAATCTCCATCCACCACGTCAACAAGAAAAGCCAGGCTAGACTCACATAATGTAATATGCAGCCGATTAATATAGCACAACTATAAACGTTGCAATACTAGATAAGAGTGCAAAGGTGCAAGAAGATATTGGCATTGAGCAATATAGGGGGCAGATAAGGGTGACTTTGCAAGGCTGTTTCCCACTGATGTCTACAAGTACAAACAGCAAACTAAAGCTTTGATTTTTAGACACACTGTGTGTAACAAATTTAACAAGAACTTCAGAGAAAAGTGCAACTATAAGACATCTTGCTCATCTTTCAAAGCCATAACCACTTAGTAGACTGATTGATGGCAACAATGTAAATGCAAAATTCCTGCGCAGCTTGACAGCACGACCTTAGGCTGTCCATGGATGAAGTTATAGAATAAGACTGTCACCATTTTATTAAAAAAAAACAAAAAAAAAACAAGTATAGCAGTGCTACTTTTCTGCTATACATAGAAATGAATATTGCACTGGCTTCTTAACGAATAAAACGTGTCAGTTATTCCTCAAACCCACCATGAATAATAATTTAACCATGAGCCGAACGAAGATGGGAAACGGGCAGAGATGAAAGTGTTCACTATGTCTACGGGGTTTTGACCAGATCATAAACATGAATATGAAAGTCATCATCATATTTGATATAGTACACTGAGGGCTTGGCTGGGACCTGGTAGATGACCAGGCCTGTTCTCTTCACTCCCTTGTCGGTAACATACTCCACTTGTTTCCCCACCAGACTTTCAGTCTCTTCTCCCGGCTTTCTGTCCGCAGGCAACAGGTGCTTGTTTTCTGAAGGAGGAGAGCGAAACATTACAACGTGTGCAGTAAACTTGCAGATAAAATCAGCAAACTTCACCTCGACGATGTTGTGGCATCTTTAGAGAGTTCTTCCACATTCTGTCCAAAGGTAGTATTTTGTCATATCGACCAGGTCAGGTCAAAAGGCGAAAGAACATCTCATAGCCATGCAACTTTTTATAAGTCCCACCTCTATAAATGAATACAAAAGCTTCTAAATACAAACACCCTGACAGACATTTTAAATCAGTCCACTGGAATTTGACTTTGTTGGTGTTCAGGTTTTATCCATTTTGACCCCGTGTTTGGATGAAGTTTAGTTGCATTTTTTTGCTGTAAGTTGTAATTGTCAAGAGAAAATGGAAAAGGAAAGTTCGCTGGAGTCTGGATTCCAAGAAAATGGTTTTTAGCCCACCCTAAATATCCAGTTTAGCAGACCAGTGTTTAACACATGGTGATAGTTGTGGGAAAATAACTTTGCTGCACTTTTGATGGTTGTATCTCATTAAATATTTTAGAGATAAAATTTAAGGTAAAAATTATAACTCTTAGTTTTGTTTCATCTGACCAAAGGAAATGCATGCTTAGTCTTTAGTCATTGTTGTTATTAGCACACTTCAATCTGAGTAGACTTTTTCTATGTCTACAACCAGAGTTCTGTCTCTTTCCAGCTTCTTTGAAATCGTTCAGTTCCTACCTCTGCCAGGATCAGTCCGTGCTGTTTGGCTCTTTTTAATTTTGTCGATACTTCTCATTTTAGCTCAGGACACTCAGAAACGCTGTGATAACTTTTTGTATCCTTCTCCTGCTTTGTGAATATGTGATGGCTCAAACCTTTGCTGATGTGAATGTTTAGAAATAACCCTCAGTTTTAACTAGATTTCACCAGGCACATCAGTCTGTATGGCACATTCAAAAGGTCAGTTTCAAGGAAAGGTAATCTTGGTCCTGGTGAGTTCTGATTTTACATGAATAGTTCCATTTTTGTTTGTCAATATGAATAGTTTATGGTCATTAAATAAAACATCCGTACTGGAAAATATGAAAAAATACTTGATTTAATAATAGGTAGAAATTTAGATTTGACATTTGAAGCATTCATAATCCGCACGCTGGTAATATATGTGTCCCTGGCCTAAATCTTTTTGATGCTATTGATCACAGAGTTGTGGGGCATTGTGATGTTGGAAAACAAAAATGGCTAACTTGCAAAACATATCGTTTCCAGTTCCAGTAGTTACACTAGAATTTCAAGTTTTTCTAATACTCTGCAGCCCTAATTGCCAATTCTGTAGTGTGAGGCTAATGTATCCAAAGGGCTATTCTAATTTAGAGCTGGAAGATGCTCAGCAATCCAAGTACCATATGATTTATGAGTTGTAGCTTACATTAGTTTGATAGCCTTTAGGCAAATAAAATCAATAATTGCTGGTTTCACATGTTGGAAGAACTCCAAAGATGCATTAGCTTGGATGGCATAATATGATGCAGGATATGACGTTTGAACACTAAACAGCACAGAAAAGTCCAGGTTTTGGAAACTACATCTAAAATAAATTTGGACTTGCACAGACAGACGTATTCCAAGAGAGAAGTGGCATGCGGCTCGAATATGATGCAGAAGCACACACAAACATAACTTGCAGTAAATACCCTGGAGGACTTCCTGCTGTACTCAGACATGGTCTCAAGCTATCTTTTTTTTATTATTTTTATGCCATGTTTGGAAGCAGGATAAGCTCTTTCAGATGTCTGAAGTAAGTGTTGCAAATATTTCTGCTTTCACATGCAGCCTGGTCAGGACATCAGGCTGCATGTGATGTCCTGACATCACATGTAGCTTTACTTTAGAGCAGGGTTACTGCTCTAAAGTAACCCTTTGCTTTAGAGCAGTAAAGGGTTAGATCGAGGTACAACTCATTATTAAAGCATACAAACTCAAAATTGCCTGAAAGCAACCAGATACTTCTTAATTCTGTTTGTTTTCCACTCCTCAAACTGGAAATAAAGGAGACAAATCATTCTGTGTGGACAAAAACTGAGACAACCTTAAATATCTGTAACATTTGCTGAACTTGTTGCTCTTGTTCCCGTTTCTGACGCCTCGAGGAAAACACTACATAAAACTCCTTCTGAATAAATCAGATTTTGTTAAAACACAAATTAACAGTACCTGCTTCTGGCAAAATCCTGAGGTCCCCATCTGCGTAGTCATCCCACAGCTGGTACATATAAAGAACTGGGTCCTTTTCATAAGTGATATAATACCAGTTTGTCATGACTGGAGCTCGGGATAGGACCATGCCTCTCCACTCATTCTTCTCGCCATCTTCCTTTTCAAACAAATGCTCCACTGCTTTGCCCACAAGTTCCTCTGCCCCTGCTGGGATCTTTATTTTGTTGTTTACTGCAGAGACACAAGTGGATATGTTGCTCAAAATGAATAAAAATGCCTGAAAGTACCTTGTGAATTAGAGGTACCTGGACTAGGGCTGGACGATTCATTGAATTTTTGGTTTTTAAATATTACATTTTTTTGAAAAAATAGGGTTTTCTTTTCTCTTCACCAATGCAATCCTTAGGTTCAGAGTGATGTCAGCATGCCCAGGGCCGCCATCTTGTTTGACAAGCATGTTTTACAGATCCTATTTATCAGGATTGTTTATTTTGAATTCAGGTCAGTTATACCTGAACTGAATTCAGGAGTGTTAGAGCAAGGCTAGGATTTTCATTTTATTTCTTTTCAATTATGAGAATAAAGTCAAAGTAACACAAGAATGAAGTGTTAATATTACCAGAATAAAGTCAGAAATTAGGAGAATGAAGTAGTAATTTTCTGAGAACTCCTACACAAAATATAACAAAATGAAATGTTGAGCATCTTGCTCAGTTATACTTATCGGTTCTGTTATCGGTTTTACAGATAAGTAACTTTTTAATCTTTTAACACATGAGCATCAAAATATTATCAGTAGCAGGACTTTGAAACAATTGTGCAAACGGCTGAGTCTATTTCAAAGAAAGAAGAACATGGACTGAGCCGGTCACGTCAGATCTTGAAATAACCCTATTAAAGCTTTATCCTCATTAAAACATCCGTTTTCTTGTGATTTTAAGACAATCTTCTGCTAAAATTGTCTTTATTCTGCCAATATTATGACTATATTCTTGTAATTAAAGAAAAAAATTCTTATAGCCTGGCCCTAACACCGATTGAAGTAAAAGCCACTTTTTTTGAAAATAGTTTCTGTCATTTGAAATTTCTTTTTTAGGAAAAAATAAATAAAATCGGAAATTGGTTCTCAGATGAATCGGTTCATCTGAAATTTTATTTTTAAGCCGTATCACCCAGCCTTAGCGTGGACACGTACTCACCGATATTCTCTGACAGAACTTGCAGGTTGGACACTCTCACGTCCTTGAATAGCTCGATGCCGTAGACGCAGTCAAAGCCGTCGTACTTCACCATGAAGAGAGAGGGATTGACGCTCAGTCTGTCCAGCACCGTTCCTTTCCATTTGCTTTGGTTGCCCTTCTCTCGCCAGTTATGCTGAATGCGCAATCCCAGGATGGAGTTGGGGTCCGGCGTCGCCACGTCACTCAGTTCCCCGCTGCTCCGCTTTCTGATATCCGACATGAACAGACAGCCTTAGAAGTTCTCACACAAAAGTGGGATAATTCTGATCTCCAGAAGATAGTCTGGTACATTTTAGCATTACATTCACTTCATGTACTGACTGTAAAAACAAGAACATGAGCAAGAGATCACATCTTACATGTGCTACCAATTTTCCTTTTCTGAGAGCATATTATAAGAAAATGAAGCGTTTTTGCGGTTGAATAATTTAGCTGATAGGACATCTTGATCTCCTTTTTCCCGTTTTCAACATTAGAGGTTTATTAATACTCCCCTAAAATGTTTTTCTAATTTGTTGTTTTTCTAAGCAAACTAAAATATTTTGACAATATTATAAGCAGTTAGTAGCATTATATTAAGATATGAAACAAAAATAGATCAGAATCAGGTCTATTGGCCAGGATTGTGTGCAAAAAAAGAAATTAAGAGCACACATTAGTATACATTTATAGACTTACAGCAAATAACAGAACATCACACAATTATTTAAAAAAGCAACTAATATTCCTATTGCTGCAATCGCAATCTAACATACTACTAGAGATTCCATACTCTACTCTAAAAGTTTTACTTTGTACCTTTTATTTGTATGAACATTAGTGGAACTGCTATTTTCTATATCTTGTCTTATCCATGTTTTTCACGACTGGAAAACTAAACAATTTTTCCCCTTTTTTTTAACACTGAGTAAATTCAGGAATAATTATATTTGTGTGTGTGTTTGGTGGGTGCTCCTCTGTGTTACGGCTGGTCGAGTCCAAAATCTTCTCTGGCATCACATCAAAAGGACATTAAATTATAGATTCCAGTAAAGCCAAAATGGACAAACAGACAAAAAAGAACAGATGGCTTTCCAGAATGTATAATAAAACTTCCCTAGGATCCCTTGAAGATGGAGTGGTGCAAGTGAAATTTGTGTTCCTATATTTTATGCTTTCTTTTACACTAGCCACATAGATCCAATCACAGTCACATTTGTAGATTAAAGCACAGACTGGTAGGCAACTTGGGAGATTGTGCCTTTCCGCAGTCTCCTTGTGTGAAATTAGGTTTGCTTGATTTAAAAAAAAAAATGTTCCAAAAGTTTTGATTGTAATAACACATTTTCACACATCACATTGTCCAATAGTTCACTTTCACGTACCTGCCCCTTTTCTTGGACATGCCTCTGGAAATTCAAAGGTTACTATTTGAAAGAAAAAGAAAGCACTTTAGTTGTTATGTCACCAGGAAGAAAAGACAAACACAGGAGAAGAGGGAAATTTAAATAATCCTTTAAAAAAAATGGGCTTGACGTGTTGCTCTAAAGACTGACAACTCCATCAACCAATGAGCAGGTATCACTGAGCCACTTCCTGAGAATTTATTCGGGTGACATAGCTATGGAGGTCACGTCTACAGATGAGTTAGCTCGCACGCCAGTATAACTGGATGACAAGCCTGCGGGTGTAATGTATTTACATGAATATTTCACATACCAACATATCAATGCCACGACGGAAGTCTGAAAACATTCAAATACACTCGCATTAGCTCATATTCCTACTGAAGTAAATATCGCGCCGTCTGTCTGGTCACTCGTTATCAATGCAGATGTTGCTGTAGGTAAGCAGAGGCGTACAGTCAGCCATATCTATCTGCTTACCGGTCTCACTGACAAGCTAACAAGCAGTAGCAACAAATGGATGTTTATTGCGTCCGTATACTAAGTGTGGAACACAGTTTAATTACCTTTAAGCAGATTTCATGTCAGTACTGTTCGGTTTGTATGGCGGATAAATGTTGCCACACGCCAACCCGCCCGCGTAAATCTCGCGAAACCTATGGAAAAACAGGAGTTAGCTGTGGCTGGTTGATCGAGGGGGGAGGAGACTCTAGTTCCCAGCAAGCCTTAAGGTTGCCATGACGGCAGGAAAAAACGTAAGCAAATGCGCGGGGAATTGTGGGTATTGATGTTTCTAAATGCCAGCACTCTGACAGAAACCTGGTGGGTAAATTTCTAATGTTTTGATTTGTAAATGCAGCAAAGTTTATGTTAAAACTATAGCCTGTGTAATTTTTTTTTCAAACTGTGACATTACACTGATAACTTAGCATTCACTTATAATTCACATAGACTATGATAATTTGGAAATATTTTCCGACAGCCTTTTATTCTTTTTCCTTTTATTATTTCTTTAAAGGAAAAATATTATGTATATTAATAAAAGATCTGACTGGGACAACAATCAGATATATTGCTTTAGTTGCATCATGTTAGATTGTATGGAGCGCTAATTCCAGCCGAGGTATGATAATTTTTTTTGTTTTATCAGTTTGGTTGGAGGATATGGAGGACCAAAACCGACATAATAATAAATAAACAAATAAATATATAAATAAAATAATAAATATATATCCCACATAATAAGAAATAAAATAATAAAAATATAAATAAAAGAATATATATTTTGATAAGAATTAAAAGCATAAATATATATTTTGATAAGAAATATAAACAAATATATATTTTATTTTTCATTTCCCCTTACACATGAGTTTCCGTTAAGAAAAATAGATATTTAGCTTTTTTTTTTTTGCTTCTCCCTTTTCTGCTTGATGTATTTCTGCTCGCTGTTTCCGTTTGCTGTATTTCTGCTGCATTGTTATGTTAATGAGGTGGGCTGCCTTCTATGTCCAGCTCTTCTACTATTGGTCAATAAACAGGAAAGAGAACGAGCCATCATGTTGTTTTTTTGACATCTCTTTTTTATTAAAATGTAAACAAAGAATCTTTTTCAAAGCTGGAACTTATTTTAGGTTCGCCTTTTCAAAAAAAATGAATGAGAAAAAAAAACTTCCTGCTCAAGGAAATAATGTGACAAAGAAGAACGTTTTCTAGAGTTTTTCTTTGTTTTCAGTCTCCATCCAGTCGATGAGTACAAAGTATTCAGGGCCTGACAGAGCTGGTGACTGACAGAACTCAACCCACCGTATGCTTACTGCAGACAGAACCACAAATCATTTCCCAACTCAGAGAAGCCACATCAGCTGCCTGATCTAAAGCCTGTTTTAGAAAGCAGCAGCTTCTCCATCAGGCACTGAGGATCCTTATCCAATAAATCCATCCTAACTAGTTACACTCAAAACTATTTTTTGTTCCCCCCAGTTCCTTGAGTTGATGTGAAGTCAGGACAGAACCAGGATGAGTTCTCCAGCCCTCTGATCCACCGGCATCCTCTTCCACTGCTTCCTGTGAGGCCCCCAGTGGCCCACTCAGTCTGGCTTCGTTCCTTCTGGCTCTGCTGCCACGCCAACGCCACTATGTCACTCAGAAAGACGTCCCTTCAGCTGTTCGGATGTAATCCTTAAAGTCAGTAGGCACATTCAGCATCGAGCAGACCTGTCTGAACTTGGCTCGCAGCTTCTCTGTGTCCTCCTGCAGCTTCACTGACTGCGGGTCATCAAGGGGAAACTTCTGGGTCAAATTCAGCAGAGCTTCCAGAGCCCTGAGGCGCTTCCTTGATCTGTCATCAGACTGATGCTCCAGCAGACATTTCCAGCTGATCGCAAAACCATAATAAAAGGAGATCTCAGATGACAGCTTGGCTCCGTGAGACGCCCCGTGTCTCCAGCCGTTGTGCAGCCCCCGCTGGGTCCCCCTCTGGAAGCCCTCCTGGTAGCCCTCACCGCGGAACCTTTCATCTGCGAAAAGAATACTGTCAAACAGATCCTCAGCTCCCTGCTGTCCTGCCATGTTTCTAACGTGATCCATTTCTTCTTCCTTTGTTTAATGGCAGTTCCGGTTTTGGGCGCATTACCGCCACCTTCTGGACTGGAATGTAAATCTTTTTTTTTATTAATTTATTTTTATTAAACATTTCACGAGCCATCATGTGCAGATTGATTGTGCATGCCTTCCTACTTGGCGCTCTCGGCCGAAGCTCAACAGTAGTGAAGTTATGGAGGAATCACAACGACGCTCAGTTTCTGAATTGTTAAGGGAGGCTGCGAATAGGTTGGATGAGTTGGAACGTGGTAAGTTTTTGGTAAACTATACTTCTGTAATTTTGTGGAAGAGGTTAATCATATTGTCATTTCATTAGCAACCACCTGTTCAGCTTCTCCAACACAAGGCCCCAGGGCCAGGCCAACGCGCAATTGGAGTAAGTGTTCTTTTGTTTCTCTCCTTGTGTTTGTTTGACATGCAAAGCATTTGTTCTGGTCTGAATGCAAGTCGACAGCTTACGTATGTTTTTGTTTTTTTATCGTTCGAAATTCTACCACTGGGGGAATTTACTTAGCTTATGTTCACCCAAACTAAAAAAAACCTGTTACCCCCGTCGCCTGTGGTGGCGCTGCACCAAGAACTACTGAAGGAATCGACACAAAATCTCTGAAGAAGAGCAGCGCAACTTCATTCTTCACAAAAAGTTTTTTTTATTTTTTTTTAAAGCCGGAGCGGTGTCAGATTTTAGCGGTTGTAGGATTTCTTCATTGATTAACATTACTGGTTTGGACATCGCCTGTTACCCGCTAACGTTAGCGACGCTCCTGCAGGCGCCGTTACTACGCGGTGAGTCTGTCCACTAAACCAGGCTGTTCCAATGCGGGATGAGCAGGAATCTGTCAAAACGGTCGCAGCGCCATTTTTGTCTTACGCGGTTTCTATAAACATGGCTTTAATCAAAGCTGAGAAAATTGCTGATGTTTTTAAGTATTCTCCCTTGAGATAAACCTATTAACAGTTTTGTTTCTATCAAGATGCAAGAGGACTAAGCAAATTCCTTTTCCATATTGGTGAATAATAACATCCGCTGTTAATTTGATATTTTTGTCAAAATGTAAGAAACCATGACTCGTATACTTTATGAGACATATGAAATATGTCATCCTATTTGATGATTAAATGTCCAAGTCATGGTTCCCAATGACTCAAAATCAGTGTGAAATTGTTGTGTATAGATGATGCACCCTCATCCCTATTCCCTTTTAATCCTTTTTATATTTTTTAGCGATTTGTTTTTGTCAGAATTTAGTCATTTTCTTCAATGGCTTCCAAGTCATGTGAGCTATTGACTCCAAATCAGTGTGAAATTATTCTGCTAGTCCGTATAGATGAAACACACTCATTGTTATTCGGTTTGACTACTTTTTTTTTAAGGTATTTTTATATTTAAAAAATGTTTTTCCTTCAATAGCTTTCAAGTCATGTGACGGAATAACTTGGAATCAGTGTGAAATTGTTCTACAAGACCAGAGAAATGAGGCACACTCATTTTCATTCCATTTTGAAGCATTTTTAGGTAATTTTATATTTGAAAATATATATTTTTTATTCACCTGTACATATGCTGCCACCTTATTGTGGTGTATGTATTTGAGTGTCCAAGTGACTCTAGGAGTTATGCTAGAGTGACTCTAGGAGGGGCTTCCTACACTGTGTTTGGTCACCCAAGGCTAGAGGTCCTAGGTGATGAACCAGACAAATAGCAGCCCAAAAATCCTTTTTGAAGAACACAATCAATAAATGCAGTGTTCCCTCGCCCGGACACAGGTCACCATGGCCCCACTCTGGAGCTGGGCCTGGAGTTGGGGCACCTTGGGAAGCACCTGGTGCCCGGACTTTAACCCATGGAGAATAGAGAGCTGAGTCAAACGGGAAAGGTCTCAATTTGCCAGGTGATCTACTTCACTACCTTCATCTATGGCATAGGCATAAGGGTCTTGACTGAAAGAACAACATTACAGACACAAGTGGCCAAAATGGGTTTTCTCCTTGGGGTGTCTGGGCTCTCCCTTAGAAATAAGGTGACAAGCTAGGTCATCCGGGTTGGACTCGGAACCGCTTCTCCTTCACATCTATAGGAGCCAGTTGAGGTGGCTCGGGCATCTGGTTAGAGTGCCACCTGGACGCCTCCCTAGTGAGGTGTTCTGGGTATGACCCACAGAACCCAGGGAGAGACCCAGGACACGCTGGAGGGACTACATTTCTTGGCTAGCCTAGGAACGCCTTGGGATACCCATGGAAGAGCTGGCCCACGTGGATGGTCAGAGGGAAGTCTGGGCCTCCCTACTTAGGCTGCTGACCCCGGGACCCGACTGCAGATAAGCGGAAGAAGATGGATGGATGCATGGATTTTTCTTAAGGTGTTTTTCTGGATCTGGTTAATCAAGGTTCTTTTCAGACACTTAGCATCTCACCTGTCAAGTATGCAGGTGGTTAAATATACCTCCAAAGCCAGCTAGAATAAGGTCCTTAGTTGCAATGCCAAGGTTTATCAGCAATTTTTTTCCCTTTATTGTATGTTGGGGTAGCTGAAAAACATTAATTAAAATACTAGTAAGAATTTGTCACATATTTTGACACTTGTACGTATATGTCAATATCTTCATAGCATCAAGAACACCTATAACTGGTGATTTTGTGGGGATACACCCGGTTGATGGTGAGCTCTTTCATATGTTGAAAATATTGTCTTTATTACGTATGTAACTCTGGTGTTTTGAACACTTCATTATTTCCACCCCCAGCTGAGGTTTCGAGAACTTTTTTTTCAGCCGGACAAGTGTAAGGCATCAGAGACGGACAAATCCCGTCTCTCTCCCGACATATACACACAGTTTCTGTTGCCTTGCGTCGAAAGATTCCTCGGTTGTCCCAAGACGACAGGACAAAGAGTGTTTCCAAAGAGCTGGACTGGGAGAAAGGATATGTTTTCGAGGTGTGTTAGTTACGCTATTGTTGCTTAACTATTTTGCTTGTCTAACACTGTAAAAAAACGGTTGTACTTCTAGAAAGTTAAGTGTGTAGGGTAACAACAAACTGATTCTGTGTCTATAAAAGCCAAGACTGGTTTGCAACACATCCAACAGTTTTATTTGAACAAGTTTGATGAAGTCCTTATAAAGCTCTTTCTTAATCACTGTTAAAATTTAATGCTTTTTTATCTCTTTTTTTTTTTTTTACTTTTTAGAGTGCAGCAGTGCACTACTACTGGAATGTGTTTCCTTTTAAGCTACTTATTTTGAATTGAAAACAGACAGAAATTAAGTTTTGTTATTTCATTTAGTGGATGTCAAAGACTTCAATGATAAGAGTTTGGTGGGTAAGTTCCTTTTATTTCTTTTTTTCATTATTTTTTTGTTTTGATGTGTTTTATTTTTCAGGTGCCTTCAAAGCTCAGATGAATTTACTTACTGCCTCTATGATAATTTTCCAAAGTTGAGGAATGGTGACGAATACGAGCTTCTGAAAACATCTGGTAACACGAGATCCAGCCAGCTTGGATTACACTGTCCTAACGAAGGATACAGTGTAGAATACCTGAAGGAACCGAGCACCATGATCTTTCACTCCTCTACATCTGGCCTGTTCAGTCAAATATCAGCATGGAACTGGTAACTATATACTTTTAGCCAGTGTTTTTTTGTACTTTGAAATTGGGTCACTGACCTTGCACTTGAAATCTTTGCTTACTACTGCACAATAGGAGCAATCGGTACATTTCTGGATTGAGATTTTTGGGTGTGTACTGATAAAATGCAAGACATTTTGATAAACAAAATCACTGTGATAAATCTATATATCTAGAGAGACAGATTTTTAATCTTTATATGTCTTTACTTTCTATGAAGGGAGAGAATCAGAGTCATTCTGACCCATTCCTTGGACCACTGACACCATGTCTCGTTTGTGGAGAGGAGTTTCATTTTTCACAGATAAGGATATAAATTACCTGTCAGGAAACGGGTTACGGCAGTAAAACAGGTTTAGTAAAATGCTGAGGACTCGAGCTGCTGAAATGGGAGGTTAAAGCTGAACCAGCTACGCTGGAGTCCCTCCCCCCAAAAAGGGCCATACCCGACTGCTGAAGTAGAATGGGAAAATTAGAGAAGAGATGCCATCCTAGACTCAGTGATTAGGAGGTGCTGGCTCCACACCCGTGAGGGTTAAGCATTTTTGCAGTAGTAAAACTCGATACACTAGATTATTTTTATTTTTATTAAGTATGTAGAGCTTTTGAATTTGTTGAAATGTGCCATGCGAACGAACTTGACTGGACCTAGGCCAGTGATCGGCAACCCAAAATGATGAAAAAGCCATATTGGACCAGAAAAACAAAAAACAACTCTGTCTGGAGCCGCAAAAAATTTAAAACTTATATATGGCTGATAATGAGGGGTAAAGTGTTTATATTAGCCTATTATCAAAATGACTACCATTCGTGATTAAATGTTGATTTTCCCTGCAGTGCATCCTGGAAGGAATGACGCACCACGTGACTCTGTTGTACGATGTACTTTTTTAATATGAAGATCAACAAGGAAAAGGCTTTTTTTATTATTATTATTTTTTTTTTCCTTTTGGAACTCGGAAAATTTGCTCCCAATTGCATTTTACATAACGATCACGCTTTGTAAATAATCACCGTTAAGTGTGCGATCAAAAACAACAAAACGAAACGTGCTTAACGTGCCCCTTATCTGGGCAACAAACGGAGTGCAATAAAACGCAACCTGCAGGTTTAAAAAAACTGCTAAAAGGTAAAGTATATAAAATTAAATTAATATGCTTTAAGTTTGATTTCTGCACAAATGCCAAGAAAGTCAGTGCAATGTTAAAAACTAGCAGCAGCATCTTTTGACACACAACCATCCTCAGACCTGAGCAACAAAATACAATAACGCTAAGTGTCAATCTAAATGTATACTGACAAAAATCACTGATCAATTTATAAAAACAACCACTTTATTACTAAATATATGTGCCTATGACAGGATTGTGTTATGCGTTTAATGTGACTTCTGTTTACGGACATCACTGGACATCTTCTCAACATCGGGTATGTTGTAACTTTAATCTTTATGCGACAGCTAATGTAGCAAGCCTTCCCTGGAAATGTTTTTCCACATGACCGTATTTTTCAGACTATTAGCCACTACTTTTTCCCCACGTTCTGAACCTTGACGACATCTTGAGGACATTGAGCGCCATTTGGAATGCCTCAAATGTTTTCTTAAAAATCTGCTGCCTTGACACCCCACCATCAGTAGAAATGTACTGCAAATAAAAAGCAAATTCCACTGTTCAAAACATTGCACAGTGGAATTACACACATTTTCCAGCCTTTATTTCTGCTAATTATTTTGGTATAACATTTTTGATATCAAAAAATAAAGTTAATGAAAAGTGTGCTTAATACCTGCTGTTATTTTCAAAAGGGATGGTTGTCCTGAGAAACAACTCTCATTCAAATTCAAATTGAAAAGTACTTTATTGATCACAAAGTTAATTAAATGTTATTTTAACTCCTTTTATCCAAGATTCTTCAAAGCTGTTATGGATGGTAATGACTGTGGGCAGGAAGGATTTCATGTACAGATATGTATTACAGCAATTATGAAGAAGCTTCCAATTGAAGATACTCAATATTATAACGAGGATACTCAAAGTTACACATCATTTTCTTATTAATTAATAGAAATGCGTTATTGAATTGGAACATATATTCATATTTTCTGACATTGTCCTAAGATAATAAGTCATTTTTTGCCAAAAGTATTTTGGCAAAAGATGACTTAGGTGATTATTTTAGGAAGGTGATGACATGCAACTCCATGAAGTATATAATAATGATGCCAAATCTCAAACTACGATTGCCTAAGAATTTTTGCAGACCTTTTATGTAACTTTTAAAGGTAACAAAGACTTTACAGTGGAAGAAACTTTACATTTGAAATATAGAACAATTTGTCGGTTTCGCCTTGGGAAGTAGAAAAAGCACCACGTAAAGGTATTTTGTCTAATTTTCATTCAGCACTTTTTCAATCCACTGCCTGAAAGAGTCAACACGTGTGTAAACATCAGGGGTCCTTAGGTCTCCACATCGACGCCCGGAGAAGGAGACGACACCCGCCGAAGCTCCGTCACACACCAAGGGGCCTCCTGAATCCCCCTGCAAAACAGCAATTCAAGAAATATTAACAATTACTAGGTTAGGCCACCTGTGATATTTGATTCTGCTGAACATTACTTTGTATTTTGACCCGCCTTACCGAGCAGAAGCCCTGTATGTTCCGTGAACCCATGGAACAAACCATCGATCTGGCTATGGGAACTTCTCTCCATCTTCTCTGACATGTACGTGGTGACATAATTGTGACATTGACCTCCTGAAGCCTGTTTGCCAACGTCCTGTTGTCACCTATGTCCCCCCAACCAGTTGTGATGCAACTACTTCCCGTTCTGAGGCTTCCAGACCTCAGAGAGATCAACTGCACTTCTTTAGTAAGATTTGCCCTGCTGCTAAGCTGAGAAATTATGAAAAGAAAACAAATGGCAGAGTTAGAGGCTAATGCTAATTCAATTATGTGTAGAAAGAAACAAGATTTACAGATTTAGAATGTAACATATTTGACCCAACCTTCAACAGCATGATGTCATTTGCAAGTTCAGTGTAGTTCGGATGGGGAAAGGATCTGAGAACACGAAGGCTCTGCTTTGCTGGCTCATTGGCTTGCAGTGTATCTGCTCCAAGCACAACTGTGTATGGTCTATAAGTCACAGAATAGCATTACAAAAAAAATAAATAAATATGAAAACTGTAGTTGTCAGTGAGAAGGAAAAATAAGTATGGGTGCGCTGATTGCAGTTTTCTGGCCGATTGTTGATTACTGATCCTTCAAAAGCCTGACCCGCCGATTCTGAATTTGGTCAATACCAATTTGTTTTGTCTGAAATGTTACTAAATATAGCAAGAAAGTCACCGAGTTGATAAAAGTGGGGTGACTATTGATAACTGTAAACATGCAGACATGACCTGGTGGGCCGGTCTGTCAGTCAAACCTCTCACGGGAGAACACGTTGACAGTGGTTGATTTTTAGACCTTCTCTGAGGTAGATAAGATCAGCTTCACATGTAAGCATCAGCCGATCACCAACCTCCCTAATTGAAGGAAATTGGCACGGATAAATTGGCTGGCCAATAAACCAGCGCACTCCTAAAAAGGAGTTGTTTTTTTATGACAAAAAATTTTTTAGTTATGTTCAACTGTGTTTATTTTTATTTGTATATTATGAGGGAAATATTTATCTTTTTTTACAGCCTTTTTGACCTCTCCTTTGTTTTCTGGAGATCTATAGGTTTCTTTTCATTTTTAACCTTGCAAAAATGACACTAGCAGGCAAAGTATAACTTTGTGCTACACTAAGTGTAAGAAACAGTGAACATTGTTACCGTTCTCTCCAGAATCTTCTTTCTAGGATCAATTCTTGGAACAGTTTCTCGTTTTCTTATTGCCTAAGAATTATTTTGAATTTCTTAGATTTGTAGCGGTGAGCAAAACTTACATCATTAAGTCGCAATGTGCTGCTGTGAGCACAAAATCTTCTCTTAAGAGCACTCCGCCGCAGATATGTCGACCTTGGATTTGCAGTGAGGCCATGTACGGCCGCGAATGGGGGACAGCATCTTTGCCACCAACAATCTTGGTGCCTTCAGCTCCTGCAATCAAAAAAGAAAAATCACTACAGTCCTGCATTTTGCACCCTGATGCTGGTTGCATGACTGCAACTAGTTTTGGCATAATGGTGGTGTGGCTTACCCTGGAAAGCACAGAGCAGCAGCAGTATGAATCTGAAGGTCATGGTGTCCTGTGGAACCCACGGTTTGTTCTCTTAGCTTTATAGCATTTTAAGAATCGGAAGAAAATAACTTCCTTATTTGCAGCTTATTTGCCAACAAGCTGGCAATGTTTCTGTTAGGTTGGTGAAATGACAAAAGACACCTTACAAAACTTCTGAAACAAGTTTCAAAATAGGATTTTAAAACCGAAATAAGTGATCTGCAGTACAGGAAGAAAAATAATGGAAGCAGAAAATAATTTTTTTTCTTTGCTAGTGGTTAGTTTTAATCCTCAAACTTTTTTTTTTTTTTTAAAAACGCATCCTCTTTAGACATCTAAACGATTTCCTTTTTTCAGCTTGTTGCATCAAAGTTTGGTTGAAAAAATTGTGAGAACAAAATGTGACTTAATGCCACTTCGTTTTTCCACTGAACTTCTCCAGCTGCAAAAAAAATAAAATAAAAAATGCTTATTCCACAGCAAAATGGCTTTTACTAATGTAGTCATTTTCACTGCTTGTATAAAGAAACTGCAATTACTTTCAGAATGCTTTGCAAAGGAAAAGCCCCTCAACATGAGAACATTTGGAATTAGCTAGAGTGAAATATAAAAAATTATTATTTTTTTTTAAATACATGCATCAGAGAATTGTGGACCACTCAGAAAGTAAATGAGGTTATTTATCAACTACTAAACGCAGACAAAAGCTGTATGCCCAAATCCATATTTTAAATTTGTTTAAGCAAAAAAACCC
This sequence comes from Poecilia reticulata, assembly GCF_904066995.2. Lineage (NCBI taxonomy): Eukaryota > Metazoa > Chordata > Actinopteri > Cyprinodontiformes > Poeciliidae > Poecilia > Poecilia reticulata. The sequence continues at coordinate 22,163,792 of NC_088833.1, forward strand.
CAAAAATTCATGTGTTTTCCTGAAGCAGGCAGTTACTATAAGGATGTCATTTCTCATGAAATCTCTGTAATTGAAAACTAAATAAAAGTGTAAAGTATCACTAAGTTATGATTGTGTCTAACACTTTAAAGTTGAACCAATGTTTGGCATATTTATGTGAGGCTGATGAGGCGAATGTTATACAAAATCATCCTTTTTTTGAGCTTTTATTACGTTACGAGGTCAGATGGTGGCATCTGAGGTCAGATGCCACCATCTGACCTCATAAAAAACCTACTCGGATTATTGCTGTGATTCATTTGATTTCCATTTGAAAAATCATTTAATCTCACATGGCAGCTATTCAGGGATGCATAAACACTTGCTCATGCAAATCTCCACCTATTTACCGACATTTCGGAGCTTCAGTTCGCCGTCGAGCTCCATCCTCACAGAGCACCGATCTGCCAGCCTAACGACGGCTGCGCTTGTCATGCAAACTACTTCTCAGAACAAATCTGGATCTTCTGAAATCTTGGAGAAGCATTGCTGTGCGACGTGTTGAAAGGAAAGTGTGACACAGGGAAGGAGCACCAGATATAGCAATTGTGCAAAGTCAAATTTATTATACTTATATATATATATACAGCATTCTCATATCAAACAAAGGAAACGAAGTTAGTTGCTTGTGCTATAAACTGGAAAATACTTAATGCCTCCAACCCATTCGAATGCATTTGTAAGATTAAATTAATGGGCAACAAGGTTTAATTCTTGTTTACAAAAGATCACAAAAGGTATGTTTTTGTGTTTGATATATTTAATTGAATTCATATATTGATGGCATATTTTTTCATAAAGATTATGCCTTTAGCTTTATTTCACAGTTCTGCCACCATCTGACTCAAGCACTGAAATGAGATGAACAACTTCCTGAGCAGGAAAACCTCATGTAACAAGTTTACGACACACATTTATTTGTTTTGATAATGCTGTTGATCCATTCAAGATATTTGGATATGTCTGTGTAGACGTTTGGTACATCTGGGTAGTCGCAGTTTTTACCATTGTTGAATGACACAACACCAACAGCTACCCCGTCGCACACCAGAGGACCACCGGAATCACCCTGTAAAAATATTAGTTTTATTTTTACATTTACATTTATTTTTATGAAGAGCAGTAACACTTACCTGACAAAATCCTTTGTCTGTGTCGTATCCACCAGCACAGATCACATTGGAAGGAAATCCAGCCCCCCATTTCTCCCGACAGAGTTGTGGATTTAAGATAGACACATTCACCACTCTCAGGTCATCCACAGTAAAATGGTTGGTCCCAGTTTGACCCCATCCAGCTACAGAGCAGATCTGATCATCTTTAAGGTTTGCATTGGAAGACGTTGGAAGTGGAATAGTTTTCACCATGTAATTTAGCGAAGCTTTCCCGGACAACTGAAGATGTACAAACCGACAAGAAATGGCTCATCTTTTTTTAACACCATCTCCATTAAATCTATGTAATTTATATGTGCATTCCAAATGTTACATTGCATGTGACTTGTATTAATATATACTTACTTTAAGGAGCATGATGTCATCACCAAATCCAACATCTTTATAAGTCGGATATTTGCAGACGTGTTCAATCTTCACTGGGCTCAAGTTCCTCTTTGATAGCTTGTGGGTTCCCAGAACAACATCCTCTGGTTCCCTGAAGCATTAGAAATTGAAATTCTTATGGTCAACAGTCACAGTTTTTATGGTCATCATTCAGAAACAGACATAGATGAAGAACTTACTCTTTAGCACAGTGTGCAGCAGTGACCGCAAAGTCCTCGCTCACCAAAAATCCTCCACACACATGATGACCCCGTTTGTTTTGCACTGAGACCATGTACTGCATTGAGTTCTCGGGTGCCTTTTCCCCATGTATGATGTCACTCCCATGGACTGCAATAATGAATGTAGGGAAAAAAATCAGCTAAAGATGTTTTAGTTAGGAAGCAAAAGGCAGAAGATTTCTTACCCTTTTGTCCAAGAGATGTCACAATGTGGAATAGCAGTAATATACCCAGGCCGTGCATGGTGCCACCACTTGTGGGTTGTGTTTGTGTGGCTGGGATTTTTATAGCATATTGCTCCATTGGCTAGAGTCATTATCTAAAATCTAGATCATTTCCTTTACCACATATGCCAGTAAAGACGTGAAAAAAAATATCTAAATGTTTCCTACTCCTATCTAAACAATCAATAGACCCCACCCCGGATGGTTCAGATAAAAATATAGTACTTTCAGAGTGAGTCTCTATTGGTTGGAAACTTACTCTAACTCAGTCTTAATGTTACTTAGTAACATTTAAAATTACCTTTTAGTTTTACTTCTGCATTAAAAAACTTTCAGCTTCTTGATATTGATGATCTCTTTAGTAAAATTTGGCACCAAGATGCTTCCATATATCACTGCTTTTCTATGTTATGTCACAGTTTTATGCTGCAATGGTTGTTTTCAGCATTTTATTAATCGGCTTTTGTAGTCATTCATTTGCTTTTGCTTATGTGGGAACTGGACAGCAGGTACATCTCAACGTTTCATCTCACCACAATGAACCTATTGTTATTGTAAACCTTGCAGTATGAATCCAACACAACACATGTGAAACGTTTATCCAGTACATGGATACATGTATTGGTTTTAAAACAGGACTATTTGAAAAAGATATATAGTCAAATACTCTTTGAATCACCAACAGGTGGCAGTGTAGTAATGAGGATATATCCTGCCTTCTCGGTCAGCTTTTTGCTGGATTTTCTGAGATGGTTAAAATTTTTCATGATGTCACATCTATCCATCTCATGTTTGTATCTTTTATATACTGAATGAAAATCACAAACATATCTGGTCTATTAGGAAACATTGTGGGAAGAACAACCAGGTAACACATTTATTTCTCTATTAACCAATAGTTTGGAGGATGACAGGGGATTACAAAACCATAAGCTAACCTCCTATTTCAACACAAAGTATGTTGAGAAAGGAGGTTAACTAGAAAACAACTAGTTCCTTCATAAGAGGAGTAAAGGACCAGAGATATAAGCTGCATTTCCATCACAAATTTGTGCAAAACATTGTTTACATTCCACCAATGTAAAAAAAAAAAAAGAAAATCCCTCAAATCCCTCATTTACTTAAAAGGGACTCTTTAGTTTAGGAGGTCCTGAATACAAACATCTGATATAAGTTTCTCTGTAGAATGGTTGGACTAAACCTTAGAGATGAGAAGCTCTTTCATCTGTGCGAAGCTTAAAGTAGAGAATCTGCAGTTATGCATCAACAGGAGTCGATTTAGGTGGTTTGGACATCTGGTCAGGATTCCTCCTGGGCATCTCCCTTTGGAGAGTTTCCAGAATGTCCCACGAGGAGGACGTCCCGGGTCAGATCGGACTCCATAGACCATATATACAGTATATTACTCTCGTTAAATATATACTTATATGTTTCTGTTGAGAAATAATACAAAAAAATCTCACTTTTAGCATTTAATTTCATTTTGCTTTGCTTTATTTCATAATTCTGTAGAATACCAGAAGTTGACTAAGGCATTGAAATGAGATTAACAACTTTCTGAGCAGGAAGACCTTCTATAACAAGTTTGCTACACACATTTCTTCGTTTTCACAATGTTGTTGATCCATTCAAGATATTTGGATATGTCTGTGTAGACGTTGGGTACATCTGGGTAGGTGCAGGTGGAATTTCTGTTGAATGACACAACACCAACAGCTACCCCGTCGCACACCAGTGGACCACCGGAATCACCCTGTAATAATATTACCAAGTTTTAGTTTTGAATTGACCAAATTATTTTGTTGCATGTAAAAGGTAACATGACTTACCTGACAAAATCCTTTGTCTGTGTTGTATCCACCAGCACAGATCACATTGGAAGGAAATCCATTCCACCATTTCTCCCGACAGAGTTGTGGATTTAAGATCGACACATTCACCACTCTCAGGTCATCCACAGTAGAAAGGTTGGTCCCAGTTTTACCCCATCCAGCTACAGAGCAGATCTGACCGTCTTTAAGGTTTGCGTTGGAAGACGTTGGAAGTGAAATTGTTTTCACCTTGTTATTTAGTGGAGCTTTCCCGGACAACTGAAGATGCACAAAAAGACAAATACCAATGCAGCTATTTTTTAAATAATTTGACTAAAATAGTCTTGAAACATGCTTCATCAAGACGAAATGTAGCACCGCAGCACATATAAAATCTATGTAATTTATATAAATGGATGTGCAGTACATGTCACATTGCATGTTACTTGTATTAATATATACTTACTTTAAGGAGCATGATGTCATCACCAAATTCAACATTTTTATAAGTTGGATATTTGCAGAAATATTCAATATTTCTGCATGGGCTCATGTTCATCTTTGATAGCTTGTGGGTTCCCAGAACAACACGCACAGGTTCACTGAAGCATTAGATATTGAAATTATTATGGTCATTAGTCACAGTTTTTATGGTCATCATTCAGAAACAGACATAGATGAAGAACTTACTCTTTAGCACAGTGTGCAGCAGTGATCACAAAGTCCTCGCTCACCAGAAATCCTCCACACACATGATGACCCCATTGCTGCACTGAGACCATGTACTGCATTGAGTTGTCAGGTGCGATTTCCCCATTTACAATGTCACTCCCATGGACTACAATAATGAATTCAGAAAAAAAAATCAGATATATTTTAGTTAGAGAGTAAAAGGCAGAAGATTTCTTACCATTTTGTCCAAGAGATGCCACGATGTGGAAAAGAAGCAATGTACCCAGGCCGTGCATGGTGCCACCACTTATGGGTTGTGCATGTGAGATCATTAGGCTGAGGTTTTTATAGTATATTGCTCCACTAGCTAGACTCATTATCTAAAATCAAGATCATTTTCTTTACCACATAGGCCACAACATAAATGTGAAAAAAAAATATGTGCACACGTTTCCTCCTCTTACATAAACAACCTATAGGTCCCGTCTTGATGTTTCAGATAAGAGTCTTAGTTAGTTTTTCTGATTAAGACTATTGGTTGGAAACTTGGATAACTCAGTCTTCATGCCACTTAACATTTCAAATTACTTTTTAGTTTTACTTCTGTATTAACAAAACTTTAAACTTTTTGGTATTTACGATCTCTTTAGCGACTTTTGGCATCAATATGCTTCCACATATCACTGCTTTTCTATTTTGCATTCCAGCTTTCTGCTGCATTGGTTTTCAGCATTTTATAAATAGGATTTGTTCATTTTTGTAGTCATTCATTTCCTTTTGCTTATACAGGAACTGGACAGCAGATACATCTAAAGGTCTCATCTCACCACAGTGAACCTCTTGTTAGTGTTTTGTGTATTTTTGGCCTTGAAATGTGTGTCCAGCACTTGTTAAACATCAATAGTGTAAGGTCAACAATTTGAAAAAGATGTATAGTCAAGTACTCCATTAGAGTCACCAACAGGTGGCAGTGTAGTAATGAGGATATATCCTGCCTTATGGGTAAACTTTTTGCTGGATTTTCCAAGATCACTGTTTCCCAACCCTGGTCCTCAAGGCACACTGCCCTGCATGTTTTAGGTATTTCCTTGCTTCAGTCCATCTGATTTCAATCGATGACTGATTAACAGGAATTTGATGAACTGCAATCAGTTGAATTAGGCATATTAGAGCATGGAAACCTCTAAAACCTGTAGAACAGTATGCCTTGAAGACCAGGTTTGGGAAACACTAGGTGGTTGAAATACTTCAAGATGTCACATCTATCCATCTCATGTTTGTATCTTTTATATGCTGAATGGAAATTACAAACACATATCTGGTCTATTAAGAGACATTGTGGGAAGAACTACCAGGTGACAAATTTATCTCCTTTAACTAATAGTTTGTTGATAAAATTAGGTTGAAGCTATTTTCTGTCTGATTGCTGTTCATTCCTCTGCCTGTGTTCTCATTCAACGATAGTATAAGGATGACATAGTGTTACAAACCCATAAGTTAATCTCCTGTCTCAAAACAATGTATGTCATTTTAAAGATGGCTCACAATCTGAGCCATCTTTAAAATAGCTTCATGTGACCCAGAAGACAAGTCCTGGAAAACAACTTGTTCCTTCATAAGAGGAATAAAGGACCTTGGTGTGCTGTGGTGGCGCAGGGGTTAAGCACAACCCACATATGGAGGCCTTTGTTCTCAATGTGGCCGTTGCAGGTTTGATTCCCGACCTGGCGACCTTGGCCACATGTCTTCCTCTTCTCTCATTTCCCACTTTCCTGTCAATTAACTATCAAATAAAGGCCACTAGAGCCAATAAAACCTTTAAAAAAAGGAATAAAGGACCAGAGACATGAGCTGCATTTTCATCACAAATGTACGCAAAACATTGTCTATATTCCACGAATGCTGAAAAATCCCTCAAATTGCCTCCTTTCATAAAAATGTCCCTTTTAGTTTTGGTTTCTATCACATCCAGAGAACTCTAATGCACTACAACCCGCTCTGCACTATGCCTCTCACTGTGCTAGATGTTAGGTTGTTGTGGAATAAAGTTTAAATTCAAAATTTTTGAAATTGTTGGACAAAATCAAAACAAACAGTTATTTACACACAGAACAAAATTGCACTTACCGTTTACAAACCAGGTAGGTACATATATTTCTGTAATATGATCAAAAAACTTTAGTGGGGATCAGCTGTAATGTAATCAGGCCAAGCATGATGTCAGACTAGACTACTGGAACAAGTAATCGTAAAGGGGTCTGAGGATATCTGTAGTTAAGAAGGAAGGCTCATGGTTGTAGGAAGGAGGTCCTGATATAAGTTTCTCTGTAGAATGGTTGGACTAAACCTTGGACATGAGGTGCTCTTTCATCTGTCGGACGCTCAAAATAGAGGACCTGCAGTTTTCTATCAAAAGGAGTTAGTTGAGGTGATTTAGGCATCTGATCAGGATTCCTCCTGGGCCTGCTAACAGCACAGCCAAAGCGAACCAGCACCCAAAAGCCACGAACGGTGGCCAAGGTTTCAAAACGAGCAACATTTTGGAATATGGACCTCAAAGTCGAGAAAGAGGCCCACAATCATAAGTCATCCTACTTTTAATAAAGATGTCATACTTTTACCAAAATCCACATGGAACATGTAACCCACAAGAAAGGTTGCTTCAAATACTCTTGATGGTTAGTAGATGGCAGGTAAGTTAAGTTATTTCAATGACTAAAACCAACACTACACACTTAACAGATGTTGGGCCTGATCAGAAGACTCTGAATTCGTGGGAGCCTAAGTGTGAGCAATAACAGAAGAAAGCACATAGTGTCTATGAGGAAAGAGCAGAATTTAATATAGGGAACCTTGTGGATCCAGGTTTACAAATAAACAAAATTTGAACGCTTTTGAAAAAAACCCCAATATTTTTAGTCCTTTCGATGTGTCTGTCAAATGTTCATTCAAAGGGGTGCTGTGGTGGCGCAGGGGCAAAGCACAACACACGTATTGAGGCCTTGGTCCTTGTGGCAGTGGTTGCAGGTTTGATTCCCGGTCTGGTGACATTTGCCGCATGTCTTCCCCCTCCGTCATTACCCTCTTTCCTGTCAAACCACCAGAGTCCACTGATAACCGCTCTGGTTGAGCGGTTATCAGTGGACTCTGGTGGTTTTGTTGAGGATTGAATAATCCTAGGCCTTCTAGTTGCTGGTTTTCTCTAGGTGTTACGTCAAGTTCATGTCATAACTTGTCTAACTAGGAATGGTAGTGCTATGATGACTGGAAGCTGATGGGGCATCCAACTCCATAGAGCTTCCTCAGAGTCTGTATGGTCAAGCGCAAGAGGAAGATCGACTGATGGTCTAAAGCACATTGACTTTCCCTTGAATAGCTTGTGAATCATGAAGCCATTGAGTTTTTGGCCGTCCCGCAATCTTGGCTGCACAAGATTGTAGCTATATGTCATCAAAAGTTCACCACTTGTCTCCTCAGGAAATTTGCCCTTAAAGGCCTCCTTAATCTCAGAAATGTCTGTTCTGCAGTCCCATGACTTATTCATCTCCAAGGCACTTATAATGTATTCACTTTCGCTTCTCATTGTTTTGTGTTTACAGATGTTTGTAACCTAGTGTTCAAAACACAAGTGAGAATGAATAAATATTGATTTAATATTGTATTCTACAATGAGATTAATAAGCATAAGTAAATATATTTCATGTCTTATTCTACAATAAGATTTAGAAAGTAATAGAGTTAAAAAAATAAGTTCATAAATATATGTAAAAAGTGCTAAAAGTTTAAAAACTATGCAATACGCTTTTAGTGGTCGTTTTTAATGATGGCTTAACAACCAATAGCTGGCGCGGTCTGAATTCACATAAGCCAATAAGATTGACTGTCCCGCCCCTTTCACTGCAGCAGTGAGATTTTGCATCAGACAGCGTGAGGGGTCAGAGCTGACGTTGCTCCCGCTAATAGCCCGGAAGATCTTGTAAAATTCGATGAAGAATCTTGAAATCGGTAAGAAAAACAATACTAAAACAGCTTTGCAAAATATAATTCAAAATAGTAAACCCGCTTTTATTAAATCCCAGAAACCTTCTGTTGTGAGTGGCTGAAGGCCGGAAATCCCATGTAGCGTAGTGTAGCATCGGTGAGTGATTGCTCCGTTAGCGTGTAACTCAATACATGTCCCTGAAAAGTGGCTAAAATCCTAACTGATCAAAGCTAATACAATATGGTAAGGGGTTGTATTATTACTGTTGTGTATTTTTTAAATATAACTGAACTCATTTTTTTATGAGCACATGTTTTTATATTTCAATAGTGCTAATTCAGTTCATGTTGCTGTAATGTGCTTTTCTATTAGCATTGCTCGGAACTTTCTTGCTGTCCTGAATAGGTCAGAGCTAATGTATGCTTCCAATCCAGAGACAACTGGACCACTTCCAGATTTGGATGGCCATAAAGGCCAGTCTTCAGAGTGAGGTGGTTTCTGACGAGCCAAATCCAAAATCTGCGAAGGAGGTTCGTCTTAAACTTGCATCTCAGTTTGATACTAGCCAAACATGTCGAATTAATATCAACAAGTCATCAGTACTGGATGGAGCTCTGTGAGGTTTCATACGACTGTCCTACAATCCCAGATGCCAGATGTCCATCAAGTTTTCTGATGATTTAGGATTGAAGAGGCTGTAGACCTTGGTGGTCCATGAAGAGTATTTTTACCTTTGTTAATGGAAGCCATAGCATAGTGACCAATGTTTGAAGGCGAGATGGAAACCTGAAGTCAGCTCTTGACAGTTCAGCTCTCTGAGAGGATCAATATTTTATTGCTGCTGCAGGTTTGGTGAATGGGGGTCCTCTACCAGGATTCTTTTCATCAGCTTTGTATTCTCGATTCGGTGATGGTGCCTCTGCTGTGAAACCTACGTTAAGTGACAGTGCTGATAACGATCTCTATGACAAGGTTCAAAATGTGTCAGAGTGCATATCTGTCAAAGGGCTGATAAATGCTACTGAACCACTGCATGACCATCTTGCAAATTCTGAATGTCTCAGGAAACTCAAGAGGGTCAAAGACAAACATCTCCTGGTTCAAGATATTCTCATGTTTCAGGTGGTCTATAGTGACGGGAGCATTTGAAAGATTTAGGAATGGACTGAAAACTCTTGGGGTACTGGATGCAATCACAAATGAACCCAGAAAGCTTCAAACCCTTAATGTGTCATGAATAATCCCCCCCTTCTCCCTGCTGAAATAATGGAACAACTTTTCAACATCCATTTGTCTGCTGTGGGAAGCAACAACAGAAGAGCAGAGGAACGCATAGTTACATTTTGGAGAGATTATCTTCAAGATGTTGAAGAAGAAGGACCGTCCAAACTTGGCAAAATACTTGCCTTTGCAACAGGTGCAACTATCATTCCTCCGGCTGGGTTTTCTCCACAGCCTTCAATTGAGTTTTTGCATGAGCAGTCCATCCATCCAAGTCGGCAACTTCCTATGGCTAACACCTGCATCAACCCCCTGAAACTGCCAATGCTGGAGACATATGATCATTTCAAAGAAAGTATGGATTTTGCATTAGGAAACGCACACGGCTTTGGGAGAGAATTAGTTTTTTTTTTGTGTGTTTTTTTTCTGACTCCATAGACCATACATACACAGTATGTTACTCTTGTTAAATGCACATATGTTTCTGTAGAGAAATAATAGTAAAAAAAATAATCACTTTTAGCATTTGATTGCATTTTTCTTTATTTCATAATTCTGCTGAATACCAGAAGCTGACAATTAAATTGAATTAATAAAAAATGTCTCCTTAGCTATGGTTTCTATCACATCCATCTCATTCCCCCCTCTGCACTGTTCCTGATCAGACTATTCTCTATGTGTCAGATGAGAAAAATGCTGTTTAATCCCCTATGAATGTAAAGCACCACATTGTGGAATACAGTTTCAATTCTGAGGCAAGTGTAGGGATAGAGCGTGTGACCCAGATACAGAGGCCCCAGTCCTCAATATGGCCATCACAGATTTAAGTCCCTGTCCAATGACCTTTGATGCATGTCTTCCTTCTCTCATTACCTGCTTTCCTATCTGACCACTCTCAAATGAAGGACACTAGAGCCAATAAAATCTTTAAAAAATTATATATTTTTGAAATAATTGGGGGGGGGAAGAAGGAAAGTTATTTACAATATAGAAATTTTGCACACTGTTTAAACACTAGGTAGGTCTGTACATTTCTGCAAAGTGATCAAAAAAATTTAGTGGGTTTCAACAGAGCTGTACTAGAACATGTAGTCCATAGGTATGACAAAGGAGTCATGACCAAAAGAAGGAGGTGCTGAATATAACCATCTGATATGAGTTTCGTCTAGACTGGTTGAACTAACCCTTAATAGATGAGGACCTTTTTCACCCGTGAGAAGCTCAAAGAAGAGGACGTTACTAAATATACTATGTATATTTCTCTCAATACATATATACGTTTCTTTTGATAAATAAAAAAAGACCGTCATTTTGATTGCATTTGGCTTTATTTAACAAATTTGTTGAATGCCAGAAGCTGACAGAGGCATTGAAATGAGATGAACTGCCTGAGCAGGAAGACCTTCTGTAAAAAAGTTTGCTACACACATTTCTTCTTATTCATAATGTTGTTGATCCACGGAAGATATTTGGATATGTCTGTGTAGACGTTGGGCACATCTGGGTAGGTGCAGGTTAAATTTCTGTTGAATGACACGACACCAACAGCTACCCCGTCGCACACCAGTGGACCACCGGAATCACCCTGTAATAACATTACCAAGTTTTAGTTTTCTATTAACCAAATTATTTTGTTGCATGTAAAAGGTAACATGACTTACCTGACAAAATCCTTTGTCTGTGTTGTATCCACCAGCACAGATCACATTGGGAGGTAGGCCACCCCATTTCTCCCGACAGAGTTGTGGATCTAAGATCGACACATTCACCACTCTCAAGTCATCCACAATAGGATGGGTTCCATTTTGACCCCATCCAGCTACAGAGCAGATCTGACCGTCTCTAAGGTTTGTATTGGAAGACGTTGGAAGGGGAATTATTTTCACCCTGTTGCTTAGCGTAACTTCTCCGGACAACTGAAGACGCACAAAAAGACAAATACTAACGTAGATCTTTATAAAACTACCTCCACATTAAATCAATAAAATACACATTAATAGGTGTGCACCAAATGCCACATTGCATGTTGCTTGTATTGGTATACTTACTTTAAGGAGCATGATGTCAGCACCAAATCCAACAGATTTATAAGTCGGGAATTTGCAGAAGTATTCAATATCCAGGCTCATGTAACTCTCCGATAGCTTGTGGGTTCCCAGAACAACACGCACAGGTCTTCTGAAGAATTAAATGTTAAAATTCTTATGAGGGGGGACATTTTTATGGTCATCAATAAGAAACAGATGTAGAAGAGGAACTCACTCTTCAGCACAGTGTGCAGCAGTGACCACAATGTCCCCCCTGACCATAAATCCTCCACACACATGATGACCCCATTTGTTTTGCAATGAGACCATATACTGCATCGAGTTGGCTGGGGCTTTTTTCCCATGTATGATGTAACTCCCCTGAACTGAAAATACAGGCAAAGATTAGCAATTTTCTCAGTGAGACAGTTGGAGAAAGACAATCGGATTACTCTCTTACCATTTTGTCCAAGACATGCTAGAACATTGAAAAGCAGAAATGTAGACAAACGGTGCATGATGCCAGCAGATCCAACTTGTGATCAAAGGATTGTTTATCTGGGCCTTTTATACAGCTGTTTGGTTTACAGGCAGTCGTTATCTACAGCAATCAGTTTTTTTTTATACCCACATCCGTCAAAGTAACCTGTTTTCAACCAGTATCATCTTTTTTAGCCCTCACCAGTCTGAGTCAAGTTTGACTCAAACTGAATGAGTTTCTTGTGATTTGTTACATTCATGAGATTATCATCTTTGCTGCTTTGCTTAGAACTTTTCTTCCACTTTAATTCACAGTTGCCATTTTCTTAGATTCTCACAAATAGATTTGTGGTTTAGACCACCATCAAACCAAATCATACTTCTGTATAATTAGTAAGTAAATCTGTGCCATTTATTTCACCACTAATTAAATAATAATTACAAACCTGACATAGCTTTCTTTTTTCTCATGGAAAAATTGTTATTATTGTACATTCAAAAAGCTAACAAGTTCATTGTCTCTCAACCAATTGATTCTTCACCTGCATTAGTTGATTAAAAATATTATGAACCAAATAGGAGAAACAACAAAGTACAAACAAATTACCTTGACTGATGAGACAAAAAATGTGTAAAATATAAGGGAAATGTTCATTAACCTTTTTAGTATTATTGATGAAGCTCAAAATAGCAATGTATGGTATTTAATCAGAATTTCATGAAATCTTGCATGAAAATATCTCGAGTTAATTCTTTTTTTATGTGTCAGTAATTTTTAATGTGTCAACAGATTTATTTTCACAAGTGGAGCATTTTGGCTTTTGCTACTTGGTAAATAAAATCAAACTTTATTTAAGGACAACTGACTTAAGAACACAGATGAAAAAGAAAGGAGGAAAGAAAGGGAGAAATGTGAAAGGTTTGAAAGGAAAAGAGTTAGGGAGAGAAATAAGCATAAAGACAACACAAGTCAACACCTTCAAGTCTGCCTCTACACCTGAGGAGAAAACTTAAAAAACAAAACCAAGGAAACAACAATCAGCAACATAATGATAAAATGTATATCATTGGAAAGTGGATGGTAATACAAGACGTATTTAGTGGGAACCACGGCCCAACTGGGAGTGTATCTGACAAGCATCTGAATCTGAACACTTGTGTGTTCTTTGCTTTATTAATTTGTCTGGTTTAAGATGGAAGGTTGGTTTAAAGTTTTCTCTCTTTTACACATGTTCCCTCCCAGTTAGAAACTAGTAGTGAAACAGGATTTTTTTCATGTCACTTTCATGGATGTGTCAGTTCTAGCCTTTTAGACTTTCAGGACTTTTCTCACTAATCTGCTGGTCATTTACTTAGAACATCGTAGGCCAAATGCTAAAAATATTGTAAAATAGTCTTCAAAAGTATCTTCTAAAATCACACCATTGTCAAAAAAGCATATAAAAGGCTTTAAGACTCAAAAGTTCCAGATAATGCAGCACGAATGGTAAAAGAGATCTGCATTGAAAGAAATTGTGGTAAAACCATGTACAGGATGGCTTAGCAATAATCGTAAAGTACATTTGGAAGCTTGCGCCCAAAATAATCTACCTGACTTTCTCTGGCAGTAGAAGTCTGTTGTAAAAGTAGAGGAATAGGATGAACCACCATAAAAGGACAAACCTCTGTGTAGCATCTACATAATAATGGAGTTTATAGAGTGCTGTACTTTGGGACACTGCAGAGGTCCAAAATATCGCTCCAAAAAACAGGAAGAAGAGTGGCAAAAGACGGGCGCTTCTACACTATGCTTTGTCCAAGACTGTGTTGCCCTCTACACTCTAGCATAACCTACCGATTTTAAGTTGAATGTTCATTGCATTTTTCGTAGACGCCTGTGAAAATAATTTCTGTTCCCATGGCTTTTTTGTTCTCTGGGAAATTATTTTTGATGATAAATACAGAAACAAGCATAAAAATCAAAACATGTACAATAGTGATAGTAACGTTAATGACAAAAATAATGGTCAGTGCAAAGTATCCTACAAATTCTTTTGTGGGGGGCGGTGAGGGACCTGGATAAAGGCTAGGGGGGCGCTGGCCCGAAAAAGGTTGAGAAACACTGTTCTAGCACATACTCTGCAGTGCATGGGAGCAAAGGTGTACATCTGACACCGTTACCTAGAGCAGTGGTGTCCAACTCTTGTCCACAAGAGCCAGTGTTCAACATGTTTTTGATGTGTTCTTGCCACACTACAGCAGATTTGAGTTCTGCAGAACCCTGCTAATGAGCCATTCAATAGATTCATGTGTGCTGCAACAGGAAAACATCTAAAAATGCAGGATACCGATCCATGAGGACTTATGTCGAACACCTCTTACCTAGAGGCTGCATTGGTGTACTTGCTAATCCCTATATATTACTGTAATCAAAACACTTCTTGACAAGGATCTTCAATCAAGGCTATTTTAACACTGGGATCCTTCCGACTGCGGGATGTAAACTTAAAAGTACTTTTTGTGCCAGAAATTGCAGATTTGTATTTGAAAAAAAATCATGGACCGTTTTCCTCCTTCTTTATAACAGAGGTAACATTGTGAATTTACTTGAGTCAACCTGGTTATAACATGGATTTCAGCAGTATGTGTTGCAGGTACCTCCCACCATGACTCAAATCAATAACAGAAACAGCACACCCTTAGCGCTGCGAAGAAGTTATTTTGTTTATGGTGTTTGAAAATAAAAGAAACAGCTGACAGTATTCGAAAGTGTTTTGTTTTATTCAGCTGAAGAGCAGAAGATGATGACATCGACCTAAATAGAAGCCACAACTTCACCGCCCACATGCCATGAGCTGGAACAATGCTTCACTCTAAAGATTTGCACAACCACATTTCTTTTCCTTCAAAGCGCAGTTGAGCCACTGATGATATATAGAAACATCGGTGTAAATATTGGGTGCATTTGGGTAGGTGCAGTTGGAATTTCTGTTGAATGACACGATACCAACAGCTTCCCCGTTGCACACCAGAGGGCCACCGGAATCACCCTGTGAAGATCAGGAGCTTTTATACATTTTGTTTGATATCTATCAGTATGGAGGAATTTTTCTGCCATAATCCAAGAGCACACATTTTCAGTCTGAAAACAAACAGGATTTCATGTCTTTGGTTCTCAAAACTTTTAATACTTTTGCTTACATTTTCATTTTGAAAGCAGGACTTCGTGTCTTTCTTTTCAAAACTAATGCTTGTACTCAAAACTTCTCAGAAATGGAAATGGAAGCAAAAGTAATATAAGTTTTTAGAACAAAAGACATAAAATCCTGCTTTCAGACTGAAAATGTGTGCCCTGGAATTGTGGCAGAAAAATTCCTCCACATATCACCTTATGGTTAGACTATTAATATACAGAAAATACAAAAGATGTACCTGACAGAATCCTTTTGTGGTTTCATATCCACCAGCACAGATCACATTGGGTGGAAGGGTATTATCCCATTCCCTCTGACAGACCTTTGAATTTATTATCGACACCTTTGCGACTCTAAGATCATCGCCGTAGTTGTTGCTTTCTGTTTTACCCCATCCGGCGACCATGCATATCTAATTTTCTGTTAAGGTTCTGTCAGAATTTGGAATTTGAATGGTCTTCACTGCGTTGCTCATGGAGACTTTCTCAGAGAGCTGAAAATGCAAAAATAGAATATATATATATATATATATGCAAATTTCTTTTTTTTTCCTCATCTGTGACTCCATACTTGTAAATAGCATGTACTTGTATAATGCTTAAACTAATCTAGAGAACTCCAAATTTCTTCTCTCTACATTCAGAGCGTCATAATTTTCTTCAAAACACCTGCACAGTTGATGAACTGAGACTGAACTTTCACAATTAAAAATTTGCACAACACCTTAATCTTAATCTTCTACTACCTGTTCCTAAGAGCAAAAGTTTAAATGGTGATTGAATTGTGTAAGTAGTTGAACTTCTCTAAACACTACAATGGCAGTCTTCCTCCTTCGTTTTGCTCCAGAATATTTACACATGCTAAATATTCATAAGAACATTTAGTATGTCTATAACTTATTAATTTGAAACATTAAAATTAGTTATAATGGTGTAATTATATTAGATTATTATTTTTTTGTTTACCATTATTTATAAAGGTGAGATCACTGCAATATTTTGTATGGGTTGATATAAAAGTCAATATGGGATTTGGGAAAAATTATAAAAAGTATCAATACTTGTCTGTAACTCCATATAGCTACTGCTTGCTACTACAACTGCTAGCGATAATAATTAAGTTGCTGATTAAATTTATGGTGCAGTACAACTGATTTACGCTGGATAATAATACGTTTGTACATAAATAATATGTAAGAAAAACACTTTTAACACAAGTGTGAGAATATTAATAACTGATGAGTTTCTCCACAGTAACCATACTGAAACTTGTATTATATAACACATATGGATCTTTCATAAACACATACTTACTTTAAGCAGCATGATGTCATTGCCAAGTCCAACTTTCCGGAAAGTTGGGAATACGCAGCTGTACTGAATATTTATTTTTTTTACGTTTGAACTTTTGATATTCTGATTTCCCACGACAACCAGATTGGGTTTACTAAAAGTATGAACAGTAAAGAGGCAATTACATACATTTGCAACAAATGAACTCTACTGTTAGTGGGATCCAACAATAGAACAAGAAATCAGACTCACGGAGTATTGCAATGTGCAGCAGTGACCACAAAGTCCTCACTAATCAGAAATCCTCCACATGCATGGCGTCCATTGCTTTGCACTGAGACCATGTACTGCATTGAGTTTACAGGAGCCTTATCCCCATTTATGATGTGACTTCCATGAACTAAAGAGGACGATAAAGGACAAAACCAGTTCAGAGGCCTGTTTAGTTATTTATGGATAAAAATATGTGGATTTCTCACCTGTTTGACAGAGAAATGTCAGCACCAGGAGACACTGGAATTCCTTCAGTCTGAACATTGTAACAGTCGTAATTGTGTAGTATCTCTTTAAGACATTCTAGTATCTCAGATGACGTCATGTATGCGTCGCTGTTTCTTTTTAGAGAACGTCTGAGAAACCTGCTACAGTTGGATACTGTAACAGTCGTTATAAATTGTTACAATACCTGGACTGAGACGGACATCTTACGTTGGTGACGTTACGGGTTGCTTTGAACTCTGCTTATTTCATGTGTGAATGTATAGCAGCCGTTCAACCGGGCTTGTAAGGTTGGTGAAGAGCGTCTTATTAAAGGACAACACTGTGGAATTCTCAGTACCAGTGAAGTTGTGAGTTTCTAACCGTCCAGTCGAGTCTACCGCCTCCTCTCCTCCCTTAAACACAACCTGAAGCGTTACAAATGGCGCCCGAACAATTTCTCTTGGACCTCAGAATGCAGTATCTTCTACCAGCTAATATTTGAAACGTGGAAGAAGTACTTTACAGTATAGTGGGAACGAACCGAGCTAGGCCAGGCGCAGGCGCGGACTTCGGAGCTTTTAAACGGCAATGAGCGGAATCTTCAATGCCGTTTTTGGAATATAACACGGTCCCAGGTTTAAACCCTTTACCGTGACGACTTGGAACAACTGCACCGCCTAGACGTGAGATGGATTTTGCTTTATAATTTCTGAATGTGCCTGTGGGCACGGCGAAGCGAAGCGGAAAACCCCTCATCGGCTAAGCGCGCGGCAGACCTTTTTTTTTTTTTTTTTTTTTTTTTTTTTTTTTCTGAACACTCCCTTCGGAAATTTCTTACTGGACTCAACTCTGTACCGGATCAGGGCTGCGAGCCTTTAAGTCCATCAGAGAAAATACGAACTGAAGCCGTGAGTACTTGGAAAAATAAATAAATAAATAAAAGGAAAAGACAGAACTGAATTCATCCTAGCACAACTTGCATTGCACGGACTCGGGTTCACTTAAGTGTGCATGATGGCTACTCGTCCTGACTTGGCTGACCTGTGTGATGATTTGGACTTTAGGTTGCTCCCAAACCAAAATACCGTCAGGCGCAAAACCCCTGACCTAGAACTCAAAGTACAAAGTCTAAAAGAAGAGGTGGACATGCTTCAACAATGTTTACATGATTCATTGGATCTCCAGAAAAATATTTTAGAACGTTGGACTCAAACTAAAACTGTTCCTAAAGTCCCAGCTACTCAGATTACTCAGCCTTTTCCTCAAGCATCATCTACTCCATATGTGCCTAGTCTACATGCCAGGAGAAAAGAGCAATGCGACTCAGCACCCGACCCCACTCAGACCCATTCGGATTCGCTGGAGTTAATTAATACTACCAGAGTGCTCGCTGTCGCATTGCACCAAACAAAATTGGAGCCCCCTGTGTTCACTAATGATGGTGGTCTTCACCCAGAGGAATGGCTGCAGTCTGTCAATGCTTACAAGACTTCTTTAGACTTAACAGACACACAGATTCTCAGAGAACTACCACATTTTCTAGCTAAGGCACCAAGGAAGTGGTTTAATGTTCTCAGCTCTCATGTCTGTACGTGGGCTGAATTTTGTGGACTTTTCAGAACTGTGTTCTTACCTGCTGACAACCAGGAAAATATTATGAGAGGTATCCTAGACAGTTTCCAGCACCCCGAAGAACCTCTCCCTACATTTGTGGCCCATATGGTCAGTGAGTTCAAAAGACTGAGGAACCCTCCGCCTGAGCAGGAGCAGATTGACCTTATCTGTAAACATGCAGTAGAAAAGTACAGAGTGGCACTATATGGAACACCTGTCAGGTCAGTAATGGACTTGGTGCTGCGTGCCCATGAGCTCCATTCTGTTCTCGGCACCAGCCTGTCACAACCATCAAGGGTCCAGATGAAAAATAAAAATGATGGTGGTCTCTACTGTTTTAGATGTTCCATGCCTGGTGTTACATCCCGCACATGCCCAAACTGTTCCACTGAGTATCAGGGAACTCGACAGTCTGCAAGACCTGCTAGAGAGCATCCCCAAACTGCACCTGCAGAACCAGAAAGTGCTAACATGATGAGAGAAACACAACCAGTGAGTAGAAAGCAGGAAAACTTCAGAGGGGGGAGAGTTTTTCACAGGGCCAACCCTCCTCCCAGTCAGTAACTCCGCCCTCATTGCCTGTGTCAGTTCCAAGTTCACCACCTATGCTCAATCACGTTGAAGATGGAGCTTCACAATCATCTTGGAATACCCCTTTCAGAGTTAGAGTGAACTTTAAAGGAACAGCTCTGGAGGCCACACTTGACACAGGTGCGTCGCTTTCAGCAGTAAACGCAGACCTGATACCCGAAAAGACCCAAAATATGTCGTTAAAGAATCAGTGGCATTCCCCACCCATAAGACTGGCCAACGGCACAGACTGCAATCCGTTAGGTGTAACCTGGTTGACCATTGGATTTATGGGCAAGTCAGTCTATCAACGATTTGTGATAGTGCAGGACCTCTCATCCCCCTTAGTTCTTGGAATGGACTTTATGACTCGCACTTCACTAACAATTCATGTCCCAACCAGAACAGTAATTGTGGATGACAATTCCCCATTTCTGGATGAACCCTGTGAAAATGACTTTGTGGAGGCTGATCTTGAGTGTGGAACGATGACTCTACAGAACACTCCACAGCTCTCACTTAAGGAAAAAGTTGAAGAAGCTAACTTGAATCCTGAGGAAAAAAATGAACTGTTAAAGTTGATAGATAACTACAGTGATCTGTTTGATGGCCATCTAGGTCGCACTTCTCTGACAGAACATGTCATTGTCACTGGGGATGCAAAGCCAGTTAACTTACCGCCCTACCGCACCTCCCCAGCTAAAAAGCAAATCATTGAAGAGCAAGTACAAAAGATGTTAAAGGATGACATCATTGAACCTGCGTCTGGACCATGGGCGGCTCCTGTGGTCATTGTGACCAAACCACCCCGTGAACCACGGTTTTGTGTTGACTTCCGGGGTTTGAATCAGCTGACTGTGAAAGACTCTTACCCACTACCACGAGTGGATGAGTCATTGGACTTTTTATCAAGAGGAAAGTTCCTGACAACATTAGATCTTGCTCGAGGTTACTGGCAGATCCCCATTGGCGAACAGGCTAAACCTAAGACTGCTTTCATCACGCATTGTGGCCTGTTTCACTTCAAGGTCCTTCCTTTTGGTCTATGTAATGCTCCTGCAACCTTTCAGCGACTTATGAACAATGTTCTAGCTGGCCTGATTTATAAGTCGTGTGCAGTGTATCTGGATGATATTGTTGTCGCATCACCAACTTTTGAGCAGCATCTACTTGACCTACAGGAGGTCCTTGACAGGCTTAAATCTGCTGGCCTCTCATTGAAACTGAGCAAATGTCAATTCTGCCTTTCGGAACTCACCTTCCTCGGCTACCGTGTCACACCATCTGGCATTCATCCTGACCCTAACAAGGTGAGAGCTGTGACTGAGTTTAAAGTGCCAACCACGACAAAGCAGGTGCGACAGTTTCTTGGCTTAACAGGCTACTACCGCCGCTTTGTACAAGATTATGCAAGTCATGCAGAGCCACTCTTCACTCTCACTAAAAAGGACGTGCCGTTCAACTGGACTGACGAGTGCCAAGCAGCTGTCGACTTTCTAAAACATTCCATAACTTCGGCACCAGTGCTAAAATTCCCAGATTTTACGTGTCCGTTCTTCATCCACACTGATGCATGTGATGCTGGACTTGGAGCAGCATTAATGCAGAGGGATGAGAACGGCAAAGATGTAGCTGTGGCTTTTGCTAGTCATTCACTGCATAAGTCAGAAAAACCCTATTCAACTCCAGAAAAAGAATGTCTGGCTGTTATCTGGGCATTGGAACATTTCCGTCCTTATGTCGAAGGTTTACATGTGACTATTTACACCGACCACAGCAGCCTCAAGTGGTTGATGTCTCGACCAAATCCCTCTGGTAGGCTTGCCAGGTGGTCTCTTCGCCTTCAGGACTTTGACTTCAGCATCATCCACAAACCGGGAGAACGTAATAAGGTGCCTGATGCCCTTTCACGTAATCCCCTCCCAGATGTGGACACACCCATGGATCTTCTTCCTCCCTATGCCGTGATTGGAAGCATGGATCTTCGTGCTCTGCCCTCTGTAATTGTGTCGGACCGTCCTCATGTTCGTCAGTTGCAACTGGAGGACCCAGTCACAGCCAACTTACTCTGCCAACTTGAAAATGACCAACAGGGTGAGGAGGATAACCAAGATCTGCAAAAGTTCATTGTACAAGATGGACTCTTATATTTCATTGATCCGAAAACAAAGTGCGGTCTTCACCCACTCAAGCAGATTAAACTTTTTGCTCCAACTGCACTCCGTAGTTATCTGCTCAAGTATTATCATGACCATCCTACAGCTGGACATCTGGGTGTTGCAAAAACTCTGGCACGCTTGCGTCTCAGGTTCTTCTGGCCAAACATGAACTCTGATGTAAAGAAATATGTGGTGTCATGTCGTTCGTGCCAAGTCACTAAACCGACTCAAAGAAAACCAGCAGGCCTCATGGTCCCAATCCAACCACAGAGACCATGGGAGTACACAGGTGTGGACTACATCGGCCCACTCCCCCGCACACAAATGGGAAATGCATATATCCTTGTTTTTGTGGACTATTTCTCCAAATGGATTGAAGTGAGTGCTGTCAGGGAAGCAACTGCTCGAGTTGCTGCTAATAAGTTCATCAACGACATATTTGCCCGACATGGTTCCCCAAAATACCTTATTTCAGACAGAGGAACACCTTTCATCAGCGACCTGTTTGAACATGTTGTGTCAACACTTGGAACTGAGCACAGAATGACAACTGCCTACCATCCTCAAACTAATGCAACTGAACGTGTAAATCGCACGTTGAAAACAGCCATTCGAGCATATATTGAGGACAAACACACTTCTTGGGACAAATATCTTCCCCAGATTTGTTTCGCGCTGCGTACGGCACCTCATGAAAGTACAAACCTGAGTCCCGCAATGATGCTCTATGGACGAGAGTTAGACACTCCCTTGGACCTAATCACTCAGCCGTCGTGGGAAGGAATGGACGACCTTGAGACTTCTTACCCAGATCACCTGAGAGCCTCGATTCAAGATGCTCATGACCATGCTCGTACAGTTCTCACAGAAAGTCATAGAAGGCGAAAGCATTACTATGATCTAAGACGACGCCCAATCTCTTTTAAAGTCGGAGATCTGGTCAGAGCAAAATCACACCCAAAGTCGGATGCATCATCTAACTTTTCAGCAAAACTGGCGCCTCTCTACATGGGTCCCTACCGTGTCTACAAAAAGATGTCTGACGTGAACTATTGTCTAACCAAGGTGGACACTGGAGAGAAAGCTGGAGTTTTTCATGTTGCAAACCTTCAACCATTCTACACCTGGGCTACAGCTTCATCTAACACAACATGATGCCAGTGAAGCTTGTACTAGCTGTGCTGTAGTTTGTCAAGCTGACCTTTTTATATCGCCATATCCTTTCCTTGCACGTGCTATTATCTATGAAAATCTATATTAGCTTCACATCTTACCACATCCCCCTTAAAAGGACATTTTAGTTCGACAACAAGAATTATCTTTTACAATCTTTGAATACTCAGAAGTCAATGTACTACGATCGTGAGAAACGTTTCTTGCCAGCCTTCTCCATATTTTTAAACATCGCAATGCTTTAATGTAGTTTCCTATCCCCTTAAGGTTGTACTGTCATTTTTCTTGTTCACATTTTTTTAAATGCCACTATGTTAAAGTGATGTTATTTGAAAATCTATAGTTTTTCATTGAAATGCAACACAATTTTCATCAGATACAGTTTGTTCACTCAGTTGTACACATTGCCAGTAGTAGGCGGTACTATAGCTGTAGTCACTTACTATAAGAGAGTAACTTTCTGAAAACAATGTTCTAACAAAAGTAGTTTTACTACACCTATTTTTTTCCTTCGACTTGAAAACGATTACTTATAAAGAAAATCAATTCTTACGTGACTACAATTTCTGGCTACTCCCCTAGAAATTATAGTCGAATTTTTAAGCAAAAATTGCAGCAGACAGAAGCATTTAATTGTTTCTAGAGAGACTTCCGGTCTGTCTATAAGATTCATTGTTTGAATATTTTCTTCTCAGGCTGTTGTGCAATTTTGAGGGGATGTAAACGGAAAACATTAAATATTGTCACTGGAACTACTTTGCACTATTCCAACGTGCATACATTACCCCCTGTAAAAATTGTGGTTTAAAATACTTTTTTTATATATCTAAAAATAAGCAAACATTTATTTTTTGCTGACTTCGGGAAAGTTACCTTGTTTATGGGAATAATTTGACATCTTTCGCTGAAAAACATTCCTTTTTTTTTTCTTTCACTCAATGTATCAATATAGCCTGATTCCCACATGAACACAAGTTTAAACTCCATATTTGACCTCCAGCTCTGAATTGTCCATCCAACCTAGCTTTTATCCAGAACTTGATCAAGCTTAGATAAGAAACTGCAGCTACTTGCTGGTTATACACATGCAAAAATATATTGGAAAGTCAAGTCATAATGTAATTTAAAGTTAGATTCAAAAAGTAATGTGAAATTATTGTTTTCCTGTCACACCTTTCTTAATCTGTTCGTCTAATATCTTATTGTGCACAGGTTCCCGTTCCATCTTACTTTTTAACCTTTTGGAAGATTTTGATTGCATGTTTTGGAGGACAACCAATGAAAAAGATTAGAGGTTCTGTTACTGAGTGATATATGCTATATCCACCAGCACTGATTGCACAGGGAGAATTATCATATCTACATATTCATCTGTTCAACATTGGGAGATTGACATGAGAAATGGACATTATGTACAAGAGATTATGTAACTACTCAGTCAACTGCAACAGACTCATTACACTGGTAAAAAATATTATTTAATTTTGCACTGATCTTGCGTTTTCTATGCCTCTAAATCATTGAACAGTCAAAGACTGCACAACAGAAATACCTCATTCTTAACTGGTAATGGTAATATTTTGTTAAAGGTTACAAATGTGGTCCAGGGTGGGAAGGCTACGTCATGAACTCATGATTCATTACTGATCCCAAAACACCCACACTGCTCATTCTTTCTAAAGTGTAACATCATACATAATGTCCTCTCAGCAGTGCAGTTAATCGTACTTCTCTTGCTTACACTGTAAAGTTTTTCTTCGTGTGCTTTTTGCTTCTTGGTGTAAGATAATGTAAATGTAAATATGTTTTTTCACTTGTCCCTATGTATGTGTGCATTTATAGCTGGTTGACTATGAATTTCACCATAATGGAGCTGTAGTTTTAAAGTTTTAACAAATATTGTTTTGTTAATTAGGCAGATTTAACCATTTAATTTTTCTTGCTGAGGTAAAGCAATTATTCATTGCATCTTACAATGTTGAAGTGATGACATTCGACATTCGTACATGTCTCTGTTTTATTTAAAAAATATATTAAATGTCTTTGGGGGGTGGGGGGGTTTCACCAGGCAAATATTTTTATTTTGTCTGCATTTTTTTTCAATCTCACTCCCATGGATTAAAAATATTCAAAAGGCAAATACTAGGACAAGAGTTTATTCAACATCTTGATATTAAAGCAGCACATTAGCAAAACTGCCACAATTTCTGCTTCAATGTACAGTGACAGTGAAAAAAAAAGAATTATGTACATTTCTTTTCATTCACAACTTTGTTAAGCCAATGAAGATATTTAGAAATATCTGTGTAGACGTTGGGTACATCTGGGTAGTTACAGTAGAAGCCTCTGTTGAATGACACAACACCAACAGCTCTGCCATTACACACCAGAGGGCCACCAGAATCACCCTGCAAAGAAGAAGGATTTAACGTTTGACATTTATCACATGATGTTTAGACTATTATTTCTGATCAAAATACAAAAAGCAGACCTGACAAAATCCTTTATTTATACCAAATCCACCAGCACAGATCACATTGTGAGGAAGCATATTGTCCCATTTCTCCTGGCAGGTTTGTTGGTTTATGATTGCCACGTTCACCATTCTCAGGTCATCACTATGATCAGTTCGCTCAGTTTTTCCCCATCCAGCCACAGAGCATTCTTGATTATCTCGTAAAGGTCTCTCAGACAAAGGAAGGGGAATTGTTTTCACGTCATTGTTTAGAAGAACTTTCTCAGACAGCTGAAAAGACACAAAAAAGGAACATTAAGACTTTTTAACCTTTTTTTCTGTAGCAAGTCCAAAGGCAAATACAGAGATATTTGTGTACAATAAGTGTGCTTTGCTATGCATACTTACTCGAAGAAGCATGATGTCTTTGCCATGCACAATGTCCTTATACCCCTGGGGTTTGCATGTGGAATTAATGCTCACTTTTTTTATCTTTGAACTCTTGAGGTTGTGATCTCCCAGAAGAACGTATTTCAGTTCGCTGAAATTTTTGTAATTAAAAGTTGATTTCAAAACTAGTTTTTGCTCAACAGTCAAGCAGAAAATGCAAACGGAAGAAGAAAGAAAACTCACTTTTCACCACAGTGTGCTGCAGTGACCACATATTCCTCATTGAGCAGGAATCCTCCACATACGTGACCTACATTGCTTTGCACTGAGACCATGTACTGCATGGAGTCCTCTTGGACTTTTTCCCCATGTATAATCCTATTCCCATGGACTGTGAAAATATTCAAGAGACAAAGATTAGGATGAGGCTTTATTCAGCATCTTAAGATTAGATGTCAAGCTAAAGTCTCTTACCAGCTTGTCCGAGACATGACAGAACGTTGAGCAGCAGGAAATAACCCAGACTCTTCATCATGTCAGCCAATAAGGCTTTAGGTTTTTGGAAGGTGAAGTTGATGCTTTTATGCAAAAGTTTGTGACTAATGTTTGCATATCTGGGGCAATCTTTACACCACATCCCCTTTCAGAATATGCCAACAAGTTTGTAACTGTGTAGAACTTTGTGATCTTTGAACTTCTGTCAGTCGGATGTTAAATCAGTTAGTTGTCTTGAGGATTTCTCACATTTAGTCACATTGATTCGCCTCTTGTCCTGTCTTTTATGCTGTGTTCTGCTTAGTTTTGATGTTGCTTATTTGGACTTTTAGATGATTATTTACAAATCCAAAACATTTTTGCTCCACAGACTTTCTCTCTTTACACCCTGTCAGAACTAGCTTGACCATCTTTTTTTTTCCTGCTTCTTCACTATTGTACCCGCTTTTTGCGTTAAAATGTCAAGAATGTCCTGATCATGATTTTTTTTTTTTTTAAATACCAACCCATATAATTTGAGAATAAACACCAGCTGATGCTGAGTTACAGTTCAATAATGCTTTTAAATGAATAAACTCAGAATTCTGAATCTTTATTTTTGCTGTGAAAGAACACCACATTTTATTAGTGTTTTAGCTCACCTCTTATTAATGATGATCTTGACATGAGCGGTCTTGATGACAACGAGACGACTTGAATGAAGGTCGTGTCTGCAAGACTTTTGTTATATGTCAAAATTTAAGAATACCATAAACTGTAGTAAAATCTCTTTGGGTGATTTTATGTCTTTTGAATATCTTGGAATCGAGGTAAAAGGCCACAAACGAACTTTGACACTAATTCTATACAAAACTCCAACATATGAGGAAGGTTTCTTTACGGACTTGAATGAACTTCTATCTCTCATATGTATTGATTACGATTGTTTGATAATTGTCGGTGATTTCAACTTTCATGTTGACAACCCCCAAGATCGAGGGGCTAAAAAGCTTTGTAATCTATTAGAGAGTTTTGGTTTAACACAACATGTCAAACAAGCAACACACACTCAGGAACACACACTGGACCTGGTTATCAGTAAGGGTGTGAATATTTTCAATGTCTCTGTAACTGATGTCGCCCTGTCGGATCATTTTGCTGTTTTCTTTGACAGTTCTTTATCCGTTAATCCACTTGGACAAAAAGCTACTGTCACAAAACGTACATTCACAGAAAACACAGCAGAAACATTTAATCAAATCTACTCTTCTTCCTCACTCTTACACTATAGTGACGTAGATAAGTTGGTAGATGATTTTCAGTGCAAACTTTCAGATATCATTGATTACATTGCCCCCATTAAAGTGAAGGTTGTGACTGGTAGGAAGAAATCTCCATGGAGAAATGCACAAACAGTTCAATCTGCAAGACAACTCTGCCGTAGGGCCGAACGGAAATGGCGCAAAGCTCAACTGCACGTTTATTATGACATCTATAAAGAAAGACTACGTAACTGTCACTCAG
The DNA here is from genome assembly GCF_904066995.2 of Poecilia reticulata. Classification (NCBI taxonomy): domain Eukaryota; kingdom Metazoa; phylum Chordata; class Actinopteri; order Cyprinodontiformes; family Poeciliidae; genus Poecilia; species Poecilia reticulata. The sequence goes on from NC_088833.1 coordinate 22,191,335, forward strand.
CACTAAAACATGCAAGAGAGGCTTTCTTTGCAGATGTCATAAACAAAAATATTAACAATGCTCGAGCTTTATTTGCCACTGTTGACAGGCTCACAAATCCTCCGATGACGTTGCCACCTGAACTTCAATCTATTGCCGCCTGCAACAAGTTTTCAAGTTTCTTTTCAGAGAAAATTCAAAAGATCAGAGGATTAATCTGCACATCCACTCCAAAGACAGTACCAATGCTGGGATCAAACAAAACAAATGCAGAAAAAATGACCCAATTTCAACTACTTCATTATAAAACCCTAGAAGAAATTATAAGTCAATTAAGCTCCAGTTCCTGCTGTCTGGATGTCCTACCCACACATTTCTTTGAGAATTTTTTGCCTGTTGTTGCTAATGATCTGATCCAAATAGTAAACTCATCGCTCTCTTCATGTGTTTTTCCCCAGGCTTTGAAAACAGCAGTTATCAAACCACTGATAAAAAAGAACAATCTAGACAAATCCCTACTGCAGAATTACAGGCCGATCTCCAATTCATCAGCAAAATTATTGAAAAAGCAGTTTTTAAACAATTAAATAACTTCCTAACAATAACAAACTGCTTTGACTCCTTCCAGTCTGGTTTTCGTGCTCACCACAGCACGGAGACGGCCCTTGTAAAGGTGTTCAATGACATCCATATAAATACAGACTGTGGGAGAACCACAGTGCTGGTTCTGTTGGACATCAGTGCAGCTTTCGACACTGTTGACCACGACATTTTACTGAATCGACTGGAGAGTTGGGTCGGACTCTCCGGTCCAGTCCTCAACTGGTTTGAATCTTACATAAAGAACAGAGATTTCTTTGTTTCAATCAGAAACTTCTCATCAGAGAGGTCAAAGGTCACATGTGGGGTACTCCAAGGTTCAATCCTACGACCCCTTCTTTTCAATATTTATATGCTCTCACTGGCTAAGGTGACATAGGATTAGCTACCATAACTATGCGGATGATACACAGCTCTACACGATGTCACCAGGGGACTCTGAACCCATCCAATCAGAACAGATCAATGAGTGGATGTGCCAAAACTTTCTCGAGCTGAACAGAAACAAAACTGAAGTTATTATCTTTGGACCTAAAGAGGAGCGAACTAGAATCAATGCACTGCTTATTACAACTAAAAACCAGCGATCAGGCCAGAAACCTGGGAGTAGTGATGAACTCTGACCTGAACCTTCAGAACCACATTAAGACAGTCACAAAGTCGGCCTTCTATCACCTGAAGAACATCTCCAGGATTAGAGGACTTATGTCTCAGCACGATCTAGAGAAACTCATCAATGCGTTTATCTTTAGCCGCATTGATTAATACAACAGCGTCTTCACAGGTCTGACTAACAAATCAATCAAACAGCTGCAGCTGATCCAGAATGCTGCTGCTCATGTTCTCACTAAAACCAGGAAGATAGAGCACATAACACCAGTATTAAAGTCCCTACACTGGCTCCCTGTAGCTCAGAGAATAGACTTTAAAATATTGATGTTAGTTTATAAATCACTGAACGGTTTAGCACCACTTATTGCTGTACCAACCGTCTATGCTCCTCAGATTTTCTGGTTCTGGTCTGCTCTGCATCCCCAGAACCAGAACCAAACGAGGAGAAGCAGCATTCAGTTTCTACACACCACAAATTTGGAACAAACTTCCAGAAAACTGTAAAACAGCTGAAACACTGGGTGCCTTTAAATCTCAACTTAAAATCCACCTGTTTAGAGTTGCTTATGGCTAAATTGCGGGTTTTGATGTCTTTGATGTTTTTGATGTTTTTATATCTACTTTTCATCTAGTTATAACTTCTTTTTATTTCTCTTTCACACTGTCTATGTAAATCCCCCCCGGAAAACGTCCCAGTTAAACGAATCTATATCTAGGGGTGTGAGAATCCTTGTTAAATGACATCTTAACTAAAACTCTGAGGTGTGAGAATCCTTGTTAAATGGCGTTTTAACTAAAACTCTGAGGTGTGAGACGTTTAACTGAAGTCCTACAAGGGGTGTGAGTTTTAATGTTTTTATCTTTTTTAACCTTTTTTCTTTTTCTTTAAAAAAATTCTTTTTGTCTTTCTAACTATTTATTCACTGTCACATGCTGTTTTTATTTAAATTATGTAAAGCACTTTGAAATGCCTTGCTGCTGAAATGTGCTATACAAATAACATTTAAATGATTGATTGATATGTTTTAGGAAATCTGTGCTGTTTTGTTAATTAAAGGCATTTTAACAGCTACTGATAACAATTAAAGTTTACCTACACTTTATTAGAGCATTTTCTGTTAACTTAAGCAATTGAAATTCAGGGTGCTAATTGTTAGCTTCTCGGTATTCCAACTACTGACTTTTATGCCTTCCAGCAGCTAACAAAGCTTAGCTAAAAGCTGTTTTCCTGTTTGATGAGCAATGCTTCAATTCTAGATTTTTTAAATATATATTTACCCTGTCAAAAAGCATCTTGCAAGTCTTTACACCATGATCAGTCTGGATAATGCTACAAAAGATGACATCTTAGCTCTGCAGCCACGGCTTGAATTCTGGTATCAGTTCATCTTTACATGCAGACTGCAAAGCAACATCTGACAGGAAGCACCAACTGATTTGTTCAAAGATGTTTAGCACAGCTCTCTGATCTTCTGTTGTAATGCACTGACAAAAAGAGCTAAGCAAAGTGAAAAAGGGACAGCTAATAATATTGCTGTTGATTTGTTAACTGATAAATTCATAATTTATTTGTATGTCATGCTTTCATACTCAGTGCATAAAAAGTTAAACACAACAGTTTTTTTTATGAAGGAATCTGTCAAGATTACACCTACTCTGAATCTACAACAAAGACTTATTAGTTAATATTGAAATTCAGTAAGTCTGTTCAATTCTTATTTCCTTGGTAGTTCTATTTTTACCCATACCTTAATTTGTGGACTAATTTATTGTGGCATAGCACTTCAGTCTCCATTTTAGAAAATGCCCAAAATAATACTGTGGATACATCCATCCATCCATTTTCTTTACACCCTTGTCCCTTAGTGGGGTCGGGAGGGGTGCTGGTGCCCATCTCCAGCTAACGTTCCAGCGGCGAGAGGCAGGGTCACCCTGGACAGGTCGCCAGTCCAGGGCAACACAGAGACACACAGGACAAACAACCATGCACACACACACTCACACCTAGGGACAATTTAGACAGACCAATTAACCTGACAGTCATGTTTTTGGACTGTGAGAGGAAACTGGAGTACCCGGAGAAAACCCACGCATGCACAGGGAGAACATGCAAACTCCATGCAAAAAGACTGGGGCTGGGAATTGAACCCAGAACCTTCTTGCTGCAAGGCAACAGCTCTACCAACAAACTGCGCCACCGTGCAGCCCATACTGTGGATACATAAAAATGTTTTTGCTTTGATTCACATTTCTGCATAGAATTGTTTTGTGGCTACCAACATATTATGAGAATTTCAGGTCCAGCCTGATTAGAAGTAAATTTACTGAGAAAAGCGGATGTAATATGTATTTTTCTTTGATACAAGAACATCACTGTATGCTCAAACTGCATCGCCAAATGCATAAACCACATAGACCAAGCTTTCAGCATCTTAATTCCAGCAAAAAAAAAAAAAAAAAAAAATATCACTGGTAGAACATTCTGAGGTCTGGTTATATACATTCATGAGCAGATCATCAAAAGTTGATCAAAATCACCCATATGGTAATCTCTTGGTTAACCAAAAGTTCAAAACAACCTTCATTTTTTTCAAGTGAGTGATATGGGTTTATTCAAATCTAACCACAGTCTGCATAGGTGGCACCAAAAAACACACCTGTGAGTCGTGGAAGTGTAAATGGTTGTTTTCCTGTTCACTGAAACTATAACAACAAGCTTCAAGTTGTAAAACTTTTACATTTTCTATGATGCAACTTGCTTCACATGAGAGAGAATCTAATTTAGTTTTTTTTCTTGCAATAAAAATCTAGACTTCGTGCACCTTCTCAATACCAACCTCAGAAAAAAATTTAATTATACCAACTGGAAAATAGCCATTCTTATTAAGTATAAATCTAATTCCTTTGTTGTTTTAGTAGAAACCACCTATATAAAAACCCAGTGCAGCTTTTAAGACATTTTATTTAATCTTCTATTCAAGGAAAAAAGAAACTGTTATGTATTATAAAACATGCATCCATGCTGTAAAGCTCTTATTTTACTTGAGGATCTTTTTAAAGTAAAATACCTGGCAATACATGGCATCTGTTTAGATGTTAAGCACATTTGAACAGTCACAGTTTTTGTCCATGTTGCAAGTCACAACACGGATTTCCACTTTTTTAAAGATCCACCTGAATCAGAAGAAAACAAAGTTCATCACGTTTATGTGTTAGTTAAAACTTTACAAAAGTTGTTGCTTTGTGTACAAATACAGATACATCTGTAGCTTTAAACAGCTCACAAAATCTGAACAGAAAGACGGTTCTGATATCTCTTTCAGTTTCATCTGACCCCTTGCTAGTTGGAGTCAGCTGCACTCTCTTGTTTAGTTGCACTTTCAAGAAAAACACAACGAGGACTAAATAAATAAGACAAGCTTACATTGAGAAGCGTAAATGTCATTGACAGATTTGACTGTCAGTGACATTCAGATCATTGAATGTCATTGACAGTCAATCTTTAGAGTGTTGTGCATCTTCAACAAGGATTGTCAAATTAATGAAGACATTGTCATTTAATTTGAACTAGATGTACGTTATAAAACATTTATGTACTGTAATTCCATAAAACTCACTGTTTATTACAGTGTGCAGCCATGGCCACATAAATGAGGGGTATTATGTACTTTCCAGCTATGTAGTGCCACTTTACATCACAATCAAGTAACTATGTTACCTTCAGTTGTTATAAAATATTGAATATATCAAACATAACTTAAAACATAACTTGAAATAGCTACTTATCTCAGTCCCTCTGCTGGTGCTGCAAAAAAAAAGTTCTGACTAATTACTAGATTTTACAATATCATTGTTTTGTCAGAAAATGACAGAAGTGTGAGAAGATGAAGATGCATTAAGTCCTATAATAATAAATAATCAATTTATGACTATACCGATGCATTATCAGAGGGTTGAAAAGTAATATAAATTACGAATGTGCGTCATTGCAGACCCTCTCTGTGATCACAGTGTACTTGTGGTCTGAGTAAATGTGGTGTAGGGTAAACGGATGTGGGCGGTTACGATTAAAAACACATTTAACAGGAACATTTTACTCATTACTTGCTGTTACTTTGCCCTTTTTTTTTACCATTGCATGAAATGTTTTCTTTCTCTCCAAAACTTCTTGCACGTCTATTGAATGAAATTATAGTCCTCCATGTCTAACTTTCTTTTCTTTTTCTTTTTTTTTTTGCGGTGATGTTGCATCAAAGCCAAACAAAACCATTGTGCTGCATAACCTTAACTTTGTATTTTTGAAGCTTCAGCTCTAACTAAGCTCAAACTTTAGCACTTGTTAAAGCTTTTTTTTTTTATCTTCTATTCACTATTGGTGTTTGCGATGACATCACAAAACGTACAGATCGGCCGTCTGGAAAGAAACCATGTAGTAATATCCAAGGAAACAAGTATTGAAAATAGTAATCAAGAGAACAATGGGTGGTTTTCAAAGAAAATACGATATTTGATCAATGCACTTTACCCATAAAAATCCAAACATTTGATGCACTCAGAACTGCCTTTTGTTCTCAATGAAGCTGACCTGTTGAGTAACAAATGTGTCAGTGGCCTGCACAGTGGAAAACATGGATTTTAGAACAGGCAAAGTAAGAAATCTTTTTCGTGGCTGTCTTTTAATTTGAAAATCTGCAACTTGTCATTAAACTACATCAGTGTAAACGTGCATTCAATGCGCCTAAAATGAAAAATTCACTCTTGATGACTGTGTTTTATTTTTTGGCAATTTAACTTTATGAAATAATGCAGCATACTAGTTGTGCAAAGAAAAGACTCATCGTGTAATAATGAACATCACAGCCAACCCTGGAAATCTTTTACATGAGATTAAGCAAAGAGTTTTCAGTCAGAGGCCTTCGCTTCACCACTGTTGTATTGATCACTGCAATAGACTCTTTCTATCCACAATCATCCTACTAGTACAACTTCTTGAAAAATTGCAACTTCTACTTCCCCATTGGGATTAATCAATTATTTATGAACCCCATACTTTTTTATAACCACCAGACTGTCTTCACCTTGGTAACTCATGTTTACTAATGCCAATTGGTAAAAGATAATGTTTTTCATCTAATATCTTTGTCTCTGGTTGCCAGCGTTGGTCAAAGTTCAGAAATGTAATTTTCTCTAAAAAAAAAAAAAAAACTTTGTGCCATTTCTATAGTAGCAGCTTCTGGTTACCGTTCTATTTTTTAAGCTTTCCAGAACAATGAACAGGTCATTGGCTGACGTACTATTGCAACACGTTATACCTGCCACCTAAACTCTGAAGTACCATTATGACTCATTCTGTCTTTTCTCTGAAAACAGATAAGGATCTCAGCAATGACCTACTTTTAGAAAACAGGCTGAATCTGTTTAAACCATCTGAACCTGTGGATCTAAGACAAATCAAATTGCAGTTGCAGTCATGGGGCTGAGATAGCGATAGGACGGTTATGTAATTTCTTCAACATCATAACTGTGTCCTTGTGAAATGAAATCTGCAAAACCACCAGTGTTCTAAAGTAATGGATTTTTTTTAAGATAGATTATGTTTAGTCATTACTACTTGCAGTTCTAACATGTTGTTGAAATCTGTCATCTTTCTATGAGGAAAAATGAAGAAATCCTCAATCAACTTGTACTGAAAATCTTCAGATTACAGAATCCAGTATTGCAATAAACATTATTAGCATTCCACATGTTCAAAAAAGACTTATCTTAGATTTGTTACTGCTTTATAGCCAAACAGAATTTGTTATTCTGGTAAAGTGACACTGGCAGAGGCTGCCATCTGCATCAGTCTGTCTATATCAGTCTGTCTGTATCAGTGTCTGTATCAGTTTCTGTATCAGTCTGGCTGTATCTATCTGTCTGTATCAGTCAACCTGTGTCTGTCTTTCTAATCACTTCATCTGTATTTCGAAACAGTCACTAGACTTAAAAAAGCACAAGATTAACTATCTGCGATAACTACAAAAATAGCAGTGGCAAAACTTTACTCCATCCTTGGACCGATCTGGAAGCCTCACTAAGCATAACTTGATTTCAGTAACACAGACATTCATTTGACAAAACAAGCTTAGGAATGCCCTCTTGTGAAAGTGTAGATGAATGACAGCCACTGATGAAGAACTATATATCACATATGTTCATGTTTTGAGGTTTACTTTTTTTAATTTGTTGATATTCTCTCATCAAAGGTGGCACACATGCTTCAAACATGTGACAGATGGGGACTGAATAACACCTCTCTGTGTTCTGTAAGCAAAGTAAAGCTTTATCCTTTATGTGTGTTTTAGCAACTTTAGTACAGGAAAACATGCAAGTTTGCATACAGCATCCCTGCAGGAGGACTTAATGTTTTTCTATTGTAATTTTTTATAATAATTTCCTTTTTTTTTTTTCATTTTTTCAAACTTCAACATTTTTAAGTGTGATTGTATGTGCACATTAAAAAAAAGTAAAAAAAAACAAAAAACATGCAAAATCTGAGGCTTTCTGACAATCTTACGCAGCTTTCTAGGTTCATCTTTGAAACTAAAGAATTAATTCTACAAAACCAAAGAACAGGCGGAAATCTGCTATTTAGAAAGCAAACCCAGGTCTTATGAGTCCAAATTAATATCAGCAAGTTTAGTTGTCATTGATGACCTATAATGTAACAACTCAAATGTATATATGCTACATGCATTGCTGAAGTGTGGAGTATTTATTGTGGAATGTGATGAGCTATTAGAAAATTTGCTTTTTTAGTCTATCAACAGTTTTCTCTTTCTCAGTCAAATTTAAAGTATTTACAAAAGTTTTATTCCATTTCAAAGGTCTACATAAAATTTTCCATATCCGCTTTAGTAGAAATGAAACAACTCACAAGTTTTAAAACACGTTTTATTGCCTTTCATCCTGTGATTAAAGACCAAACACAGACAGACACAGAAACAGTAGGAGAAATATGTGCATAAAGTGTTACACTTAACAGTGCTTTTGCTTGCGAATCTTTTTTATCCAGGACACGTATTTTGATACGTCTGTATAGACGTCAGGGATATCTGGGTTACATCTACTGTTGAAGGACACAACGCCTGCAGCTGTCGCTCCACACACTAGAGGTCCTCCTGAATCACCCTGTGTAGAAAGCAGAGCTTAATACATTTTTTTCTGTTATGCAACACTTGGCAGCAATACTTTTAGAGGCATATGCACCTGGCAGAATCCTGCTTTTGCGTTATCTCCACCTGTACAGATCACATTGTTTGGAAACTTCGAAGATCTCCATTGAGCTTTACATCGCTTCAGATTTGTTAAGGTCACTTCAGCCATTTCCAACACATTGGAAGCTTTACCACCCTCTTTTGTGGAGCCCCAGCCAACGACGCGACACTTAGCATTATCTTTCAGTTTCATCTCACCCTTCGGTATTTGAATCGGCTGCACATTGTTGTTGAGTTGCACTTTCTTAGACAGCTTTTAGTGCAAGAAAAACACAATGAGAGATTTAAAGGTTTCAGAATATTCACTAAAATTTAAAAAGTAAGAAACAAACTTACTTTGAGAAGCATAATGTCATTGCCAGATGTAACACTGTCGAAATCTGGGTGCATGCACCGGGTTACGTTATATCTCATTGTGCCATCATCGACTTTCTTGAGGTTGTGAGTTCCAAGTACAACACTTGTAGGGTTACTAAATGGAAAAAAAAAGATTTAGTCTTTAGTATTTAAAAAAAAGCATTTACAAAGCATTTAAAACTCACTTTTTATCACAGTGTGCAGCCGTGACCACAAAGTCTTCGCTGATGAGAAATCCCCCACATTTATGCTGACCCCTGTCGTTCTGAACCGAAGCCATATAAAGCATCAAACGATCAGGCACTTTTTTGCCATTAACAATCTCAGTCCCATGAGCTGTAAAAGCAAGAATATGAATAAGCATAGGTTTCTATTTCAACAAAGAACAATAAATAGATCTTAAAATATCACCTTTTTGTCTGAGGACTGCCAGGACAAGAAAGAGCATTAAGACCCGCCACGTCGCCATCATTTTTATCATCACCCTCGCATATTGTCGTCTGAGGATTGAAGTATTCTCTTATATACAGCCTGTGGTTTTTATTGAACATGTCATTGAAGCCCCCCCTGTCTTATGTGTGATCATTGTGCACCTGTGGTCAGTAACCCAATGGTAGCTCATCGGGTTAAAGTTACAGTAAACAAAACCTACGTGGTTCTTGCTGGAAAACTTGAAGCACATGTGCTCTGTGCAGCTAGAGGGTGAGCTCAGCATACATGTTAAAAAGTAGATGACAAACTGAAACCACCCTCCGAGGTTTTGGGTCTAAAGGTCTCTCTTCACTGTTGCCCTTTGAGCACCTTGACGCAGCTGTTTTCGCACTCTCAGCCTACGAGTCTCCTTAAGAACAGTGGAGCAAATAGTGAATCTATGAAACGCCTCTGTCATTGTTATAAGGTTACCATTCACAAAATCCATTACACTATTTCTGTCCCAGCACAAATGGCATTATCAATAAGCCATTTTTTTTAAAATTTCCTTTTCACTGAGCCGCCTCAAAGCTGTCAGCTGAAGTGTGAAGTACCATTATGACTCATCGAGTCTCTTCTCTGAAATACAGATATGACTCTCAGGTAGTGATAGACATTTTGAAAAGGTAACTAATCTAATAGGGTCAGTTTAAATCATAGAAACTTCTAAAATTACACGAAACAACCATATGCATGAGAAGCACTTATGCTCAGCCATAGTGGTGATGTCTCCATGTCAACAGGGTTCATCGGGCCTGGGTGAGAGCAAAGTTGCAGGATTATGGATTGGCACAAAGAAGGAATGGTAAAGCCACATTGTGAGATTTTGAACAGGCCTGTCTAAAGACTGTTTTTCCTCATTTCTCCCAGAAAAAAGTATGTTTTAGTAGAAATAGCAGCCTTTCACAAAACCCGTTTACTCAATTCAAACTTGCACCAAACTGAAAGAGAGCTCTGTCTGGATTGTCAGTAACACGTGTCACGAGTAATCAAATCATAAGCAGACAATCATCAATACCTCTTTCAGGTATGAATTCAAACAGAATCCATACGGCATTAAGATCTGAATTACCATGAGCAAATTACTAAACTTGCTGAGTCACACGGACAGCTTAGAAGTAGTAATCATTGTTCAGAAAGGGATTTATTTCTGATTCGTCTGAGTCACATCAGATGATATTTTTGGAGATTTCCTGAAAGCATTCTGGTGAGATCAGTTCTGAAACAGCACATCACCTTTACAATGAGAATCAAACAACTCCTGTTATCCTGTAATTTTAGTTACAAGATGCATATTCATACAGTCTGAGCGTAGCTTAATACTCTTTACACAAAAACACTTTTTAATGTTAATCGATGTCAACAAGACACATATAAATGTCTCAGTTACACCAAAGTGTTTTTTCTTTTCAGCCTACACCAAATATTACGTGGCTTGCAAAGAATGCTGCTTTCATTTCTAATAAACATTTCAGTTGACATTATTAACTTGCTGGACTTGTTTTTTTTTTTTTTCTTGCTACCATGAAAAAGCATTTCCTTGCACTGAAAGATTATCTTGTGAGTGTCATCAAATTAAACCACAAAGCTCCATGTTCTTTGAAACAAATGTACTGACAAAACTCAAAACCACAACCTATAATCTCTTGCACCTCAGCTTCCTGCTTCTGATTTGCTCTCACGGTTGTGAAATGAAGTCAGCAGTCGAACTCAGCATCAGTACCTCATCTTTGATGTTTTTCATCTTCAAAAATAAAGTGCATGCTCCAGTAAGCCTCCATTAAAGCACAGTATTTGGTTAGTTATTGTTTGTAAGATTTCCAATTTCCTCCATAAATGGAAATTATTTTCTGTAAAAAAATATATATATAATTTGCAGAAGCTGCCTCAAGCAGAGAGAGACGGGTGGGCACTCACTGTTCGAAAAGAGTTCACAGTGTGACGGACTTTGTGTTAATTTTATGAATTGGTATTCTACTTTTGAAGTCTCACGTTTTTTATTGTCCTGGTTCCTTAGGCAATCAGTCTTGCTCCATTTGTACTCAGTGTTTGCTTTTCTTCCGGTTTCTTCTCGTCTCTTACTCTGTTTCATTGTCAGTGAAAATCACCCTTGTGCTGGGTAATTTTATGTGTCAACTGCAGTTTTCTTGTTTCTGTGTTTGAATGACTGACTTCTGTTCAGTCATTCGTCCAATGACGTGCTCCCCTTTCAAATTTCTAGTTTTCTACTCGTCTCCATTCAGAAAACAACTTTTAAAACGTATTTCAGGTGCGTCTAAGGTGAAAATGTTACACACAACCATCAAATCCTACCACATTTATGAAGAAATGAATTACAGACTATTGGGTAAGACTTTATAAGAAGGGGTGTGCATAACAGTGTCATGAACATGACAGAGTCTTTATGAATGTTTATGAGTGTTGTCATGAAGTGTCATTCGGTAAATAATGACACTTTTAATGCAAAGTTGCATTAAAAGTATCAACTTTTCATTATTTGGTAAATATTGACTCTTCATTACAACAGTTATAAACATTCATAAAGACTCCTTCATGTTCTGTCATATTTATGACGGTGTCATGTCAGTCTTATGCACACCCCTTCAAACAAAGTGTTACTGAATACTGTTGAAAAGTTAATTTTATAACTTTTATAATGTATGTAGATGAATTACACAGAGATTGATGTTTTTAAGACTGTATTTCTGCTAATTATAATGATTTTCCGCTTACAGCAAATGAAAAACACAACAAGTAAGATATATTATTTCAGAATAACAAACTATTTTAACTTTATTGACAGCCTAACAGTGTGGAATACCTCTTTAAAGGGTGCTAATTTCAAAAGGTATGCTAATGGTACACAGATTATCTCTAATGAGCTCATCTTTATGGATTTTTTTTTTCACTTCTCGGGCTTCATGTATACATTTTTGTCCACATCGTTAAGTCCTTCAGGTTGCACCTATTCTGGCTCTTGCCTGCTATTGCATTTATGTCCTCAATTCTATAAATAGTTTAAGTAACCATTCAGATTTAAAGTTGAGCTTCAAAATTATTCCATGAATATTATTCTACCGCACTTTACCATATCAAACTTACAACAGAAAGTTTCTCATAGACGTGAAGTGATGGGAAAAGGTAGCAATGTTTTCAAACATTTAGCCTGATCTCCGGTGAAATCCCGGGAAGTCAGTTGCCTTCACTACTCACCTAATAAGCAAATTGTAGGAGGACCTATAATTGCACATAAAATCTAGACTTTTCTGGAAGAGTTACATGAAGAAGAACACTTTAACCTTGCCTCAAACCATGTAGAGGATGCAACAAAAACATGATGCAAATGTGCAAGAATGTGCTGCAGTCGGAGAAAACTGAAACTGAACTTTGAGGTCTATTTAAAACTTTATATGCGACTGGAAATTGACTCTGCATATCACTCTGAATACACCTTACCCACTATAAAATTTAGTGGTCACATTGTTGCCTTTTTGAACAGAGTTCATGAATTCATGAACAGAAGGTAAGCTCTATAAAACCCCCAGATTGGGGGTTCAACCTCCACGATGATGATGATGATGATGATGATGATGATGATGATGATGATGATGATGATGATGATGATGATGATGATGATGATGATGATGATGATAAACCTACAGCCAGAGCTACAGTCGAATTATTTAAGTCAAAGCATATTAAAGTCTTAGAAGGCTCTGATTAACATCCAGACCTCAGTGAGACTCTGAATATGTAAAGTTGAGAGAACTTCATCCTATAATATAATTGGTACAAGAACATCTGCGAGCAACAGCATAAATCAAACGCTGTATCATTATTTCAGAAGCTCATTGTGTAAAAAAACCCAACTTAAAATAAAAAATTGCCTCAGCTGTATGCTCAACAGGTTTTGCATTCCTTGATGTCCTCAATTACTTCTGTTTTGGTAAGATGTTATAACTTCCATCTCAGAAGAATATTAAGAAATTATGTTGAGCAAATGGGGAAGTAAAAAGGAGCAAACAATTTATTGCATACTGTTACTCGAAATGAATCTATGACGTCCTTTCCTTTTCCTTTTGCCTTCAACAATGTTGTAGCCTCTTTATGTTGGAGCTGAACAGACTGTCAAGCGAGAACTTCCTTTTATGTCTCATGCACTTACTGTCAGCGTCTACTTCTGCTTTTAGTGGGTGTTTGACTGGATTTATTTGTTATAATCTTTGTGTTGGTATGTTAAAAAAAAAAAATCCACAAACCTGTATGTATTTTCCAAGTACATATAATTAGATTTGCATGGGATGCATGCAAGTAACTTTTTCTTTGAAGTTTCATGGTTTTAATCCAAAGTCCTACAAGTAAATAAAATGTATTTAAACCACTTGACTGTTCAGTACATTCTGTACCTGATAAGTAAGAAGCTCGAAGTGGAGATATAGGTAAGTTCTTTATCTTTGAGTAGAACCAAGATGTGTGGTTGAGATTATTTATTGCTTTGCACAGCATTTCTTCATTTTGTGGGTGTCTTATTCATCTATATTTCCCCCTCTTCCTGTGTTGCAATTCTGGTGCACACTCTTGTTCACAAGTTGTTGTTTTTTTATGTTTTAGACTTCGGACACAATTTAAAACATTTAAAGTTCAAAGGTAGCAAAAGTAAATAGCAATCCACATTTGCCACATGGTTTTGTGAAAACCTTACCATGTTAAAACTATAGCATGTATCTTGTATATAAACAAAAACAGTTTTTTAATGTACTTGTTAAACTGTTGCTATGTCCTGACAGTATAATATGAGAATAATAATATCCTCCCTGCACTACTTTATCAATTTGCAGAAATGCATCGCTAGTGGCTAAAGTAGCAAGTAGGGAGGTCTTGACGCTGTCAATCAAGCTTATGTGCATGCTGCTCAACGGACTAATGGCCGAGAAGCAACTTACCATTGCAGGAAAACTGAGCATTCATGACAGGCTCTGTTGGGGAGAGCCTCTATACACAAGTATGATTGACAGCATGAATGAAAATCTTCCACCTGGTTGTTTCTGATCGAGATGTGTATATCTACAGTTAGCACTGGGTAGAGGTAGAGGAGTTCAGTTTTTTTCACAGCGTATCTTGCTTGTGCTATACTGTCATGACAAAGTTTCAGCTTTAAACAAATATGTAAAATTACATATATATATAATTAAAAAAAAATAAAAGTTACATACTACATAGGGTGACCTATCTGTTTGATTCATATCCCGCCCCTCAGCTCAGTCTGGGATTTTTCCGATTAGACTGGAGGTTTCTCCGGTAGGATTAGTCAACAGTCAGCGAACAGAAGGTAAAGTCGAGAACGATGTCCTCAATTTTCTGCACTGTTTTACAATTGTGGTCTACTGATAGTTTAGCAATGGCAGCGGAGGAAGTCTGTGTTGGCCACACTTCCCAATATTGAATTAACATTAAAAACCACCTTGCTCTGCTTGGCATTTCTCTGCTCACAGTGGAGGATGATTGTTTACATCTCAGGCAATTTCTGATAAGCGTCTAAAGGAAAATTTTAAAACCTCAGCAGAAAATCGTTCCTCAATAGCTGAGAGGTTTAGGGTTAGGCTTCTTTTTACCAGGCTACATAATACAACTTCAAAGTGGTGATGCAGGTGATAAAAAAGAACTTTGAATGGGTTAATCCTCCAGATAGACACTTTGAACACATACAAGTTTTTTTTCTAGTCATTTCTTGTTTCCATATTTTAATATTTAATTTAACTACAATGTCATGATAGAGAATTGTTTGAAAAATAGAGAACCTCCTGGACTTTATGCTGAAATACCCAGACTGTCCATGAAGTAAATTATGACATCCTATGTTCTCTGACTTCTCTGAAATACTAGCTGTCATTCTTTTCTTTTCGACCATCGGGGGGAGCCATTTGTCTGTCAGAGAAAAATCTCAAACCCAGCTGGTAAACAACATCTCTGTGTCTAAACCGCTTCATTTTCGATTATAATCTTTTTGAAAAATAACTTGAATAATATCTTATAAACTATTAATTGCTCATTAATAAATTCAGTGCATAAATCACAGCATGCAATCTGTCTCAAGTTTCATGATTCCATGTTGACCTGTTTGAGAATGCAGTCAGTCAGTGATATGCAGGTGAACCAGAAGATGAGAGTGGAAGATTTCAGGAAATCAAAACACCTGTTAGCCAAATATGTATTCTCTATGTACTTTATATATTGTACTATGTAATAAAATGTCTTATGTCATTTTGCTTCAGTGGCAATATAGTTTGGACAGTATGCTGTGCTTTGCATTCAGTTCTGTGAGCTCTGAAGATTCTTTTTACCTCCCTCATTCCTCCTCAACGTACTTGGTGGTAAGATAAACTTGGGGTCAGCTTCCAGCTTTTGAACCATGCAAAGTGTTATGGAAAAGGAACACAGTAGTAAAAATGTCAAAACATTTTTCCTAAACAACAAGAATATATCGCTAAAATGTTAGACATTTTTGTTCAGACTTTTGTACGTTTTCTTGTAGACACTTCTTGACTCATGAAGTCAGTCACACATCTGCACTACTTGAAATGCATGTTATTGTTGTTTTTGCCTTTCCTATTTTCAAGAGAGAAAATGGACTGAATTTAATGACAACAGTCGGTCGTATCAATAAATGTGCACACATTCATACACTGAAATAAAAATAAGTAGCTGAGTTTGGGTTAAGTGCCTTGCCCAAGAACACACCAACAAGGGAGATCAGGAAGTTATAGATAGCTAATTAAAGATTTCCTGTATATTCAAATATTATTTGAAAATAAAATACAAATGAAACAATTTTTCTGTTACATTTATTCTAATGAAAGGTAATACCTCAATTGCTGGCATCTGATTTAGTAAAGATTTTTTACCACTGATGTGTAAGGTGTAAGGTTGGATTTTTTTTTTTAAAACTGTTATGTCATATGCTGCTGTAACAGACAACACATATTTACAAGGTGAGCCAATGGCGCAAGTCTGAACTTCACTTGCGCACTCATTTAGAAGCAGAGGTCTTAAGTTTAGGTTCCTCAGTCGACAACCTGATGACAGAACAGGACATTTGCTTATTGTCTGATTTTAATCCAACGAAAACCCTCACACCTGGTCTGTTTCAACCCCAACCACAACATGATGCTCAGAACTCGACACTGTGCAGAAATGTCAAAGTGGACTATCCACCTGTTGATCTTTGAAGTGAAAGCAAATATCACCGTGCTCGCAGTGACAAAACGCAGGGTTGGTCTGGTTTTCACCGGCATAAAGAATTATTCACATAAAGCGGGGCTTAAGGGAGCAGGGCGGACAGGCTTTGGCACAGTTCTGGCTTTGTGCGATGCCGCTCCGCCTTTGGTCTTTTCCAGCTACTAATGGCCAAAGACAACCTCGCAATGATGACTGGGATGGTGGCCAACACCCGGCTGGCCTGCCTCAGCTGACCAAACAATATAGATAAAGTCCACTTGTGTTACTCCCATTCATTTTTTTTTTATTGGCTAATCATCTTTCTGTCAACAAAAAAAAAAGCTCAACCTGAAATATAAAAATGGTGACAATTCCCTAAATCGGGTGAGTTCCTGATAATAAACAGCTGACACCTGATGTTTACGTGGACTCGTTCAAAAAGGCTTAAGATTTTTGACTCGCTGTCTGACTTTAAATCAGACTAAACCTTCACTGTTTTTGATCGGTATTGTGAGAGAGATCGTTTTTTTAAACTTTCTTCAGGTTCAGAGGGTTTTGCGTATCCTTTCAAAAAACATCTGATGACAGACATTTTGTACCCATTCCTTCGAACAGAACCGTGTCAAGTTCATAGGTCACCTTGGTGACACTAGGTCATCGATCAGGGCTTTGTGACGGCTACTCCGAAACATTGATTTTGTTGTCATCAGGCCAGTGTAATTAAATTGGAGTTATGCATAGCAATGCCGAAACATGACCAGTCTGTGTAAATATCTGGTTTCAAGTGCATTTTAATGTTTTATGTTTGCTTCAGAGGGATATGGAATTTGTTTCCATATTTCTACCTTTTCAACAGACAAACAAGACAGCCGTACCCAGCTTGTTCTCAGCAACAAAGCACATATTCCTAGTTAAATTCTCTAATGTATCCTTCTTTTTACGTCCAACTTTTCTCTTCACAAAATCATCTCTCCACTCATCCCTCCACCTCAGTCCCCCAGCGTCTGGCACGACGGCAAGCATCCAGAGAATTTGCGACGTGGGGTTTGACCGGACGGCACCACACATACCTGTGGCACGGTGTGGCAGGGATTAGGAGGGGGGGGAACGTGGTGCAGGTGCCACTCAGCAGCCCCATCTAAACTCCACTAAGTGGCCTCAGACATGAACACTAATCCACTCAGTGATGAGATGCCCTGAGGCTGCTGCAGCTCTGCCACAGCCTGCCAGCACTGTGCTTGGACAGTCTCACAGCTTCGGTGCAAAAAAGTAATAATAATATCAAACTCCGGAGGGAACGTTTGCTTTCATGAAATTGTATTTCCTTTGCGTGTGCTTCATGTGTGATGAATCAATTTGTTCATGTTTTCCCTCACTTTTATGAAATAGTTTCTCCAGGGAGTCGGGACAGGAAAGTCTGTTCTGTGTGAACGTGGAGAGATGCACAAAGACGTGAATGGAAGAACTATGTATGTCGATTCTGCTGGATAACATTATATTTTAAGTTACTTATTGGGATCTTGAGGTAACTCTTTTAAAATAAAAACTTGAACCAGAACTATGCAAAAGTAATCATACCCCTTGATTTTATTAGATTTTTTTTTCACATTTTGTCATGTTGCAAAATGTGATTCACCCTTAAACTGGCTGATTTGCTTTTGAGGCTGACAGCAGTATTGAAGAAGTTGTGGTTGTGTACAAAAATGTCCTGTACTTTCAATATATCTGGACTATGGCAGTTCGACAGAAGAGTTTTCTTTCAAAGATAATTTAACAAACTTTATGGAAGAATGTGTATGATGAAACCAATCAGGAACTTTTGAACCATTACTCCAAATGGTATGTTTAGAATAAAATCATCTCATGTGAAGGTGGTGGCTGCATTATGCTCAGGAGTGATTTTTTGTTCGATGAAACTGGAGTCTTTGTCAAGCTGGATGAGGTTATGAGTGGATCCAAAATCCCAAATTTTCTAACCTTTACTAGAAAACATTTTTCCAAAAATAGATATGTACCGTTTTGACAGAAAACAATGTATTGTGGATGTGACCTGGTTGTGGTGAGGAGGACAATGTTCCCTTTATTCTTATATTTTGTGCTTCTTTGCTTTTGGGTTTTTTGTGTTTGTACTTTAAAAAAAAACTTTTTAAAATAAAACACAGCATTACAAATAGCTCTATCACTTCTCTACTAATGTTTAGTTTGGCTAAATCACCTCCAAAAAAGATGCATCATTTCACATGATGAAGACCTGATATTTTTTACCTGAACTCGATCAAAGTGTAACTTAATAACCAGACATGCACACAAACTCAAAAAACTCACATCCCCACTCATCCTTGGCGCACCCTTCAGCCCATCTATTCAGCTTTATAGCTCGGGCTGTTTTTGTAACAAAACAAGCTCTAATCCTAAATTCAGGGAGCCATGAATGTGCCTCAACAAATGGCAGACAAATGAGAAGGATTAGCAAGGGCCTGTGAAAGAGTGAAAGGTTTGCCATTGATCTACGGTGGTCCCGTTCTCTTTCAGGGCCACTCGGTTTGAAAACCCCACTGAGTAAGAGCATACAGGGCCACTCCAGAGCCCCCTAGGCCACCGAGAGACACACAACAGCCACAATTAGTCTCAGGAGCTGTAATAGCAATTCAATAAGCGCTTTAAAATTGTGCCTTAGTCTGTCAGACACCACCACCACCCCCCTCATCACAACCCCTCCCATCTCTTCCATTTTCATCTACATACATAAGATTGGTATTATGAGTGGTGAGGGGCTCTCTCTGTCTCTCTCTCTTTTTTTTCTTCTTTCCCACCCACCACAGTTCTTTTCAGCCGCTGTGAGAGAAAAATGACCACACAGGGTTTCAAAGGTTTCAGAGGCTGCGGTTTGTTGTCGCTGAAGCAGCATGACTTGTGCCCCTGTAGATTTTGGCGGAGGCCTTCAAAATGGGTTTCAATTATTACTTTCTTCTGTCACTCGGCTGCAAAATGAAGGTTAAAGCATTCAGAGTATCCTTTTCTATAAAGGGTGCTTTAAGTGATTTGTATAGAATTATTCATGTGGAGTTTTGATGAAAACGGAGGGAGTGGATTTAGGTTTCCTTAAAGATCGGGAACCTTCTGCTGTGCATGTATGTGCAGAGGTATGAAGCCTGTCTTGCAGCTTGCCAGGTGCCTTCTTTCAAAGCTTTTAGCCCAATCTGCGCATGAATCACCTCAGATCTGACGTAATGCTGCGTAAACACCTGTGACATGAACATGACAGAGAAAAGGTGCATCAGCTTCAGCGCCCTGTTTTTGGGGGCATTCCTTTTTTATTCAGCACTGTGTTTATGCCCCCTGATCAAAGAGCAAAGCCTTTGATGAGGACTTCCAAAGAATCTTTGCCAAAGAGCATAACACTGACAGGACAGTGGTAGAGCAATGATAATCAGAGCTCCCATCTGTAGTTGGCACCAAAAGTCAGTCGCATTCTCAGGACAAAAAGAGAGAGGGGAAGTTGGTGAATGGTTTAAAAGGGAGGGAAAGAGAGAGGAGGGCAAAAAGAATGAGGACAATGGCAAAGAGGAGAATCGGTTCAAAGTACAAGCAGAAAATGAGATTACGTTGCACAATGCAGGTTTAGTGTGTATCTGCGACGCCTCGTTATATGTTTCTCTCCAGAGGCATGGAGATAGACTTTGTTTTCACGTAGAAGCTAAAACCTTTTACATTTACTGTAATTGTATGTCAAAAGAACTACGGGCAAGTTTATATGCATTATGGCCATAATAACTATAATATTAAGTAAGAAGGTCCACAGATATCAACAGAAGTTAGAGCATATTCTCTACAACCAGACAGAGATGATCACTTTTCTTTTGACCTAAAGACAATGAAGATATCTTAGTGGTAAAGCAACTTTTTTTTCAGATTCTTTCCACAAATATGAAAATAGGCCACAATCTGCACTGTGGGTTATTATGATTGGCTTACAGGTTGGTCTTCACTCACCCCAAGCAGGTATTGTTGACTCTCCTTTCTGCTCGGTGAGAAGATTGTCCTACGCCGATGGATGGATCATTTGTGTGTAAATGATGTGTAAGAGCAATTTCTTCATTCATAGTAGAGCTTTCATCCACCAGGACGTCTTCTTCGTCAAGACCTCTCGTGCTGTGAGGTTTGATCAAGATGAGGTGGCCAAATTATGTCACAGAGCTCTGATGGAGATGTTACAAACATTTCTCAGACAGTGGCAGGGTCCAGATAAGCGGTCGCCGGGGAGATAAGAAAGTCAGCGTGACTCATGAGTTTTGCAGATTTTATTTAGGTTTACCAAACTCATCTTGCACGAAGGCACTCAAATGACTTAGATGGATTTTTTAGGACTGTTTTCTAAGGATGCCACTTTACATACAACTGACCAATAAGCTGTGCTTCATACAGTAAGTGGATCACAAATGTACCAGTATCCAGTAGTAATATCATACAAACTGAGGCAAACATAAACTTGAATATAGCTATTTTCCTTGGAGTCCGACAAAAGAGTCAAAAATAACAATACACATCAACTTTAAGAGTTAGAGAGTAAGAATAGTGTTAAATATATTAAATGTTCCATCAGCAAACAGTTGTGTTTTCTAGGGTTAGCAAGTCTTTACAAAGAGGCAGTATGGATTAAACTATTTGCTACTCAGCTTGAAAGTTCATGGTGGTATATGGTTTATGGAGTCTGCTGACATGTGCAGAACCAGCAAGTTAGGGACATGCTGTATAGTTCATGTTCCTGCCTTTTAAACTATTATCTATTGGCTGAGTTAGATGAAGTCTGACAGAAATACACAGAAGTATACAAAGGGTATTAAATGACATCAGTTCTTTGATTACCTCACGTTCTGTTCTTCTCTAATTGCTGGTCATTGCAACTCTTCATGATTTTACATTTTTGCCTTCTGATGGTTTTCTTCATGACTTTTTAGGACACAAAATGGAATTGTATGCTCTGTACCAACCGTGCGTCTTTTGAATGTGATTATTAAAAGTACTTTTCTATTATATACTCAAAGTCATGTAACGAAACATGTTGACTTTAAGTTATTTGAGTATTTTAGTTTGATTAGGGATCATGGTCTGTAATATTTCACGAATAAAATGGCCCAAGGATGGTAGAAAATATCCCTCTGGAGAGCACAAATGTAGGTCAGTGTGAAACATCCCATGGAAGATGTTCCAGTTTACTCCATTCCTTTCTTCTTTTAAATGAGCAAAACTAAAAAACATATGAAATAACAAAGGGGCAAAATGGCCAGCACCAAACCCCTACTGTCAGATTTTTTTTTTCCATGACCTCTTAGATTCAACTCATTCCTCTTTTTAAGCTGTGATTTGACTTATAAAGTAAGAAATATCAAGTTCAACATAAAAAAAATGGTTTAATACAATGGTTCACCAATATATGAAGTAGTGCTTAACACAGTAAACTACTACTATATGCAATATGTAGAATTATTTTGCACCTTATGATGTTATTTTTCTCATGCAACATATTTAAAAAAAAATTTATTTGTTGTTTTATTTATTTGTTTTGAATTTTATATCTTCAATTAGTTTAAAGAAGTGACTACTGCCTAAAATGTCTTTTTTGTTGTTTTTGCTTTATATACACAGAGCAGTTGTATCACATAATCTTAATCTGAAGGTTATTCACATCATTGTGATAAACTCTAAAACTGGTTGATGTGTATGGTTTAAGATTTTGATGTCTTCGAACCTGCTTGAAAATGAACAGAGCAAAACCCCAGTGTCTTCACCTTTCCCTCTGATTTAAAACTATTTTCTAATTGCTCTTTTTCTTAATACCTATCTGTAGACATGATGCCTCTCACATCTTTCGATGCAGTTTTCACACACACACAAATGTGGAAACTGTGAAGAAAAACACTATATATATATCTATATATCTATATATATATATATATATATATATATATATATATATATATATATATATATATATATATAGATATATATATAGATATATATATATATTTTTTTTTTTTTGTCGAACTGCACTGTTTTATATTAACCTCATTAGAATATGCAGAAAATAACTTAAGAAGCAGATATCCTAACTCTAAAATGTTACAGAGCTCAGCAAATGTACATTTATGTAACATGAGGATGGATAAATAAAAAGGAAAGAGTGTTGTCACATCTAGATCAGTACTAATGTGAGGGGAGCGGGTAAGCCGGGCAGCTGCCTGGAAGAGTTCAGACGCGCCTAGGAGGGAAGCATGGGCAGGAAGTGAGTGGACGGGTGCCTTCGCCGAGCCTTGTGACCTCGCCGTGGTTTCCCGCGTCCATTCAGTGAAACAAACATCTGCCTGCCGCCGTGCTTCCAGCGAAGCGAGGCGTACGTGTTGTAGCCATTTTCCTCGATGCGTTCTTTGAACTTGCAGCTTGGGCTGTACTTCACCTGCGGTCAGACAGAGGAAGACGATTAAGGATGTTAGCAGAAAGGCCTGCATCTCAACATTGACGGATTTTCCGGCTGTGCCATCAAAGGCCAGCTTCCAAGACGTCCTTTAAAGGTCACGGTCTGTTGTTGCACTGAGAGATTTTCCAGGTGTTTGCAGATGTTGCAATGGGTGTATTTTCCTATTGCAGATATTTTCGATTATGTCATTATGTCAACTTTTAAATTGAAAATAATGAGAATTAATAGGTCCTCAAGTAGAGGTGCCTCATTGGTCAATGAAAGAATTATCGTACAATCATTGGCCACTTCATCAGGTATATCTTGCTGGTGTGCGATCAAAACTTTTTGGACTTTTCATCTTCTTTACTTCTGTGCGGCATAGAGTTAACACAGATTCAGAAGTAATTCTCAGATATTTTTGCCTATCTGGACATAACGTTATCACAACACACTTGTTAGTTGTATTTTATTTAGTTCTGCTGACTTTTGGGACTACTGGAGTATAGAAAACTGATTGTCATGCTCAAGAAATCAGAACCTGAGAGACATGGCCTGCAACAGTACTCAAATAGGCTATGCTTAAAAAATGCCTACTTGGTATGCCCAAAGTGTGCCTACAAAAAAATCTGAACTATTTCACCACCCAAAACAATCTTCAATAAACTTATTTTGCTCAGTTCATTACTTTATCAGTAGGTAGCAATAGTTTGTGATCTAGTTTTTGAGTCCTGACAACAGTCAGGATTTTTAAAAACTAATCCTTTTCTAATCTTTTTTTTTTTGTTGGAAGGATATTCTTTTGGTACAAAATCCAGACCACATCCAATCCACTTGTATGTGGGCACTTCCTGCCTCTTATGACAGCAAGACGTTCTGGTGTTGTGTTCCAGATTGCCATCACGCTGCCAAACAAGATCTTCACTGTGATGCCCAAACCTTCCATGAATCTCTTGGAGTTAATACATTGGATCCCCAATGTATTAAATGTATAAAGTTTTAGTGCAGGGTGTGTCCCTTTTCCGCATCAGTACTTGTTGACTGATATTTCCTTTAAGATGTTAGTGCAGTAGACATCACACATTTCGTGTGTCTGATTTTAACAATGAAAGGTGATTATGTTTGAAACCTTGCTATGCCAAACAACAATTGGCAAGCACTTAAATCCCAGCCCAGCTGGCTCTTTGTCCCTGTCCAGTGTTTTCTTTTCTTTTTTCTATCATCTATTTTAACAGTGTAACAAGCTGGTTGAGGATGCACGTATAGATGTGTGACACTTTGGCCTCTCTTTTTTTGACTTTCTTGTAAAATGTTCCCATGCAATTCATCTTGGGTGCCTTTTCTACCCTCCCCAATGACTAGACCTGGAAGCCTTGAGCTCCAGAAGCAATGTCGTAAGGCTGTATACGCACCGATCCAAAGAGCGTGCCTTTCTTGGACATTGCTAAGTACAGGCCGGTACTGACAGATTTGATGGCAACAACTCCCACGCTGACAGAGCGGATTTCCATCAAGCCTGAAAAACAAGAGAAGGGACAAGAGTCTGGGTTAGAGTCATTAAGGTTTTCTTTGTTTTACAATCAAAAGCCTCTCTGCTGCTGTAAGACAGATATGATCATTCTTGATATGATGCAAATTCTGTAGCAAATACACACCTGCAGCACACCATCGTCTGAACCTGCGCATTCCATGTGGCTTTGCTACATGCATCAATAAAAATCCTCTTTCCTCAGGATGTGACACTTCATCCTGCTCCTGCAAGTGTTGTTTACTAAAGGAAATAAAGCCTATGTGTCTCTGCCACTTAAGTGGGCTCTCCAACCACTTAGAGATTTCAAACAAGGGCCACGTGGTCTGCTTTTAATCTGGATAAGAAAATAGCCGCCACAGCCACGACAGGAAGGTTTCCGTGGTTGCCTCCAAGCATCCTGAATAGGAGTTGATTGAAGTAGATAGTGGTTGTTTGCTAGCTCACACCTTCAAAAGAGAGCCTTGATGTGGTTGCCTATATAGGATCGATGTGAAACCTTTTTTTTTTTGTTACTGTGAATCATGCAGGTACTTGCAGGAAAACTAGACTAATATCTGTTGCATGTTTGTGCATAGATTCTACACTTCTTTGTGTGTAGAATCTATACACAAAGTCAGTAGAACAGGGCTGGGCAGTCCTGGTCCTCAAGGGCTGGTGTCCTGCGGCTCTCAGCTGTCTCCCTGGTCCAACACGCTTCATTGAAATAGCTGAATCACCTCCTAAGTGCAGTCAAGTTCTCTAGAGTCCTGCTAATGACTTCATTATTTGACTCAGGTGTGTTGAAAAAGAGAAGCATCTAAAAGTTGCAGGACACATTTTCTTTTACTACTATTATTAACTTGCTGGTTGCTGCTAAAGAAAAGTACCCACACAGCATGCCACTATATATATATATATATATATATATATATATATATATATATATATATATATATATATATATATATATATATATATATATATATATATATATATATATATACTTACTACTGTCATTGTATTAATTTCAAACCTTTGTCATCTTCCAGTTCTCAACATCTCTTGTTATCGTTATGCCTATAATGTGAAATCATCTGCTTCAGCCATCCACACAAACGTACAAAGACTAAAAAGATGAAGAAGAAGAACAAGGCAAGTACACTCAAGCTCTTTTCTTCCCCGACAGAAACGTGTAAACGATGCCTTGTCTCGACTCGGGCACAGCTGCAGGAAGGTGTGAGTGTCTCGGTTTCGTTCATCCAGGTATCTCCCCAGCTGCACCCCTATGGTGCCTCTGATCCTCAGAGGAAACATTAATGCTTTAAAGTGTGTGGTTTCTTCTTTTTTCTTCTTCTTTTTTTTTTTTACAAGCTGTGTTTACAAATACCGGGTGTGCTCTGTGGTGGCACCTGAAGCGTGCAAGCGACTTGTAAGCAATAAGCCAAGGCTCGGTTGACAATTTAGGGTCCCTGCAAGGGTTTACGGGGCATTAGTGCAGGCCAGTGAAAATCGCTGGTGCCTGAAAGTGGTGCCAGCAGTAATTGCCACCATTTGGTGTTTGAAACTACAGCATGGGACCGAATTTGTCACATCAGAGACATTTCTAGAATTTTTGTGTAAATTGTCAAATCTGCTTATTTTAATGTGTCTTTTGGGGGTGTGCGGTTAAACATAGTGTAGAAAAACACTTTAGTTTGTTCATTTAAAAGGCATGACATAGCAGGTGCAAAATCATTTAGATTTTTGAGCTTCTTTTTACCTGATCACTTTTAAATGACTATGCTATCTACAGTTCTTTGTCAAAAATACATTTTATTCATCCCTGTTGCTTTCTGCTAAGCCAGATGAGAAAAAAGATCTGAAGAAGCAAGAGGGAATTTCCCTCTCACTTAAAGGAATCACTTAGGCCCTTGACGCTTGACCACACATCTATAAACACCAGGGAGATCCACACAACTCACAGGCCACCATTTGAAAAGTCACACCATTGTGTTCAGAGTGAATTATTCTAAGCTATTAAAGAGTTTTCCAAGCCGTTGAGTTTCGAATATCACTCCAGTCTGGATTTAACACAAACAAAAGGTGCCAGTTTGATAAGACAGTAATGCGGCACAGATTTCGATCTTAAGTTATTTTTAAACCAAGCCATAAATGTAATGACTGCATACAATGTTCGATTTATGCCTGGATAATTTTGTTCAATGTGATGTTTATGCAGTACAATTTAACAGAAAAAAAATCAGATGGAATAAAAGAAAAAGTAGATCTATCTGACAGTAAGTGTGCACAGACTTAAGGTGTAAAGGACACACTTCCCTTCCCAAAGAAGACTGAATGCAGAAAATAATCTAAAAGTTGCTTTTTTCAAAGTACTAATTTAATGCTGTTAAACCAGAGCAATCAAACTTCATATTTTTCACAGATTCCCATCTAAAAGGTTGATTTACAAAATTAAACTAACTGTGCAAAAAGTTCCAAAATGATTTATTTCCAATTGATCAATTTAATGATCAATTTAATGATCACCAAATCCATCCATTTTTTACAAAGGTGTATGTCCATTGCACTATATGCTCACGACTAAATAGCTGAGACATTGATTATAGTCTAATTAAATCATGCCCGTATTTCAAAAAACTATTACAATTTCTTAAGCTAATAAACAATTCAATAGTTTTGAACAAATATCACTTTAAGGAAGACAAACAATGAGAACAAAATAACTCTTTTCGCCGTTGGATCCGTGGGTCACCACTTTGCCTCGTTCTGCAGAGCAAGTATCAACTGATGGCCCCATTGAGCGAAAGAAAAAAAGGCACTTTTGGCTCCCCACTTGCAATTGGCAAGATCTCTTAACCTTTGACATGTTTTGGCTGGGACTGTCAATAAGCTCAAGCTGCCATTACAAGCAAATCCTGCACTATACGTGTCTAGTCAACTGTGGACTTGCCATTTATTTCTCCTCTAAGAGATTTTTAAAGCAGAAAAAGTCTTTTGCCCAGACTCTCTTTTAGTCTTTCTTCTTTTTCTGTCGCCCGTATTTTGGACGCTAGCCCATCGTCAGATCATTGAAGCCTTTTCTGACCTCGGAAGAAAAAAAAAAAAAAAAGACAGAAAGGACCGAAAGAGACACTCTCCCTGGGTTCCCTTTTGTCAGAACCACAGTACGGCGGTGGGGGGAGGAGGGAGAAGGACCGGAGGGAGTACAGAGTGAAGGTGCTGGTTGGATGATGGAGGGTTTGGCGGTGGGGGAAGGAGCCTCCAAAAAACCGGCCCCCTATCAAGTCTTTGTTGCTCACCTGTGAGGTGAAAAGCTGGACAAGATCTAATTAATGAACAAGTGTTCTGAATGAAGGGCACCACGGCGGAGCAAAATGCCTCAGTCCATCTAGAAGCAGGCTGAAATGTTTCAGCTCTTTCATCCCTGTTTGTCTTCCTTGCTAATTTTCCGAGCTCTTTTAATTTTTCGCACTGCCCCTTGATCAACCCTCTGCCCACAGCTTCTTTCTCGACCAGAGCAAAGGCCTGGGAATTTTGGGAATCCTGCTGTGTTCCTGCTCTTGATTAACATAACTTTTCAATTATTTCACAGTTTGCTTGCTTTTTAAACGAAGAGGGGCTTGTTGTTTTTTTTTTCTTTCCTTTTTCCCTTCTGCCCTTCTTTTCAAAAAATACGCTTTTCATGTTGGGTTAGGGCTGCCAGGGCTAATGGCTGTGACCAACATCTTTGATCTGTCATGACCCCCTTGAAGGGTCTGGTAGTGGGCAAAAAAGGGCCGCCTATGTATCAGCGTGGACAAAGGATGCATCACTCACTAAGGCTTTAAACACCTTGAGAGATTAGCATGAGAAACGGCACCCAATGAAGGCCTTCATAGTGTAATGATAGGAACACTTGCATGTAACCTCTAATGTAAAATAATGCCACAATTCAGAATTCATGGCAAAGGATGTTTCCATACATTCATAACCTAAACATAATCCAAGTATTCACAATTGTATGATGTTTTTTCAGGTTTATAACCTTCAATTATTGGATGCTGCCTTGAAATGCAACAGCTACATTTACAAAAACTGTAAATGTACTCGGGCTCGGCTCGAGTACATTTACTCGATCAGCTGCAACTTGCAGGTCGGGTAAGTTGCCAAAAGACTGGAGCAGCCTTTTCAATTCAACTACAGTCTGTCTGTTTGTGCAAAAACAGTAATGATTGTGTGTTTCTGCTTCTTTTCCATGTCAAGTTGAGAGTTATCCAGGCAGACACGCAATCAACATATCGAGCTGATCAGCGTAATTTGACTAAACTGTGGAAATTGTTACACTGAGCAACGTCCTGTCAGATATTAATTTGAGGTTAACAATTTGATGTGATCCACTTTCCCCTATTGCCATACGTCCTTTATTTTATTTAATTTTATTTTTTATTTTTTCAGTGGGTGTAATAAAGGAAACTTAACCAGGCTCGAATTTTGATTGTATTTAATTAAATTGAGTTTGTACATTGCTGCTTAATCTAATTGGATCGGTTTGTTTTGTGAATTACCTGGCGATGACACAACCGCTTGACAAACTGAATCGAAATGAACTGAAACGGACGTTTTTCCCATTCATTTAGTAAAATCTAAAATCTCACTGCTACTGCATTGGGGTAGACACCAACGCTCACACCTCGACAACAAATCAGTGATTATAGTTGACAGATTGTCGGTAATAAGTGAATCAATAGATGCCTCGCTGTCACTGTTCTCGTTTGAGTATGTCGGCGCACGCACAGGAAGCACGATATCGTCAATGCTTAGTCTAAAAGAGGCAAACGGACACACAATAGCTCCTCTCTTTATCTCAATTTCCCCATATCCAAACACTTGTGTTTCACTGACAAATGAAGGAGAGTCTTGTCAGGAGGTTATGATAACCGGATACGATCACCGTGTCTTGGGACACTGATGCTGTAAGGATATCGGCGCAATATTTGCTGACATGGACTTCAACATGACCTCTGCCTAATACTAGCTGCTTTGATGAAATAAGATCGTACATTGCACTTCCTTTCGACGACATTTAAAACCAAATATTTCTTCACATGTTGGCAAGGTAGATGAATCTAAGTTTCAGCAGACGAACTGCAGCAACCATTTTCCAAACATCTGGAAGCTCTTTGTGTTTCTGAAAGGATCGCAAACTTCCCTGAGACTAAAGGGTAAATTATTACCTCCCGCATCTGTCACGTGGGCATGGCTGTAAAGGTCCACAAGGCATGAAATGATGATCATCTTCCCACATCTGTGTCAGTCTGCCTTGCAACTTTTACAAGCTTGTTAATTGTACACTTGCAGCATCCGTGCCAACAAACGTGTGAATGTAAACGTGTCTGCCAAGCGAGTTTGCATAAAGAATATCTGGAATGTGTATTCGTAAAGGAAAAGTAAGGCTAATGTTCTTGTTTGTCTGTTTTATACAGCTGTCTTTCTTTCAACACCCAACAATCATCTTGTATCTTTAATCTCATGTGTGACGGTGTTGTAGTAAAATACAACAACTCATTTTCCTCAGAAAATAAAATAAAATACATGCTCCTAGATGAGAAATACAGGACGTCCGCTTGGTTCTTGAAAAATATGATCAAAGTTTTAGTTTGGTTTCCAAACATTTGTATGTTTGTTAAGTTAAACTATTCTGATTAATTTTCACCTCTTTCACTCTT
Source organism: Poecilia reticulata (assembly GCF_904066995.2). Taxonomy (NCBI): domain Eukaryota; kingdom Metazoa; phylum Chordata; class Actinopteri; order Cyprinodontiformes; family Poeciliidae; genus Poecilia; species Poecilia reticulata. Next base: position 22,221,494 of record NC_088833.1, read on the forward strand.
ACACTTTCAAATGTATTGTTGAAGAAAAACAGACTTGGTACAGCAGAGATCACAAAGAGCACTGCATTTGGTGTGACTGCAAACATGGAAGGTATGAAAAATGTTTCTAAGTAAATCATGCCCATTACCAATTTCTGTTCTAAAGACCTCAGAGAAATCTGTCTTGTTTTAGGATTCTGTCATCACAAAATCTTAAAAATCTGTTGTTTTTGATAAAGTACCAACAAAAAGTGTTCTTCTTTTGCATTTGTATATGAGTCTAGTACATTAGTGTAATCTGTATTTACTGTGCTAACAGAATTATTACTAAAATGGTCATTTGAGTGATGATGATTTGTACATTTCTTAATTCTTTTAAATGGTAACTTATTTTTATATTTTTAGAAATGTTTATATATATTTTTGTTTTCATTTGCATTGATGTAAGCAGCATGTGTGTGCGTCCCCTATTTCCTGGTTGGGTCATAACCCCAATCCGACCTGCACCCCCACCTCCACCTCGTCCACCTGGAAATGTATGATACCTTACAACTCTCACAGGACCCGTGTGATTTATTCATCCCTTAGCAACGGTGAGGTATTTCAACTTTGTGCAAAGGGTTGGGCGCTTTGGAAACACCTGACTTCCAAACCGAAAGAGAAATCACGTTAATATAGTCCGCACTTACTTTATGTGAAGTTACAGACAATTGTATGCATGGGAGTAAAGAGCAGTAAGACAATCTTTATCCAGTAGATGTTAGTAAACGGACATCCAGAACAGCATCCAAAGACTTTTCCTCCTGCGATCTAGATCTGTTCCACACATCATCTATGATCTGAACAATGTTTCCTTTAGCTGCTTTTGCTCTGAAACTCAGGACTGTCCCAAAATTATTTAGCAAGAAAGAGTGTGTGCTTTAATCATATCTAATCAAATAAAACTAAAGTAAATAAGCAACCAGATTACACTTGCACTACTTTGGGCTTCAGTCACTCTTCCCTGCATACCTGACATTTCGCAGACATAAACACACTGTCACTTTTTGAATCTGCCCGTACGGTACAATATAATGGCCACCAACCTGAAGAAGTGGACACTTGAGGAGCGGTTTGCGACTGAACACAATCCCCTGCATGTGGCCCACCCCTTTTAAAAAAATAAGGACGAACGATGGATAGAAAGAACAGGAAGGCAGAGAAAAGACTGGTGGAAAACTGACCCTCCCTGTCCAAGTGTCGCTTGCGCTTCCCACATTCCTTTAAATCCCTGAAGAAATGACAGCAAAGATGAGCCTGAAAGGAATTTGTGTCTCTTGTCCTGCTTTTTTAGCTAAAGGACTATCATTACTACTATTATTAGCAGTAAGTCCCTTTTAATTCCCTTACTAGTCGCAACTTTGCAACATTGGGATATTGAAGTCTTTTATTGTTGGTGGAGCACATCACATTCATCAGTAACATACAGAAACATGGAGAATCAGTAAACGATTTCCAAAGCAGATTAGTGCATGTCGTTAGCCCACTTTTCCTGTTGTCCTGAGCCATCAGGAAAGGTGTAAAGAGGAGACGACATTCTACTCTACACACCAGGGATATGTTTCTTTTTTGAGTCTGTGAACAACTCAGCAGTGACCTGCTGAAAGCTGACTCCCAGACTCCCTCCTGCAGCAGCCAAGGCTGCGAGGGGTGACATTCTCTCACATCCAGAGGCTGGTCCCCAGCCCACTCCCCAGCCCCCCGCTATTTCTCACGTGGTGCGCTACCGGGAGAAGCACTCCAGGGATTAGCCTAGCCAGGTCTTTCAAAGGCCATTAGAGCAAATTACAGGTATCCTCTTACCAGTGCGCTGGGACAGACCAGGTGAGGGGCGCAGAGGCCAGGCTAGAGCCCAGGGGTCAGCTTGGGACAAAAAGACGAGGCCACCCTGGGCCCCACTCTATCGGAGTGTCTCTCTGGCTCCACAAACTGGTAGGCCAGCATCTATGAATGGTTCACTTGATGGGACCTCGGAGACATTGTCTCGCAACTGTAACTTTAGCCTTTTTTTTCTCTTAACACCCTCCCACCCCCGCACCTCACTCTCCCAATGCAGATTTTCTTGTCTTTCAATCAATGTGGGCATCCCACACAAAGCGACTATAAAATTTGAGCGAAGTCACAAGCCGCAGGCCAACAGAGCATGCCAACTTGCACCTGCGGTTCTAAAGTACTTCATCATTGTGTTGCCCTCTGTGGTGGGTTTAAACCAAATTGGAAGCAAATGAACCATTTCCACTTGAAATTTAAATCTAAACTGTAATGACAACCACACAATCAATGTGTGGTCTGTCAAAGTCTCACTGTGCTGCAAGGATAAAGAGGCTGATGCTGCTGATAAGTTGCGTGGATGGCCACAGGGAGTTCCGCATCCTGCCATTTTCTATAAACTACACACACACACACGCACGCAAACACACACACTACTCTTACCCAGTTGTGTCAACCGCACTCACGCAACCACATGCATGCACATGCCTCACCCTAACCCAAACGGTGGATGACAATCTGGCGGAGGGTGCTGCGGAAGTGTTTCATTAGTCAATTACCGCTGGTAGATAAAGCCTGCGTTCCCACAGTCCTCGAGGCCGGGGGGTCAAATGTGACCAATTACCCCCCATCCCCTCACAGGACAGATTAGTCTGTCTGATTTATCCCCAGACAGGCTGACCCGTGTACTCTAAAATCACCCTCCACATCTGGATACCTCTGTGCGGTCCTGTGAGAGTGGGTGAACTGCTTTTTCTGGCAAATGTGCTACCATAAGGGGTAGCGAGTATAAACCGTTAAGAGAATCTCACTTTGAAAAGCAAAGATCCCAGACGTCTCTCTGCACTACCACACAGCTAGACCGCATAATCGTTACGATATCTGTCTGTCTTTGACAGCATGCACTGCATAGTCGGTACATTACTAAAGCACAAGCCTCCATGGTCATGATGAGCAGTGATTGTATGTTAGTGAACATCAATCAGTTCATTAGGGACCTCCAGGATGTTGAATCAGACCCCACGCTCATCAAACCCCAAATTTACAAGCCCAGTGGGGTCAAGCCAGCCAGAAAATGAAACATAAGATGATAACTTCAGGAAGTGGGTACCCAGCAGGGCTGAGGGTTGCCGCAGTAAGCTTTGGGATAGCAAAGGTGAAAAAGGTTAATGAAGTCATTCGTCTGGATTCCACCAGCTCATCTGCGTCCTACACGGTTCTAAGAGGACCGCCGTCATAGTGATCATTAAAGCTTTTCTTTAATCAGGAGCGGAGAGCAAACTGCCTCCAAATCACGCGTCACATTCATAACAAGCAGAGGACTTACTATCAAAGGTTTTTGCAGATAGTTACCAGCAGATCCGCCTGCAGTGAGCCTTGTGAGTCACCTCGTCTGCGTTTTCCTGTGTTTGGAAAGGGCCAATAAGGATGGCGGCATTGTTCACGTCGAACTGAGGTCACTGTCTGTGCAGCTAAATGTTAGTAAGCAGGTCTGCTCGGCTGTTCAGACCAGTCAGGCCAGAAAAGATAACTGTGACATCGCTCTGTACTGTGATGCTTTCTTGTATTAAGGAAAACATTGATAAATTCAATAACTAGACTTTGCTGTAAAATCATTCAGATAATCCATATCAACTTCATGCCTGAATTCATTTCCATCTCACCCCCATCAAACCCTTTAGTACCTGTAAACAAACCATTTCATGCCCATTTACCTGAACCACTACATATAAGTTTGTTTGTTTTTATTACTGAGATAAATAGCAAAACAACACTGTCAAATATAGGACGAAGCTCAATTTAGCTGTATAAGTTTCTGCACAGTTTTGTCTTAGAAAGGTTTGATTTATTTTGGGTTTTATAACTACTTAGGTCATTTGAGTCTTCAGAAATATAGAGGACCCCTCATAAAACCTAACTCACTAAATGACTTCCTGCTTGTAAATACTTGTTCTTAGAGTCATAAATCCGCAATTAGTTAGAGAAGATAGAGAAACGTATAAAATGTAGTTTTTTAACCCAAAACATTTAAGATGCTGTTCCCTATTCTTAATTCATTTATTATATAATTAATTCCAAATCTGAGCACATAAAAAACACGTGGAGTCCCTCATGGCTCCCTATTCAGACCACTTACCAATACTGTGGTACAGCAAAAAAAAAAAAAAATGGCAGTAACAGGATTTCGGCTTTAATTTAAATAGACCCAAATAAATAAACCCATTACATAAAATTCAAGAAAGCCACATATTACTATTTCAGTAACATTTAAACTACTTGGGATGTTTATTCACCACACATACCACAATAGAGAATCTGATTTTGGTCTCTAATAGACAAGTAAACAGATACTTAAAGTCACAATGATAGTTCAAAATCAAAGTTCCTTGTGTCAGTGTGGATGCATTTGTATTTCCTGACATTCCCATAAAAGTCAAAATCCCACTAGTGCGTTGTGAGCTTTTAACTCTGCAAAGTGTTTCGGGTTTTTGTCTGTATGTAGTACCGTTCAAAAGCAACCATAAGGTAAATTAAATCCGGTTTAGTTTGCAGAGTCCTGCAAACCTGTATACCCATCGGACTTTAAATATATGCACATGTGTGGCTCAGGTGCGCAGAGAGTTTCCAGTGACTGAGCAGCAGGACACAGAATATTGTCTGTGGCCTGAACTTGCCCCATATTTACATTATTAAAATGAGATGGGCATAGAGCAGTTGACAGAAGGCACAAGAGTGAAATCAGGTTCCTGCCAAAGCTGTCATTTGCTCCACTGGCCAAAGGGCCCTGACCCTAATCCTATCCACTCCAGGGGAGGAGAGATGGGAAATGGAGACAGTGGAAGACAGAGTGTCTGATCGGGTACTGTGTGTGGCAAAGTATTCATACCTCCTGATCTTTTCAGTCTCCTGTATTTTATTTGAAATTTTATGTGATAGAGTAACAAAAGGGAGATCGTAATTGTAGAGAAGATGGAAATGATACATGGTTTCATTTATTTTTTTTCTTTTATAAATAAAATTCTAAACTGTGGTGTGCACTGAAAAAGCAAATTGATAACTTGTTTAGAGCAACACATGTTACACAACTATTTGTAAAAAGACAACTTATCTAATCTATTGTTAAAAAAACGGCTGTTTTGCAAAAAGAGGACAGACATCATTTTGTGCTATGGGATGTTTGATGTTTGTAGAAAATTGCGTCAAGAAAAAACATGTAGTTTCCAATCTGATAACAAGAAAAATAGATCTGAAAACAGCCAAAGCTTCTAAGAGTCATTGAGAAAACTCCAAGGAGTCATTTGCAGCTCTTTAGACCATCAATCTATTGATTGTCAATCTATTGATCTCTTCTTTCTTTCAATATAAAGTAGGTGTTGTAGTTGTAGTGCTGGAACCACAAAGTGAGAATTAACAGACAACGGCCTGAGATATAAAATGCACTGTGCGCTGCCTCTGTCACTGCTTTGTGCCACCCTCTGAGTTGTAATGAGGAGCATGGCCTCCCAGACGAGAAAAACACACATATAAACACAGGCCCACACGTGTCAGCGTGCACGCAAACACACAAACACAGACGTGCCTAAGCCCAGCCCATGGTAAGGCCTGGTTCATATTAGCCTTTAGGGAACAGAAATGCACATCTTTTTCAGTTTAGGGTTTATTTTGTGCTCCCGCAATGGCACAAGGATAAACACAGACACATGCATTCAGAATGCACAAGGACTCACAGTCTGTGCTCTGACATGATACTTACATCCTGCTCATGTTCATTTAGTGAAATGGCCTCAGAGATAAAAAGCAGGTGTGTCTGGGTTTGTGTAATCTGGTTCAGAGGTCTGTTGGTGTGCCAGGACTCGCATTAGACTGGCTGTTCCTTATTTTCTCTGACACATATGTTGCAATGTCATTTGTTCTTATTAAACGTGGGGAAAGTTTCAAATTATGAGGTAAGCATATATAATATATTTTGGGGGGTAGAGGGAGCTACAAGAGCATGTTTCAGACTCTCGGTTTCCAAAAGATTTTCCCCCAGTCTTGACTTGTTCAAGAGTTTCACTGGTTCAAATACTTGCTGATTTAGTTGAATAACTGGCCTTTCCACACAGCCATCATGTCACCTAGTGGATTTTGGAGCCTTAGTTTGTAACTGGATAACTTTTTAAAAGAACCATTTATTTATTTATGTTTTTCTATGAACAGTTTTAAACCCGTCTTGAATTTGGCTGGATGAGGTATTTGTCTCGAATGTTTCGTCAGGGGCCAATGTCAATCATCATGGCAACATATTTTCTAGCATTTAAAAGAAATCATGATAAAAGTCAATGAGTACATCAGAGACCTGATAAAACCCTAACCCTTACTTGATAATTACCCTACAGAGTGTCTTTGAACCTGTTCATAAACTCAAATAGGGCAATCCTACAAGAAAACCCTTTAAGAAGGATTCACTCCATTTGTGTTAGTCAGTATTTTTCCTCAAATAAAAAAAAATGGTGGGCTTTGTTTACTGTGACAGATTCACCAACCAGAAATTTAGTTCTCCTTCAACCAAATGTGGCCAAATTGTCTGATATGTTTTTGAGAAAAAGGTGCGGCGTGCTTATCTGATATTTATATCTATAGTGTTCATCTAATATTTATCCTTTTTTTTGCAATGAGCTTTTCTACCACTGTCTTTTGTCCCACTTTCACCTCAAACTCATAACAGGACTTAATCTCAGTATTATAACACATTAATGCATCTAACTTGCGATCCATTTATTAATGGGCTGGTGTGTTTTGTCTGACATGATTCTGCTGCAACAACAAGTCATGCAGTGTGATGGGAGCCACTATCATTTCCTGTTCTCTCAGCGTGACAAGCTTTGTTAAATGATACACTGTGTGCCACTCTTAAAAGGCTACAAAAGACTTGAGAGTGGGGTTTGAAAAGGCAGGATGAGTTATTTATAATTAAGTCAATTTCCCTCCAGGATAAATATTTCCTCTAGGTGTAATGACATAATTAACTACATGTCAGCATGTCTGAAGTTGGAAAAAAAAAGTCTGTTGCCAATCAGCAAGTTTTCAGTCATCTTCAGCTGCCCTGGTTTTCAGACCTCTAGGGATATTTTACTGAGGTTTGTAAAACAGATTGAAGTATATTGAAATTCCATGTGCAAATGTGGTTTATAGCTTTCCTTGGAAAAAAGGAGAAACTCAGGTATGCTACCTGGGAGAGTCTGCTTTTATTTTTATAATGCAGCTTCCTGATACTGTGGACCATATTATAGAGTGAGTGTAAATCAGGTGCTCGGCTGTTTTCAAAAGGCCAGGTTTAAGGGTTTATATACATTAGTGTTTCTGGGGGTTAAACTGGTCCTGGAGGGATTATATCAGCATATATAACCATGTGTATTTCCACGTCTGCAGACTTAGTCCTTCACCAGCATTTGAAAACCATTGCAGACAGTCAACGCTCAGGAAGTAATGTTAGCTGTTTCCAAATGATAGAAATAACTCTCCTTTTTACCAAAGAATTGCACCAAATTTCTCCCATTGAGGAAAACATCAAACTCTCTCTTTCGCTCCTCTGGATTTCAAAACTTACTTCTTGGCTATGACCATGCTCAGAGTTATATTACACCACTGTAATTAGCAGCGGCTTGTTACACTGGTGTTTAAAGCACCTAAATCATTAAGGCAGCTGCTTTTGGACAAAAAAAACAAAGTCTGGTCATGCGGGAATGCGTTGTAATGCCGAGGCAGGCTTACATGGCTTGTTTTTTCTGGCCCAATTCAAAGAGCGAAACCTCCATCTTTTTTCTCTTTCACTCTTGAATCAGCGACATTCACGTTAAATTGTGCTTTAGAAGTTATTGTCTGCTACTTACAAGCTTCTAGAAAATCAGCACAAGCATCTTTGGTCAATAGCTTTAGGGTTCGCGTAGCTAGGTACCGACACTGTGAAGTCTTTGTGGTAACTTCACGCCCACAGGATATCCATGGCTATGTGTAATGTTATAAAGAAATTAGCTGGCAGGGCCAGAGTCAGACTCTATAAACCTGCTGATGAACCCATTAAATTCAAGAGAGGAGCCAGAGCCACGCTTGCTAAAGGTTGTTAGCTACTAATTGCTACATTTTGTGAACCCATTCAGGATACAGAAACCAGTTGGCACCGATCTTGGATCTCTGGGCTAATTGGACTGACACTGACACTCTTGTCCTGCAGAGTTCCCAGGAAAGTGATAGCGGCATGCATTTGTGCGAAGGATTTTGCATTCCTATTCAGCAACCACGCCCGTGTGTGACTGATGTTAAATTATGATTTTCAGGTTCAGCATAATGTGACAGGTGTCAATTTGATTTTGACAAGAAGTAAGGAACTTGGATCTATATGAAAAGCACAACTCAAAAGATATTTCTACCCCTGCTGTCGTCCGAGATTTTTACAAAAACGCCATCACAGTTGAAACAAACCCAGAGAAGAACCTTAATGACTAATGAGCAACGGGAAACACTCCAGCACTCTTCTAGTCTTTAATTTCCACCTCAATGCATAGCAGAGCAAGCCCCGGTCCTCCAACTAGCCTCATTAACATGCATATTCTCTTGACTCAACAAACCAAAGCACTTTTTTTTTTTTTTTAGACAGGTGCTTCCCTCCTTAACTGTTGTACTTTGAACCGCAGAGCTTCACCAGAATTAACATTAAGCTATGACTGATGAGAGACCAGCGCAGAGTGAACCTCACTGCACCCAGTGCAGAACAGATATGATGTTCTACGGGTTGCTTTGCTGCAGGAATGCATCACTTTCAAAGTGCAGTCAGTAATGTAAGGGACAATATGTGCGATCGTGATACAAAATGGTGGGCATGGGCTGGTGACCACAAATTTAAAACGAATTTTATGTTATATTATGATAAAAAGGGATTTTGTTGTGGGGATAATTGTTGTTTACATTGTATAATTCATTTTTAACTTGGGTTTATTATGATTTGACAATCTTGCAAAGATGAAAGGAGGGGTCTGAATAAGATACACTTAAAAGTATTAAGAGTAAGTTGAATTTTCCCTTGTAAAATCTGCAGGACGCAGAACTCAAACTTCATTCGAGTGAATTATGCTCTTCTTGCACAAACCCTGTGCAAGGAAAACTAAAATTTAATAATGATAATCAACTCTTTATTTTTCTCCTCCTAGCTCAACTCTTTACTTTCTGACTCCTCTGAGATAAAGTGGAGCAAAGCGATGTGTTTATGAATCTCCTCCCTTCTTTAATGAGGCTAAGATTCACATTAGTTTCTCCTCTGTTTGATGGACAGCTTCCCCCCGCCGACAACAGGCTTGAAACATTTCCACAACATATTTCAGTGCGGCAGTGGTGGTTTTTCCTTTGGGTTATGTTCCAAGTCAAACATGCTCTCAAACTCGGAAAACTGGTGCTTCAAAAAGGAACACGTTGCACATCACGAGAAAGTCGGTAAATACAACACACCCCAGCTGTGAAAGTAGCAGCTGCAGAGGCAGAAGAGAGCTCAAGTAATTCCATGATGACTTCTGCAACGTCTGCTTTGTGGGGGCTGCAGGGCCGGTCCAAAGTTCAATGAGGCCCTGGGCAGAAACTCCTCTGGAATTCATTTTTTCACTTATGAGGATTTCAATTCCTACAGTTTTTTTTTGTAAAGCTTTTATAAGTTTAAAAAATGTATTTAGAAGTTGTATAGAGGTTAAAATCAACATACAAGATAAACCAGAAATAATTTAAAATGGATTTGTTGCAAAAAATTAAGCATGTTTAAAGAACTGAAACAGAACAGGAAGTAAGCATTCAGAACATTATGTGAAAAAAAAAAACACGTAGAAAGTTAAGACTTTAGTTACATATTGAAATAGAATAGAAAAATTTCTGCTTCAACATCAAAAGCCGATTACATTTTCTCACTGGAAAAACATTGCACAAAGATTCATTCACAAGTAAATACTTACTGTTGCAAAATATGCTAATACCAGTGATTGGTGCTGCGTTTGTAAACTTTTGTTGCTGGAGAAAAAAAATCTGACAGTGGAAAGAATAAGTTTTACTGTAAAGCAGCAAAGACCAGACGTCTCTCATAAGATTTCAGATAGAAATATGAAATAGAGCCTTAAGAATTATTAAAAGAGTTGTAAAAGAACCGAGGAGCGCTGACAGAGAGCTGTGTAGAAGAATGATTCAAAATCACAACTGAGCAGTGGGCAGGACTAGTTTCTCCAAATGGGAAGCATTTTGAATGTGTCATTAACAAAAAAGGTTATTCCGTAAACTTTTAAAGAAATTTCTGTAAGTGTGTTTCACACCTGTACACCTGTAGACTATATCTTTATTTATGGGATGATTTGCATTGATTTCTTTGTATGTGAGAATTATTTGAGTTGCTGAAATCATGTGGTGTAAATTTCATGCCCGTGACTCCATCAGCAATATTTAAACTAAGGAAAATATCAATTTGCTCAATATCTATTGCATCTCCTGTACATAATTATTTGAACTTAAGAATGTGGCACCATACTCTGCGCCATATGGATTTAAGTTCATGGAGCCACCATTCCAGCTGGCTGGATCTAAGCAGCTACAACTGCTGGTCGTACCTTGGGCCGGCCCTGGGTGAGTGACCTTATTTCTTTTGATGTAACTAGCCTTACACGCCCAAATGCAACACGCCACCTTTTCAAATGGGATTTCAAAAACACGAATCAAAGAGAGAGACCCACCAGCAAAAGAGCCATGAAACAAAACAGAAGGAAAGAATGGGTAAAAACAAGCCTTAGTTTGAAATACACAATTTCATCTGTCAGGGGAACTTGACTCAGCATTCACTGTTGTAATTGATCATGAAGCCGTCGCTGGGCGAGCCACTGCAGCTGTTGTGTTGCAGCTCAGTCTAATTAGCAGCCGGTGACCGATGACCCTGGACAGGATATGATGTGTACCTGCCTCTGCTGCTTTTCTAAACACTTGGGTGTGTTTTTCCTCATTTTCGTCTTAGACATAGGTTAAAAAGAAAACATGTCGAAGTCCTCCCTTTTGGCACCTAAAACAACTGTACTTTTGTGCTCGGAAAATCTATTTTTAGTAACTTGTACAGTCAAGTAGTTTGTAATCGTACGGACTATGATCTATGTTTAGTCCTTGTAGATTTTTATCTATTTGGTTTTATTAACAAACACTTTACGATAAAAGCATTCACAACTGGCCTGATTCTGATAACAAACTTCAGAAATGGCTATCTGGAGGAGTTAGTGTTTGTGTTTCAGTGTGTGACTGTGTACATTTCCACATGTGTGCTCTCAAGGCAGAACATTTTTCTTGGAACACTTTGGAGATTTTACAAATGTTAGCCTGTCCTCTCAAGGTTTTTTGCGACGGTGCTGAAATGTCATCACTTCACAAGAAGGGTTTCCAGACTCCCCTCTGTCCCTGCTTTGAGGGGGTTTCTTTGAAAGACTATCAAACTGCTTACGTGAAAAACTCATGCAATCATGCGCACGACTTCTGCTGGAGTTGAACCGAGGAGCGTTGCACAAAAGCACGCTCCTGTGCCAAACAAGTTTTGCATTTCCCTTCAACTGTGTCCAAGTCTGTAATCCCTCCATCCATCTAAGTCAGCCTTTCTTCCCTCTCGTCTCTTCCCTCAGCTGTTCCATGCCCCTGCTCCACTGGGATTGATACAATATTTTCCACCCTCAATTAGCAAAGAGCCTGTCGACTAATTCCAACTGTTTTTGCACCTGAGAGGGTGCTGGGAGCTGGAAAAACTGAGTGGGGTGGAGGTGAGACGGTAATGTAGTGGTGTTGACAAGCGTGTGAGAGCAAGCTAAAGACTTCACTTTCAAACTCTACTGAGTTTGCAAACCTCCCTATCTGTCTTAAAGCAGATCTCATAGAGATGCACAACCACACACTAACTCCAAGTTCCACTTTGGTAAAGCCTTCTTGACCATTTGTTTGGCAGTGTGCTCAGCTCAGGGTGCTGAAACATCCCTTAACTCTGTGTGAGCAGAGAAAAATCTATTCTTTCCAGTAAAGGAAAAGATAATGTACGAGGACTATAATGCAATAACATGTTAACAGACAAGGGTTCCTGTTGACTTCGACATCTTAGGTGTAAAGAATTTTTGGAAGAAAAACCGTAGTTCCAAAATCTCAACCGCTTTTCTTATCCTCTCTCAAATCTGACAAATTTCCCCGTTCGCTCAGCCCACAGTCCTCCCGAAATGTGTTTAGTTTGAAATTTGTTTAATAGTTAGGTGGAATTATTTCCTACGGTAGCTGACATAAGTCTCCTTTGATGAAAGAGTAACGTCACAACCTGGTCCAGAATTAAGACCGGGGTAATTAATCTCAGCTTGAGTTTATGCAATTACTAGTGGATTTTAAAGACTTTGCCAGGTGACTGTTCCTGACAGGTTAACAAGTCTTTGCCAGTCTGCTCAGTGAAACAGTGGAAGCAGACTCTCTGGCCCGTCAGCTCGACCCAGCAGCTGCTCTTCCCCCAGTAGCTGAATGGAAAAACGTCTGACTCACCTACTTGTATAAAAAGGTAATAACTACCAAATACATAAATATTACCGTCAAAGGCAAAAAATGTCTCTCCGAAGACTACCCAGTCATTCGGTCAGCCAATGACTAATGGAGAGGGAGGTCAGATCATGGCCAGTTTTAGTTCATCTGGCTTTGTGCAGCTTTTAACAGACGTTCATTGATGGGCTACTGAGAAACAGCTTAATGCATAATCAAGCTCCTTGGAAAAAACTGTTAAACTATCGGATGCTCTGTGGAAGGTTGCCAGTCATTTCACGCCGTTGCTGTTTTCTTATTTTACACTTTAGATTTTTTTTTTCTGGTACGACAGAGGGAACGTTTTGAACAGTTTTGACAATAAATGGTTCATATAATATTGTTCATATATATTATCCACTTATCATCTCAGAGTTCTTTGGTGTGATCAGAGGTAATTATCTTCCATATTTACCTCTATAAGAGAATATGAAATATTATCCACAAGATATCTCTGAGTATTCTCTGGTACTCTGAGCCAGAGTATTGGAGAATCAGTATTGCAAATACTCTAAGCAGCGTTTTATATAAAACTTTCCGAGAATAATATAACATTTATAGTAAATTATACAATAAACTTTCCATACATGTCATCAATACACAATAGGAAAAGGAAGTGGCAAAACAGTAACACGAAGACGCTAAATGGGGTTACAGACCACCAAACGGGCAAAGAGGCTGGAGCCATATTCTGGAAATTGCGCTCCAGCCTTCCACACATATTAGATGAATAAAAAGGCTGTCTTGTCCTTGAGTCAGTTTGTACCAAATAAAGGAGTTGTTAGATCCTGGCCAGTTTCACTTTTTCTAGATTGAAATAATCTCTGAGAGTCGGTCATTGACTGGATGTTTTGAACAAATCATACCACCAGAAGGGGCATTTGGTACCATTTTACATCCAATGTTCTTAACCAGTTTTCTACAAACCAATCGCCCGATTATGTGAGTTCAACAGATCGGTTTAATCAGTGCTAATGACCCGTTAGATTTAGTAAGACTCAAATGGTTTATATAAAAATTTGAATGGCAATAAATAGAAACAGAGTGTGACACACTGCCTTTCTGGAGCAATTTGTATTCATATTAAAGTATACGCAAGATCAGGGGTCAAGTTAATATTTTTAGCCTTTGACCATTTTTTAAATGGGTACATTGAAATCACATTGACAGATTGGCAGATTGCAGTACACACTCCTGGCCACTTGGTGCAGTCATGCATACATTTTCCATTTTGCACACAGAGTGTGTAGCAGAGGTAAGCAAGTCAATCAAATAAAGACTCCCAGGCCGGAGCGCTGTAAACATCTATCTACATTGACTGGACTTAGCTGACTGATCAATATGTTGTATGTAAATGTATGCTGATGATGGTTCTGATGCCTCTGCTGCTCTGTTGACAATAACTTGCTGTTGAAAACAATAAATATATTTGAATCACAAAACCGATTCCGTATCTGAACATCCCCTCTGGCCTCTATACCATACTCAGTGCATCTTGCTAACCAGAAGCTGATAGTATCTTGGACAGTGTGAATGCTTTAGAGCACATCTGTGACCACTGCGTGTCTCAGACCAATGCGGCTGAACCCCTGGTGTAGGTGGAACGCATGTTTCAAGATTTCCTCTCGCTGAAGCGAGTATTTGCAGGATGAGGAAACCACTTGACCAGAGATTATTGCTGACTTCTGATCATTTCAACTGGAGACATGTTCCCTGATTTCAAAATGTTTGCTGAAGTGGTGCTTGTAATTCCAGTCTGACAGCAGAGTGTGGATTCAGCCTCCACAGCAACAACAAAACAGCTTTATGAAATCATCTGTCCAAGGCAAAAGTCCAAAACCTCATGGCACTAACCTCTGCAGCAATCCCACTTGAAACATTTGATTACCTATAATAGGGTGCACAATAGAGTTCCAAGTAAACCAAAAGGAAGTTTTTGATACCGGGCGTTCAGGTAAAAGCAGGTTAAGCATTCATAATTTAAGTGCAATCATTAAATTTCATTGTTTACATGTAGTTACTGAGGCCACAGTCAGTGATTTTTGTCACTGTGGAGAAAAGGTTACATGTATTCATCTGCTTGATTTGTGATGGCTCAGTGTGGAAATAGATTATGTCAAAATGACAGAAAAAAAAAGTCTATTGCATCTTCTGTTTTTTTTTATTATTTAGCTCTGCCTGTCTGTCAACATACCTGGAGATGGACTGGTATGTTTATACATGGTTTATAGATGCAATGTAGCACACTGATGAAGCTGGACACTTACCTGTAACCATAGCATTTTTTTAAGTTGCATCTTTACTGCACATTCAGTTTGATGACTTGCAGTATTTACATGTGTGAGCTGATTGGAGATGCTTTGGAAATGCACTGTGTGCACTTGGGGAAGAGGTTTATGAAAAAACCTACCTACATGCACAAATTAGGATGCTTACCAAGAGGATAACTTGTAATCTACAAATCTAATCTGGGTTATAGTTCTCAAAAACTATGCTGTGGTTTAAACCTACTTACTTAAGACCTGACGCACTTTCACCACACTTCTGACAAGTTAATTGTCAGTAACACTGAGACTTTTTTCCAGCCCTAATGCACCACACCAACTGATGCGCAATGTCTTTCCTCAGTGTCTGTGCTCCCATTAGTCCATTTTCACACAAGGGTATTCCCTTCTCACTTAGCAACGCCGCTCCAAACACACAGAAATAGCTCACTGGTAATATAATCTTTGGAGATTCCCATGAACTATAAAATCAATCACAAAGTTCAGCAATAAAGGCAGAGATGTCACAGGGTGCACTGACACTAAATTCAGAAGCTACTTACTGTCAGCATAGTTTTTCCGCCGGGTGCCATCCACTTTTCCTGTTTTGTCAATGCAGAGGAAGAACTTGTTGGCAGAATAAAGCCGCCGCAGTCTGACGTCACCTTCCAGGTGATTGTAACTACGAGTGTGCCTTTCCAAAGTCCATGAACAGTTGGTGCCGCTCCCCAGCCCCTGGAGGGGTTCATGCCCTGCTCGAGGAGGACAGGCTCCGGTGCCAGCGGTGACCAAGAGCAGGGTGAGGCATGCCAGGGCAAAGGAGGATGCACTGGGCAGAGGGATGAACGTCCCAGTGGAGGAGGCGGTGGTGGCTGTTCTGAGGGTAAGTTCAGGGCAAAGATGAGCTGCGGATGTCATCCATCTGCACATGGTGGGTTAGGCTCCCAAGGTGCACCTTGTGCAAGCTGTAGGCATGCTGGTGATCAAGAGATGTCAGTGTGGAGGGTGGGAGTCCTGGACAGCGAAGGGAGGGGAATGGTAATCACAACAGATCCTCTGGATGTCACTGATAGTCAGTCTCCGCTTTGGGTTGAAAGCAAGTCTCTCTGGTTGTCATCTTCAGCGTTGAAATCACACGTTCTGCTCCTGACAAGAAGTCCACTCTCTCAAGTCCATCTTTGACACAGATCCTTCCGGTGCCTCCCTGCACTGAAGTCTTCTTCAGTGGTCTGTAGATACAGTCCAAGGATATTTAAGGATAAACGTGGGTAATTCTTGAGTTTAGTCCAAATGGATGAGTGTATATCTTTATGTGTGTGCGTGTGTGTGTGTGCACCTTGCGCTGCTCTGCTCTTTCCAGCTGGATAGAAACAAGTTGCCTGTCTGAGCTGCTGACCCGTGGCTGAGAGAGAGTTGAATGAGAGTTGCCGGTGACTGACTCTGTGTGTGTGCTCCCATGTGTGTGTGTGTGTGTGCGTGCATGCGTGTGTGTGATACTGAGGGAAATAGAGAGGCAGCAAGTATGGGAGGGAACGAACCAGTGTGAGTCTGCGACAGTGAGAGAGGGAGGAAAGTGTGCGTGTGTGTGTGTGTGTGTGCGTGTGTGTGTGTGTGTGTGTGTGTGTGCGTGTGTGTGTGTGTGTGTGTGTGTGTGTGTGTGTCAGGGTGAGCAGAAGCCAGTGAGTGTGTGTGAGCGCTAGCATAGGGCAGCGAAGCAGTAAGCTACCGGCCTCATGCTCTGCTGTGTGCAGTCAGTCAGCCATCTCCCCTGTGCCGGCACTGGCTGAGCCGTCGTGAATTTTATCCTGGGCAGGGCCAGCGTCTAGGGGGTTGAAAGGAGAAGGGGTGGGGGGATGGAGGCCACTGCGCCCATTCACTGCAATTTCATACAAATGAGAAAGTTTGAACCAAGTATCGTCCCCTTTCAGTAGTCTCCTCTCAGAGGACTTCACTGTGTGAGAAACACGTATTTTTGCCCTTTCATGGTCACAAACACCTGGAAAAACTTAGAAAGCCTCGGTTCCATCTCATGACCTCCGCCATGTCCCCTTGATGTGAGGCATTTTGTAGCAAATCATCTCCATTACTGTCTCATAACAGACCCTAAGCCAGCTAGGAGGCAGCTTTTTTTTGACACCTTCATGCTCATTTCTTCTCTTTAGGCATATGGGACAAATTAAGGGAATGCTTTGCTTTTTTTTTTTTTTTTTTTTCACGGCTTCTGGTTTAAATCATCAAGCAGTCAGAGACACAGAGCAGGTTCCCTGTTGCAGGTTGAAGAAGTGTTAGCAGAGCTATTCCAGAGGATGCCGGAGAGACGTTTTGATCACCTGTGTTAATATTTCAATGAAACACCCCCTCTGATCTTTACCATTTAATTTAGCAGAGCGGGATGGAAATGAAAAGCACATTTTCTGTGACTTCCCACACTCTTGTCTGTTTTTTTACAAGCTGTTTAATAATCCTGATTAGGTCGAGGCAGTGATGTACGGCCAGCCTGTTTAATCCTGTTAAGCGTTATGTCATCTTTCAAGTAAATGTAGAAAAACAAATTACCCATAAGCTAAGCAAAGAAATTCAGATTGTCTTATTTCATTTCGCTTCTAATTTAACAAGTCATATGCCTTAATTTCTTTCACATGCATATTTTTGTAAAATACAAAACAAGAGCTGCAAAAATTCATTTGTGAGCTTTATAAATCATCTTTTATTTCGAGGGGGGCTGGTTTGACTTGCAAGTACCACTTTTGGGTCCTGTTTGTCCAGCATTAGAAATGCTTTTGAGTGTGAAAGCAGCTTTACACTGTTTAAGCATTTTAACCACTTCCACAGACCTGCTGTTCCATCTATATTATATCTAACCTTTAGCCATTAGATAAAGAAAAGAGGACAGAGAAAGAGACCAGCCACGTGTTTTGTATGTTTTTTAACTAAAAATTGTTTACCCTTAAATACAGTGGTGTTTGTACCTTTACGGATGTATTCTGTTTTTGTATTTCGGTCACATTTGAAAATTTCAGATCATCAAACAAAGAAAAAGAAGCAATGTTTATATCACTTCCAAATTGCTTTTAATGAAGATCTGTTAAATATACATATATGAGAAGGGAAATAAAAATAAAACATTTTTAGTTTATATGAAAATATACAGTGATTTTACAAAAGAAAAAGCAACATTTAGTGCAAATTTGTATGATATTGATTTGGGTACGTTTAAGTATTCATTATGAGCAGTGGTGCTGATGGTTCTTCTGTGCTGAAGAAGGTGCTTCCTGGTCTCTTCTGCTTATGCTGGTCACTCCGGAAACTGGTGAGCCACTGACAAGGTGGACCTTGGTCCTGTTAACAAGGTTAGCTTCTGGTGGACGATGCCTGGGTTGATGTTGTTAAAGGCCGAGCTGAAGTCCACAAACAGGATCCTGTTCGCAGGATGAAGTGCGGCCCCAAAATGATTGCATTGTCTGCTAACCTCTTTGCTCAGTAAACAAACAGCAGGGGGTCTGTGATGTCCTTCAAACTTTTCAACTCCAGTCGCTCAAAGGAGTTCATGACCACAGGCGTAAGGGTGATAGGGCTCTAGTCATTCAACCCTGTGATGGTGTGCTTCTTGGGGATCCAATGAATTGACTTGATAAGCCACTTAAAAAAAAATCTGGTAAATAGAACCTGTCGACAGTGCAAGGAACGCAAGAAGATCTTGTAAAACAAGACATTTTGTCCTGATAAAGAGAAATTCAAGGTGAGTGACAGAATCTATGACATCAAAATGACCATAATAGCATATCAATGACCCACCCACAAGGTTAGTGTTCATGATTCAACAATAAGACAAGGATTAAGCAAGAATAGGAGCCTCAAAGCCCTACACCTTGAAAACCAAAAATAACACAAATACCAATAAACCAATCTGTCACATTCAGCAAAAAAAACAACATCTGGACGATTATCAAGACTTCTTCACATGTTCCATGGCAGCCGACATACAACAAACCCAGAATTTTAACCAAAGAACATTGTACTGCAGTGAAATGGTCTGAGGCTTTTGCTGTTTTGGGACTTGATGCTCCCAAAAGGGAAAGTTCCAAAAATTTGTTTAGGATCTTAAGCTCAAATTATGACAGCATGACTTCATAAACATGGTGTGTATTTGATGCAATCTTTTAAGGCCATTTAAGCCCAATTTTGTTTTATTTTGAATGAAGCTCATCTCCCTATTATCATGGTCCAACTGACAAGCGACATCTTGTCTAGCCTGGATATTTCAAAAGTGCTCAATTTTATTGGTTAGCCTGGCATAACCAAGTTAGTTGGTTAGTTTGATGCCACCTATTCCAACTGGAAATAATATTGTGTTTTTAAAAGTGAATATACTTGGTGCCATTTCTGCCTTAATGTAAGTTTTGCAATGAGATCAATTGTCTATCGACATTTATCAATCAAAAACTTGAAATATTTGACCTTATATATGTCCCCCAGTTCTGCGTGGTGTGTTTAAAAAAATTTAATAATAAAAAGATTCATAAGGTATAAAATCATCTGTTGCTTTGTGCCTTCACTGTGAAAATGGTAATTGTAGAAAAACAACACATAGAGTAGGAACAAGAGAAACAGAGGAAAATTGAGCTACAGAAGACACAGTTGTTTCTTCTTTGATAGTTTCTTGTAATTAAAATCACATATCCTTCTATGTACTTAAAATCTCTTTGCAAAATGAAGAGCTTTCTGAGGTCATCGACGAAGTTTGGGCCTCATGTGAATGTCAGATGTGGCAGCAGATTGCATTGTGGTGTCTTAGAAGCAAATGTTTGGGCTCTGAGCTCAGTGCCAGACCATAGACAAGTGTCTTATGTGTCCCTTTTCTCTCAATGTCTTAACATGCAACATCCTGCTGTTTTACAGTGCTACGCTCTGATGTTGTAAATAACAGCCTTTCGCTTACTTTCGTGATCAAGACATGTGGCACATAAACTATCTTGTCAAGTTCCCATCACCTAAAGTGCACATTTGTAACCTGCAAAGAAATGTATGTCACACACTTTAGTTTATAACTCAAAAAGGAAGTGCCTTACATTGAAAGAAAAAGAAATCCATATCTCACAGTACGGAAGTGGCTGCAGATCTTAAGGTTGAATATTCTTTAGAGATTTATGAACATACAGCTGTAGAAACATAAACACAAGATTGCATTTGATATCACGGCCTCATTCTCACGGCCTGGGTCTGATATACAAATATTTCTTAATTATTACCTTACCAGTGTCTGAACTGTAATGTGTATTTGTACCCTATTCTTTAAAGTAGCACAATAGTTACTTTGATAGGAATATTAATGTTACTAATGGTTGTCAATAAAATCACACTGCAAAATAGTGGTGCTGTTTTAAACAGTTTTCACAGTTCTGTCCCAAACACTTAATTGCAACAGCTACCATGTTGAATCCTCTACTAGGGCTATCCACTCATATCTCTTTACAGGAGGTGCAAATAGTTGTGGAGGCCCCAGTAAACTGGACTGAACTGAATAGAAGAAAGAATAAAATATTATACACTGTCCAAAATATTTTTAAACCCGGACAAATTTTGTTTTTGTGGACAATGGTCGACAAAAGACAACATCATTGTTGGTTTGTTAGTAATATCTGGTTAATTGACCAACCATTTGACTCCTTTTTCCCCACTCTTACAAGAATAATTGGGATGTGATAAATCTGTATCTAGTGAGTTTTGTTGAGCTTTGCTGCTGTGAACTGATTTGTGTTGACCTGTGTAATGTGGGTGTGTCGTGAACAGAGAAAGGCATGCAGAGAGCCAGGCACCCAAAGGAGGATGTTCTCGAGGCGAGGAACCTAATCTTTCCCAGCAGGGATCGAAGCAGCTCTGTAAGTATCTGAATAGAGATAATATCTCTATAATGAGGCCTGTTTTGTATCATCAAAGTCTTCAAAAGGATCTGAAACCTGACCTCCTTCCTAGCACGGACAATCCCTCAGTAAAAGCTCCCTATTATTAATTGTTTTCTGTTCCTGCGAAATACTTGTCTTGCTTTTTCTAACTTTGTACCCTTGGACTGCTGCCTTTTAACATAGCTACTTGGATTTCACCATCTTTTAGCAAACATTTTCCTTTTTCAATAAATACTTTTCCACATGCATACATTGTGCCTATGCAAACAATATACCAAAGTCATATAATTCAAGAAACAGCCTATTTTATGTAAAATCAGTGATTATTATGCAGTTATTGTTTTGTGATCTTAACAGCGCCAGGTAGATCAGTTCAGACCAAAGCACAGGTGTGGATAGATATCTCTAGTTGTGATTGGCTGCTAAACAAACGGATGTAGTTGAAGGAACTGACAAGACCACCACGGTTTGGACCTGCTGATGACATTTGCATGTCCTGCTTCACAATCATTGTTCATTGTTAGCAGTGTTGTGATAAGCGAATTATCTTTCAGATGCTAACGGAGTTTTGAGAGATGTAAGTGCAGCTCTTAGCAAGATAACAAGCAAAGGTCCAAGCATCTGATAGAAAGACTTGAAAAACAATTTACACCTGTGTGGACAGATAATCTTTTCTATATAAAGCACAAGGAAGCAGAGACAGACAGACAGACAGACAGACAGACAGACAGAGGAGGTTGTTAGGTGAACTATTTGAAAATGCTGACTCTGCATTTTTTCACTCCGCAAATAAAGTCAACATTGTTCACAGCAGCTTACACGAGCTGCCCTTTGAGTTGGTAATCATATGATTAGATGACTCAGTTATTATAAACGATTATAAAATGCAAATCTGTGGCAGCCAAGTAAGTTACTATTTCTCTCGCTGGTACACATAACAATGCGTACCAGCTAACAAGGCTTTTTTTTTTTATCATTTAATTTTACGCAACCAGAATGGTAAGGGAAGAAAAAAAATACCATTCACCTTGGTTAGGTGTTCAACAAATCATGAATTTATAAAAAAATAAATAAATTACCTCACATCCTCTGTTAAGTAGAGTGTAGGATCTGTGATTGTAGACTAGATTTTTAGAAATTAGTTTTTCAGTGGGTCTTTGAGCAGCAAAATTATATGGCCAAATCAATACAGAAACAATTCACCAGGTCTTTCATCAAGGAAACAGAGAGATTTTACAAAGAGTGATGGTCAAAGATCTCTATCAATTTCTCTTTCTGTGTTTTCCACTCTTGTGAAGGAGATTCAGTGCAAAAATCAGGTTGTCCAATGGTCCAACAGCTGGGGTACTAACAGATTTTATTAAAAACAAAAAAAGGAGATTTTTCTAAACGTCTTACTGTGAGACTGTGTTACATCAACAAAGCACTAATTTATTCAGTACGTCATCACCAGGGGTAATCGGTTCACCCCTGCATGTACGCTCAGCGGGTTCAGACAAACCGTCAGACTCGTGTCAAAAAGGCATTTTAGCTGTGCACAAAAAATCTCACAGAGAAGCATCTCCCTGGCCAGGTTAAGCTGTTTCAACAACAGCCTACTCTCCGTCTGTTCAACAAATAAGGCAGCCCCTACAAAGGTGTGCAAAAGAATCCCCATGATCAAAGTACGTGAGAATGGCGGCCTCGTCGTGGCCTGGGTATTATCAGGCCCCATGAAAGCCTGTCTCCTCTTTTGTTGGTAGGGGCATTGACAGTCACTCACCAGGCAATGACTGTCACGTCGGCGCAAAGAGCCAGCCGTCGACAGGGGTCGACCACATCAAACGGGGCTGTCAGGGGGCCCTGCTTGTGAACTGTGGCAACAAACACCTCCTGATCCTCACCTACAGCTCAAGAACAGACACCCGCTGCTGTGCTTCCAGCCACTGCCTCCGCTGAGAAAAGATGTTCTGTCCGGACCTCATTTCCTCCTCCACTGCACCCCTCCCAGCGACCACCACCTTCCCTTGTCTCTCCCCCTCTCTGTCAAGTAGTGCTTGTGCTAACCTCCCGTATGCTGACACACAAAGGCTCACTAAAGTGGTTTTTATGAGTGTATGTGAAGGGAAGGCCGGTGCTGCTGGAGGTCAGAAAGTGTGCAGGATGTGAACAACATAGTACAGTTTTACTGTCAATTTGAACCAGAGTCACGCTTGATTTTAACTTTTTTGGGTTGCGACTTTAAAAGTCACAGGGTGAAAGGAGGCGATGTATTTCAACAGGTTGCGACAAATACTCTTTCCTGGATTACCTACAACATTTTTTTTTTTTAGCTTTGTAGTGATGGTTCACACTTAAAGTTAGTTCTTTAACTGGGTTAAAAATATGTTTCTGTCTTCAGAAAAAGACATCAGGCATTGAAAGATTCCTCTATTAACAATAATAAAACATTTTACAAAATGAATTGAAATTAAAATGAATCAAAATTAAAATTGTGGCAATTACTGTATTAGTTTCCAATCAAAGCATAGTCATTGCTATGATTAAAAAAAAATGTTTTCATGGCATCTGTTTGGCCAATCAATAAAGAGGGTCTTGAGGTCCTCTTCAGATGCCATACTTTTAAAGCATTGTGCTTGATTATAATGACAGATAAAATATGGTGCCAACAAAAAAGAAGACCAAATTAAACCACCACTGTCATTGATTTTTCCAGGAAATATTTGTAAAGCCTAACCCAACACTCAGGCAAACTGTTCCTTTAATCAAGCAAATGAATATGTTTGATGTGTACATCAATGGACTCTGTGTACATTCCTATACATGTCTTAGACATGAGTTAATTAAAACAAATTAAAACAATACATGAAATTTGTCATACCTTTATGACAGATTCACCCTCCGGCAAGTTCAAATGAATGTGGACACTGCCATCTATAGGTCAAACATGTGTAAGTTTTATTTGAAAACGATGAGGGTGCACAAGTGATACCAAAATATATGTATAGTATTTAAAGTATTGGGAACCTAGTTAAGTTTTACTCATAGTAATGAAAGATAGACACTTTAAATGTTAGAGACTCTTTGGTATTCATGCTTTGGTGTGTGGACCACTCCGCATTCTTGCTCCTGAGAATAACTGTCCTGGGATCTACTATCTTAGCAGTGGACAATGGACCAAAGACCTGTACTTAATAGTATTATTATTTTTGGTATTACTTCGTGTGCTAAATCTTAACATATCCATGTCATTATTCACTGTACACTACTTCAATTCTTAATATTGAAGCTATATGAATTAATTAATTTATACCACTATTATTATTATTATTATTATTATTATTATTATTATTATTATTATTATTATTATTATTATTATTACTAACAATAATAATTACTACTACTACTACTACTACTACTACTACTACTACTAATAATAATAATAATAATAATAATAATAATAATAATAATAATAATAATATTTCTAGCAGCAGCAACAGTATTATCAACTGCAACAACTAAATAGGAATAATACTAGTAATAGAGTAAAAAATATTTTTATTACAACAAATTACAACAACAACAATAATAATAATAATAATAATTTGCAAAGAAAAGTATCCACGATTCCTCTATGGAGGTATGTGTGTTTTGTTTTCGCATATACATCCACCTCCATATTCCTCGAGTCGCTGTTCGATGTAATCTGAACTCCTCTCATCAGGCCTGACGAAGGGGACATTATCTCGGCTGCCGATTAGCTAAGTCTATTCCAATATGGCAGCGTAGTGCTCTTGGAGTAACGCGGCTGTTACATGTCAACATGTCTGTTCTCCGAGCTTGCTCTCTCGCCAAATGCCTCAGTCGGCGCAGTTTAGCGGACGTTCGCAGGTGTTTTGCGGACCGCTGCCAGCTGTGTGTCTCTGTGAGAAGCGCCGCAGTCAGACGGATTTCAGGTAAGCCGCAGAAGGGAACTCTGTTCCTGAGGGATACCAGTTTATCCTCCATGAAAAGTTTACTTATATCTTCGTGTCTTACCCTTAAAATAGTTTCTGGCTTTCATTCCACTAATAATCTGGTTTTGCTCAAAACCTCAATTATTCTTCCTTCATCGAGTAACTTTGTTAGCTTCGTGGTTGGTCCACTTGATGTAGGCAAACAAAGTGATAAAATCACGTTTCCAAACGAATACACAAAGTTCATCACCAACTATTGTTCTCGAGGATGACTTCTACTGCTGTATCTTGATGGTTGGTGGTTTAAAATTTCTTGTCTCTTCGTCCTTGAGCCAGAGACTGAGGTTCCAGGTCATAGAACAACACGAGGTTTTTTCTCTTTTATGTGTCACTGCGGGATATTTTGAGTTTATACTTTAAAACATGCATGTGACCTTAGAGTTTCAGTATCAATATACTAGTTATGCAGTATTGCAACCTCATAGATGCGCACGGATATAGTATTAAGTGTAGTCTTTCAGCTGAATGAATTGTCCCTTATGCTTGCATGTTTTGTATTCACATTACTGACTGGATGAGAGTTGTAGTGACATGGAAAATAGTGAGAAAATTGAGAAAGAAAATTTACAAATGCACGTTTTTAAAATATCTTCTCGAGATCAAGAATGAAAGACAAAATGTTAGTTTTTGAGAATTAGAAGCATGTTTATGTTGGACACCTGAACCAGACTGTGCTTTTTTTTTTTCAGAAACACCTTTGTACCTTCAAAGAAGAAATATTTCATCTGTAATCCCGAAATCGGAGGATGCAAAGAAACGTGTTCATGAACAGTCTCAGTTGTTAGATGGTATGTTGACTTTTAATTCACAAAAAAGAATTGGAGAATTGCCTTTTAGAGGACTTACACACACAATGCATGTTGCAAGGCAAGCTCCAGTTTTGATAAACAATGTTTTACCAGACAAGAAGCAAATCATATTTTAAGTCTCCTTCTGAAGTTGTGCTGTGTTTTGTGTCATTTCAGTGTAATGTGATATTTCCCTTCCCTTTCCTATTCACAGTCCTTGAAGCCAGGATACAGCAACTCCAATCTGACGTCGTTTTAGATGTCCAACATGCAAAAGTCCAGTTTCTTAAATCTCCTTCTTTTCGGGGAGGTGTTTCATCTGTAAGGACTCTCAAAGGATCCTCTAAAGACAAAAGCGACATTCCTAAATCTGGGCAGGCGGTTACAAAAAGGGCCTCCAAGTCTCAGCCGAGCCGCTGGATGGAAAAATTATCTGAGGAGCAGAAAAATAAACTTAAGAAACAGCAGATCCTCCAGCAGAAAATGCAGAGAAACATTAAAGAAAAGCTACCGGGGAAATCTAAAGCTAGCGAAAGTAGCTCGATGCCCACAAGTACAACATATAAAACTATATCTTCTGGCGCAAAGAAAAGGAGAGGTGGCATGAAGCTGTCAGACGAAAACCGCTCCTCGGTTTCTTCAGCAGCCGCAGTAACAACAGCCGCCACCTCATCAAAAGCAGCCGAGGCACTTAAAACATCTAAACAGAAGCGGAGAGACTCAAAAAGTAAAGTTTCTGACAAGGACGCAACAAATAAACCAGAGGACGGAGACCTGGCTGAGATTGAGGAGCTTGAAAAAAGACTTAATGAGCAAGCACAGCAACGGATATGTCTGAGTACGTTGGAGCGCTGCCAGGAGAGCAACACAAGAAGTTCATGCGCGGACATCCAGCTTAGCATCCGCTGCTACCTGGAGGCGTGCGTGTTTATGGGGGACGTCGAGCGCTCGCAAAGGTTCCTGCTCAGTCAGCACAGAGTTATGAGTCGACGTAAACAGCTTACCACAGATATTTACAACATTATGATGAGGGTGTGGGCCAAAAAGGTAAGTGCCAAACATCCCATTTTAGAGGGTTAATACGCTGCCGTTCCTTGACAACAGCAAAGTTCTACAGGTTTTATTTGGATTTTTTTATAACGAAGCTTTCACCAACTAGAGCATAAATGTTAAGTGGAAGGAAAAAATATTGCTGGTTTCACCACTTTTCTTGACAATATCCTATTTATATTCATATCTTTTTTCCATTTTCAAATTATAGGTTGAACAATTTCCTGTGAGACGTTCAAAGTCCATGTTGTTTCGTAACCTAACTCTTCTTTAAGGTTACAAGGCTGCATCGTTTTGCGTCCTTGATGTGTTGCTGATGTTCATAAAGTTTCCCTAGATAAACCTCTACATTGAAAATTATTGGTTACACCGGAGTTTATTTATGACTACCAGAGTACAGGAGGATGGATCCAAACCTATGCCACACTTTTCAGATTTTTAGTTGGACAAAATTTTAAAAGTATTTAACTATTTTCATTAGACTTTACAGTGATGCAGTAGTATGTGCTTTTCCTAACACATCAAATTCTGATAAATTACACTACAGCTGGTGGTTGTGAAAAATTTAAAAATGATTCATGGGAGAGTTAATATCTTTGAAAGCATGTTACTATAAATTCACAAGGAGATTAGCGTCTTTCATGTATTTACATTACGGTTTCAGCCAACTATGCTTTTACACTTTTATGTATGGCTTTCAGATATTAGAGGTGTGTGTTTTTTTTTGTCTTTAGGTTTAATTTCCTTTCTTTTTTTGTGTGTTATCAAGCATAAAGCGAGGAAAGCATTTTTCTCAAACACATAATCGTAGTTCTCTTCTCTTCAGGGCACGTTGAATCAAATCGGTCGGATCTTTATTCTGCTGGAAGAAGCTGGTCTGAAGCCGAACATGGGCTCCTACTCTGCTGCACTGGAGTGCATGGGCCGAAATAAAAACTGCCCCCCAAAAGTAATTTCGAGGTACGTTTGCGAATGTGTACATCACTATGCAAACCAAGATTACAAAGAAATTGTTTTAGTATTATATTATTTTGTATTTTTTTTTATAGATTTATTTAGAAATGTTGACATTAACTGGATAAGAAAAATATCTCTAGGCAAAGAACCGTAGTAACAATACCAGAGTTTTGCCACCAGGGGTCATGCTGTGGCTGTTTGTGTCTGGTAGTGTATGGAAGATACAGTTTCTGTTTGGTACACTCCTCAGCTTCATCATTACCTTAAATGCTGACTAATGTAATTAAATTGCATCTGTTTCATTTTATCTTTTAGACAATTACACATTTATTATCCATTTCTAATTTTAATCTTTTTTTTGTTGCAAATCTAGAAAAGCAAGTGATACAAATATCTGCCAGACTGTCGGTGTTGAGCTTTTTTTTTTTTTTACATTGGCTTTAATGAATCTGCGAGACATGGCTCATGGCTTCAAGAGAGAAAAGTCTATGCAGCAAAATTGCTCTGTTTGCATTTTGCATCAGTTGCCATTTATCAGTTGATCTGCTGCCTGCTATTAGATTTTATTTGTATTTTGTGCTGCACATAAGATTAGTCTGGAGTTATTGTGGCTGCAGGGTATAGTGGGTTTTCTCTTTAATTTATCTCAATGCATATGACTACATAGACCCTCGTTATTTATTATTTCTGCACAGATACATACAAAATGAGGTAAACAGAGGGAACCGAGTGAAAATATAATACTAAAGACATACAAAGTGAGTGATGGGTATGAGACAGCATTGGCAAATTAAAATTTTATTTTTATTTTTTTTTGCTCCATAGACTATTTCAACAAAGCTAATTGGGATTCAGAGGAACCATCTCTCTGCGACTTGAACAAAGATCAGGTTTTATGGAAATGGAAATCACTTGAAAAGTCCCACAGAGGGATGAATAGAGATACAGAGAATCCTGGACAGGTTTTCCAAATTTTAAGAAAAATAGACATTGGTGTTGGCAAATCAAAGCCTGATTGGTTTATCTCTAGTTGTTTACAACTTGCTAACTAAAGTTAGCAATCGAAGCCGATACTTTGAGTCTATTATTTTAGTAAGTTTTCTTTGCCTGCTCATAAGACGAATCAAGCCTTTAACTTCAAGCATTTCAGTCCAAGAGAATATAAGTAATTTTTATGCACTTTATTTGAAGTTCAGTAGAAATCTGCTTATTGAAAGGTATAATATTGTAATTTCCTTATTTTTGATTGAGTTTAAAATGGTTACCTCTATCAAAGAGGTTGACTTAAAAAAAAAAAAAAGCAGAACTTGGTGCTATCAGTAGATGTTGCATCTGTCATCTTTTTTCTCTCTGAATTGTAAAGGGAAACTGACCGTGGTGTAGATTAACGTGGGCCACACATGTATTATCTTTTAGAGAGTTTCATGTTTAACTCTTGAAATGTGACTAATTAGACAAAGTAGGAGTCTGTTCCGCTTTATCAAGCCTCATTTCAATTAAACATAAAACCTGCTTTCCCTTTTTTACCCAGCTTAACCATCTTTAACACGTAAAGCCTGATCGATGACTGATTTATGGGACATTTTGTTCCATTCAGGGTCCCATGCGCTGATGCGGTTGCATTCGTAATGTAAAACTGTCCTATTCATATCCTCATATGATTCCTGTTTCAGTAACAGCACACGCAGGAACCTATGAACACACACACACACACACACACACACACACACACACACACACACACACACACACACACACACACACACACACACACACACTGGGAACATCGCCCTATGCTGTGCGGTCCAATAGCAGGCCATGTGGCAGGCCGATAAGGTTGGCAGCGAGATTGGGTTGGTCCATCGATCAGTGTAAGCTGATCCAAACATGACATTGTGGTTCTGCAGCGTTGCATTCTTTCCCCAGTCTTTCCTTTATTTTAACTTCCTCATTATCATCCTGAGTCTAGTCAGTTTTTTTTTTTCTTTTTTCCTTTCCTTTCCCCGCCCGCACTCAAATTCTTCTCTCCTATTAAGTCACTTCTACCACATCCTTACCCTGAACGTACCCTTTTATAGTTTGCGACTCTCTCACGGAGACACACGCACTCATCCCTTTAAGATTTCCTTTTGAAAGCGCTGTGTCCTCCAGAGCTCTGCTTTCCCCAGGGTGCAGCAGAGCAGGCACCAGGCTGATTATGCTCTATCTGTCAACCTCTCTGCCCTCTTTGTTCCTCTGGACCACACTGCCAGCTCCCAGACTAATCCTGCCTTTGTTCGAGGCTTTCTCGTTTGCTCAGACCAAAATTGCACGTTTCAACACGAGTGTCTCCAAGGCGGGAGGGGAAAATGCCGTGACCCCCTTTGCATCGCCGTGCGGCTATCTCGAGCTGCGGAGTGCTTTTGTTTTTGCCGGTGACAAACAGATCCCAGCTCTCTTCTGATTAGTTTTTAATAGGTGGAAGCTGCTGAGCCACGGTTTTCTCCTGACGTTAATTAGCTCACTGTTATTTATAATTGTCTGGAGTAAAAGGTGTGTGCAGGCTGAAGCAGAGCTCTGCTGTCCTCTGTGACTGGTGATAAATGGGTTTCTTCTCGCTCCCTCCTCTCGGCTTTGTGGTGTTGTTGTTTTGGTGGCCTCTAGGGGGCACTGCAAGCAAACGCACCTAAGGCGACGTTGTATTTATCTTGCCTGAAAGTTTTGCAAACATTCATTCTTAAACTATTGTGTGAAATACAGCCAGCCTACAGCCCAATGAGTGAGCATGCAAAATATGATGCATTCAGAGTAAAATGTTTAAATTAAAGATGCTTCCAGGGCACTAAAACATTTTTTTAAAGAACAGCTAAACCAATTTATCTTTAAAGAACAAATATTTAATTTGCAGCACCTTGCAAGTATATTGATGATGTGTGAATGTTTGTCACTGTTTGTCTCATTCAAACCATAGAGGTCAATGCATTTTAATGGGATATTATGTGGTTCAGCAACTCAAAGTAGGGCATGACTGTGAAGTGATTTTCTGAATGTCTACCAAATACAGTTTTGCAGATATTCTCATTCCACCCCTTCACTGTGCTACCCTTAAATAAAATCCAATACAAATAATTAATAAATGGAACTCCCTGTAACTTTATCTGAGTAGTATCAATACATCTCTTCTGTAAAAACAATAGTGATGAAACAGAATCGTAAAAAACACAGCAGACAGTCCAGTTCTCAGTTCACGCTGTGGGGAATGCTTTTATTTCAGTACAAACAGACTTTTCAGTTTTTAATGTGTAAAAATTATATTTTCAAAACCGTATGTTTTCATTGTTTGCTTTAGATGTATTCCCTACCTTGGATGGGTCTAAGACATAAAATCCCATTGGAAGTTTGTGGTTGTAACGTGACAAAATGTAGAGAAAATGTGGAGAAGTTAGTGGTACAAATACTTTGGTGAGGCACTGCACTTATAGAAAGATTTTATTAAACATTTCATCTATATTCAACAGAGCGTTTGCTCATTGGTATAATCTGGATTCAGTAATGAAGACTCTTTCTCCCTCTGGGAGATCTCCTGGTGATTCTATTCAAATATAAATTTCACTGTTGTTGTCAGGAGCCATCTGTGCCCGGATCAAACTGTTCAGCCTGACAGAAGGATTGTCAATGCAAATGCCCAAATTTATATTCTGTAGCACTTTGCCTTGGATTTTTTTTTTATTCCTTTTTAAATCTGAATTAATCAGATAGTTGGCAGGTCATTATTATTCCAGCATCCGCAGGCAGGTCAGATGTCATGAACTTTCAAATTGTGATCTGACATAACAACCATAAAGTGGCACACTTCTGAAAATCTTTGTCACGTGTTTTAATGGGCTGGGCTCTGTAGAAGTGTGTTATGTCTACTATACAATTAAAAATGTCTTGTTTCATGAAATGCTATTGTAATTGCAAGAAAGGAATTAGATACAGAAACTATTACATGAGTCTATATTCTAAAGGAAATCCATATATAACCGTCACCTCTGATGGTTTATTTTGTGCAACTACATCTAGAAGCAGCTGTTTAATTTAACTGCATTTCTTGAGTTTTTACATTGCTACAGAAATGCCTCATAAAATAGTCTAAGACCTGCATATAGTTTTATCTAATATTTTTCTGTTCAATACTGTCAGAAAGAAAATGTTAACAGGAGTATTGGATCTTGTTGCTTTATTATTTTATTTTGTGTATTTTTTTGTATCCAGATCTGCGTTTAAATATTCTGTATATTGTTCTCTAATGCATAAAAACATAGCAAACATGATGGTGCTGAAAAGTTATTTTGTGATATTTTCTATTACAAAAACACGCGCGCACAAAACAAACTAGCAAAACAATAAACCTGTACTTCCAGAGGTTGTTATTTGATCTATTTTTAAGAAGAAATATGTATTTTAATTCTTTGAATCCTTTGTCTTTTACAATATTTTTCCTAACTTCCAGGTCAAACCTTTTATTCGAATAACATTTTTTGCATACATTTTCTGACTGTTTCCAATGAAACTCAACAGGAATTTGAGCTACAGAACAAATCAGTCACCCGGGGGTTGAGATCAACTCTCACTGGTGAAATGTGGAAATTTTATTTCTTGTTTCAGATTAATTTAATGCAACAAACTCTACTTTTTTAGTTTGCAAAAGCTTTGGCAGCCGCCATGTTCTTTGATGCACTAAAAATCTGAAAAATGTTTGGATTCATGGTGAAATGTTTGCTGAATTAAAACCAAGTTTATTCATATAAGTTTGCCTGTGCTACAATTTCTAAAAGAGACTTTAAAACCTTTAGATAAAACTGAAAATCAGATCAGACTGTAAAAACAAACACAACAAAAAAAACACGACTGTCTATGAATCACAAATTGCAGGAAAAAACAACAACCTCCCACCCTCTGGCTGTGTCTCGTTGTCCAGGTGTCTGGATCAAATGAAGAAGGATGGGCTGTCTGTGGATGATCTGTTCAGGGAGTGTGTTTTCCGACAAGATGAAAGGGACATGCTGCTGAAGGCAGTTCAGACTGTAAGACCAGACTACGAGCCCAGCCTCACCCTGAACATGAGCCAGTGTTCCTCACCACTTGTTAAGGACTTCTACACAAATGTAAGTCGGATGGAGTTTCAGGGGCTGATGATTCGCGGCGTTACGCTGCACTCACATTTTCCACAAACTCTGATATTTCACTTTTAACTTTTGCCGATTTGAGTGACTGTTCACTCAAATCGAGTAAACAGTCGATTTGAGTGATCGACTCAAATCGACTGTTCGAGTATCCAAATGGAAACAAAAAACAAACATTGATGCCTTTGTTAAAGTTAATCAGTGCATCTAGCTTTTTTTTATTATAATTTTTTTTCTATTTAGGTAGCTAATTGGGTTGTAGATTACTTTGTGGCAGTTTGTCCAATATGCTTTGTCAGGTGAAGTACCAGAAAGGCCTGTGCTTTCTGTCAGAAGACTCCAGTGTGACGACGATAGATTTGATTTTCACCGCTTAACAACCAGAAAGCACAGGCCTATTTATAGTCACCCAGCTCTGCTGTCTAATGGCTTCTCTGCTTGTGTTGCCTCTCTTCCTCTCACCTCTCCTACTTTATTCTCACCTCCCTTTCTTCTTAGGCATGTCACGTGACTCATCAGCAGCTTTTTGAACAATTGCTGTATTTTTAGCCTGTGTCCATGCACCATTTTTTATTTATTTTTTTACTTGTCTTCTAACTGATTGTCATATTTTTGGCCTGATTGTGTTAGGTTGCTGCTAACAGCATGTGATGTGATTTTTATTTTATTTTTTTATCCTGAGGTCATGCAGTGATAATACAAAGAAAGTAGGCCCTCTTTTACGTGTTTAATAAAACTCCTCTTGTCTTTACCTGGTGCTAAAGCTACTGCCGGTATATCCAACCTCAAATGTATTATACCCAGTCATTATTTATTTAAAGAAAAATATTGCCAAAATGTTGCATCAGTACATGATTTATTAGCTCCTTAAATTTCCCCTGGGATCAATACAGGCCATCTAATCTAATCTCACTTGACCTCTACAAGCAAAAACAGGACGGTGATCCACTTCTATACGACCTCTTACATTGTTGTTGTAGGGAGTTGTGTCTTGCCTTCTTAAAACGGATTCAGCTCATAAAGTTTGTTACGTCATCACTCATATTCATTTCCATTTGTGATTGTGTTTGATTTGAGGCTTATACTTTAAAGCAAATTTGCACTAGCTGGATTTATTTAAGATGACTCAACAAAATTACTCAAGTTTTCCAAATAAACTTTGAAGGGGTTTAAAGCTGTAGCATGTAAATTTTATATACATTATGTTTGTTTTTTTTGCATATTTATTGAAACTTTCACTATTTCCTGACAGTATAACAGAGAATCTGTGCAGGAGCACACCGATTAGTCAGAAACAATCAATCAGAGCCATGATGAGGGTGTAGCGCTGTCATTCATACTTTGACAAAAAAACAAAGAAAAAAAAAATTGTTACTGTCAACGTGGAAATCTTGGCAAAGAGTTTACCACTGAAGCCAGCAAATTTTTTTTGTCCTAAAATTATAAAATGTTAAAATTGAAAGAGGGGCACCTTTTAATCTATTAAAACATGTATAGCTAAACCAAGATTATTTATCCATAAACTTGGCAGAATTAAAAATATTTTCGTTCAAGCAATTATTTTTTTTCTGATAACAAACGAGAGCAGTATATTTATGTTACTACCAGTCAGAAGAAATCTATTGGTCAAATTAATGCATTATTTTTTCAAACTTGAATCTTCTAGGGTTATGCATATTTTTGGCTTCTTCCGAAATATGAGAACAGGTTAAATGTGCCTGTTTCTTTAACGGCGACTTTGATAGCCTTCGTACAGGTAAATTATCCAACCATGACTGACTTTTTGGCTGGTCACTAGAGCTTAAAGGCCGTCCAAATAACTAGATAAGAGAGGAGCAGCCCGGACGGCCTCTGGAGAGTTTTGATTTGCTGTTTGCAGCAGAAGCCCGGTCTAATTAGAACATTGTTTGTTGGTGTGAAAATGAATTTTGATGAAGCTGTAGATCGTACAAAATGCAGTTTGATCTAGTTTCAACATGTCTACAGAGACTGATGCGTTTTTTCCTCACTGATTTATTTTGGCCTTCATTGCTGTTAATCACACTAACCATGCAAGAACTAAATAGTGCTACTTCCCTATTCAAACTTTATTCCACTCGGTTAAATAACTTGAGTCTGCTTTTCTGGATAACTTAAATACCCATTTTCTCTGCATTCTAGCCATCTCAAAGGTTGGTTGGTTGATGGTTTTACTAAAATAGTTGTCTGGAACAATTTGTATTATATGATGCTCAGGACCTTACATTGCCTCCACAGACTTGTCTTCTTTCTTCTTTCTCTACACTTATCTTTCTTTCTTTTCTTTCTTGATGCCATGTGTTCCCCAGGTAAGACTGCCTATCCATGTGAACACATCGCAGCTGGGCCACCTTCTACAGTTGCTCCATGGTTGATGCTTTTGGGACTATTGCTGTCCCGTTCAGTGGGACAACAAGACAACAGGGTCATCTTGGGCAACCCAGCTGCGATGTAAATGCAATATGTATTCTGAAGCTTTTCTCTAAAAGCCAGCAGTAACCTCTTCGGCAGTCTGAGCTTCTGTAGCTCATATATTAGATCGGACCACATGGGCATGTTTTTTTTGTTGTTGTTGTGTGCATCAGTGAGCGTTGACCAACGACGGCTTCAGAAATCAAGATATCCGAACTCCTTCAATTTCAAGAACAAGTGAGAAACCAAGATCTGAATAGGTTTCCGAAGACATTGGACTTTAAAACTCTAGTGAACCACAAATAGAGAAAGCTTGGATTACCAAAATTATTGGTCAGAATTCATAATTTCGCCATTATGGAGGAGACTGGGCTTAACATTTTTGGGACACTAGGTCAAATGTCCACTGTTAAAACTTTTAATCTTACAAGCATGGATTGGGAAAGTCCTATTTTCAGCAATCATGAAACATTGCACAGAGAATAGCTGAGACACAGCAGCTGTGCATCAGACATGTTGATTGTGCAACATGCATCACGCAGCACCAGCACAGCTGGTGTGAAGCTGCTGTAAAGGCTCAGTTTTTATGCACCTGCGAGTTTAAACGAGGTAACCTCCATTCGTCTGCTGGCAAGCATTTCATCCAAGACGCTGGTTTCCCTACTCTGTTGTGTAACACTCAGCTGAGCCTTATGAACGGACCGGTGGGTTCACAAACAACCGGTCAGGGTTAGCTGGGAGTGTGTTTTCCATTTCAATGGACTTTAAAAGTTATTTAGCAGTGAAGCTTTTGCTTCAGACTCATCAAGATTCTATTTTTGTGGAATTAGGCTTGGCAATATTATCCACTTTTTAAAATTATTTTGTGTGTCTGTCTGGATTTTGTTTCTGTTTTAGAGGGAGCATCACACTTATCCCAAACTCGACTTCACTCAGGAGGCTCTCCAGAGGCGTTTTCAACATCAGCTCAGCGTGGAGCAGGCCTGCACCGTCACCATCGACTCTGTCGAGGCGATGAAGCCCGCCACCGAAAACATGGTTAAAATGGTAACTATACTCCCCAGCTGCATGTTTTCAACCTATAAAAAAAAAAACATATGTAGTACTGACAGCTTAAACTCCTAGGGTTAAAGTTCTCTTGGGTCACCCTTGTAATAATTTATATCCAGGATTGATGCCTTTTGGTATCTAGTGTCCTATTCTTGTGCTCAGCCTTTTCTTCAACTCTGGCATTTGCAGCCAGGCCTGGCTTGCCTTACTCTGCAGATGGGCTATGTGGGAAGCGAGCAGGCAAAGAGTCCCTGGTGGTCCGGCAGCATTTACAGACTGCCAGCGCTGAATAATTCTGCATTGTAATGGAGCCCCTCTGGAGAGAACGTGCAGTCACCTCTCGCTCCAAAGTCTGAACCAGTGTTTCTACTTCGTTCAAACTTCTGTGACACTTGAACCTGTGCAAGAAAGAACCGCTTATTCCCTCAATTACAGTGCTTAGATAATTTTGTTTAGCCAAGATGTTCTATTAAATTTACACAAATTCAGTTTGGTGAAAGATATTAAAACTTTGTATCAACAAAGCTTGCTGTAGCATTAACACTGGCATCTGGAATAAAAGAAGGTTTTACTTTTTCTGACTCATGAAGGGTGCAGCATTTAAATCCCTTCAGCTCTTTAGCAATTTGCTACAACTGCAAACGTCTGTTTTTTTTTTGTTTTATTTTAGCAGGATTTCATGTCATACAACACGACATCTACACATGAATGTAAAGTGGAGTCCACTTGTATCTTAAGCTCTGCATGAACCCATACAGAGCTCTTCTGTCAAAAGTGTCGTTGGGGAATATTAGTCAAGAAACACAAAGTCAATGGAGTTTAATTAAAAATTTACAAATGTTTTCAAATGACCTGACCTAAATTTAATTTGGCAAGACTTAAAATCGTTATCCAGGTGAGTTCATGATTTCTTTTACGTTCAGTTTACCATCCACTTTGCAATTGTGCACTACTTTGTAATGGTCTACCTTATGAAGTCTAATTTAAAACACACTGCTCTTTAATCTGACAAAATGTAAAATCATTCTAGTGTATTAATAGATTTGCACAATTGAAAATATTACATAATTTCTTTTTGTGTTTCTGCCACCTCCCCAGGCTGTTCACTGGTTGTTAATAGTCATACTAGATATTTCTATCTGATGGAAAAGTTGCTACAGGTTAATTAGCACATCCATAAATTAATCGCGTTGCATTTGCATTCATCTGTTTGCCACTCCTTTACAACCTGTCCTCACTTCTCATATACTCTCCATCCTTGGATGCATTCATGACCAAATCAAATTTAACATTTATTTTGTTTGTGCATCATTTAGATGAGATATTAAGTTGCAGCCTAAGGTTTATAAAAGCTGCTGCTTAAGTAAAATCAATATCTTAACTGTACCATAGCTAAATAAAATGGAAGGCTTTACTGTCTGTTAGTCTTTTTTTGTTTTTCCAAACCGATGGATACAAATATGTTTGTTTGTATTATATCTCCTCTCCCCAGAGTCAAATATCCAGGAAAATGAGTCTATCCTCATTTGCATTGTCTGTTTATCCATGAGTCTGTTTGGAATAAGCCTATCCCAGTTTTTTTTTTTTTTTAAATCTCATTTTGGAAAGATGCATAACGTGTTTTTCCCACTTTCATCAATACATTTTTATACCAAACCATCCCCCCAAAAAAATCCCACCCACACGGTGACTCCGGTAGAGTATACCTGGTGTGTGTTTTTGTCTCTTGCGTTGGGTTCGTTTTATTTTTGCTCTCTCCGATGGATGACTTCCAGTTGTGTCGTCTTTCAGAGGGAACTGCTGGCAGAACAGCGGGCACAGTGGCAGAAGGTTCTCCTCCAGGCGCTCAGGGAGAACAAGATGATCCTGACCAAAACCAACACCAGGGACTACAAGCTTAACCTTTATCCATATCTCTGTCTGCTGGAGGACAAGGAGTACGTTGACATTATGATACAGGTAACACGAACCTGTTGTACCTACCGCATGACAAAATGTCTCAAGCCCACAATGTCACTTAAGACTTCCCTGAATTTGAAAGAAATGTCATTTTTGTAGTATAAACTTAATGCGTTTCATTGTATTGTACCAGATAAGAATAAAAGTTTCCAATTTATATTTATTACTATGTGTGTTTTAAATACTCACTGAAGTTTCTGTATTTTCTGCAGAGTGTTTCTAACCTGCCTCCTAGTGGGGAGTCCCTGAAGATTTTAGCTCATGATCTGGGCAACAGGATCTACACCAAGTACTGTGTGAGACAGAAGCACCAGAATTGCTTTGTAGAAAAGCTGCAAAGTATTTATGGTGCCTACACAGAACTGCTGGCCAAAGATACCAAGGTAATTATATATTACAATTTATTTTTACATCCTAAATCCTGAGAAGATTAGTTTATGTGAATGATATATAAAATAGATAATGTATATTTATACTGTGTCAATCTTCCAGAGAAAACTGGCTATTTTCTTTTAACCCACATCATTTCCACTGCAGCAGCCAGTTCTAAATCAGATTAACAGGGTGGACATCTGCCAGTATGGTAGTACTTCAGTAGGTTTTTGTCCAGGAATGTGCAGCCATTGAAGATGGTGCTAACCAGTTTTTACTGATGAATGTCTCCAGAATTTTCTTTTCACTTCCAGCTGTGACAGATGATATTTCCTGTTATCTTTAAATAACAGGAGTGGGTGGAGTTCCTGTTTTCAAAAACAATATTTTTTAAATAGACACTAATGTTGAATATCGCTGTGCTTGCTTTACAGCGCTTACCTTTAAATGCATAGATAAAATTGTCTAGCCTATGTTGGCAAAGTTTTTAGGTTAATTAAATTATGTCTCGACTTTTCCTTTTAATGATTTTAGTACATGTGGTAAATTCAAAATAAATTTGAATCAGGAACCCAGCATGCTGCTGCTGAATGTTTTATGTTAACGGTCCATTGGGACAAGGCTTTAAATAGTAAAAAAAAGTTTTTGTTACAATCTTCTTATAGTGTAGAAATTATTTAATTTCTCTTTCACAGTCACACATTTTATGAGTTTGAATTGATGCTGTATATATAGCATATATATCAATTGTCCTTAAGAGTGCAGCTCATTTAGCATCCATTGGTGTTGCACATTTCCAATGACTTTGGAGTGAATTTGCTTCTTAACCACACCCACCACAAAACAATGTTTTATGCTTTATTAGTCATATTTAACCCTTTGTTTTTATTGCATTTTGGACTGCACTTGCACTCTGGATTTCAGTTTGGCCCTGATTGGAAAAAACAAGATGTTTTTGTATTTTTTTTAATCTTACATTGTTATGAAGTTTTGTACCTTTCTATCTTTGCAAACCAAGCAGCTCTGTTGCATCTGGATCTTGTGATAGATAATGAGAAATATTTGACTTACTGTCTTACTTTAATGTGAGTTTGCACTCTTTGTCCCTAACTCTGTGTTTTAATGGCTTCATACGCCCTTGGGAAGATGCTAAAAATATCACAATTATAACAAGCTAGATGCTTGTTTAACTCCTGTTAGCAAGCGAGGAAGTTTGTTAAGGTACTTGTTTTTCCATCTGAGGTCATTTATATGCATACTTTGTTGTTTAAAACAATGCCAATTATAATTTTTTTTCAGGGCAACTCATCTAAAAGTGTTGCTTGCTTGTCTCTGCTATTAGTTCACGTGTTTATTTTTTTCATGCACCAATTTTGAGGCCAGTAGATGTGCAACAAAGCTAGCAATCTTTATGTAGATTACTTAAACAAAAGTGTCCAAAACGTTCTGGTGTTTTCCTTCAGGTGTACAATGTCCTTCCAAGGGAGCAGTGGTGCAAACTGGAGAAGGAGCAGAGCTCAGGACCCACGCTACAGGGTGCAGAGACAAGTTGGCCATATGCTCTAATGCTGGAGCTGGGAACCTTCATTGTGGACATAATGGTGAAGAATCTTAAAATTAACAGTGACATCCTGAACCCCGCCTATGACAAAAAGCGCATCCCCATCCTCTACCACATGTATACCTTCCGCAGCACCAGACAGGTACAGACCCACTTTGTTATGTGCCTCTCTGATGTAGAATTCTCTGCAGTTGTTACCAAAATTGTACCTTACTTGAAATTTACTTGGGCAAGCTTCACAAAGTATCAACTCCACTCTGTTCACAAAAAAAAAAAAGAGAACGTTCTTGTAGCTGCAAACTTTCTGCATAATCTGCATTTAAAGACAGTTACAGCATTGATGTTTGTAATGCAATTTTGACTTTTCAAAACCAAAGAAAATGCAGAACATCATCTTGATTTGTGAGGTTGGGGGGCGGGAGGATGAGTCACTCTTGCACAAAGCTGAACACCACTGGATTCGAAATGTGTTGGTTGTTTTCCACACAAAACATTAGATGAACGCCTAAGAGACTGTGGATATGTGCACAGCCCGACGCCAATGGTTATCGGTCACCCTTAGTGGTTAAACTAGGAATTGTGTTTGTCGTTATTAGAGGGTACTGCAAATGTGGCAGTATGAAGAAAAATAGTTTTTTTTTAAAGACCAAGAGCATTTACTGACTCACTGTGATGATTTTAGAATTCCAAAGGAATCATGTTGAAATTATGCTGAGAACCACATCCTGTCTTGGAGCGCGGCGCTGCAAGGAGCTGTAACCATAAAGCTGCTGGACACGCACTCTGCTTTTTAGCAGGATGCCAAAAACTGATAAGGCCTGTGCCAGTTGATCCTGAGCCAGTCCCTGACGGCGGAAGAATGTGCCTAGGTTTTATCGATTTTTCATGCTGCAGTATGTAACATTTATAAAAAATTAAAAAGTGATACTCAGATGTCACTATGTTGTGATCGGTAATGAGAAATACAAATGAAATCTGTTTGGATTTATATAT
Source organism: Poecilia reticulata (assembly GCF_904066995.2). Lineage (NCBI taxonomy): Eukaryota > Metazoa > Chordata > Actinopteri > Cyprinodontiformes > Poeciliidae > Poecilia > Poecilia reticulata. Next base: position 22,262,554 of record NC_088833.1, read on the forward strand.
TCACAGTGTCAAGCATCTGAATTTGTGTGCTGACAGCTTTCTTGATTTATACTATGCTAGTCGTTATTTGTTGGAAATTGATTAAAAAACGTATAGGTTAGTTCTTAAGGGTTTACGCCACTCTCATTTACATGCTGCGCAGGGTATAGAGCCACATGACCCTTTTTTAAAAATCACTACTGTTTAGGAGCAGATGTTTGGGATCCTTATTTTAGTGACTCAGTAAAAGTTAAAGAAGTTTTTGAAAGCTTGTCTGAAAAAGCTCTCCAGAGGATTAAAAATAAAAGAAGAAATGAACAAAACTGTTCCATTTTTAGCCCTCCCAATTTGTCAAATTAGCTCCTAAATTAGGGATAATTATACACAGTTACATTAAGTAATTGAGAAAGTTATTGGTGAACTAGCTGTACAGCTGACCTTTTCATTAACAAAGAAAAAAGGAGTAGAAACAAAGAGAGCAACCTTTAAGGACTTGACCTTCACTTTTGTCACAAAGATTGTCCAGAAAGCCTGTTACCTTGAACACTTGAGCGCCCTTCTATCCAGCATGAAGCTCCTAGGAGGGTGATTTATAAAAACCACTTTCCTCTGTTGGGGAATGGTGGTGGTAGCAGATGAGTAAGATGAATAGGGCCCAGCCTAATCCCTTTTTTTTTCCAGCGTCCCCTTAATTGGCTCGCTGATTTACTGCCGTGGGAGCCTGCAGCAGGCTGAGGTGACCACGCTCGGAGAAACGGGCAGATGTGTGGGTTGTTGAGCTTGATGCGCTTTGACAGTGAGACATACTCTAGTCAAGTTTAATTCTTGTGTAATTTTCTATTCTTGTAGATTCAGGCCCTTTTCTCCATAGTGATTAACCCATCAGGGGGCATCCTAATGATTTTACTGCACAGCGTGAAGGTTTGAGTCATTGGAGTGACGCTGAGGTGTTTCTGTCAGGTTACAGTCAACAAACGAAGCTCTTTTTATTCACTGCTTCACGCATGTTAAGTAAAGTCAGACTCAATATGCATAACGGCAAACCTGCTCGAGCCATCTGCTCTAGCAGTGACTTCTGACAGATACTTTACATTAAACTTCAAGGGAATATTTATACGAGTAACATAATTTGAAAATAGGCCGTGATGAATTCTTGGAAAGTCTGATAAAACTGTAGGTATTTCCCAGGACTGGATAGATGTGGAAAAGAAAAACCAATTGTTGGCAACAACAATTTGCTAAACGTTTGAGAAGCAATTAAGCCTCAAGCTCTTTTTTAAAATGTTTTTTATTTTTTATTTACTGATTTATTTTTATTTTTTTCTTCTATGAGCAACTCAAATATTCCTACATATCAGTTCAGACTCCATCTGCATTTCACATGGTTTTCCCTTCAGGTTGGCTTCATCAAGCCACACCCCATCTTGACACAGATGCAGCAGGAAGCCATGGAGACCACGCTGACCTTTGACTCGTCAGTGATGCCGATGCTGTGCCCTCCGGTGCCGTGGACAACGGAGAAGTTTGGCGCCTACCTGCTCACCCCGGCCAAGCTGATGCGCGCCACGCACGGGGCCACGCAGCACGAGGAACTGCTGGAGAAGTGTCCGAATCTCCACCCGGTTTTTGACTCGCTCAACCAGTTGAGTAATTGCGCCTGGAGGGTCAACAAGCCAATTCTGGACATAATCATCTCGATCTTTAACGACCGGGGCAGCGATAAGCTGGACATCCCTCCGCCTCTGTCAGAAGCCCCTAAAATACCCCACTTCAACCCTCAAGACCCCGCTTACACAGCCAGCGAGAAGGCACACATGAAACGAGAGGTGATCAATGCCAAGAAGAAGTGCAGCGAGATGCACAGCCTGCGAATGGACGCTCTTTATAAACTCTCCATTGCCCACCACATGCGGGACAAGCTGTTCTGGTTTCCCCACAACATGGACTTCAGGGGGCGCACCTACCCATGCCCCCCGTATTTCAATCACTTGGGAAGTGATGTGACTCGGGCGACGCTCGTGTTCGCTGAGGGGAAGCCTCTTGGTCCCAAGGGTTTGGACTGGCTGAAGATTCACTTGGTCAACTTGACGGGGCTGAAGAAGAGGAGCTCACTGCAGGGACGTCTGGAATTCGCCGACAGCATCATGGAGGACATCCTGGACTCTGCCGACAACCCTCTGGACGTTAGTGCACCTTCATTTTTTTGATTGCTATTACCAGAAAGTGTGTTAAATTATAATTGGCTCGGTAGAGGCTGTCCGCGCATCTTCAAAAAGTTTTAAATTAATGCATCTAAAATTAAGTCTTTAAAATGTCTTAGTATTAGATACATAATACACGAGATCAAACATTAACGTAAAGACAACATTTAAGACCTGTGATTAACATATTGAAGGCCAACTCACTTTTTAAATGAATTTAAGTCTTTAAAATATCTTATATTCATTTGAAAAAAAGCAAGCTGTTCTTTAATATGTTAATTACATGTCTTACATTTTGTCTTCACAGAACTATTTAGTCTCATATATTTTATCTATTTTTTTTCTCGTGGGACTTTTCAGTCAAGCAAAAGCCTGAGTCACTCGGACATCTTCATTAAGTTCTTTGACTCAAAATGGTTGAGGCTACTGCTAACTCACTGCTAACATACCCTTGCTAGCTTGCTAGCAAGGGTATGTTGCTAACATACCCTAACATACCCTTGCTAGCTTGCTAGCAAGGGTATGTTAGGGTATGTTAGCTAGCGATCGATTATGGGTAACTGTCATGGGATAGACCCAAAAGTTGACCTTTGGGGTCTATTATGGGTCCCAACGGACAAATTTATTGCCACTTGGCTGGACAAAGTTCATACGTTTCTTCTGAGATATAGGTCTTCAATTTCTTTCATGAGTTGGTGAAACATGTGGAAACCCTGCTGGTAGAAATGTTTTTAAAAAGACTAAATACACTAATTGTAGAACAAACAGTTATCAATATTTTCCGTATATGTTAATCTAAGCAATCTGTTATGTGTGTGCCTTTTTTTTTGTCTCATTTTAGGGTAAAAAATGGTGGATGGAGGCCGATGAGCCATGGCAGGCACTGGCCTGCTGCATGGAGATCACCAACGCAGTCCGGTCACCCGATCCAACCAAGTTTGTCTCTCACTTTCCTGTTCACCAGGTACTGAGAAAAGAAAAAAAAAACTTTTAAAATTACTTGTAGAAATTCTAACAGGTGTCTAAAAGGAGGAAATATTATCTTTACAAAATCTTTCTGTTATTTTATTTTGACAGCTCTTCTTGGTGTTGTCGTGTTGGTTATTGCTTGAGGCATAAACAGGGTTAAAAATGCATGTGACTACTGACTGTGAAACTGTTTAATATTGTTATTTGTCTTCACTATACGTTTCCCTTCCCTGCCAGGTCAACATTGTAAATAAGAACTCGTTGTTAATACTTCACCTGGTTAAATAAAGGTTGAATGAGTGAGTAAATGAATGAGTACTCAGTCCTTCACTGCCTTGTTCATCGACGAGCCTTTTCTCTTTCAGGACGGCTCCTGCAACGGCCTCCAGCACTACGCAGCTCTTGGCAGAGACGTTATCGGTGCGACTTCAGTCAACCTCATGCCCTGCGATGTGCCCCAGGATGTATACAGTGGCGTAGCTCAGCAGGTGAGCAGTGGTGGGCTTTTTGTGTAATTTGCCAGCATTTAGTTCCAGCGTTTACACTGCAAAAACCTGACGTTACACAACAGGAGACGGGATTTTACGAGGCACGCTGCAGTTGCTCAGTGGTTATTATTCAGATGACTCACTAAGTCCCAAAGTGAGTGACAAGCTGAGCACGGAGAATATTTTTAAGTTTCTAAGTTTAGGTCTTGCATTTAAAAGTGCTTAGTTTCTCTTGCTCCACATCAAAGTCGAGAGGAGAGAGAAGACACTTTGTTATTCTTTTAAAGTTTATGTGTGTGCATGCATGAAAGCACCCAGGTTGCAGAAACACTTAAATTGGTCCCAGTTGTGACTTTCTGGCATTTCAGAACAACATGATTTGAACTGAACCAAGGACAAGCCTCTGCTCCTCTAAGAAGCAGAGGCTATATAAACTAATATAAACTTCTTGAGTTTGGAGCAGTGATGGTTATAGTTTTACAGCAGCTGGAAGGAAGGATCTGCTATGGTATTACTTTGTGGACTTAGGATGTAGCAGTTTTATGCATGGGGTTCTAAATCCATTAATCAATTTTTCAGCGCTGTGCATCTCAGATGGTAGGATGTGTTTGTGAAATATTGTGAATATATGAAATATTTTAGAGTTGACCATTTCCCAAACATAAACAATAACGAGAGACATTGAGCAGGATTTTAGTGTGATCTCTTTAAATATCATTACCTGGTGTTCTCTTGCAATGCAGATGTGCAAATATGTGGATTATCCGGGGATTAAGATGCATCTAATGCATCCGCTATGTTCCTTTTATTAAATCCCAATTAACTCCATTGAAGCTTGAGTTTGTAGTAAGACAAAGGGTTAACATATTTCATCTTTAGCAATGCACTATATTCTCAAATAGCTTGACTGATACAGAAGACCTTTTTCTATCTCCAAAAAAAATGTGCTTCAGGTCGAAGAGCTGCGAACTCGGGATGCTGCAAAAGGCCTGAAGATCGCCCAGGTTCTGGAGGGCTTCATCAGCAGGAAGGTGGTCAAACAGACGGTGATGACCGTGGTGTACGGAGTCACTCGTTACGGAGGGCGTCTGCAGATAGAGAAGAGGCTAAAGGAGATTGATGAGTTTCCCAAGGTACAGCAGTGGTTGAGCTGGTGATGTGCGAACACACTGTTCACTTGTATTTTTAACCTTTAATCAATGATGTCACAATGAGGGTCTCCTTTTTCCTCCCAGGTTTTCTTACTTGCACAAGGAACATTATTGCACCTTGAATCGTTTTTGTCATTGTGATCTGAACAGCCATAAAATTAGTTGTGGGACTCAATTTAATTAAATCAATTTAATTCATTTGAGGCTTTGCAATTAATTAATCTGTTATAAAGCATATTTTCCATTTGAGATTAATGCTCATATGTATGGTTCATGTTCAACAAAGAAAACAAGCAAATGATCTTGTTTTAACCAGGTCCTATAAGTAGGAATATTTTTTTTTTTTTTGATAATTGCTTTGATGTGTCTGTGTTGTCTGGAAAATATGGAAATGCATCAAATAAGAGTAGAAAAAAAACATTTGTTTCCAGGTTTTTCCGTTCATTCGTTCGTTCTGACATGGTTATGCAGAGTGACTGCCGTCATAATCTGAACAGTGCAGCGAATGTCTGCTGAGTGCAAACATGTTGCGGCTGTTGTTTACTGATCCAGGGCAGTTGTGAGGCCAGAAATGAACAAATCAAATCTTGCCAAAACGAGTCGGACGCGTTGTTTTCCACATTTATGCACTTCAGATGTTTAAGATTTTCATCCAGCAATTCATCCGCTTGATATTGTGTCTATATATTTACGTTAAATCTGTTTTTTTTTTTTTAGTTCAGGACCACTATTCTTTGGACATAAAAGGACTTCATGTAAATAATTACACACATGGTTGTCTGTAGAACATTCAGTGCTTATTATGTCCTACAGTTAACTTAATCTTAAAAATACTTGAAGGAAATGACGCATTTCACATCGAGGGCACCAGCAGAACGCCTCCCAGCACATAAACCTCACAGCAGTGCTCTAAATGACTTCTGCTTAACATCCTGTATTGGTTTTAGCAGGGAATTGGGTGGGCCTATAATTGTGACTGATTACGGTGGGGATGTGCTTTGAGCAGGAGGTAGCACCTACTGTGGAGATCATGTTCCTGTAATATGAGGATAAATGCAATCCAATGTCCTGCAATTTATATCCATCATTTCCATTACACTTTGGATTTGCTACATTAAGTTAAACAATAATAGTAACTAAGAGCCAAAAAAAAAAGTAATAATAATTTCATCAATTATTTACATACAGCGTAAACAAGAGGATGTTATTTTCTTGCGTTTCAGGACCATGTGTGGGACGCATCACATTACCTTGCGCGCCTGGTGTTCAGTGGCCTAAAGGAGATGTTTACGGGAACCAGAGAGATTCAGGTGAGCCAGTTTCAACCATGCAAACGTTTAACTGGTATTTTACTCTAATAGTCTAACAATTGTTAGACATTGTGCCTCCGTCTGTTTTCCCTCACTGAAAAAGACAAAAGATAAATAAAGCCGCCGTCCGCCTTTCTAAGTCACGTAGTTGCAGTGGATCTCGAAGGTCCTGAGGCGCTACAAGTTAAATCCCATGTGGATGAGGCTTGATGTAGCACATCCTCCGGCTGCTCAGAGAGATTGACATGAGGATTTTGTAAATGAGGGTCTTCTTGAGAAGACATGTCGACGCATAATGTGTTGCTATGGGAGACATTACAATCAGGGTCCACTGTTGATTGACCTGGTTTAAAAACTTCATTTTTCGACGTTGTTCTGAGCAATGTTCTTACTCATTGCTTAATTAATTCTTGAGATGATTGGTTTACATAAACTGCAAAGTGCACCTAGCTGTGCTATGAGGAGTTTTTTCCTAAGGTGTTACTTGGATTACTCAAGAACACAAAAACTGCTTTATTCATTAGAAAGTTTACATTTAGCTGAAAAGTTACACAAAACATGCATTCATCTTAAATTTATGCAGTTTGGAGGACTTAATCAGCACTTATATTGTGAACTGCTATAAATACTGCAAACATTGTTACCTCTTGGTTGGGAGCCTTATTTAGACCTTGTCAGATCTTACATTTGCTGCTTAATATGTCTCAATTTTCATTGAGAAACTAACTCAACATTAATTTTAAAATTGATCCTAAATTTAAATCCTAGCATTGGCACCTTCATATTCAAAAACTCAATTGATTTAGGTAATGTTTCATTAAATGTTTCATTAAAATGAAGATGGTGAGTGAAAATAACAATTTCATGTTTTGGATTTAGTTGGTTTGTCCCATAAATAGATCCTCTGGTACAAATTGTTTGTGATCATAGATGTGGGGGTCAAATATTGAAATGTGTTGTTGTTTTTTTCCCCCTTATTTATTTTCACATCAAACCTTGAACAAAAATAAATAAATAAATCCCGACATTTTTTGTTGCCAACCAACAGTATGTACTTTGTCATATACTGTACAAGATTTATGAGTTTAATATCACTCACATAAAAGTTAGGAAGATGACATTTGTGATCTTTACAAATGTAAAGAAAATGAGTTTGATCCTGCTTTGACCATGTGTCCGGTCCTCATTCATTATCCTTTAGCCTGCAATTTACTGACTTTTACTTTAGTGTCTTTGCTTCACATACTTTCTTTTGCTGAGACACTTGAGTTGCTTCAAGTGTAAAGTTCTACTTGTTTGTTGTAGCACAAATCTTTCTGTTTGCGTGCGTCTCTGTGGTGAGGCAGTAAAGCTTTCTTCTTTGGAAAATGGCTTCAGACACTTATGCAGACAGGATTGCTGCAGGTTTTGTAGCGAGCAACAGCTTCTGACCTGTTCCACAACAACACCGCCACAGTTGTTGGCCTCTCTTTAAAGCAGAACAGCAGATTTAGGGCTGAAAGCCAAAGATCGTTTCTTGACGCAGCAGCTGGCTGACGTTTCTGTGTTCTGTGGTTGAAAATGTACCAGAGGATCTATTTATGGGCCCGATTTATTAAATTTTGATCCAGCAGACCATGAAAGCTTTATCTCAGTGAACTCAGTGATTTGAGCACGTCTACATACACAAACACGCACATGCAAGCATGGATACGACCATATGCGCATGGCAAATATTTAGCGGATGCCGGGTACTGAAAGTCCTCTGAGTTTACTCATCAGTATGTGTCCTCTATTTTTATTTTTTTTTTTTGTTTGTTTGTATTTTTACCATTGTTGGTGTCGTTCTGTTGCAGGACTGGCTGACAGAAAGTGCCAGGCTCATCTCCAAGTGTGGCCACACAGTGGAGTGGGTGACACCCCTGGGCTTACCGATCATTCAGCCTTACCACCGCACACGCAATTTATTGGTAAGTCTCACCGTAGGACTGACTTTCCACTGCAGAGACTCAATTTAACAGATATTTGAAAGAAGTCGGTCAGCTTAGCCAGTTGCTGCTTCTTGTAAAAGTATTTCTATGCTTCAAACTAAACCTTCGCTTACAGTCTATATTTGTACCGACTGTCTTGCCAGAGCAAAAATCTTTTTGCTTTGTCCATCCCATTCCAGCGTCATTATGAAGTACTTCAAAAACAGCACAGTTGACCCAAGTGCTGTAAAACAAGCACAAGAAATACAGTTGTTTATTTTATATCCTTTGCAGCTTTCTTTCCAAAGGAAATAAGACTCACAAAATTATTCAAACAATACGAGTTTTAATCATCCCATCCTGTCAGTGTCTCATCCGTGATCTTAAGCCAGTGTTTTTGTTCGTCTCGGGCTTTCCGAATCTCTCTGGGTTTGCTGCCGGAGTGCGCCACCGATGGTGTATTGCGATTATTCTAAGTGGTGCCTCAGCAACATAGCCTGTTTTGTTTGTCGCTATGGAGATACCGACAGTAACACATCTTAGAGATATAACATGACGACTGTGTGCCAGCGTGTCTGCAGATAACGCAGCTTCGTGTGCGTTATACAAACTGGGAAGTGTTCCCGTCTGTATGAAGAGGGAAAAACGGTAACCTCTTAACTTCTTAATTGTTAGCGACGTGAAGGGCGGAGGCGGACATGTTGCCGATCAGATTAGTAACTCGTGGGCTCACTTGGCATACAAACTGCTCTTTTAGTCTAACTTCAAGCATAAGGTTGTCTTCGACAGGAAATGCCACCGCGGCAGCAGGTGCAAATGACTTGGAGTGACAGATGGTAGATCCCCTGAGGGAGCTTCTCTCTCTCGCTGTTGGTAGTGAATTTCTTTCCCCGATCTGACCTGCTTCTATTGAGTTAAAAAGCGGACAAGGAAGATGTTAGCTGAGCTCCTTTTTTGCCTTCAAGGCCTAAAAATAAACAAAATAGTAAACAAACAAATAGGTTAAAGGAGATTTTACTGACAATTTCCTCGATCTGCTTCAATAATTCTCTAATCCAGTTGCATCACTGGGCAACAAAAAAATGAAACAATCTTGCAGAAAGGTCACCTTTGCAAAGTATAGCTGGATTAAATTTAATCTCTGTCTCTTCGCTGCATCTAAAATCCAGGGCCGCTGCGTTCCTGTGGGTTATCAGTAATTACACTGTAGATAGAAGGCTAGGCTGGAGAATAATACTGTGTGAAAAAAACAAACAAACTGAAAATAAGGTGAAAGTAGCGGGTGTTTTGTCGCAGGAGAATTGTTTGTGTACATCTGAGGGGAAATGTAGGAAAATTAGAAAAAGACTTTGGAGAAGGCGCCTTACTAGACCAGAAGACACTAATCCAACCAGAGGTCACTTTGGCTGATGTTTTTTTTTTTTTTTATACGCTGTCCCCTCCACCCAGGGAAGCTGTGGTATAATCTTTCTCAGCGGATGCTAACTCGAGGGAATCGGCTGGATTTGACCGGATTTGTGGTTTTATAGTGTGACTAAAAGCTTGTGATCTAATGTCCTCTGTGTGAGAAGAATTAGTCTCCTTTGGGTTTCACTGATCGGACCTCTCTAGTAGAAAAGTTTTTTATTAAGTACACTATAGCTGTTTGTGGCCTGTAAACAGTTTGAAACCAATGTGCCGTCAATAAATAATTCACCCGATCGATGTTTACAAGCCCACTGAGGTCGAGAAAGTTGGACCAACTCTTTTTACCAGCCTCGGGTGGATTTTATGACACGTATGTAAAAGCTGTTGTCGCTTACAGTTTCTTCACAAAAGTGTTCAAATCCCTTACACCTTTTTAAATGTTTTTATGCTTCAACCACATTTTAGATTGTAGAGTTGGGCGTTTGGATTTAGCCTCTTGACTATGGGAATGCTTCTCCTTCCGTCCTTATGGTGCTTTTCCTTCGTGTGGCTTTTCCATTGAAATTCATGTAATGTATCTATAAATGTCAATGTGATTCCATTCAGTTGCCCTACATGGGTTTTTCTTTCCTGACTTTTTCCAGAATCTTGTGGCATTTTGGGCCGAACTAAATATGCGGTTTGCGTTGTGATGGTAACACCCTAGAAAAGTTAAGTTTAGTTTACGATCAGCTGTAGGCCAGCGGAGGTGTGGCTAGGTGAAGCAAAGATGATTGAGGAAAGAAAAATATTACTGTGATATATAATTGACCCGGTTACCTTGTGAGCATCTGGAGCTTAACCGTGATTTAGACTTTAGAAACTGATATCCGACCGTAGGGCGATCCAAGGTCTCCATCCGTCTTAGCGGCATGGATTCAATCAACTCCCTATACGGATCATACGCTCTTGTTCATACATTATAATACACGGTAGGGATTTGATTTACAGTACGGCAGATAATAACTCGCATTAAAAAAAAGAATTGCTTTTTTTTTTTTTACCCGTTGCATGTTTAAAGTCACAGCGTCTCCTTATAACTCTCACATAAGTCCATCCGGAGATTGGATGTAAAGGGGGAAAAGGGCAGATTGTCTCATCCACAGTCCATCTACATTCATGATGGTTAAGATAGCAGCCATGTCACTAAGTGATGGGATTTATCCTTCTTCCTTTGCTCCTGTTCTTAAAGCTTTCTCTGATTGTGTGAATCTGTCAATCAACACACAGCCACCTTTAACCGATTGACTAGAACCACCAAAGCGAGAAGCGTTATGACCCCCTAACGCTAGGCTCAATGTTCTTTCATTCGTGCAGCTGCTCCCACCTCCTTTCCTCCATGTTCATCTTTCCCTCTTTAATGTATTCAGTTGGTCTTTTCTGTCCAAGAAATGGATGCAGTGAAAGATAAAGATAGTTGTTAACAGTAAACCCCGTAGAAACCCTTAAGTAGGTACTTCTGTTTCAGTGGTTTCAGAGGAAATGGATCATCTGAACAAGAGAAAATGAAAAAATAATGAAAAGGAAAAAAGTAATTTAGTGTTAGACAATAATCACTAGTGACAATGTTGTATGTAGCTCTCCATTTTTAATGCTCTCTGCACACACTTTCAGCTGCATGGCTTATTATATAGTATAGTCTGCTTATATGTATTTGTCAAAAAAAGCATATACTATATTATAATTATCCTTAATATAGGACTATATGTCATAAAATAAATGTGTATATTTTACAATTTGTTTTCAACAACCTTCAGTCTGAAGGACAACCAGTTCAAAATCTGTACATAAATCCAGTCTCCATTCAGCCCAGCTGGAATCAACACTGGGATTAATTTCATAATGAATAATGAGTACAATTATCAATCTTTACATCCACAAATGTGGTAAGAGTTACACCCCAGTTCTTTCCTGTGGTCTATCGCTTAGAAATACTTTAAAGCTTAGTTGTTGTTTTTTTTTCCTAGGCTATGTAAAATCAAAAGGAGCCCAAAGCAACAAACACATATGTAGGAAAGACTGTTCTGTCATTTGTAGCAAACGCCTAAATGTTTGTCATTGTACGATTCTCTGCTAAAAATTTCCATTATGGGCCTTGAAACTGTCATTGAATGTGAAAAGTCCAAAAACAACATGGCTCTCATTCATGGCTAATCCTCACACCTAATACAGACTCATCTAGATTATAATTCCTCAAACAAAAGCTTGTGTGACTCCTTCAGTGTGAGGGTGACCAATTTACAGAAACCTCATCAGATGGCGTTATAACCAGAGGTGTTGATCCTGCAGTTTCAACCCTTTTTGTCGACGCTTACTTGGCTAAAATCGATGTATAGGACCACCGAGTGTACGTCTGACGAAGGGTCTAGTACTCCCCTTAAATGTCGGTCCTCTTCAGGTGACAGGGGTGCGTTTAAAAAGCTTTACAACACAGAAGAGAGCTTACAACAGGAAATGTTTGGTTTCTTTTTTACTGGGACGTCGTTTTAGATCCAGAATAAATGTGAATGTGGGAAGAAGATTCATCCAACAAACAAGCAATCTGGGTCATGACTGAGTTATGTGTTTAAATTACATTTTTCTTTTCATTAAGTCATAATGGCAGTAGTTATTTTGTTTTTTTTCCAATACTGCTTTGTGTTTAGAAGGAACTAGAATTAAAATAAAAAACAAATCTCTCCTCCACAACAGTCAAGATTTGTAGCCACTTAGTAAATAATTTGAGTTTATCAATCAATTTCCCCTCAGCCACACAAACAGAGGAACCCAGCGCAGCGACTTACCGGGGATCCAACATGCTGCTTAATATGGATTAATTATCATCACTTGGCTGTCTGTGATGCATCTACTTGTACTTGACCTCAAAATCAAGGAAATGGATGCAAATTAGTCCTCATTAATCACTGGGAACAAACAAACAAACACATTTTCTGTTCATTCAATTTACCGCGGCTCATTTAGCTCTGAAGCCTGCTACGAACGGGCTAAAAGCACTTTGATTATTTACAGTGCAGATAACTGTGTTTGCGGCACCCTGAATATGGTTTAATTGGACCTTTCGGCGCTGACGCTCCATTCCGTCAGTGAAATCACTAAAATGTGTTCAGGCGGGGTAATGGAGAGGGAAACGCTGGGATCCATTACCGTTGTCCCGGCGCAGGGTAAACACAATAATAGTATGAGCGTATATTGACAGGAGGCACGCTATCTGTTGCCGGTTTTATCCGTGTGTCGAGAGTCGCCTCTCATCGCCAATCTTGCAGCGTTGCCGGGTTTAGTTAGGCTAAACTCACGCTTGGGTGCAGCTGCGAGGGGAGTCCTCCGTCGTTTGGAAATGAAGAAAGGAAACGGGGTGTAATGAAGACGAACAGCAGAATTTAAATCGTGTTTATTTGAAGCCAGCTCGGTGTGCGTGCACTAGCAAATGGCCTGCTCTGGTCAATTTTCCTCTCTCTTCTGGCTGATGGGTTGTTGGAGGGATCAAGTGGATAATGGTGCTCTATTCGCTTCTTCCCGTACTTCTTCTCTCAGGAGTGCTACGCTAATGTGGAACTGTGTTGTCAATAAACGTGCTAACTTATTGTCTAGAGTGGAAAACACCACTTTTTGCACTATTATCAGGAGCGGTACGATAGGATTTTGACCATATCATCATTATATTGTGTACTATAAAATCTCCTAACTCAAGCTGTATAAAGTGGAAAACTTACTAGATTTATTAGGCATATCAGGTGATGTGTGCTTGTGTAATAAAGGAGGATGTGGCCCGTGGAGAACAACAAGCATCAATGTGTGCCTAATTATTGGGCAGCTGTTATTCCTCCAGAAAAATAGGGTTAAAAAAAAATTGAAGTTCACTGACTAAAAAGAGTCGGGCTGTCTTTACGGAAGATTGAATTTATAGGAAATGCTTCCAATGCAACGCGTGTTCATGTTTTATTTTTACAAAATACAAATGGTACTTTGATTATCATGTATTTACCACATTTTGAGCTCTACAAAAAGTGCATATGGCAGTGAAAATAAAATCTATCTTTTTTCATCTTTATGTTTATGTTTGTGTTTTCTTTTTGCTATCATTGTCTGTTGTTGTTATACAAACATTCTGACCTTAATTATCCTGTTCTTTACTTATTACTTCTTTGGCCATGTTAACCAACTGTTCCACTAAATTAACTTTATTGTTTTTGTTTTCCAGCTGAAGAGCACCATGCAGCATATAAGCCTCCAAGTCACCCACGACACTAAAGAGTAAGTCCCTCTGTAGATTTATTTCAGTTTGTCTGATCTTATATAAACACTGACCCAGCAGATACAGAGAGACCACATTCCTCTCTTGTAGCGCTTTGTGACATTTGTCAGTGAGTTTGATGGTAGTGACCAGGAACAGGAGCAGAGAAAGACGTGGTGTTTACCCCATTGATTTCTGATTTCATGTCGCTACAAGTTTTCAAAACGCAGCTTGAATAAACTTCCAGGTTCCAGGACACACTGTGGATGCTGTCCCATGGAAAGGTTTTTGGCTCTCACAGATTCCATCTATTTATTATTTTTTATATTTGGGGGATCCTGACACGTTTCAGGTCATCTAACACGTGTTTCTGACAAAGATTGATAAAAAATTAAACTAAACTTTGCAGTTTCAAACGTGGCGCCCACAACGATTTTATTGGTGGACTAAGGCCGTTCCTACCCCTGGTTCAATAGCACACTTATGTTATGTTGGGATCAATATTACTTTTTTTGTGGGGAAAAAAGAGCTTCTTTATACGCACAAACCAGAATAAACTTGTCTTGGGGGAAAAAAGAACTCCAGTGACCTGAAAAGAAATAAACCAGGCTATAATTTCCAACTTTTATTCCAGATAGCATTGACATGGTACAAACATTTGTGTTTTGCATTAGTGATTGCCGCGCACAGTTTGAGTAAATAATTGGGTTAAAAGCAAAAGCTCTGCACCGGCAATACAAATGAATTCATACTAATGTTAAAAGAAACCTGTTCTGGTAATCACAAGGGAATGTTAATGTGTTCCCTGTCCTGTTAAATTTCCAATCCTTGTTGGCTTAAAGCTGCTAAAACTAACCGCTGGTCTAGTCAGTTAAACAAAACAATTATGTAAATTAAACCCCATTAATTCAGATAAGTTGTCAAGACGAAGCTTCAAAATAAAGTCTACTTCCTCTTTGATGAGCATTAAACGTCTTAAGTGTTGAGGGGAAAGTTTGAAAAAGCTGGAGTTATGAGAGGTGAGAGGAGCAAAACACAACAAAGAGAGACAGATTGAGAGACGGGAATGGTAAATGAAGTAATGACAGAGGAAGAGCAATGGAAACATGGCCTAGGAAGACTGACAGCTGTCCTCTTCAGTCTGACATCCACCACTCTGCAGATCCTGCCTTGTGAATATGAAACAACAGACAGAGCGGAGGGAGAGCAGGAAGGGCGGTGGGAGTCAAGAGTTGAGAGGAAGGAGACAGTTCTGCCTTTTTTTTTTTTTTACTAAAATTGAAGATCTGCTGTCAGCAAAACCATCACTGTCTGAGTGGAACTTGACAACATCATTACAACTTGCTTTAGTCTCGCATTAAAAACGTACCTTCTGGTTTCTTACAAACTACCATAATACCATGAGAGCTTACTGAAGCTCAGGGTTTCAGATCATCTATAGCAGTGGTCCCCAAACTACGGCCCGCCTCCATATTTGGTCCGGCCCCCTGAACAATACCAGAGAGCATTCTGTTTTTTTTTTCATATATATACCGTATTTTCCGTACTATAAGCAGTTTATATGTGGATTTTTCTTCAACCACCAGGGGGCTCTTTAGCAGGAAGTGAATCATTGGAAGTCAAAATTGGAAATAAAAGAAGAAAGCGCTCATTAAAACAGAATTTGGTTTTAATAGGGAATTGAAATTTGAGAATGTTGTTGATCAGTTAAATCGCATTGAGGGAAAAAAGAAGATTTATTTTTTTTTTTAAATAATACTGGGATCATTATGAGAATTTTAGGCATAGATATTAGGATCCAGTAGATGGCAGTAGTGCAACAATAATGGATGCAAGCTGCTGTTGAAATCTAAAGAAGAAGGAGAAAGCGCCTATTTTCATTTAGCACATGCTAGTAGCAGACAGAAGGATCAGTACTTTTACTGTTACAGTTACCATTCGGAAACTACCGTATTCAGTTCTGTTAAATCTAATCTTGGCAGCTTTTTCTTTTTCAACCATAATAAATGTGATAATCAATTGACCTGTTGTGACTCAAATGTTGGGTGTCCGCCCTCCTCTGCTGCTGCATCGCTGTGGAAAACCTGGAGCGGCAGAGATATCTGCGGTTTATAGTCTGGAAAATAGTTAGCTTTTTTCCGGACTATAGTTAACAGTTAGCTTTCCTCAACAACTCAGGCGGAAGTGAGAGTGCTGTGAAACGCAAGTAATAACCCGGCTGGAACACGGTGCGCTAAATAATAAAACATAATATAACGAGGCTTCGAGGCAGATCAGTTTGCCTCGAGAAATTTTAATAATCGAGGTACTCGAATCACTCGAGGAATCGTTTCAGCTCTAAAAAATATTAAACCAAAATTATTTATTTGCAGCTCTTCTCCAAGCAGGCAACATTTCTTGTCACATTTTACAACAGCAGCAGCAAATGTTTGTAAGTTACATTTAATTTTACTTTTAAGATATTCTTAAGTATAATTCAAAATTTTAAACTTGATAGATTGCTGAAAAATCCTACTTAAATTAATGGTTTTATTATACCATTGTCATTCTAAACTTAATATTTAACCATTAAAATCCCTGTTTTAATCCCCAGCCTCCTGAACTATACCTTTCTGAAGTTCGTCATGGCGCCTAAAATGATTAAGTGATGCAGTTAAAAGGATTAATAGCTTAAGTTATGCAGAACTGATCTGACCGTTTCCATAGCAACGATCAGAAGCAAGACATTCCCCCAGAACTACAGTGACTCGTTGTAGCTATGACCTCACATAGATCTATGTCATAGATGAAAGAACATCTGAGGTTCTAAATGCTTGGATCTCAAAACAGGAGGTCATTTCAAAGCAGTTCATTGACTCTTTGCAACGTGTTTGACCAAGATTTTAAGTATGGCGCAGGTTTTGTTGTCTCCCCTCACTTTCGGTGCTGCATATTTAATCAACACTGGAATGAGGAATGTTTTTAACACACTGCTTCCAAGAATCACTTTCGAGATAACTAGTCATAAGGACGACACGACTGAGTTCGATGAGTTCGATGACTATCTATTCAATCCTTCATCAACAAGGAATAAAACCATGGAGAACTCACAGCAAACTTTCCCGGCTGGGAAAGTTTGCACATTCGAGATAACCAGTCATAAGAACGATACGACTGAGTATGATGAGTTCGATGACTATCTATTCAATCCTTCATCGACAAGGAATAAAACCACGGAAAACTCACAGCAAACTTTCCCGGCTGGGAAAGTTTGCTGTGAGACTGCTGAGTGTAAAAACTCAACGTCTGCGCTAACAAAAGCGACTTTGGAAGACCTTACCCTAAAGAGATCTGTCCTTCAGGCTGAATTGGCCAAGTACAGAGAGCAAGCTTTGAAAAGTTTGATGCTTGAGAAGAGAAAGGACTCTGAAACCCTCACCTGTGTGCTACAGAGAAGAGCAAAAGAACAGAACATCTACGGTGTACGAAGACCTACTGACATAGGCTACGTAAAATATGAGCGAAAATATCCTGCATTATCTTAACTGACAGCTTGTTAAGATTTTTGCAAGGTGTTTGACAAAGGTTTTAAGTATCGAACAGCAAACTTTCCCAGCCATTGTGGGAGTTTACAAGACCCGACCCACGAAGAGAGATCTGGCCTCAAGAACGATTTGGCCATTCTCAAAGAAGAAACTTTATCACCAATTAGGAAATTGGTGATAAAAAAAAGACTTTCCCGGATGGGAAAGTTTGCTGGCCTGATGGGCTCATCAGGCCATTGTGGGAGTTTACAAGACCCGACCCACAAAAAGAGATCTAGCCTCGAGAACAATTTGGCCATTCTCAAAGAGAAAACTTCCCCGGCTGGGGAAGTTGGTGATGAAAAAAAGACTACTGAGTGTAAAAACTCTTTTGAAGACTTTTGAAGATCGTACCCAAAAGAGATCTGGCTTAGGGAACGATTTGACCCATCTAAAAGTCTGGGTCTAAAAGAACAGTAAACTTTCCCGGCTGGGAAAGTTTGCTGGCCTGATGGGCTCATCAGGCCATTGTGGGAGTTTACAAGACCCGACCCACGAAGAGAGATCTGGCCTCAAGAACGATTTGGCCATTCTGAAAGAAGAATCTTTATCACCAATTAGGAAATTGGTGATAAAAAAAAGACTTTCCCGGATGGGAAAGTTTGCTGGCCTGATGGGCTCATCAGGCCATTGTGGGAGTTTACAAGACCCGACCCACAAAAAGAGATCTGGCCTCGAGAACGATTTGACCATTCTCAAAGAGAAAACTTCCCCGGCTGGGGAAGGTGTTTGACAAAAGTTTTAAGTATGGAAACTAGCCCATTAGTTTCCTTAAAACTGATAGGCCAGCAAACTGGCCATAATAATTGTATAATTGTATAATAATTGTTAATTATAATAATTATTAATTATATTATAATAATAATTATTATTAAACAACTTTATAATATAATATAAAGTTGTTTATAATAATATTAATTATTATTATTAGTAGTAATTATAATAATAAAAATAATTGTTAATAAATATAATAAATAATAATCAAATAATTATTATTTATTATATTGAAAATTATCACTGTTGATAATAATAGCATTAGCAATTTAATAAAGTTGTATTTTAACATTATTATTGCCATTATTTGTTAATAATAATAGCAGTCTTAATATGAATATTAATATATTATTTTAATCAATATACAATTAATTATATAATTAATTAATTGTATAATAATTAATTATATAATAATTAATCCCCCGGACTAATTATCCAGGGGATTAATAACAACTCAATCCTGAGTTGTTATTGTAACAACTCAGGATTGTTACAATAAACAATCCTGAGTTACTGAATGAGAACTTCCTGATAGCATGGCGGCTAGCTGATTACTGCTAGTTCTGAGTGGCTGCTTCTGACTAAGCGGAGTAATTGACCTTATCACAGGGTCCGCTTTTCATTGGCTAATGCCCATTTTACGTCACAGCTCAGCTATCACGTGGGTTACAGGTGTTATGCCCAGAAACGCACTCCTGCCCAAATTTGCATCCCTTGTCGCGGGAGCGCGCATCGTTCTAAGGTCTCGCATATTGACGAGAAAACGGACAAAAATATGACCGAAGAGGAAATTTTAAAGATATTTGTAACATTATCACGTTTCTTAACCATGTAATCCCTAATACGGTGGGTTTTATTTCGCAAATTACTTGAATTAAATACGTGTTTTACACCTTTATTGACACATATGAGTCGAACTTTTTTTTCAGTCCGTGTGTTGTAAACGTTCTCCGCAAATGGTTTGAAATTCTCTGCTTTGTCTTTTGATACCATAATAGCTCAAAAGCATTACAAAACAGAAGGCCATTATGTAGAACATTTTACATCATGCTTAACTTTCTGGTCTGTTAATGTAGGAGGAAATGCAACTTAATTTATGAGCCTGAAAATATTTGCATCCGTCTTGTTGATATGAAACTTATAGCATTAGCTCAGAGAACGTAAAAGTGTCATTACGTAGAAGAGATTAAATCCTTTCAGCTCTTTATTTCCCCCAATTAGCACAGGGATGCATGTTTTGTCAACATAGATTTTGAGCCTGCCACAATATGCATCCCCTCTCTATTCCCCTCAAATATGATCCTATCGATATAAAACTTATACCAGCAGTTCTTGGAACTACTATGATTGTGTAGAAAAAGTTATTTCACTCTTAACTCTATTTCTCAAAGTTGGCACAGGGATGCGTTTTTGGGCAATATGGATCTCCAGCCTGCCAAAATATGCATCACCTCTCTATTTTCCTCAACTATTATCCTATTCATATAAAACTTATACCAGCAGTTCTTGGAGCTACTCTCATTATGTAGGAAAAGGTATTTCACTCTTAACTCTTTAATTCTTCAAATTAGCACAGGGATGCCTTTTTGGGCAAAATTTCCAGCCTGCCACAATATGCATCCCTTCTCTATTCTCCTTAAACATTATTATAGTGATTTAAAACTTATACCAGCATTTCATGGAACTACTATGATTGTGTAGAATAATTTATTTCACAAAAAAACTATTTATTTCTCCATGTTAGCACAGGGATGCATTTTTGGGCAATATGGGTTTCCAGCCTGCCACAATATTCATCCCCTCTCTATTCTCCTCAAATATTATCCTACTGATTATTTGCAACATAATGTTGCCTTCTCAAAAAATGAATACTAAACAAATATTGATGATTAAGAATAAGCCTTATGTTGACAAAACCCAATATCAGCTTTAGTAAACAAATGAGGAACTAAAAATATTCTTTATGTTGTTATTTGACCATTTTGATTTTTTAATTTACAGATCGCATGTGACAGATGCAACTGGTGGTACCACCAAGTCTGTGTTAAATTCCCACCAACCGACAGACTACTGCTGTGCAATGTGCTTATAGATGTTATGTTTGCACCAACATTCTTTAATTAATGCAGTTCAGTTCATTTGTAGTTTTAATTTTTAATAAAAGTAACTAGTTTTATAAAAAGGTTGCTGTTATGAATATTCTTTTGTTGAATTTAATAAAAAAGTGATGTCATATTTATGTAAGAGCAAAATAAAAATTAATTGTACATGCTATACATTTAGCAAGGTTGCATATCAAATTTAATTCCTTCAGTATTTTTGCAATAGTGATAATAAACAAATAAATTTTCCTACATAACCAGAATACTTCCTTGAACTGCTGATATAAGTTTTATATCAATAGGATAATATTTGAGGAAAATAGAGAGGTGATGCACGTTGTGGCAGGCTGGAAATCCATATTGCCCAAACACGCATCCCTGTGCTAACTTTGAAAAATAGAGTTAAGAGTGAAATAACTTTTTCTACACAATCATAGTAGTTCCAAGAACTGCTGGTATAAGTTTTATATCGATAGGATCATATTTGAGGGGAATAGAGAGGGGATGCATATTGTGGCAGGCTCAAAATCTATGTTGACAAAACATGCATCCCTGTGCTAATTGGGGGAAATAAAGAGCTGAAAGGATTTAATCTCTTCTACGTAATGACACTTTTACGTTCTCTGAGCTAATGCTATAAGTTTCATATCAACAAGACGGATGCAAATATTTTCAGGCTCATAAATTAAGTTGCATTTCCTCCTACATTAACAGACCAGAAAGTTAAGCATGATGTAAAATGTTCTACATAATGGCCTTCTGTGTTGTAATGCTTTTGAGCTATTATGGTATCAAAAGACAAAGCAGAGAATTTCAAACCATTTGCGGAGAACGTTTACAACACACGGACTGAAAAAAAAGTTCGACTCATATGTGTCAATAAAGGTGTAAAACCCGTATTTAATTCAAGTAATTTGCGAAATAAAACCCACCGTATTAGGGATTACATGGTTAAGAAACGTGATAATGTTACAAATATCTTTAAAATTTCCTCTTCGGTCATATTTTTGTCCGTTTTCTCGTTAATATGCGAGACCTTAGAGCGATGCGCGCTCCCGCGACAGGGGATGCAAATTTGGGCAGGAGTGCTTTTCTGGGCATAACACCGGCTCACAAACTCATGCTAATGTACATTGTGGACTACCAGACCGACAGAAAGTTTTTGCGTCAGGACTCGGGAACAAAATGGTTTTCCGTCAGTGGGGTATCTGTACAGGTGATGTCAGGTATCCTGATCGTGTTTGTGGAACTAAAATTCACAGATTTCCAAAGTCTGAAACCAAAAGCCTTGCTTGGATTAACTCTTGTGCACGACCGCATTTGCAGCTCAACCGTCATAGGATCAATAAGAACAAAGTGTCTGCTGGCGTAAGTATTATTGCTTTGCTTTCTTTGTGTTTAGTGAATGAAAAAAATAAAGTCAATAATAAACACATCCATTATGAAAACTTTTTAGCCAACTACAGCATAATGGCAGCACGATACAACTTCTACATCCTGAAGCCTGTCTGTTACAGCCTTACGTTAGCTGAACAGATCACTATGCAATGTGTACCGTATCTGACATACATTAAAGATTTTATTTCACCTTAAAAGGCTTTTTACTAAACTATAATCGTGTTAGCCACTCTAACTTTTACTAAACTGTAATGTGTTAGCCACGCTAGCACAGAGTACCGTCTATCAGGCGTAGGCACATTCGAACCCTCAAAACCATGAATGTCCGACTCACCCAGCCTTGCAAGAACAACAGGCACCAGTGATCTTGTCCACAGCTATATTTATGCTGAGGGTCTGAGGATCTGCTGTTTTCCTCATCGACTGGTAGCATTTAGCTGCAACTCGCACAATGTTAGAGGCATCGCGTGGCTAAAACATCTTGATGTCGTCCAAAAAAGATGACATGAACTTGTTGGTTCCATTGTCGTGGCCGATATTTTGTGAAAATCTGGCGGAAATGCTAAACTAATCGACTCAGAAATACTCTGCAGTCAGTCGAAACGAAAAATCCCATAGAAGCTAAGCTCTGTGAGGAGGTTAATGTGAGACATGAAGTCACGTGGGACTTTCGAGGGGCGTTTCTGGGCGGAGCTTGGTAAGGTTCATTATGCAGAACAGAGAGGAGATCGATTATTTTATTTAGAGATTATCTGTCTCATGTTAGGACAGCGAAAGTTTTAATACGTATGTAAAATGTATTTTTTTAGGTTAGATGCTGCAGCTTTAAGCAGAGGTTCGGTGTGAGAGTCACTACCAGGTGGAGCAGAAGCGGCGCTCCGTCTGTGAAATATTACTACCTGTAGCGCGTAGCAGCGGTTCAACAGCGAGAGCAGAACCAGCGTCTTACATCGCAGCTTGAAGACTTAAATAATTTTGCGGGTTATTTGTTTAGCTTTCTGACCGTCATGCTAATCCGGGTGAGTGTTTGTAGCTGTGCGCTGCTTTATCTGCTATCTGATCCTCCATATGTCTTTTTTACTGCAGTGAGCCTCGATGTAGCCAAACTCCTCAAGTATGGCCTTGTTTTTATGTCGTATTAGCTTCTTGTGTTGATGCATTTTGACGTGCTTCAATTTTCCGCCTCAACACGCAAACTTCCCCATTCACTCAGTGCGTTATGGTTCCTCATCGCTTAGGATTTGTTGCTGCGCGTTTGCGCAGAGTGAAGGAAAGAGGAGACCAGCTGCACAGGCAGGCTGCGAAATGAGATGCAGGTGATTGTATCGGCAACAAGAGCCAATGATCACCGATCACCGATCATGCACTTTTTCACGGAAATCGGCCCGATTATGATTGGTGGCCGATCGATCGGCACACCTCTAATAATAATGATAATAATAGTGCTATTATTATTATAATAATAGTATATTAGTACTATTATCCATCCATCCATTTTCTTTACACCCTTGTCCCTTATTGGGTCGGGAGGGTTGCCGGTGCCCATCTCCAGCTAACGTTCCGGGCAAGAGGCGGGGTCACCCTGGAGAGGTCGCCAGCCTGTCGCAGGGCAACACAGAGACAAACAACCATGCACACACACTCACATCTAGGGACAATTTGGAGAGACCAATTAACTTGACAGTCATGTTTCTGGATTGTGGGAGGAAACCGGAGTACCTGGAGAAAACCCACGCATGCACAGGGAGAACATGCAAAACTCCATGCAGAAAGACCCGGGCTGGGAATCAAACCCAGAACCTTCTTGCTGCAAGGCAACAGCTCTACCAACTGCGCCACTGTGCAGCCATTTTTTGTTATTGGAAAACATTTTTTTTATTATTTTAAAAGTGGAGTATTTGAGCTACAAAGCGCAAAATATGATCTTATTTTAGGCTGCACAGTGGTGCCAACTGCACCACTGTGCAGCCCATTAGTACTATTATTATTATTATTATTACTATTATTATTATTATTATTATTTAAAAACACTAATAATAATAAAATTCTTTAACTTTATTAAAGAACAAGAACAAAATCAACAAAACATGTTCAAATTAATGACCCAACAACAATAATAATCTCAGTAATTATTGTTTCAACAATAATGTGTTGCGCAA
Organism: Poecilia reticulata; assembly: GCF_904066995.2. Classification (NCBI taxonomy): domain Eukaryota; kingdom Metazoa; phylum Chordata; class Actinopteri; order Cyprinodontiformes; family Poeciliidae; genus Poecilia; species Poecilia reticulata. The sequence continues at coordinate 22,286,274 of NC_088833.1, forward strand.
TTCTGTGCATTTCGGTTCCATTACCAAAATAACTAGCAGAGCTGAGTTAAGGCTGCATGGTGTGCAGGGTTTCTTGAAAAGTGTTGGGATTGATTCTTATTAATTTCCTTGTCTGAAGTCTGGAAAACATAAGTTTTATGAATGCACCTTTTACATTAAAAATAAAAAAAAATGTGAGTTTTAAATTTTAGTTATATTTGACTCATGATTGTTTTTGTGAAGCTGCAGTTTCTCCTTGTACTTCTGGGTTTAAAACTGGACCAATCATGGCTCTTGAATTGGGTTTCCTTCAAATGCCAAACAAAGCTTTGAAATTTCATTTAGTGAAATGAAGGGTATCATCGAATTGTTCCAGATTTTAACCAATTTTAAGTAATTTTAGATTTCAAAATAGCACAAACACTGAATCAGGAGAAACTTTCAGGGCTGATTCATGATTTGTGGGGGGAAAAAATTAAATAAAAAATACAACTTGTGGAATTTCTGTACTCAAATTCCCATGACGTCCCACAAATTGATGGAAATATCCATCAATTTGGATATTAAGAAAATTAAGTTAGCAAAAAAATATTTTGAAATGGAAAATCGTCTGTCATAAGGAGTGTTTTATCAGCAAAATTAAAAGTTATTAATCCGCTAGTTGAACTCGTTGGCAGTTACTACAATAGATGGTAGAAGTAATCTTTTATTCATCAGTCCTGTCATGTAGGAGTCTTTTCCAGCTCATGAACGTGTTGCTGTTGTAATTTCTCTGGAAAATATTAGCCTCATAAATTCTTTGCTTCAAAGACTCCTTTCACTGGTTTTCTTCTTCTTGTAATGACTTTTGCTGATGGTACATTCGGTAACATTAGGAAAACTGCATACTTTTTAAAAGGGAAAAGATGAGAACAATGTAATATAATATCACACATTTGTCCTTGCTGTGTGCAGAACATTAGATTAAGTGCTGACGGAGCAACAGGCGGTAAATCGTGCCTGAAGTAAAGGCATTGTGTTGTTTATTTACAGTTAACAGCAAAGCAAAGTGTTATTATATAGTTATTTCTATTGGTGGGTCTTTGGTGCAGTAAATGCAACACGATTGGAGGAGAACAGCTTGCAATAGATAAAGATTAAAACCTTGATAAAAGCTTGATTTGAGAATCATTCATGGCTTTAAGTTTAAAGTTTATACCTCTATATTATATTGTTTGCATGTATTCATAAGCCCAACTGAGGACTTTGATCAGAAATTAGCTTATGTGGCTAAAATGCTGTATAGTTTGGCATCACATCATTGTAAGTAGAATAATGAAGTTTTACATTATTTTAAAATTAGCTTCTCATTTGATGCGTTTTTGTTTTACATATTTGTGTTAACCTACGCTGACGCTGATGAGGCCATCAAGCTGTGAGAATCTCTTAACTGTCCATGATCACGCTTGTGTCTTTGTGTCTTTGTGTCTCTCCACTGTGTGTGTCTCAAACCGAGGATCCAAGGAAAAACAGACAAAGCTTCTCATGTTTTCACAGCAGAGCGTGCTCATAAATGAATATCCAGGTATCTTGTTTTTTTTTGTTTTTTTTTGCACAACTCGATCCCTGAACAGCAGGACTAAAAGCACTCTGACAGAAGGCTAACATTTCCAGGCCAGGAAAAAAAAAAACTGCTCAGACGAAAAACGAGAGTGACAGACAGCCGTGGTGTGTTCCTGCCTGTGTGTTTGTGTTTCAGCTTTGGGTTTTTGGCTCTCTCTGCTCTCTTTGCATTTCCATTAGAGGAATGTTCTGGTCTGTGGCAGCCCAGAGGATTTGAATGGCTCAGTCTCGGGTAATGGGAATACAGGAAGGAAAAGATTGACACGTTGCTGTTTTTGCTGCCGGTTTCATCACCAGAAGCAGCAATAATACTTTTTTTTTTATTATTATTATTTTAAAATAAATAAATAAAAAAAAATAAAACAATGTGAGCACACATAAGCTCTATTTCTACAATCTACTCAATTGAAGTAGATGAGTTCAGATTTGAAAGAGGATCTGAACTCATCTCTTGGAGGTCAGGATTTAAAAACTTTTCAATAAAGTCGTTCCAAAATAACAGAGGGTACATTTTGCAGCAAATATCAGTAAATATTTGTCCGTGAAGGCGTCCTCGCCATAAAAGCAGCGAGAGACGTCCCCAAAGGTCGACGCACACTCAAACGAAACAAACGCAGGAACCAGAGAGGCATTCGGTCTAACCTGAAACAAGCACCGCACGCTGTAGCAGACGCTGAAGCGAGTAGGGCTCCGTCAGAAAATGTCAAGGGGAGACAAAGACTGGATCAGTATGTGCTGAGACATGAGGGATGTAGCAGAGGGTGTTTGGTTTGGATTACAAACACATTTTGGAGGAAAATGTGTTCTCCATAGGGAGCTAAATTTGAAGCGAAGCGTTTAGCTCTTTGACTGAGGAAGCTAATCGAAATGCCAAGTTGGCAACAAAAGATGGGGAGACGTAATTGGTGACAGACAAACCCAAGGCACACTTAAGTCCACCTTTAAATTTCTAATGTCTTTGTAACTTTGTAATGAAATACAAATATGGAAAAGAAAAAGTTTGCGCCCTTGTTAAAGATGTGTAAAAATCCATAAAATTTCAATTTTGTATTACTATCATATAGTTTCACATTGAAAACGCTCAGCCGTTAATTTGATTACATTTTATTTTTAAAAAGTCCTGTGTTAAGAAAAAGATATTTTTTTTTTTACAAAATCCCAATTATTTGTACCAAAATTCCCGATAAAATGACTGCATCATTTATCATCTTTATGCTTTACTCCCTATTTTTGTCATCAGTCTATGACTTTTTGTTTGCCTGGGCCGTGAATAGAACATCATCATTTCCACCCACTGGCTGCTAGTGTGGACAAGGACGTACATTTATCTGTCCACCGCCCAGCGTGAGAGGGTCGAAAAAAGCTCATGTGACCATTAAAAGTGTAGCAAATAGTGTGGTCACCACGGGAACAATAACATCACACCCCTAAACAACATGCCGAGCCATTGTTTAGGAGTGATTCCTGAAAAGAAGCCGTTTTTTTGGTCCTTTCATCATAATTGTAAACACCAGAATCGGCTTCATTCGCCAACTTTGTGCGCACAAACAAGGAATTTCGCTTTGATTCTGCTTGAAAATATAAACATATTAAAAGTAGGCATGTGGAGTTTTGTTAAAGTAGACTGAAACCAAGAATGAGAAATGCTCTCAGCCTTGTAAAATGTTATGGGGTAAGACTGAGTGCTGTCCTTGTGTGACCTCGTAAAACAAAACAACAAAAAGAGAATTGCTGACATATGTTTATGAATACGAAGCTCAGATATCCTTGGGCGTCGGGTTTGAACTGCAAAATAGTTTTTCATCATGTTCTCTTGGTTGTCTGTGGCTTTTCAGGAGGCCCGACACAGTAAAACAGAAGAATGCGTTCCCGCCCAACTTCATCCACTCTCTGGACTCCACACACATGATGCTGACTTCACTCCACTGCCACAGGTATTACTGTTCTTAACATAGCATGGGGAAAAAAATAAAGATCTAATCCTGGCATTTACTGACAAAACTCACTTTCACATGTGCAGCTTTTCACTTTTGCGTAAACATGACGTCAGAGCAATGGCTGCACATAAAACGGGCCTTGTTAACGTGAGAGATTTGTGAGAGATGAGATCTTTTCTGGTCGCAACTGTAAAACAAATGCCGGCCTGGTTTTTTGACATTTACGGCTTTCCTTAAAAACAGCCTGGCTGGTTTTTAGACGTTTCCTAATGCCTCGCCGCCTCTGCTCTCGTCCTCTCTCAGTGCCGGCCTGACATTCGTCTCGGTTCACGACTGTTTCTGGACCCACGCCCTCACCGTGGACACCATGAACAAGGTATTACGTTTCAGTCACCTCCTGTTTCCACAACCTTATCATCCGCTCACAGCTGTTCCCCTCCTGTCCGATCTGGATTCGTCAGTGTTGATGTTTTATTTGTGGATTTATTGGGGGGGGGAGTAGGGAATTATTGAAGCTGAAGATGGCGAAAAGTGATTCAACACTCAGAGTCTTTGATGTTAGAGGAAAGATGCGAGCTTATTTTTCTTTTTATTTTTGTTTAAATCACCAAGACACTGAGGATGCAGGCGATGGAATCAATCTGTGCCACATTCGCGACTGGCACGTTTTGCTACCGCAGACACTTCAGCTAAGTGATGCCACTGATACAAACTTCCAGTCGTCGCCGGCTCAAACGTTTTCAGGCTGCAGGGAGCAAACCGAGCCTGTCGAGCCGAATAAACACCTGCCCGCCTCTGCGTGTCGAAAGTAGATCCGGACTGAGACACGGTGCGGAATAAAACGGATCAAATTATCGCAAAGCCCCAATTTTCCGTAGCGACGCCTCCAGAGCAAAGTCGCGGTTTTCTGTCTTCGCCTGATCTCCGAGGAGTTTAAAGGCGATGAAGCGGGTTCCTCTCGCTGCGTTTGTTCTCCGTCGTTTGATTGGAGGGCCGTATGCCTTCCTCGTTACACAGGTAATTGAACACAGCCGGAGAGCAGACAGGCACCAAATATCTTCATCATCTAAAGCAATTGTTTAAATGATAACCAGTCTGTTCTCCGTCCTCTTTTACTCACTTTGGGGCTGTGCGCCGCTTGCCCAGGATGTAATCAAGAGCGGGATTTACCGCATGATAGGTCGACCAATCGGGGGGGGAAAAAAAATTCCGAATTCATGAGGAAATTGACTTTTGCTGCATAAATCATGCGAGTAATGCATAGAATTTTTTTTTTTTTTTCCTGAGACCTCCCTGATGGCTCAGGAGATGTGGGCACAGCTGTGGATTTTAATTGGGTGGCGGGCAGCTTTGCATGGTCAGGAGACGGCTCACGCTGTGCTTTTATTCTCCGAGGAATGACGTAAATGTTTTTCTTGCCCTCATATTGCTGTTTGCTTATTAATCTGACCTCAGTGCAGAGATTCTGACTTATGAATCATTCAGGTACACTGAGAGTTTCTCAAATGTTTGTTTTTCTTTGAGGGTAGTTCGGTTATAAACAGGGATTAAATTGGAATTGCAGGTTGGTGGGTCGTTTGGGTGGGTGAACTATAGACATCCACAGTAATGGGAATGTTTATACCTCCTCCTCTCTGCTGCACAGATTGGCAAGTGTCCCTTGAGATGCATTGAAACAGTACACTGAAGTTAGCGTCCTATTTGAAGCTTTGGAACAGGAAAACTAATTGCATTTCCAGACGTCATTTCCTGCTCACATTGCCTAAAGGTTGCATCCATTCACATAACCACATAACAGTTATAAGCTGTTATAACAGGTGATAATCATAGACTGTCAGTGTTTTCACATGCATCCCTCTATATCCTCACAGTTTCTGTTTCTCTCGAGATTTCAAACTTTTGAAATTTACCTCTGGGAAAGTGTCTAAGGAGTAGACGGTGGAGACAGCATGGAGTAAAAAAGTGTGCTATTTTTGTTGATAGAGCAGTATTTTTCCTGTTGTCACTTCCACTCTGCTCTGTCTCACCTCTGCCCACCTGTTATCTGCTCAGCTGGTCTGTTTCTTTCTGATGAAGTCCTTAGATGAGACTAACTTCTCCCCCCTCCTCCCGTCTCTCCTCTCCTCTCTTCTCCTTCCTGTCAGATCTGCCGGGAGCAGTTTGTCGCCCTGCACAGCCAGCCGATTCTGCAAGAGCTGTCCAACTTCCTGCAGCTCAGATACTGCTCCACAATCCAGTAAGTTTGCACAGGAGCACATTTGATTCATACGCTTAGGAGATGTGAGTCTCCTGAGGATCAATGTGGCCACGGATTGGTACAAAGAAATAACATTCAGGCAGAGAAAACCAAAATATATTTACAGGTTTTCATGTCTTTTCCTCCTTTTTTCTGGATTGTTCCCACACAAGAGACCATCAATGCCATCGATCTTTTTATTCTTTCACGAATGGCTGTCACTAAACCGCAAACGCGCACAAACAAAACAGAACATGTAAGGTGGCGAGAGCGAGTTTTTTTTTGTATGTGTGTGTGTTTTTTTTTTCCCTCCAGTCGTCTGTGACATTGGATCCAAAACGATTTCCACTCTTTGTGCCAGCCTCACTGGCCTCAGGCCGGGTTAGTCATCGACTGTCTGTGTTTTCTCTCTTTGGGGTAATTGGGCCCTTCTCCACATCAGCAACAATAAATCTCACCTTAAACTCTGTCAGTGCCGCTGCTTCCAAACTTCACAGACAGATTTTGAAAGACATCAGAGGAAAAGGACACAAAGCTTCTGTACTTTTTTTCAACATAAGAATTGATGTTTTTCAGACACCAGATGAATGCATCTGTTTTGTTTTTTGTCACATTCGGTACACCTTTAGCAGTAGACAAAATCCTTCCAGCACTCTTTTTTTAAAATGACATTAAAGTGTTTTGGAGATCTCAATATAATCAAAAAAATATTTTTTTCTTCTGATTCGGTTTTAAAAGTGGAACTGGCATATGTTTTAGTCTTCATTTATCTTCATTTTGATGTTTTAGATTAACAATTAATAAAAAAGCCAATTTCTGATTTTTGACCTTAGAAAATGTTTTAATACAGAAATGTTCTTTTATCACCTTATAACAGACTGACAACCTCCATAAGGAGCACGAGCCATGGAATGTCATTCCTGTAGAAGCTGGCTTATAAATGGATAGTTGAGTGGAAGGAAAAACTGTTGCATGAAAAAAAAAAAAAAGAAAAATCGATAAGGGAGATTATAGCCAGCCTTGAAGCAAAGCCCATTTAAGAGATTTGTTGGTGAATGGAAAGGTGTGAGCTGTGAGTTTTTCCTTAAATTTACTACGAGTTTCACTCTTTGAATGGAACTATTTAGATAAATCTGCTTTTTGATCGTGCTGTAAATTACAGAGATGCACTTGTACGCTTAAAGGTTGTAGCAGTATGTAAGCAGTTTAACTTTTGAAAAATAATGTTTTGTTTTTAGTAGAAAATGCACACGGCTTATATTTTGCTGGCAGCTGTAAATGTTTCACCCGGACCCGAGTTTCTCACTCGTCAAACAGCAGCACTGATAACATCCGAAACGGGTCTCAAACTTCCTTTTAATACACAAACTCATTTCTCTGTTCGTTTTCAAGTCTCTTTTTTTTTTATTATTATTATTCCTCCTCTCCTTTCCTGACAGGAGTGAAGCCAAGAACAAGAAGTACCAGGAGTACAGGAGGTTGATGTTGCTGCTGGCCAAAGTGCCCCAGACAGGTCAGTGTCGGAGAAACAACTGGCTCCTCAAAGGATCGGGTTGTCTTTAAAGGGGGATCCGAAACAAACAGGATCCTATCTTTTACTTTTTTTTCTCTTACTTATATGGTAAAAAGATGGCTGCATATTTATCCTCTGAAGATGTTTGTGAGTTGAACCGCAATTCAATCCGGGGCGATTTCTCCAAACGGTTTTTTCTTCTCGTTGTTCTCAACGAGATTTTTTTTTTTCCTTTTTATAGCAAATGCAGACAAATTTGGTTTGATGGCAGACACATCCGGGTTTTTTTTTTCTTTCTCCTTTGATGCCATTGGGTTTTGTCTAGGGCAGCACCTTCCTGTCATTGAGGTGGATTCAGGCTTTTCCTGTTACACAACCCCCGTCTCTCTCTGTCTCCATCTGTACCTTCACTGTTTGCTTGGCACTGACAGCGGGGTTGTATAAATCGATTATTGTTAATTGTGTCCCTCTCTTGCATAATCAGCTTATGTTGCTGAGACGGGTCAGGTGTTTACCTCATTGCGCGCACACGTGTGTGTGTGCGTGCGCGTGCACGTGTGGGGGTGAGCGTGTGTGTGTGTGCGCGTGTGTGTGTGTCTTTTCCACAACAGAGTCAATGAATTCAGACTGAAATGTATTATCATATTTAGGGATCTGAATTTGTTAGAACAAGGGAGCAACTTGGTTTCTGTGAGGAATCTAGAAGATCAGATTGGTGGGTGGAGTAAAACTATTAAAATCCTTTCAACTTCATGTTTTGTCACATTGCAACCTCAAACTAATGTGAATTTTAATGTGGATTTTGTGCGATCCACCTGAATCGCTTGTATTTTCCTCCAACTATCTAACCATCCTAACTTGTCTCTGCTGAAGAATGCGTCCCCACAGCATCATGCTGCCACCACCATAACACTTTTCAGATTTTTATTTTGAAAAAATTTAGAGAATCGAGGTCCCTTTGTCTTTTGCTTAATCGTTGCTTTTTATCAGTTTACCTCCCGATTAACTAATACAATACATTAAAGTTTGTTGTAGTGACGTGATGAAATGAAAAAAAAAAAAGTTTTTTCGTGAATGCTATTAGCAGAAGGCTGATGACCTAATATGTTTTCCATAATTAGCTCAACTTTCTCCTCTCAGTCTAAACACAACAGCGTTGTTTGATTTAATCGCCGGCCGTTATACGGTGACCTCAACGGTGGCGCAACAGAAGATCGAAAGTCATTACAAAAACACTTTGTGCGGCCGACCGTCGTTTGGATTTCCCTGTTGGGAAGGTAAATTATGCAGCTTCGCGTTACCAAACAGGAGCAGTTTTCTGGTTTATAGAATATCAATACAGCGTAGCGTGGCTGCGGCAACGCACACAGGTTGTAGGTGAGTTTGTACTTTAAAGCACCCGTGTCACCGTTCTGTTCAGTCATTTCAGTCTTCACTTTTTAATGTTGGTTCCTCAATAATTCACGCTGCAGCTCCCGGTGGTGAACGCAGCTGTCAGAGAGCAAACCAGGCAAAGCACACAGAGCAGGACAGGAGCTCATGTGGAGCTAAAATTAGCATTTAGATGCTTTATCAGAGTTCAGAGGAAAAGTTCAGCTTTTCACTAAGACCTGAAACTAATGTTTTAATTCAAATTGTTTCACATGTGACAAAAAAATAAAAAGCAACTTTTTTGACAGATGTTTTTGTTTCTTTAATCGGTGTCAGTCATGTTGTGTTGTGTAAATAACAGATTTATAGTTGGTCATATTATTTAATATGATTACTAAAGACTCCCTGCAGTATGCACAATGCAGGGATTCAGTATTTAATTGACAATTGTATTTTTAGTTCCTTGCATTTCAAACTCTGCTGGCTGATAATCTGAATGGACTCTAACCGCCTTTGATTCCCGCAACTGATGTACATTTTATTGGCTAAAGTTCACAAACACTGTGATGATGGAAAAGAGACGGTGCAGAAATACGGGTTAGTATAATAGCAATACTTAACAACGACATCACAAATGCATTGCTTGCAAAGTGCTTTAAGCCAGCTGTTAGTTTTATATATGTTGCTTGGCAGGTTTTTAAAGTGAACTTGATCAAGTTTTATCTCTGACTTTGGATACTTTTGCACAGTCCAGTCCTTAGTCTTGACCCTGGCAGCGTAATGGGCAGAGTGTGTGTTAAATTATAATTAAATCAAGAATGATCAGGCCTGTGATCTGAGAGTCTTCCTTCAAGGTGATTATCTTCAGCTCGCTCAGTGGGAATCCCTTTGATGGAACAATACTTTGTTTTTTGTTGTGTGACCTTTGGTACGTTTTACTGATTCAACAAGAAAATTGGAACATATTTTGTTTTTATTTTAGACTGCTTTTTGAAAGTAGCCAAGATCCCAATTTCTGATTGGTTCTGTACACACAAAGCACCGGTGCTTTCCTTCACGTTTAGACACTTTCCATGTCCGAATGAGTCGCAGGACAAGGTCACAGTAAAACATGACTTTATTCATACCTATTATTTGTTAGCAGGAGGAATATGGCACCGCGTACATAATTTAGGGTCTGGAACTTCTGCCCGCCGGCTCGAACCTGCTCTGACGCGGCCTCTTGTCTCTCCAGGTGATTTTGATCTGCAGCGGGTGAAAGAGTCCACTTACTTCTTCAGCTGAGAGGCCCGCGAGGGCGAAGCGGGCTTAAAGAGATGAGTGGAATTGACAGAGTGCAGCAGGGAGGCTGCTGCTGGCCCGGGAGTCTCAACAGGCTGTGTCTCTCTCGCAGACATGAGGACATTGATCTAGCCGCGCCCTGCCTGCCTTCCTGGCCCACAAACTGCTACCAGAGGCGCTCTCACACACACACACACACACACACACACACAGTGAACTCATCTGATTAACTGGCTTTCCGACTGCTGGAGAAGGTGGGCGGGATGCACGTCAAGGTGAAAAAAAATGAGGGAATCGGCATCGGTGGCGAAAGAAAAATACCTCGTTTGTCAGATGTGTATTTAGGTACGTATTTGTGTTTATTTGCCAAACTTGAATCGACTGTGACCTGCGTCTTTTCGTCCGCAAGTCAGAAACACTTCTGTTGCTCAATCACACTGACAAGAAAACTTTCTTACTGACTGTAATGGGAGCTGATTAGCGGTCTAAGAGTTTGTATGTGTGTGAGATGCTGTAAAGACCACCAATGAGCTCTAAAAAGCAGGAAAAAAAAGATTAGTTTTTTTTTAAGGTTAAACTGATCTTGGTTCTTACCCTGGAGAACTGAGCTTTTTTAAATAAATGTGTTTTCTAAAATCTCCTGTCATTTATTCAACTCAAAAGAAGGCTGATGTTTGTTCTGTCCTTTAAGCAGGATGAATGAGAGATATTTAGTGTTATATTTAAATATCGCTGTGAGAGATGAAGGCCTCCCCCTTTTTTTTTTTTTTTGATGCGCCACAAAGGCTTTCAAGGCATCACTAATCAACTCAGATGTTATTTCTCTGGGCCAGAACCATATCTGGATGTAAAAATAGCTAGAGTGCTTATCTGATTATTACTGCAAACGTTACAGCTCTCTCAGACAAAAGGTGCTGCCGGCGTTCAAAGGAGAAGACGGCCGCGCCGCCAAAGAAAGCCGGCTGCTGTGACAATGTAATGAAATGGAAATGATCTTGGAGTGTGTTGATTACACTGTGGAGGGCTTTTTTTTTTCTTTTTTTCTTGTGTCAAATTTGCATGGCGGCGTGCTTGCAGAGAGGCTCTTCATATTTTATGATGCACATGGGATTTGACTTTGATCAGTTTGGTTTTTTTTTTATTCTTGTTCAAATTATCTGTCGCCTCACCTGCTGGATTGAGTTAACAGTGATATATGCCCTGAGATGCCTTTTCTTTTGCCTGATGCTGGTGTTTGATAGGGTTTAGTAACTTCAAGCGCCACATACTATTTTTGGTTCCTCTGGAATAAATAAGACTGGAACTTAAAGTAGAGCCGATTGCCGTTCTCTGGCCAATCTTTAAAAAAAATGTTGCTAAATAGCTAAATATACCAAGAAAGTCTCTGAGTTGGCAAAAACAGGGTGACAATTGTTAACTGCAAACATGCAGACATGACCTGGTGGGCGGGTCAAACCTCTCACAGCAGAGCAAAAGAAGACAGAGCTTGATTTTTTTTTTTTTTTTTTTTTTAGACTTTTGCCAAGGTAGATTAGATCTGTGGATAAGATTTGATCACCAACCTCTTAAAACTAACAATATCTGAGCCAATAAATGCAGATTTTTTTTGTTTGTTTTTAAAGAGTCTCAGACACTTAAAACAAGAGATGCAAGATTTTTTTCCTCGGCTAAAAAACAGACCTACAGGTTCAAAGAGGCGATTTAGCAGAGCTCTATTCTTAATATGCTTTGAAAAGCAGCAGCTCGGTCACTGAGATTTAATTTAGAGTCTTTCATTCAGTCAGATGTAACACAAAGTCCATTTCATAACCTCTAAACTTTTTTTTTTTTTTTTACGTTTTGTCACCTCATGACCACAGGCTTCAATTTTATTAGGACTTTCTGTGATATAGGTTCCAAATTATTTATACATAAAAATCTAAAAAAGCGTGCCTTTCATTTTGATGAAATCAACTGTGACGAGTTGCAAAATGCTGTGTGGCAGAAAACACTCCCCATCACTTTAGGCAAACATGGTAACAGGTAATTACAATCACGTTGTAGCGTGACAAAGTGGGGGAAAAGTTCAAAATGGGGGAATACTGTTACAACGTACTGCATTGATTTACATGTCACGTCACAGTATTAATCTGAAAAGTTTAGATAATGTTAATTAATGAACAATAACCTCACAAAAAAGACTGCAGTTACCTCGATGTATCTTAAAAAGAGAGTCGGTGCTTTTGTATCTTTAGTTTACTCCCCTTCTTTTTTCCCTTAATGAACAAATTAATTATTGTGATGCTATAATAAACCAAGGTCTCCTCCTGCTCTGCACGCCTCTTTTCTCAGCTAGCTTTCAAGGTCTGACCTCTCTCCTGCGATGTGCTTTCAGGACCACAACGTGCATCACATTTCATACCGTGACATGACCTCAACGCTCCAACTGCGCTCCTGGACGGATGCAGGGATGCTGGGGTCTTAATGTAGCTCACATGTGACGGAAAGTTAACTGGTGACTCTCAATCAGCTGGAGAACCTGCTACAGTACTTAAAATAGCCGGAGCAGGATGGTGTGAAAGAAGAGGTCAGGTGTGAAAGCAGCACATCTGGCTTTTGCTGGGAGTCGATGGTGTTTGGTTCAGGCTGCAGCTGATTGGCTGAGGGAATCTCTGGAGCGAAGTGCAGCTACGGTTCAGCTTGACGGGCCATGAGACTTCAGGAGAACGCAGCCTAATGATCTTTCCTCAAATAACAGTATTTAAAAATATACACGTCAATTTTTATGACTGAAATGTGAACTTTTCTTTTTTAATTATATTAACTGATTTAAAGTTAATGAATCAGTTTATTAACTGATTTATTAATAAATCAGTTAATTTATTAATATTAACTGATTTATTAATAAATCAGTTTATTAACTGATTTAACTGGCGACCTGTCTGTCACAGGGTGACCCCGCCTCTCGCCCGGAACGTTAGCTGGAGAGGCACCAGCAACCCTCCTGACCCCACTAAGGGACAAGGGTGTAAAGAAAATGGATGGATGGATGGAAGTTTAGGGCTTTGAATAACTTATCCAATACACATTTTACCTTTGTTTTATTGTAGTGGCAATTTTATTCTGGAAATTTAAATTCTATCCTTTAATTTGAACACTCTTATTTGGTGACAAATTCCACATTTATACATGTTTTAACTATTATCGGTACACATAATCCTATTCAGAATAAATGTGCCTTTTTTTTCTGACATGCCTATAAATGCTGGACTTTCTGGCCAAAACTTTGGTCTGTCTATAGATAATTTCATCAAAATGTCTCCAGTTAAGGAGATTTGCCTCCAAGATACCAGATTATTTTTTTGGACTTTAAAAAGAAGAATTGGCAGCTATTTTAATTGCTTATTAAGATTGAATGGTTATTTTATACCGTTGTTTGACTCAGACACAAAGTGACAACTTCTTTCTGGTGCTCTTGCACTCTTTAAAATAGTGGATGCTTTTTTTTTTTTTTTTTACCTGTAGCCTGTCTTGGACACATGCTCCAATATATTCCTATCGGAAGAGAGTTTCCAGGCTGTTTTGTGTCTGTTTGATGTTACTATGCTCGACTTTCTGCTGGCATGAAGCTGGATGTGAGTCAAGTGGAGGACTCTAAATTGGTCAGGAGTGTGAGCGTCGGTGATAAACTAAGAACCTGATGATGGTGTTTCCCTGTCTCACACTCAACGCATGCTGCAATAACATCCAACCAAACATGACCACAAATAGAAATACTGGATGAGTGAAATAACTAAGTTACAACTTAGAAAAACAAAGTAAAGGAAAAATACCTTTACTTTTTTTTTTGGTTGAGTAGAACCAACAAAGCCATCAAAAAGAACTTTTCTGACATGAAGCAGGTAAAAATGTTCTCAAGCACAACACATCGCCTTGATCATAGAAAGGAACAGATGAGAAACCAAGTCTTTTACATCTAGAGGTCTGAAAATGGCAACTCAAAGTCCCATCTTACAGCTCAACCCCCGAAAAAAAGTCTTTAACTCTCAAGACTTTAAGTAAAATATTCTGTGGACAGTTGAGACAAAAGCGAATCCTTTTGGAAGGTGTGATCCTGGTCACATTTGGTGTCAAACACACCAACATACCGACTGTCAGAAAAGATGGTGCGATGGTCTGGCGTGCTTTACTGGACCGAAACGACCCGATGGATCGACAAATGTTCCTCTTTGCGAGAAAATCCTGACGGTGACTCACTTGCAATCAGTTCATAACCTTATTCTCAAGAACACTTGGGTTTTTCAGCGACACTGTGCTCAAAACCCCACCAGCAAGTCCACCTCTGAATAACTCAAAAAATCTAAATGAGGATTTCGAAGTGGCTTAGATCATGTGGCCATTCAGGAAGCCCTTCAACGTGACTGATGTAAAACAATTCAGCAAAAAATTGGGTCAAAATTGCTTAACTGTGATCTAAAAGTCATACGTAGTTATTTCAAATTAATGCTCAATGGCATTTACTGATGCTAAGTGTAGCACATGCAGTTTAGATTTAGGTGCAAATATTTATATCTTTTTCCACAATGGACCTGGTTTGTATTGGGCCAGGCTTTTCCCTCAATATATAAAGTGATCGTTTGTAAACAGTATTTCATATTCACCCAAATTATCTGTCGCATAGTAGCATGGGTTGACACATAGAGGCAGGCGCGCGCAAAACGCGTCGGCCTCGCGCACTGTCACTGTCACGCTCTAATTGTGCGAATCTGGATCTTTATAATTCAGCCAAGATTGTGCGCCCCACCTTTCACTCAAACTAAATATTATTTCTCTGTGGAGGCTCGTTTTCAGAGAACACGGCACCAAAGTTCGCGTCAACTATAAACGCCACGCCTCTTTCTGGCTCGCGCGCGCTCAACACAAACTTTCAAAAGCGCGACAATAACTTACCCTTAAGAGCCCAAATACTTTTTTTTTTTTTTTTTTTACCAGCACTCTTTGCGAAGGCATCTTGTGTCACTCGCTCAGCGCTCGCCTGCCTCCACTGCAGAGGTATTGTCTCGCAGCAGAAAGCAGCGTTATGTGTGGGGCTTTCGGGAAGCTCTTTATTCCAGCGGCAGCACCATCAGAAAGTGAACACACTATGCAAGTGTTGGCTGCTATCTGCCAGACATGCCAGAGCTGGAAGCCACTCTGCGATAGCTGCACCACTCACTCTCACCGAGGGCACTTTGATTCTCCTGCCAGGCTCCTGGGCTCTCCCGGCCTATCTGCTGCCCCGTGGTGTCGAGAGAGCCCTGCACTCAGCAGCACTCGCAGGGGTGAGGGGGGACAGAGCGGAGTGTGCAGACAGACCCTGGAGGGGGGAGAAGTGGGCCAGAGCTCTCCGACGGCAGGGGAGAGGAAGCAGGAGGCAGCGCAGTGGGGAAACAGAGACAGGTGATGCAGTGTTGGCAGGTGTGTGTTTGAGCACATCAGTGTGAGCTGCTCTGACCTTTATTCTGACTGACAGGTAGTGATGCCTTGATTAACAACCATCCCAACGCACAGCTGGTAGAGCGACGCTTCAGTGACTTAAACCGACACCAGGTTACCCTTCTCACATTATCGACTTTGTCAACTAAACAAATCAAAAAACGAGGCCTTGTTTGTGTCGTGGACAAAAGTGGCGAGTAAAGCTGATTCTGATGAGTTACAAACAGCTGCAGCTGTTAAACTTATTACTGTATTATTCAAGTGAAAAGGGTTTTTTTTTTGTTACAGATCACAGACCAAGCGGTGAAATCTTAAGACAATGCTGTGAATTTTGTCTTGGCCCAATAAGCAACTGACTTTAGCATTTTATCAAAACCTGTGTTACAAGAAAGCTCTGAACTGCATGCCACCCACCAAAATATTGAACATCCCTTTAACGTCCCCGTGCATTTCATCGTTTTTGAGATGACTCTTCTGAACCTCTGCTCAAACACAGATTCACGCATAGTTGCATGTTAAGACTAATGTGTAACCAGAGAGGCAGGAGAAAGTGTAGTCGATACAACCATCGCTGTCAGGAAGGCAGAATAGGTTCCTCGTGAATTATTGATATTTCCAAGTAGCAGGATGGGGCCAAGACAGAGGATGTAAAATGGCCTAAATGGATGGACAAACATTACATTGTTATTTTTGTATGGCATTTGAAACTTAAAATGTAATAAAGGCGGTATTTCACCATGACAGATGTTATTCTAACACGAAGAAGTGCTGGTTTCATAGAGTGACGGAGCAGATATTAAATTCTGGCTGTGAAAGTGAAGCAATAACATCATGACTGTCAAAAAGCAGAGGCATTCACCATGCAATGCTCTCACTGGAAATGTTGCTTCCGTTAGTAAGCCAAATTAAGCTTCAGTGCTTTTATTTAATACACAATAGCCAAAAAGTAATAACTGAAGAGGAAAGTAAAATATTCAAATGGAACTCTTTTATTTATGTTTTCGTGATTGACAGAATAAAAAAATAAATAAAAAAAAACATGGAAAAAAGAAAAGCTGGGGCTAAAGTAAAAAATATTCCCTGCTAATGACTTATTTCACCAAGACTTGTGTTTGTAGCAATGGAATATTGATTAGTTTTATTATTGGATTTATAATAGGTGAATCAATATTTTACTGGGAGGTATTGCAATTTCATTTGAGGAGAGTTTCAACTCTGCTCTGCAAATGCATAAAGAAAGCAGGGATGTCACAGAGGAGATTTAGGTACATAAAGTTTGATTTTGAATAAGTACAAAATTGCACTATGTATTTATGTTTATTGGTCAATACGAGTGTTCACTGATGATCATAAAAAATCAAAATAGATGGAAAAGTTTATATTAATAATTTAAAGGTAAAAATTTGAATTTATGAGTTAAAAAAAAGAAATAATCAGAATCATGCAACGAAGTCCACAGTTTTGCAAATGCAGATGTCAAAATGCTACTGCAGCCATGTGTGAAAGTGTGCATGACACAGATGTTATCTTCATTGATGCCTTGTGGGTCAAACAGCTGAGTTTCTGTAACATTTACATAACACTAAATATGTTTGCAAAGTTGCAAAAAGAGGAAAAAGGAAACTGAACAAAACTTTTCAAAAAGATTTGGAGGAAAATCCGAGAGCCAGTGTGCCAAGTTTCTAAACCGACCTGGAAACCAGACAGATAAACTTTTACAGAAACTCCTGGTGGTTCTTCTGCACACAAGTATAGAAAACAAAGTCATACATCTTTTGTCATGTCAACTCGTTTTCTTTTGCTTTAATTCTTAAGATTGGTCAGTTCAGTCCAGATCATAATATGCTTTCTGCCAGAGAAAAACAATAATTATTTCAACATGTCCCTTTTTTTAATAGGTCTACAATAATAATGAACTAGGTTACATAAATAAATAGTCTCGTTTACATGATGCAAGCTATGCTTACACATAGAAATAACCATGTCAGTCAAGTTATTCATAGTAAGGATGGTGGTTTCAACTGAGTTACCTGCTTACAAAAAGAAACAACGAACAAAGTTTTCAGTTTCAAAAACCAGTGTAAGGTTTAAAATGTTACATCTCCACAGACAAATCAAGAGTATAATTGAGTATCATCTGCATAAGGTTGCCACTCAGTCTGCTATTAGACCATTATTGCTTGTCACAAATGTCACATTCATAGGAATCGACTGGATTCGTTTAATGTTCTGATATCTGATCTGCGTTAGGCGAGTTTTGTGTAACTAAAGCTGCATCATTTGTAGCTTTGGTTTAATTCTAAACTGATGGGTTTTATGAAAATTATTGTCTTTTTTTATTGGTCAAAAAAAATACATGCAATATCTGGAGCTCTGTGATGGTTCTCTGAATTTACATTCACTGCCCACTTTATTAGGCACACCAGGCTAGTTCTAGTTCCAGCACTGTTTCGCCTTCAGGTCCGTCTTAATTCTTTAGTAGCTTGGATTCAACCAGGTGTCGGGATCGTCTCTCCGAGGTCTTGGTACAGATCAAAAGCTGCTGCAGATTTGTTGGCTGAACATCCTTAGTTAAAATTTCCCAATCCACCATATCTCAAATGAGTTCACCATAGTGAACAGTGTCTAAGAAATGAGTTTGAGATTGAGCTTTAAGACATGGTACAGTTCCTTCTGGAAGATGGCTACACTGCGGCCATATGGGAAAGAGGTGGTCCTGCTCAGGGGTATTGTTGTGTTTAACAATGCTCAATTAGCACTAAATTGTCCAAAATGTGCCAAGAAAACATAGGCACCGGTTGCAACCTTAAAAGTTCCTTCTACACAACTGAACTATTCACTGGAAATCCCAAAGACAGTTGTGAGTGAAAGTCCCTGTAGATCATCAGTTTCTGTCCCATCTGGCACCAAAATCTATGGTAAATCCAAAGTTATTTAAACCATCTTCTAGTTGACTTGAAAGTCAATCTAGTTGACTTGAGAGTCAACTAGATTCCCAATTGCACTGAAATGCTGCCAAGTCTTTTCCTGACTTATTTGTGTGAGCAAGCAACTGAACAGATGTGCCCAAAAAGGTGCCCAGTGAATGTATACATGAACTGTTATTGTTTTATGGCAAGTCCTGTTTTGGTTTCTTTTTCCCTGCACCATTGCTCTCGTCTCGGTTATGGGTCCAAAACTAATTTGGTCACTAACTGCGTCTTCTATCCCAGGATGTTGGCACCCTGACAGTGTAAAATAAGCACAATTCTCATAACAAGCCTGTATTAATTACTTTGGAGTATCCAAATGAGTTCCTGTGGGCATAATTTAATCACAAGACAAAAACAACACAATAGATCTTTAAAAAAAACAACAACAAAAGAGACATAAAAATACTTTAAAACCGTCAACTTTCTTTTGTTCAATTTGAAGCTCCCAAGGTGGATGACTGTGCAAGAACGCAGACTAAACAGGACGCAAATGCAAAATGATCATAGGAGAGGAACTCATTATTGGCACAGTATAATGAAATCCAGCTGAAGGATGATAATAACGAACCCAAACAGGCCAGAGGGATTCCATTTTCCACTCTCATTACCCTGTAATGATTCAGCCAATCGTGAGCTGAGGTGAATAGAATGTCAGGTCCAGGAGAAAAGGGTCTTCTTCCTAACGCTTTTGGACACAAATCAGTGGCATTCGATGATTTCTTACCGAGGCATCAATGACAGAGGCACTCTGCAATATACGTCCTGCGAGGGATCGGCGCTGTCCTTGGCTGTTTATCTAAATTGTGGCGGTAACAGGAGATTCATTATTTGTGAGAATTGACTTTGGCATAGAGATGCATCGCCTAAACGGCCACTAAAGGCAAGTGAAAACTCAGTATTAGAAAAGAATGAATTTACATTGCAATGATGGGGGGCCTGAGTTTACGATTAAACTTGTAATAAGTTTCTAGTTTGTAACTGGCAGTGAATCACAGTTCAAGTCTGGGCAATAAAAACTGCTTCCTGGGATGCATTTGAGTCCGATTAGTTGGTGCAGAGGCCCGAAGCAAACTTTGTATATTTAACTTTTTGGATACATCCAGCAGATATAAGCATGTTTCTTTGTTGTCTATAACCTTTTTCTGACCATGGCTAGTAAGTTACAGATTTATATGCATTTTTATTTAAAAAAAAAACAAAAAACATTGATGAGCCAGTTGTTGAACTTTGCATAATTTACTGTAATTATCCATGTGGAATGTACTATTCCACATGGAATATGGAATAGTACATATTCCATGTGGAATATGTACTATTCCACATGGAATAGGAATTTCCATGTGGTTGAAAAGGTGTTGTTGATCCAGTAAATGTTTCTTTAAAAACAAAACAGAAAGGTGCATAGTGATGTCGGGTTGAAAACTCACCCTCTTTAGATGTATGAACTATAAAGTGAACAAACATGGGGATAACTAGAGCACAAATCAATTATTAAAAAAAAAACAAAAACAAAACACATTTATAACACCACTGTAGTTTCAGTATGGATCATAACATCCCTCGTGATCTTAACTGAGTGGTTCGGTTCTTTCATAGTGGGGTTACGTGAAGACTTTAAGAGTAGTCTTTACCTTATCATAACGATTATACCTTGTGATAATCGATATGACGTCATCTTATCAATTAACAAAATCTATGATTTACTTTCTGTCTCGGTAAGGTTCCCTTCACTCCAGACTAAGCCCACACCAGAGACTTGCCAGTCTGTACAGTGTTGCACCCAGTTAGTATTATTACTCGGGATGCAAAGGATTCAGAAAACCATAGTAAGATTGAAACTGGTGGTGTAAAATATTTATGTACTAATTTTATAGACTGATAAAATTAGTGCATAAATATTATGTACTAATACCTGTATTAATCCAGGTGTCACAACTCAGAGAAGATGTGACACCTGTGGCTGTAGGTTTGCAAGAAAACGTAAAAAAAAGAAAAAAAAAGAATCATATTTGATGAGTATTATTGATGAGTACTAAAGGCACAGCAGGATTATCACTGCCTCTTGAAATGGAGATTTTACCTGACACGGCAACCTTCTAACAGTCATGGAGGGTCTGGAGGCCATAAGCCAGTCTCAGTCTGGTGTGAATGGAGCCTAAGGACCAGTTCTTCCTGTGCATTGTTACTTCTTCAATCTAAATTTGCTCTGATGGCCATCTAATGAAAAACAAACTATCCTTTTAAGAGTCTTGGAGGGGTGGGGGAGCTTGTGCATTACATTTTCGCTGCTAGTAGAAATGCCGGTAAAATGATAATTTTCTTAATACTGTCAGCAGTCCAATCATAATATTTTATCTCAAGTATGGCTTTTACCGTTGTCGTAAGGTAGTCAAAAAATTGTCTCTTGTTTTTGTTATTATTTGTGCTTCCCAAAAAGTCGATAAAGATATATTGAAAGAGACAATGAAGCAAAAAAGTCTAACAGTTTAAAAGGAGCTCTGGCACATTACAAAGTTACAGTAAATAATCACAAATTAAGTTCCAACGTCTGATATCTAAAGCAGTTCCCTGAATAACAGTTTTAAACCATCTGACCTCAGGTTTATATTTATGAGGAGAATGGGAGGACACTGAAGAATATATTGTTAGCTATGCTGTGAAATATGCTACTTTACTGTGCAACTACACCTGTGAGTAGAAACATCTCTTGTAGAATCAAACGTCATTAGATTCATATATTTTGGATGCTACCAGCTCGCTCAACATTCATACATTCAGATAGTCAAACTTGGAAAAAGAAGAGGTTCCTGTGATCGTGTTCCTCATTCAGTCACTCCTGCTAGAACAGTTTGATTAAGATCACAAGTTAGAAGATAGCCTAGATCTCACCTTCATGTGGTCTGTCTCTGGAAGGCTCGTTATCGAGTCCTTTTTAGGCGGTAGCGTGTCCCCCTGACCTGTTCCCATGCTACCCCCTGTCACCCCTGCTGCAAACCCATGCGCAGAACCAGGCAAAGATGCTACGGGAAAGGCCCCCACTGACATTTGGTGGGGGAGTACCACCCTATGAGGTACTGCACTCCGAATGCTTGCGGGGCCCACTGGCGTCTGAGGGGGTCCGATAGAAGTGGAAGAAACTTGTATTGACTGGGGTGGACTGGGGACAGCTGGTTGCACCCCCTCATGAGGCAGTGAGGGCTGAGATGCTGACAGGGCCCTGACATCTTGGCTCAGGCTGCCCAGGTGCAAAGAATGGGTGCTCTTATGCATGCTGGGCCGGTGTGCAGGACTGGCGATGTGCTGCTGAACTAGAGATAGCTGGGAGCCTGATATCGGACCGGTCAGCGCACTGGATCCATACTGGAATGATCGTCCTCCAGCAGCCAGTGGACTCTGAACAGTGGGGCTGGCCAAGACTGGAGCAAAGGCACCGGAGGCAAGGAGCTGCGACTGGAGCGGAGAAGCAGAGGCCGGGCTGGATACACTCTGCATCACCTGGAATCTCCTCACCATCCTAGGAGACTGCAAGGGCCCTGCTCCCACTGAGTTTCCTTGCATGGGGTTACAAAAATTCATCGCCACGGCTTGCTGCAGGGTGGCGATTGCCGAGTCTTGAGGCTGAGCGGAGGAGCCAGGAGGAGCAAAGATCCCGCCGGGGAGCGGAGGGGTCATGGACATCGCCCGTGGCCGTGGAACATCCACTTGCTGAACCATCTCCCGATCATATTTGACTATCTCCTGAATCATCTCATTCTCATGGTTGTTGAAAACACCGGAGTTGAGATCGTGCTGAACTTTGTGCATCAGGATCGAGTTCTTCTTGCCTGCAAGACATGAACACAGAATATGTATGTGTAGTTGAAATTTATTCTGTGTTGCAACAGAAGAGAACATTAATCTACATCATTGTAGCATGGAACTACATTATAGGAGTGTCGTGAAGGTGCAACACCAAAGTAAAGTCTGTGACACAAAGAGCTATCCAGTCATTCTAAAAGTATTTTTATAGGCCCAGGATGTGAAGGTATTGACGGTAATTTTGAGGCAGACGGACAGCAGATTTCATTCCTGAAGTCAACCTTCGGCGACTGTTATAGTAGATGGCCTAACAGTAGCAGATATTTATAGCGTCACTATAAAATTCAAGACATGCGATGCTCTGTAACAGATAGGTACAGTAGCATTGCCAACAGGGGGATGTTAAAAATGTCCTCTGAAGCAGTAATAAATAAACAAAGCATGAAGTATTCATAGAGGAGGTGGAGAAAACTCAAAACGAAATGTAGCAAGAAGTCTTTTATCTTGAAGCAACCTAGGCACGCAAAGTTTGGGGTCACAAATTAATGAGTATGGAATCTACAGAACCTCTTCCGAAATTAAATTAAATTACATTTTAAAAAATAGTTATTGGTAAATGTTAACTTGTCTGTAGATTATATTTTAAACTAAAATTATTAGATAAAAGTAACCAATACTTAGGCTGTTAATGCTTTCTTTTATGGAAATTGTACCATTTACTTACTAATTACAGAGTCAACAAAGAGCGGGGGTAACCAGTATTTTCTACTGTCATCTGTAGAACAGAAGCAGAACGGCACATTTGGGAACCACTAAATTAGGCTTCCACTAAACACGCAAGAGTTGGTCATGAGCCTTCAACAACCGAGCTGGGGCCTCAACAAATGTCAAATTTAAGTTTGGTTTTGGAGAATTTAAGGATCAAAATGAAAGCAGGTGACTGTGGAGTAAGTTCTGTGCGGAGCCGTCTACAAAGCTGTACCAATTAAATTCGTGAAAGCAGGTGTGAGTTTGAGCAGAGGGTCCGACAGGGTCAAACCGCAGCTGTGGCAATTAAGATAAAAGGATAATAGGAACTAACCAAGACACTGCCAATTTACTGAGATGTGTGTTAGAGATGAATGTGTCTGAGTTTCCTATCAATTAACAAGTACAAAGTGTGTTGGAGACGAGGCCAAGGAGGCCAGGTGCTTAGTGAAAACGATGCTTTTAGAACTGAGGAAAGGTCGCTAATGGTGAGACGAAGCATCCAAACTAAACATGCTGTCTGTTTAAGAAGGAGAATCAAGTTCAGATGAAAATTAAGATTTTTCATCCATCCATCTATTACGTTTCACTTAATCCAGGATTGGATCCGAGGGGCAGCAGCCTAAGCAGAGAAGTCCAGACTTCACTGTCCCCAGTAATTTGGGCAGCTCCTCTGGGAAAAGTCCAAGGCATTCCAAGGTCAGCTGAGAAACATAGTCCCTGCAGAGTACCATAGGTCTTCCTGTGGATGTCCTCCTGTGGGAGGTAGCTGGAGCCCCTCCCGCCAGTGGGGCGTCCAGGATGCATCCCGACCAGATACCCGAGCCGCCTCTACTGGCTCATCTTGGTGTCTCTACTCTGAGTTGCTCTCGAATATCCAAGCTCCCCACCCAGTTATTAAGAGAAAGCCTGGATGAGGAGGAAGCTCATTTTGGCCGCTTGTATCCACAGTCTCACTCTTAGCGTCACTACTCAGAACTTGTGAAGATAGATGAAGTGGGGATGTAGATTGGCCCATGAATTGAGAGATTCACCTTTTGGCTTAGCTCTTTCTTCACCACAACAGGACTGAACAGCGCTTGCATAACTGCAGACACCACACTATTCCATCCAACAATTCCCATCCCCATCTTTCCCTCATCCGTTTCTTTCTTGTAAAATGTGGGAAGAAGGGGAGAGGGATGAATGGCTGGGGCAAAGGCTGGTATTTGTACATTTTGACATGTTAGTCTTCTTAGCTGCATCCCAATGATTTAAAATGTGTCATAGTTTAGGTACTATGAGAGCAAACATCAGCTAGACTTGAATTGAGTTTTGTTGCTGAGCTTCAGCAGCACATATGATGTGTTGTGTTGGTGGCCGTCAGCTTGGATCTCTTTGCAGAAAACGTGTTAGAAAACTGAATAGAAAGGCAAGATGTTATTTCAACATCAAGCTCAATACGCCTTGTTCTTCTCTGGTCCATATGGTTTTTGTAAGATGTAACACTGCAAGATAGATGATGATCTTAGTTCTTCGACCTGGCATATTGCATGGACTGAAAACTGAAAATTCATGGCTTACAAATCTTCCTAAAATAATGGGCTATGTAATTTTTGCTAAAAGTCGTTTTGGCAAAACAAACCACCCCTTTTTTATTGCCTCTAGATAACTTGGGCAAGAAAATTACTTATAGCAAAAAAAAATTACTTAGGCCATTATTTTAAGAAGGTGACAAAATGTAACCTTAGTGCTACACATTTCTCTAAAATATGGAGGAAAGCTAAAGGAATCCATACATAGTGTACTGTCACCCATAGAAAATTGGCTACAGTGCGAATCCTGCTGTCAGACTAATACATTTTTAATCTTACACCATACAGCCATGTAAATGTAAAGGTGCTGGAGGTGAAATTACATAAGATATAGTAAAAGATGAAGAGGTTACGCTGAAGTGTTACTAGTTAATGTTGTGCATCACCATATGCCATTGAAATGCAAGGCTGATGTGCAAAGGTGTGATGAAAAGCAGCTTTTCTTCGGGCTATTGTGATAGTATTTCTTTTCATACACCCGAGAAAACTAAAATTAAAAAGAAAATGTAGTCCTTTGCCTGCAAAGGGCCTCTGCTGAGGAGTGATGAAATACAATAAGATACTTAGTGACTAAGACTGAGAAAAGTGCTCTATAAATAAAGCACTCTTTCATGCCACAATTGATTAAAACTAAGATTATGGCTCTTTTGAATGAGTTAGTTTGACAAAGCTGCCTCATTTCTAGAATTTAATGGAAACCTACAGTATAACGCGATCTTTGAATCACCGCTTTCACAACAACACTTTCCTGTCAAGTTTTCTGCCGCTGTAAAATAGTTTCTTCGGCTCAAGCCTGCAGCTTATGAGTGAGCGTTTCTGGTAGACGTCTGGTAACCATTAAAATAGAAGGACACATATTGCATCAGCAATATATCAGACAGTCGCCCCTTTCCGCACACACTTAATTTATCTTTATTTAAAGGTACTGTTGATGAAACACAAAAGAAAAGCACGTGTGACTACCGATTGACTCGCAAAATGCACGTGTGGAGCCTAGAGGAACTGTGTGGCAGCTGGTTATGCCTTGAAACAGACACGCAGTCTTTCCCCAAATAAGTGAGCTGTCAGACCGATGGGGTACTCATGCACAAAATTTGGCTGCTATGGCAACACCTGACAGGTGGCGGCTGCGGAGCTTTTGGTACACATGTCAAATGTGGTCATGCGACAAACAGCAGCACAGCTGACCTCCAGAAGGAGTTGTTCACATTGTGAAGATAGATAACAACACAGTGTGTGTGTGTGTGTGTGTGTGTGTGTGCGTGTGCGTGTGTGTGTGTGTGTGTGTGCGTGTGTGTGTGTGTGTGTGTGTGTGTGTGTGTGTGTGTGTGTGTGTGTGTGTTTTAACTTTGGAGGGAAATATTCACTGAAAGCATTGAGACATGACAACATAAACAAAGAATGTTTAAATGTCACTTCCCGCAATGCTGTCACAGTTGTCAGACAGACCAGTGTTTTTGAAACAGACATCTCATAAATAATAAAAAAAAAACTTTTTCCCCCCCATCACTGCATTTTATGAATGAATCTTATGAGATCAGCTTACTTGTTCTTTTTATATTTGTGTAAAAAAAAGATAATTGACCAAAAGTTTGTTCGAGTAGACACATTCAGACACAACTAGACTTAACGCATCTAACAACTACCAAAAAAATAGCTGGTGTTATGGACTCAGATCTAAATATTAATGTAAACTCACCAAATCAACCTAGTATCATTTTAAAATTAGTTCCAAAGTAAAGGATTTCTAGTCAAATAAAGAGACAGAAAAACTGCTACTCAGTTTTATTTTCCCCATTAGATTATTGTAGAGTTGTTTTTTCACTACATACATTTTAGCATTGTCAATATGAGGTATATAACCATATTTCTTTTAAATAGTTTTAAAGCCTTGAACTGACACTTCTACACTAAACAAAAATGAACGCTAAAGTCTTCCACTGCTTCTGTTCATCCAACAACATGATGGCCTTACCTATCCGGTCCAGTCGGTCTATGGCAACCGTCTCAAAGGCCCTCCTCATCATGGGATACTCTTCCAGCACTTCATTGAAATTGTCTACCGAGAGAGAGTACAGGCGGCAGTAGGTGTCAGCTCGAACACTGGCTGTCCTTCTGCCTCGGGTCAGCAGACAGATCTCTGGAGGGGAGAAAAAAGGGAATATAAAGGCATGACTAGAAACCAGAAAATTGCCCAGACTGTCAGATTTTAGGCCGTCAGGAAGTGAGAAGGGCTCTGAAAGTGAAGCACCGCATTGAAACAAATCCTAACCTTTTTATCCCCCCGCTGAAGATGAATGAAGGCAGTGAGCAAATATGTGATCCAAATCGCAGGGATTTTCCGTTACAGGAGTTATGCATAATTAGTTTGACCAACTAACAAAAATGTGTGTTTGCACCGCACTGACAGCTGTGTTAAGGAAGCACTATATTTAGAGATGTGCAGCTAAGCTTCATTACTTCACTTGTTCCTCCTTCTTTCCTTCAGTATGTGTTTTTTTTTTTTTTTTTTTACCCATAGCTCTACTTTTTTTGAGGGCTGGGGCTGACTGTTGTCTTGACAACCACATGCCCTCCTTTTTCCTCGCCTTTAAAGGTCGACCTCCTCTGACTCTCAGCGGAAAAGGGAGAGAATAACAAATCAGAAGAATACTCCATTAAGAAACTAAATAAAGGTTCTACACTAAAATAAACCGTGAGTGCCTGAGGTATTTTGACATCATTTTATAAACACAACCCTACTCACCATTAGCAACCGGATGATTGTTCAAACAATAATCTGTTTCTTAGAGGTTTGTGTGTTCTTTTTGGAAAACGTGTGTTGTCTCTTGTAACAGTTATGGGCTGTGCGGCTAACTGCGGCTACAAGAGCTGCATCAGAAGATGGATCTTTTAAGGAGCCTGAGGTGAGAATGAAGACAGGATTCAGCAGTTTTAGTTTTGGTGAATATATTAGTGATTTGAATAAAAACAACAAACAATTACAAATGCACAATGAGAGACAACTCAAAATAAATCAATTCCAAAGTCAGAAAGTTCTTGTCCTTTTTTCGTAGCTCGCCATTCTTAGATCCAGTAGGATCTGATCCATCAAGAAAAAAAAACTCGACCTAAAAGGCCAGAAAACCCATTAAGTATTTTATCAAAAAAACATATAACATATAAAGAAAAATATTAAATTCAAATGCAATTATTAAATTCCTAATAATTAAACTAAACATTTCAATTAGGTTAAATTAACCATAATTTAAATGAAGTAAAACAAAAAGAATATCAATCATATTTCAAACTAATCAATTTAAAGTTAAAGTTGAAATCAAAGTGCACTTTCAAAATATCAATCAAGAAAAATAAAATAAATTAACTCAAATACTCAGGCAGAGTGAAGAAAAGAAAAAAAAATTAACTAGAAAATTTCTGAAGAAATTCACATGGGGCCTGCCAAAGTGTGCCCGTCGGTTTGAACCCAGCGTTCTGATGGTGTAGTATTGATGGTACTGCTTACTTTAGCATCGATACAAACGTAAGCTGCAATGTACTCAAGAGCATGTGGAGAGTCAGCCATGTTGAGTATCATGGACTTATACCATTCAGTATGTTGAAATTAATGTACATGGTGAAATGAGCCGAATTGCTAACATTAGCCTAAATGCTGGGAGTAGCATGTGGGGCATCACTAACATGTTGTCTTACATTGACTTACTCCATTCAGTGTACTAAGCGTGGCTAATAAGAAAAATAGCTAAAAGGTTTTTTTTTTTAGGAATAAGGTTAATGCTAATGGGGCAGTGAAATGCTAATGCCTGTGCTAATGTTTGTGCTAATGTTAATTCATTCATCTGTTTGTATTTACTTGCTAGTGTTCTAGCACTTTGGTTGAAATGACTTTAGTGAGACGCTTCCTGTGACAATCTACCTGTCTCTGAACTTGCTTGGATGGCCACATCCAGGTGTGTCAGCAATTGATTTGAATGCCATCATATTGTGGAATACTTTTTCCAAATCTTCTCTTGAGACCTCTTTAAAATCTATCCCACGCTCACAAGCTGCTAAAATCTGCTGCCCAATGGCCTCATAGAGCTTTTTCAATCTCACCATATTGTTCCCTGTCACGTCAACAGCCAGAAGCAAACCAAACTAAGTGTCTGAAGAAAACCACCTCCAAAATGCTGAGTAACAATGAAACATGTACTCCTTATGCAATACGTCTGTGTATAAATTGAGCCATATTTAGTGGGAATAAATTTGTATAGAGATCCAGAAAGATCACTTTGGATGTTACTCAGATTATATTGTAGCACAATAGCTACACATAAATCTCCTCACCATATTTTCAGTTAGGTTTTATGATTTGCCATATTTGCTATATTTTGCATGACATGCGCTAATAAGAACCTTTTTGAAGATTTCAGGGAGGCAATAGTGAGAATGTTTTGGCGCTCCACTTTCTGTGTGAGTTACTGTTCGCAAACTGGCCAAGACATCATTTCATAAACCCTCACCTGGGATCTCTGTGGTCTCTCATAACGCACACATTTGCATATTGCCAGCATCATTAGTGGGCAGTGGGCAGTGCTTTGAAAGGATAATAACGCTAATGAAACCACGAGGGCTGAATAAATTGTTCACACCACCAGGTGGCCAGTTGTAGTTCACGGCGCCGTCCTTAAAGACAACAGTGAATGCGGAGAAATACTGGAAATTCAGAGTGGACGTTAACAGGAACATGAATTTTCATGAGCACATCTCAGACCTATTACCTTTATCCCTCTTCTATGTTTTGTTTTGTTTTTTCATGCAAGACCAAAGCATTCAGAAAACAACATTATATATATATATATATATATATATATATATATATATATATATATATATATATATATATATATATAAGTAAAATATGATATATACATTAAAGCCTAACCCCAACCCTCAGCAATGCATTATCTTCATGTAGTCATGACAGGTAAACAGGATATATAGCATACTGGTAACTAAGAAAGCAAAAGTACTATTAAAGAAATTTGAATCCAGAATTACTGGATAGTTTTCATATTTTGAAGAACAATTGCAGCAGCTGTTTTGGGACCTTTTAGTGTAAAGGATTTATAGCTGGAGTTATTTGTAGCATATGGAGATGTCCAATTAGTGGTTGCAGATTTTGATAAGGCCCATATGGGCCGTTGAACAGGGAGGCATTAGAAACAAAGGGTGGTGGTGCAAAATAATACAACTTCACCTGCACAAATTTTCTATTGCTTTCTGGTATGTGTGGAGTTTGAAGAGTTGTTAATACGTAGGCATTGTTGTTGTGGCTCATTCTGCGCAGAAAAGAGCAACCTCCTTGCTGGAATCCTATTGATGTGTTAGGATGACCGAGTCAAAGTCCAAATCTAGAATCAGCTAAGATTTAAAGATGGATCTGTAAAGATGCTCTACATCCAATCTGGTTGAGCTTCAGTCATTTTGCTAAGGTGTTTCTGCTAAAAAAAAAAAAATTCAGTACTCAGCAAATACTTGGATTTAAAGGCAGCAACTCTAAAACATCAATATTATTAAATGATATTATGTCATAAAAAACTTCTTAGTAAGCTTATAAAATGACCTTAAATCTAAATCTGGGGACTTGACTGAATTTAGGCTTAACTAACTCTCCCATCTACTTTCCATAATCTACTGGTATCTACTGGTAATAGAGTACACAAGTTACATTGTAGCATTAAACTCACCATTTATGCACACTTCCACAAAGTGATTTAGTGATTTTATCCCACATAGTACATGGTGATCCTGCTGTCCTTCCAATCCAAGAATAAAAGTGATGTCTTCTTTGTTGACAGGCACAGCTTAAACTCCTTTTATCAGACATTACACATGGCTCCATAGACACAGTTCCTCTAAGCTAATTAGTTATTATTAATTGGATGTGCATGCACAAGAGCATGATGTGCACTTGGGTTAATGCAACAGTGCTAAGGGCATCTTTCACATCAGTGAACTCTGATCTGCTGCAGTAAGGACCCGATGCTAACAATTCAGCATACAGAGTTTAACTACAGGGTGTTAATAAAAACGTCATGTGACCATCGGTTTAGAGCATCTGCATGTTGGGTAAAGTCAGGGAAGAATTATTTAGTATGAAATCAGCTGGGGAAGGCTAACGTGTTAGCATTTCAAAATTACAGGGTATTGTTTTGTTTCACAACAAAGTATGGAAATACCAATTTTAGGTGCAGAGATTTCAGAAAGCAAGTCAGAGCAATAACGATGCAATAAAGCGACGCACCGCCAAAGTAGGAGCCGTCCATGAGCTTCATGCCGATGCTCCCTTTGGTCAGGACGCTCACCACCCCGTGCTGAATGAAGTACATCTTCTTGCCAATGGTGCCTTCTCTGATGATGTAGTCTCCTGGCTGGAAGACTTCAAACCTCAGCTTGGTCAGCATGGCTGTCACAAAGTTTGGGTCGGCGTTGGCAAACAGCGGCATGGAGGCCACCAGCTTACGGCAATTGAAGTTGACAATTTCCTAAGAGGTGAAGACGGAGAAACTGAGACCACAACGCATGTGTAAAAATGCAACAAAACTTAAACGGTGCCTTTATTCAATCACAGTTAATCCTCTAATGCATTAAACCACAAGTGATCTAAATTAGATCTACCTGGTACATTTCAACTGTTTCCAACATTAATTTCAGCTAAACAGAAAAAAACAAACATATTTTTTGATGAAAATTCAAGTCACACATGCCTTCTGCATGCCATTGTATGCATAAAAAGAGGAATATTTGCAGACTTGCACAAACAGAAAAATATATCTTGGCTTAGAGTCTTTTTAATGAAGATGCCAGAGAAGTGGACAGCTTTCTTCCGCTGTTGCTCCACCTGTTGCTGTGCACTACTTACCAGCTGGCTTAAAAGACCCAGAAGCTGCTTACAAGCTTTCTGTTTGAAATGAAAGAAATCGCATCCTGTTCTGCATTTTTATTTTGCTTCGGATCAACTTGATTTTTGAATGGGGTTTTGAAAAAAACAAAACAAAAAAAAAACAAGAATGACAGATTGTCTCACAGCTATAAACAACCTGTATAAGGTCCACATTTATCAGAATTTATACCAGGAATCAGAATTAATCCATTTCTGGTTGACTAGGACTGAGGTCTGGCATATTGCCAACTCCTTCTGTAAACCTTAAATATTTAATGCCAAACATTATGCCAGTGTGAAGCAAGTTATACAAACTTCTCTTGGGGTGAAAAAAGTAAATCTGATTTAGTTTTAATTAAACACCTAGAAACTGCGACCGAATAACAGCTCAAATCCAAACACTTTTGGTTTCATTACCTTCTACGACAATAGCACTGAATATTCAACTTATTATCGTTCATCTACAGCAATTTGAAGTTTGTTTGAGCTACTCTGGTCTTGTGGCTGAAAAAATTTTATTTATTTTTTTTGGATATGTGGGGACAGACATCTAAACAACCACCTATCCATAGAAATACATATGCATGATTAAGTTACTTACAGGTAATTGTTTAAAGATTCATTACTGTGGAAATTCATTCACATATGACAGAAGGCTACAAATAAGCCAATCCCAATGTAGTCCAGTAATCAGAAAGGAGGAAGGCGTGTAATAATTGCAGACATAGAGATGAACTGGAGTTCTCTCATACTTCTCTCAGAGGCTCGTTCAGCTCCTCCAGGATGCTCTCCTCGTCGAACATCTTCCCTTGGTATCTGTGCTCGTAGTAATCGTGGATTTTCTGTCGGAAGTCAGCCGGCAGTTTGTGGAATGACATGTACTGCTCCACTTGCTTGTACTAGAAGATGGTGAGAGTGGGGAGAGATTGAAAAGAGGAAAAACAGATGGATGGATCAATGTGAACAGGAATTAGAGACACAACTGTCAGCAGTTTGAGAGGTTTATCTGGCATTACGGCCATCTTGCCTCGGTAAGTATAAGGACTTATTACCTTCCTGTGCTTAAGGATTACTTATCATTGTTTGTGGTGTTTGGAAGAATACATATGGATTCTGTTGACTATCAACCAATTAAAATAAATAAAAAGGAGTAATTTTTCTTCTTCAAACTACTTGTTTTAGTACAGAACTTTTGTTTATGTTAACATGTGACACAATCACTTCAAGCTGAAAATGAATGAAATAAACAAATACATAAAAATTAATTTGTAAATACACCTTGGCCATTTTGTTGAGGTTTTGATGTCCTAATGGTACGTTTTATTTTTTGATTTAGAACTTGGAAATTTAGATTTCCCAGTTCCAATGGAATGCACCGTTGTCACCGTATGATCAGTTTGTGGCATTTTACCAAAAGCATGTCATAGATATTTACTGAAAATTGAGTAGAACATGAAATAGATTCCTCTCCCCTTAAAAAAAAAACTGTAAATGATACTTTTCCCCTTATTGATGAGTACAATTTCCTGCTCATACGACGGCCGCATGACCCAGATGTGTTATGGAGAGAGAAGCTATAATAAAAGTGTTGAGGAATCACGACAGCGCTGTGAAGCCCGTGAGAATTTATTCTGCTTGCCTTTGTTTAGAGAAATCAGCTGTGAGCTGTGACTGTACATGGTGATCACAGACGACCTCACAATTTCTCTGGATGGCGGTGAAAGGAGAAGAGTTCTTCTTCTTCTTTCCTCTCTTCTTTTTTACAGAACAAATGCACATTAAAATATACTGACGATCCTTCTTTTCATACATGCAAACAATCCATGATCGGATTTATTTCATCGCTATTGGCAAGGTTGTTTTTCATGTGTGTGTCACAAGTTGTTACACGCAGGAAACACAGCCATTGGCCCTCGCCCAATGGCTGCTGGAATAGGACCCAGAACCTGAAACCTTGCAAGAATAATCATGGTTGGATGAATGGATGAACAGAAAGTTATTATTCTAGTTAATGTGTGATGTTCATAGGAAAATGAAGATGTGTCTTATTTATGCTGGAGTTGAAAAATACATCATCTATGTATACACAGCCTTGCAAAAGTATTACTTTCACTTGAACTCAGCGGCTGGCTCCAGGACCCTCCAGTGAACAAATCTCAGTGGAGGGTCAAATTAAACCCAATGGATCACATACTGACCACTGTTACTTTCATCCGCATCAAACGGTACCTTAATGTCTAGCTCTCCTAACTCACCATATCACATTTCAAGCCTGAATACGTTCTGGAAATAGCATGCTGCTTAATCTACTCCGAGGCTTCCTACATCAGGGGAAAACTGCTTGGTGTCATTTAGGGGGGGGGGGAAGAATTGTGCCATTCCTGCTTGTTCTTGGCATACAAATGGCTCCAAGATATGCTTTATTTATAGCAGGAGTGTGTGTGTGCGTGGGGGGGGGGAGGTGTCCGTGTGTGTGTGTGTGTGTTGTCCTTGCGGTTTTATGTATTCCACCTTCTAGTAAATACAAGGAAACATGAAGCATTATTGTGGTTCACATATCACAAAAATGTGTGTTTATGAAATGTGCCTGAATGATATACAACAGCAACAACTGAAGCTGGCTGGATCATGTTGTTCAGCTGTGCTACACTGTAAAGAAAAAAAAAACGTCTCTAATTTACGGTAAAATATCAGCAGCTGTGGTTGTCAAAATGTTACCGTATAAATACAGTAAAATCCATATTTATACGGTAAAATTCTGCTGCCGGTATTTTACCATAAATTATATTTTTTTTTTTTTTTTTACAGTGCACTATAGAAAACTCACTAGCTGAATATTTATAAAAATGCCACACACACAGAAGCAAAAGTCAAGATTTACTTTCTTCTTGCCAGAACCTCTGTTCGAGAATATTAGAGAAACTATCAGCTGGAATGAGGAGACAATCTGTACGACAGATCCATGTGACCCTAAAGTGTGAGTTATTTTAAATGTTACATAAAGTTTATCTCTCTCTCTGTGTCTGGTGTGTGAAGCAATGTGAGTCCATCATCTTTGCTAAAAATCACAATAACAAGATATTTAAAAAAAAAGAAATCTTATCTTTTTTTATTTTTTTTTAGAAAAGATATAAAAAGAGAGAATTACAGCGGTCTCAGTGTGTGTGTGTGTGTGCGCGCGTGTGTGTGTGTGTGTGTGTGTGTGTGTGTGTGTGTGTGTGTGTGTGTGTGTGTGTGTGTGTGTGTGTGTGTGTGTGTGTGTGTGTGTGTGTGTGTGTGTGTGTGTGTGTGTGTGCGGGCGCGCATGTGTGTGTGGGGTCCTTTCCCCTTAAACGCAACAGACATTGACACCACAAGCACTCAGTCTTGAACCTTCACTGTCTAGGAAATTTAATTTATCCACACTACAAGGTGACAAATGATTTAGAGAATCAAATGGAGACTTGATCCTTGTGTTCAAATTGCAATATTCTTATTATAGCGCCGACTCAGAAAGACATTGATTTTCTTTCTAGCTTCACTTGCCATGGAATATTTTTTGCAATTTAAAAATAAAAAGAGAAAAAAATATTTTGAATAAAGTATGATTTGCTTTGTCAATTTTTGGTCTGTTACTCTAATTGTTGTCTCTTTTGTATGATTAAAAAAGACATACAAAAAGATGTGTGTAATAGAAATATATGAAATAATATTTCTATTACACAACTTGTGCAACATTTGGTTGATCATTCAGTGGCTCCAAACATACAATATGAAGTTGAAAAAAATCTAATTTGACTTGAGCAAATAGTTCTGGGTCACATATATTTAACTCTGAAGCCTTGGGATTCATAATATTACATTTTATTCAACTATAGCTAAAGCCATTTAGCTTTAGGTAATATAGTCATTTTGCAAGGGCAATTAAATACTTTAATTGCTCTTATTGCCCAAAATGTCCAAAACATAGCCAACTAAATATGGGTTTGAATTCTTAATATCATTTCCAGTATTTTCAGGCAAAAACTGTAGACAAGGCAGAAGGAAGTTTTCATAGCCGTCATTTTTCACTGGCTCACAGCTAATGCATTAACGGGAAGAATTGATTATAGTTTTAGTTGTTGTGCACAAAAACAACTTGCACATTCAAAGTGCAGCTTCGGAGGTGGATGAAAAAATAAAGTTAATGAAGTGTTTTGAACCACTTTAAAAAAATATCTTATAATTTTCCTTTTATTTTAAACACATTTTAATTTTTTTATCAACCACATGCTGAAACTGTAACTGGGTCTGCCACAAACTTTTAAAAGCTTGTGGCATATTTTCTGTTTCGTATGATTTCAAATGGGCTTCATTTATTTGGCTTTTGCTTTCATTGCTGGTACATTTGATAAACTCAACCGTATCACATTTGAAATCGCGCCAGACGCTTCGTTTCACTGAGAGGTGGGTCTCGTTCAGGTGCATCTTGTTTGGCCTGCTGTGTTTGGGGACACTGAATTTACACGAGCCTCAAAATTCCAGATATTCAACAAAGTCCTTCCTGCTTGCTGTGTGTCAGTAACAATAATGATGTGGCCAAGTTTGCAGAGCATCCACCTCAATTAGCTAAAAATGGGGATAAGCTGGAGGACTTCTATTAAGTGTTTCCGGCCACAGGATTCAGAGTGTGACAGTCTCAATTAAACTGGACTGACATCTCAGTGGCTGGTGGAGGAGAGGCGATCCGCTGGGTTTCTCAGCATGAGGCTCAGATTAGTGGCCATGTCACTCAAAGCAAAGGGGATGAGGCTGAGACTCATCTGACCTCCCATTTTAAGCATTTTTTTAAAATAAATGTAGTAAATGGCAGAGTTCATAATAATGTCAGGAGATTATAATGATCAACGCAGTTTACGTCTTATGACATATAACTTTGTAGCCCAAAATGAACATAACGTGAACTCGAAGCTTTCCGCAGTCGCTGTATGAAACCATCCAATTTAATATATTTGGGAAATTAAATCAGGCCCTCTCAGCTTGGGGGCCTAGCAGGAGGCAGATGCAGCAAAGAGGGTTTTTTATGGGACATACACCCCTGAGTCGGTGGATTGTAAGTATGATGCATGGCTGTCAGTGTGAGAAGCTGCAGAGGGGAGAAGTATAAATTGAATTGGGAATTTTATTAATGGTCCATGCTTCTGAGCATCATGGCTCAGAAAGTGATGTGTTTGTGTGTGTGTGTGTGTGTGTGTGTGCGCGTGTGTGTGTGTGTGTGCGCGTGTGCGTGTGTGCGTGCGGGCTTGCGTGTGTGTGTGTGTGTGTGTGTTTGTCTGTGAGGAAATTTCCTGGAATTTTAACTGAATTGTCTAATTGATTGAATAATTTAGGATGAACAGTATTAATAAATACACACAAAACAGAGTTTCTTTCAAAGAAATCTAGACAAAACATTGGTGTGGGAGGATCGGCTTCCCTCTGGATGAGCTGCAACTGCCTGATTTATTTTTTACTGAGACCAGTGAAGACACGGTTACATTAATCTAACCTACTGAAAACAAAAGCATGCCCCATTTTTCTCTTCTTCAGTTTTGACAGGAAATTCTTATTCATGTTATGTTTTCAAGGTAATATGAAGATGATTTAGTAACAGACTTTATGGAGTTGAGGTTTATGTGTGAACTTTATGTGATTGGAAAAATGCTACCCCTAGCAAAGCATGACGGTGGAAGTTTTATCCCGTGGGAATGCTTTTCCCACGAAAATAACTCTGGGAAGAAAACATGATCAAATACATGATAAAAAGGTGTAACTGTCAGAAAAATTTGAAGATTTCATACAGTGTATGGTGTCATAAATGCTGCAAGTGAGACATATTTGAGTAAAGTACGTTTTTCTAGAGGGAGTCAGACAATAATCAGATGCTGATTATTAGTGCCAAGGTAAGTCACAGTTTTAAAACCTCCATATGTAAAGTGATTTTATTTTGATTTCGCCAATAAAACTCTTAACATATTTTAAAATTGTTTTTGCAATACATTTGCTTAAAATGCTATTTTTGTTGTTGCAATACATTTGCTTAAAATGCTATTTTTGTTAATGTTGTGTGATTCAGTTTTTAAAATTTTACTCTGATTATTTAGAACATCCTTCACTTAAACTCAGTGGAAAGTAAACATTTGAACTACTTCCAAATAATTGTTTTGGAGCCGTTTTTAGTGAAGAGTTCAGATGCAAGCTAAAATCAGTGAACCTTTGATCAAAACGGGAGATGACAAAGCAATCAATAAAACCTAACCCAGGTCCCTTTGAGGTTTAGGGCTTCTGGGGGGAAAAAAAACAAAGATACAACTTCTAAATTAAAATTTTAAGCGTCCAGGAAAAGTGAAACAGTGTTCATCTTCATCAAAGAAGGCCCCGGGGGACCCGAGTCTCCCGTCTCAACTATGAAGGAGAGAGGAGTGTGATGGGGGAGTGGAAGCAGGAGTGCAGTTATGTAATGGCTAATGCCCCCTGTCCATGTGTGGTGTCCCTGGCAGCTGGTGTACTGCCCAACAGCGCAAGGGCAAAGTGACAGATGAAACAGGAAAGGGCTGGTGGCCTGGAGATGGAGAAATTTATCAGGGAGGAAACTGGTCTCCTCTACAGGGAGGGGATGACAGAAGGACAATAAGGTTTGCTAATTGTAGCACCATTATTTCTGTAGCACTACTTCAGAATGTCACTTTAACACAAACAAGAGATAAGTGCCATTACCTGCAAACTTTATAACAGCCCTTGCAGCAAATGTGCCCCATAATTGTTACTGGACAAAAACAAATCTTTACTTTGTCAAAAATAAAATATCAATGCCATATTGTCATAGTAAAATAAGTAAATAGTAGAACAATTTGCATATCCATAAAGGTCTTTAGATAAGACAGCTGAAAAGAATCAACAGAACCTATTATATTAAGTTGAATTTTTATAAAGAATTTTCCTAGTCAAGGTTTTATTGTGAAAATTGTTAAAAGGTAAAGCTCTGAGACAAAAAATTAAATTCACAGAATAACATATTTATACAGAACTCAAGGAAGACTCTGACCATCTGGAGCTGTGCTTTCAGTTCATATCATATGCAGTAAAATGAACTAATTAGTGTTTCATGGGTGAAAACCAGCTGGGAAACCACCACTGAAGGAAAGGCAGCGAACAAAGGCCATGAGCTAAATTATGAAAAGAGTCATATTCACTACCTGATATTTAGTGGTGATTTAGTCAGTCTTTCTTTTCTGGTAGACAAAATTTGAGCAAAAACTAAATAATTTAAAACTTTGATAATGCGATTAGGGAAACTAGCTCATGCATAAGCCCAGCGCAGAACACAAAACTTAAACCTCAATACCAAGGAAAAAGTGAAAAGAGTGACAGAAAACTAGTGCTATAAATTATGTAATTAACTTAAGAGATTAGCTTTTAATTCAGACCAAAATCTAAACCTATTAAGGAATAAGAGGAAGTTACTGAAATGAGTTGTTAATAGTTTTAACAGTTTTAACAAAAGTTAGGAAGATAAGGATTAAAGCTAGGTTTCATAAAAGAAAAAAAAAATAAAGACATTTTCGGTAA
Source organism: Poecilia reticulata (assembly GCF_904066995.2). Taxonomy (NCBI): domain Eukaryota; kingdom Metazoa; phylum Chordata; class Actinopteri; order Cyprinodontiformes; family Poeciliidae; genus Poecilia; species Poecilia reticulata. Next base: position 22,325,229 of record NC_088833.1, read on the forward strand.
CACTTTATTTGAAGTGCCAACTTTGCATGATTTTGTAAATAATGACAATTTAATGCAAAGTTGGCATTTTTAATGGACTTTCAATGCAACTTTTAGAGCAACTTTGCATTGAAAGTGTCATTATTTACCGAATGACACTTCATGACAACCGTCATAAACATTCATAAAGACTTCTTTATGTTAATGACAGGTGTTATGTCATGGTTATGACAGTGTCAGGTCAGTGTTATGCACACCCCTTCAAATAAAGTATTACCATATTTTCTTCTAAATTAAAAAAAAGTTGTGAAAGTAGTCAAGGAATTAAAAAAAACAAAAAAAACATGGTTGGAAATCTTCGACCTTGTTTCTCTTTCCGTTCTGATCACAAACTAACCATGTAAATCGGGAATCTGACTCTGAAAAAGCAGGAAACCTTTGGACTTGTTTGCTCCGCAGGGAACCTCAGAAATCCTCTCATTCTTTCACCCGGAGGCTCGGAGCCTGAGATGATGGTAACTATCACATCTGTTATTACATTTCTGTCTTAACATGGCTCACAACGCCGACTGTTTACTTTATGTTGAGTCAACACACGTCCGCACTGTCATTAGTATTTACACTAACTGTATGTAATGAATCTGTTTCCCCGCAAAGTTCAGTTCCAATCCAGATCCGTTCGGCGTGCCATTCATAGTCGGTTAACGATGGACGAAAACAGCCATGGGGCATCGAGGATCAATAGGTTCGAGAATGACTTGTGCCGGTTCATTCTCCTTGCAGGATGCATAGACAGGAACCGACGGCTGTGTACGTCACAGCGCTGACAGAGGAGAGCCTCAAGAAACCGACAGAAAACAGACACCGGCTCGGAGTCAGCAGCTCTTTCGCCCTTCCTTTCCATTTTCTCTCGAGTCTTTATTAAACACAGAACTCTGCCTACAGCAGGAGGACCTCCTATTAGGCTTACAGCCCTAATGTCAAAGTGTTCAAGTGGAAAGCAATTATACTGCTATTGTACAGTAAGTTTTTTTGTCCTCGCTCACACAATGAAGCCAAGGGAAGGTTTCAAAAATGGATTAACTGGCATAGTGACAGAAAAGCTATGAAATTAAAGAAACAGTGAGCATTCTTCAAGTGCAGTTTAGGCACTGTGATGATAAATGTAAAACAAATCTGCCGTTCAGAAATACTGCATGCGATGTATGGAGAGAATATGAAAATTAAAGTCAGGAACTTTTAAAATATCCCTTGACCACACAAAGTTTCTAGAGCTAATTAGTTCTAATATATGCAATATATGCAATGCTATATTACAAGTGGGTAAAGTGAAAATGTAAAATGAAAGGGGAAGTTAGGTTTAAAGGTTTAAAGCAGGATTCCTGAGACTGTTTCGAGAAATCATGATGTATTTGTGACTCTGGTTTCTTTCCTGAAAGTCAGAGTCGAGAAGCTGGTGGTAAACAAACCAAAAACTGCCTCCAGGTTTGCAGGTGGCACCTTTTTTTAAAATAATGTCATTTTATGATTTTCTGTGAATTGAACTGTGGGAATTTAATGTTTGTCTTTGACTCAAACCAAAAGGAGGATTACAGGAACGATTAGTGATAATTGTTAATGAGGTTTTTATAAATGTGCTTTGTCTTTGACCTGCGTCATCTAGAGTTCTGCTCAGAAGTTTACATACACTCATCCTGCGAATGAATTATTCATTTGTTTTGGTTTTTTTATTATTAATTTGAGCCAATATGTCTTCAGGGTGAAATGGTTAAAAAAAAGAAAGAAGTAAAAACATGGAGGAAAAATTTGATGAATTAGTTGAAATTCATTTGACATAAACTGATATTTTATCTCTCATATAGATGGAAAGGATCTGTTAAATAGGTTGGTTCCCATGTTTACCCAGCTTTTAATCATAGTCCTTACATTTTCAACAGGATTAAGGTAAGCGATTAGGAAGTGGGGTTGGAGAAGTGCTTAGTTTGTCAATTTGTTTAATTCCAAAACCAGTTGAAAAGTTTTTCTGTCCTGTTAGAACAGCAAACTGCAGTACATTTTTATTTTTATTTTAATTTACGATGGATGGCTACATTCACAGTATTAGACTGCACTTCAAATCAACAGGTAGATAGTTGTAACTTGGACACAGTCGGACAAATAAACATCAAAAATACATTTGAAACTGATAATCAGGCTTTTGGAAAAGCCTTGACCTCAGTCCTGTTAAAATATGGTGAGTTGTGTTTAAAAGATGGATCCACGGCAGGAAAGCAGCCAATTAAAATCAACTATCGTAAATTTTTTTTGCCAAGACTTTAAACATACGTCCAGGCTACATTTGTAGCTACAAAAAGCACCAGTTTTTCACAGTTTGCTTCAGCAATTTAACCAGATAAAACTGGAGGCGTATGTAAATATTTGGATATGTACACGATTCTTAATTTTAAGAGTTGATGAGCCTGAATTTCATGCCATTCCTCCTAATGAGGAGTATTACAAGTACCTCTGATCACAACTATATCATGCTTATAAATGTTATACAATATAAACATTGGTTATCTGTTTATTTTGAAAACCAGCCCAGCCACTGGAGCCAGTACTGCATTTAAACGTTACAGTGGAAGCGGGGTTATATCATAACCTTAAAAAGGAAAACGATTTCGCCGCAGACTGACTTGAACACGATGCACCATCAATCAAGAACCACAAAATGAGGAGAATAAATCTACAGCATGATTACAATTCAGAGAGACAGGATATAATTGAGCTTTTTAGGGTTCAGAGGAAAGAACCTGTTGTTCTGATGTGTTTGCTTGACGTGCAGACGGGACACACTGCAGGATCTCCACATCACCCGGGATCTGAGGGAGCTAACAAGTCACAGAACACCCCTGGCACAGCGGGGCTATGAAGCAGAAGCTCGGCCCCCTTTTCCAGCCTGCAGACGCCACAAGCTTTGATCTTCTGCTGTACAAAGAGGCCAGATGTGCGCTGGTCCGGCGCGATGCAGACATGAATATCGGACTAATGGAGCAGATGCTGTTTCCATCCAAGTCCATTGGTATCAAATAAACTATTCTTTCTATTCATATCAAATGCCACAACTTTATTCACACTGTTGGGCAAATAAACAGAAAGTAATGTCTTCATAGAGGCAAACGGGGGCAGTACTGAGAGGGTTACAGCCTGATCCGCATCCTAAGTAATATACAAACTGACTGCAGTAAAAAGTTGTTTTTATTTCTCACAAAGAAACTAATTACAGCTTAGTATTAGTTCAGACATTGGCCGGTTTTGAGAAATATCTTCACCATGAGCGAATGAATAATTGGATAGAACAATCCCAACAGCAAATGGCTGGAGAATAACATTCCTAATCTCTTGGTATATGACTCCCTTTTTCAATTTTTGTTCATTCTATACCCTGTTTGGGTCAGATTGCTCTTATAAGACAGATCATGATGTCTGATCAGGCCAAAAGACATTACTTGATGGAGTTATTTAATCACATTTCTTATAGAAAACTATGAGAAAAACAGAGAAATTGCTTTAAATTGTCCAAGCAGGAACAAAATGTCCCACCTGGTTGATATGCAATGTCGAAGGCAGCTAGAGACGACAAACGGTACATATATATGAAATCCGGAAGGGGAAAAAATTAACAGCCCCTGATATTAAGTATGTAGGCTATATTTACCCAGAATACCCTGCAGATGAAATAAAGTTACATCTGCTTTGATTACAAAATATGAAAGCAACCTAGGCAAAACTGGCGCTTTTTGTTTTTTTTAGTAACGTCTCTTTGAGTTTCTAATAGTGAGGCTCTGTGCTGAATCTTTGCTCTTAAGTGTTAACCTAAACACAAACACATGGGTCGCTTGAGATGCTAGGTAACTGATTTGCAGCAGCATCCCTACCTTTTCCTGGTACTGCCGCCTCGATGAATCCAGAGACTGGATGAGGGCGGTTGCGTGGCCAATAAACATGGCATAGCAGGTCGCTCCCACAATCATACTGAGCATGGTCAGCCAGATGTCCGACATGCTCTCTGGGGCTTGCCTGCCGTATCCAATGCACAGCATGTGGCTCATGGCCTTGAAGAGGGCGAAGGAGTAGAGCTCGCTCCATGAGTCGTTCTGTTGGAGAGCGGGGAGAAGCTGGTTAGAGGTAAGTAGGTGCGTTTTTTTTTTGGTTTTAAGTCAGGAGAGCCAATCTGATGAGGCGTCGTACTTTTATTCCCTAGCGGGGAAGCAGCAGCAGCAGCATGTACAAGTGTGACTGAAGTGGTGAAAGAGAGGATGTATTAGGAAATGGAGAGGTTTTATGGGCGAGAAATTCCTGGCGAAGTCTGTAGCTCTGCGTCTGCCGAGTGGTTCGGGTTTCTTAGAGGGTCTAATCATCGTCACTAAGCAGCATTGCCTCTTCCCGGCCGAGAAAGAGGACGTGAAAAGAGAGTTGTTAATGAGGAGTCTGCGCTGGCTTCTCTGTTTCTCCTTTGATTGGTGCTCGGACACTCAGCCGGCCCTAATTCTCTGATGCTGGACTCATTAGACAGCCCTTCACTGACACCCCACTTTCCCTCCTTAAACAGCTGCTGTGGGCAAACCGCCTGAAGGTGACCTACGTGCACGAAGGGTGATCCCTCGAAAAACTCGCAAGCCCTGAAGCCACTGTTTGATCGGGTAGATTCTTATCTGATTTGTGTTTCTCCAGCCTAATTTGCATTGAATTTGAGATTCAAATGGGCTCGGTTTTGAAGAGGGGAGGAGGAAAATATGTTTTGCAGAGGTGCTAATGGTTGAAAATTACCATTTAGTAAAGTGATCTGAGATGAAGTGAGGAAATAAAAAAATAAAAAATTAGATTTCTGTAAAACACAAAAAATATATAAATAGTGGTATGTTTTGAGCCTTGAAGCTGAGTGACTCATCCTGGTATTGTAAAATAGAAAGTTAGAATTAAAAGCATAATAATAAACACAACATTAGTTTCTGTTACTCTATCTGTACATTTGTTTTGTTTTACAGTGCTGCTATTTTCAGACACAATTTGGGCACCCTGCACCAGACTGAGGCTCACTTAGACTAACATGGGTTGGGAAAAGATGAAAAACTGCTATCAGGATGCTGCAACACTGCAGGTGGATAAATGTCAGGATTAGGAACCTTTCACACCGAGAGAAGGCACAGAAATATGCTTCCTGATTCAATCGGCTAAATCCGTCTGTCTCTGTTTCAGACGTTGTGATTTTCCTGTCCAGCACTGGATTTAAGAGCAAAGTGCAGGCACAAATAAGTGCACAGTAATTAAATGAATGTTTTTGTTCCACTGGGATCTGATTTAAATTTACCAAACATGACATGCAACATAAATGAAAGAGAGCAATGCAGAATGATGCAACCTTTTAGCAAAAAAAATAAAAAAATAAAAAATTCCTCCTCCTGGAGCTTTTTCATACCGTCTCTTGTGTCAACCACAAACTTAAAGTGGCAAACCAACACAAAGTAGCAGGAATGCTGTCTGTGGATAAAATCCAACACTTTAAAACACCATCTCCAAAGTGACTCGTGTTGGAGGCAGCATCATCTTGTAGGGATTTTTTTTTGTGTGTTGTTGTTGTTTTGAAAATAAATAAAAGTTGGTGAGGAACTGCTACTGTACATCTTTACACCGCAGCAGGAATTTTTACTTTTTCTTCAGCAAATTAATGCAGTTAAAGACAGATTCCAGAAAAAGGTTGTACAAACGTACCGCTGACAGTTCAAAGGTTAATTCTTCTTGTCGTTTTTTTTCTTTTGTATTTCTAGAAAACGTTTTTTTATGGTCACCAAGGCTGGCATTTCGAAAACATTAAGATTTCTTTCTCAGTTTTGTAGAACAGCGTCACATGAAAACAAAAATCTTCTCTGACATCGCCTTACTTCCAAGGTTAGCTCGTTACAAACACAGCAAGGATTAGATCGTTTGGAATATTTTCCACTGCCAGGCACTATGGTCGCAATTGTGAACAATTTAATCGATAACTGATGATTTGCCTTCTGGAAAGCAGTCCCTTATTAATTCTCAGCAGCACAACAAATATACATATGCAGATTTTTTCTGAAGTCTTCATTTACCTGTTACAGTTTGATTATAAAACTCTATAGGGGAGAAACTCTCCTAGCAGAATAAAGCAGCTGAAGAGTCCCTTAGCGTCTAAGTTTGAGTTAACAGCTGATTAAAACCGACAGATTGCACAGCTGTCTCTTACTGTAGGAAATTACAATCTTCAGAGTAACACAATAAGCTAATTCTACAGAGATACTACCTTGTGTGAAGGCGGGGGGAGCGAGGAGGCAGAAAAAAGCAAATGAAATTAGTTCTTGTGTTCCATTTTATTTGCTATCGGTCTTCACTGAGCTGCACAGATGATAGCTAATTGTACATAATACATTTAGGGAAGAACACAAAGGGACTCTGGGACATGGATAATGCATGGCGCAGTTGGGTAGTGACTGTAGGTGCACGCCGGCCCGCTCGTCTGGGTGGAGGCTCTTCCACTCTCTGGATCTATCTGCTTATGTCGGTATGCGACTGTGTGCTTGCTCCGAGTTACGGTGGGCAGCGTTTCACTCTCAGTGTCTAAAACCGACACAGGGAGTTTGTTTTACTTCAAAGGACACACATTTAGAATTTTAATATGTAAACATCCATTAAAAAAATAGCTTGTTTAGATTCATGATTTATTGCCACTGGGTCCATGTTTGAGTTTATAATTCAAAACTAAATGGGAACAGCATCTTCAGATAGCTTGCTGTCTGCTGGAGTGTGTTGGAAATTAAGAAGGTTGCACAGAACAAAATAAAAATTACTTTGATTTAAGCATCACAGTAATAACTTGGTGTCACTTTGAGTGTCCAACATAAATATTAAACTAATGAGAAAAACACAATGATATTGTGATATAGTGCATTTTAAAACTATCCATAAGCCTTGACTTTGATGCATATACTTATGCATATTTTGTAAGTAAACCAACAGAAAGTTGTGCTTAATTGTGACGTGGAAGGAATGGCATACATAATTTTCATTATTAATTTTGTGAATATGAAAGCTGAAATCCGTTGCATGCATCTGTTCTAACTCGTGACATTACTTTGTAGAAACGATTGGCGGGCATGTGGTTTATTTGTGTGCTGTCCAATCAAATTTCAGTATCTACACGTTGCCATGGTACAACCTGCCTACATTCAGTAAGCAATATAGCAGCAGAATAGTTCTTTTAATCACGGACCCATGTGGTCACTCAGGACCCATTTAAATACCCGGTCTGAATGATGCATTTAGAGCACGAGGCTTGAAATCCAGTGTTATATGAGATGCATGTTGTTTTATAACTTAACCGTGATTATAACTTCACCATTGTCCACCTTTCTGCTGTGTTCCTGGTTCCTCATAAAGCTGATTGTTCACTAACGTTCTCTAACAAAAGAACGTTAAAAAGAAACGTTTTTTTTCTGTTAGAAATGTGGTGATACGTCTAACCAGTAATACAAACAGAAAAAAATATTCAACTTAATAGATTGTTATTGTATAGATAACAAAATGGTAACAGCCTGAACTGAAATTATCTGATATATATACTCACATTTGTTGCGCTTGGTGAGGTTTGATCACATTTAAAAACAGACTTTTTTTTATATCGCTCAGCTTGCTGCATTATACAGCTTCACATCTGTTTAAGCCCTGAAGGGTTCAAGACTGACAAATAACCCAGCAGCTGCCATTTTGTGTACTTTCAGCAAAATGTAGTTTCGCCCAGGCAAGTGGGACTATTTGTAGTCCAGATTAAAAAACAAACAAAAAAAAAACAGCTTCAAAGGTTTAATCTTGCACAAACAGAGGTTTTCCTATAAAGTAAACTGTTTAATATGAGTTCTCGGGTTATATAGGCTGTAACTTCTGCCTTGTAAAGGGTTAAATACCAAACACAGAAGTGGAAAATAGTTAGCTGAAGTGCAACCATGGCCATTTTTTTTTTGATGATGATGATGATGATGATGTAAGCTGCAACCAATATGATTTAAACTCAAAGCGTCTTTTCAAATATGGTTGTGCCAAGAATGAAGAAGACCTTTCCTTTTCCACTGCGGAAAATCTCTCCAGAGATGAAAAGGTTGATAAGCTGATAGGTAAATTTCACTGTGGGACAATAAAGTGTCTGATCTGAAAACCCCCCCACAAATAATCACTTTTTACCATTGCAATCAAAGATAGTCTATTATAGCGCCTGACCATGTGGTATGCAGGATGTTCACCAGATGGAAAAACTCTACTGAGTCAGCAGTTCTGCTGAATAGATCACTGCCTTCTCCTGTGTTCTCTGTAGATTCAGAATATCATTAAGGACGCGTCAAACCCTGAACATAAAATTTACCTTCTATAGGCAACAACAGGCATTGTAGAGCACAACAAAATTGGACTGGTGTCCTTAGTGATAAATAAATAAATAAATAAATAAATAAATAAATAAAGTCCCAATCAGTCCTTACAGTGCAGCAGATAAGCTCCTAATTAATTATCATTTATGTAATCCATGACTTATCTAAACACATTTAGGGTCCAATCATTTAGTTTGGCTCGCTGGGTTGCACTGCTGCACCTTACAGCAGGGAAAGCACCCAGCATTTCAGAAGTCGGTCTTAAACTACAGTATCATTGTTATCTGGCAGATCCTGGCCAGATAACAATGGTGGCCGTTTGCACAAACACACAGCAACACCTTCAAAAACAGACCTTACACTTTCTACTTATTCACACAAACCCTGTCAGATCACCTCAGAAACCGAATAAAGCGAGGATGTTCTTACTAACTTTGAAAGCCTGAGAGTGTTTTTTAAAGTGCATCTCTGGGTGACTGAATAAAACATTAATGCATAAACAAATTAGCTGTTACAACAACTCTTCTTCTTCCAATGCAGTAAAATAAGTTGAATTCTAAGTGGAGTGTACAGATAGGAGGAGGACTGGGGGGTGGGGGGGTACAGCAGCTTTATTCTAATGTCACCAACTGAGCAGCCAATAAGCCTGAGGTATTGTTGACCGGGGGCGAGGGGGGGGGGGGGGTGACTCCACCTGTCATCATGCACATAATACAGAGTCATTTTCGTAACAGACCATGGAGATCCGCTTTGTTGTGATGACTGAGCTGTTGAATCCTGCATGTTCATATAATGTTTACAAGTCAACAGTTGCTTCTCAAAGTGTTAAGAGGCCGATGTTCACACATTACAGAAAGCTCCAAAGTTGCACGTAGCAAAAAAAAGACATGCCAAGCAAGCCACCACAGGGCTGCGGAGAGAGCCTAAGAAAGGAAACACGGGTTTGAGCCCATCAAATGTCCAGCAGAGGCAGACGATTGGCCTGAGGTGAACCATAAGGACCACAGGGAGACAGGAAGAGGAAGTAGAAAACCGTTGGCGATTTTTACAACACTGAATTCTATTGGTCTGTTACACAAAGTCCCAATAAAAACCTTGATGTTTGAAGTCATAAAATGTGGAAAAAATGTTTCAGTGGTTATAAGTATTTTTGTAAGGAGCTACATGCGCTGCTGCAGATAAAGTGCTTGCACCATTTACTGACATTTGGCACGCAAATGTCACCGAGCCGTGTGGAAGCTGACCCTTCTCTGATACCGGGAAACCGCCACATCGGCAAAACATAATACTGAAAGTGGAGTTGAATACCAATCGGAATCGGGTACGAACACAGCCACATGAACAGAGACGACATTGTCAGATTCTAACGCACGAGGCTTGTAAAAGGACAACACGGGGAAGAAGAAAGTGGCATGAAATCTATTCTGAATTTGGTTTTCCAGACAAACCAAGAGCCAAAGTCGACAATCTGACAATGGCATTGTACAGAGTTGGAAGCGATGTACTCCGTTTTGCCATACACATGGAGGAGAAAAACCCCCAGATGGATTGACAGAGATGCAATGATGATATACTTCAAGGTCAGTGAGCGAGCATGCAGACACGCGTGCTACGTCACAGGAAGTCTCTCGTTTTCTTTTGTACAAACTGTGGGTAACACACCTATCCAAATAAGCATTTTTATGTCATAGGATTAAGCAACCTGATTGTGTTGAATCTATGTGCCAAAATAAGGAGACTGGGAATTAGCAAATAGGACGTTGGGATAACGGAGTCAGGCAGCTGTGAAAATAGTCTGGATCTGACAAAAGCTACAGAGGAGGAATTATCCTGACTGATTCACTTCAATTATATGAGGATTCTAGTTGCAGAAATGAACAGAAAAAGGCCATTATTCTATTCTAGATGATGCTCAAAGTAACTATTTCCAATTACAGCCCTGAGATTTCTCTTTTGATCATTTATTTCCAACGTGTGCTCTCTGCCGTTAATATTATCTTAACCAAAGTTTTTCCAAGGTTTTCCCTGTGTCTAGTCATCACTTCTGACCGATTCCCTGTCCCTTGTAGAAAAACAAAATAATTTCCACAGCATAATGCTGACATTGCCTGTATGCATGTTGATAATGAAACAGTTGAATCCAGTTATTAATTTGTGGGGTGCACTGTATTTTACCGAGAAGAAATGTCATGTTTGTACTGTCTCAACTCTAAAAGTATAACGATTTCTATTTTCTGCCTGCGTAGCTTTTTCGTTCCATGATAAACTCTCCGAATGCTACAAACCCACGGGCACGTCATGCAGGTGTGTACGGGTTCGCACGTCCCGACTTTAAGCTGGCCTCCAGCCACGTCAGCCATCAGCTTCCAATCTGCTACCTCGGAGGCAGAATGACAAATCTGACAGAGTGCCGTTTAAGTCACAAATGTTAAAGTCAAAAACAACTCCGGAGGCTTTGCAGTTTTTGCACTCTCGTTTGCATTCGCGTCAACATTTGCAATTCGTGTGTTTTTATGTGTCCAGTGGCACGTGAGGTCAAGCAGGACACATGGGGAGTCTATGGTGACGTTCTGCTGGTTGACTGGAGCTTTTTTAGTTTTTGATGAAATGGACAAAAACAGAAATGTTAACTGAGAAACTGCCTGTTCAAGAGATGAATTAGTGCCACTAACTCTCATATTAATGTTTTTAATGTTTTTCATCAGTTACGGCTCAAGCTAAAAGCTTTTCAAGTAACTAAAAAAGTGTATCTATCCATCTCTGTGTAATACTTCTGAAGGAAAGCCTTGTGTGGACATGGCCAAACACACAGCTTCAAGAAAAGCTCTTCTTCAGCATCTCCTCTCTAAAAAGAGAGCAGGACTGCTCTCTTTTTAGAGGGAGCAGTCCTGCACACACGTGTGTGCGTGTGTGTGCGTGCGTGCGTGCGTGCGTGCGTGCGTGCGTGTGTGTGTGCGTGTGTGCATGTGTGTGATTGTGTGTGTGTGTGTGTGCGTGTTGTTACGACTGACGGCGTACAGTTGATTATAAATGAGTCGGCAGGTGCCCGTCCCTGATTGATTGATTCCAAGAAGACGACGGAGATGTCCCATTGGCTGCTTTCCGGAGGGGACGGACATAAAAGACGCTGACGCGGACTTCCTGTGTTCCATCCTCGACTCATCTCCACCGGCCACACCCTTTGCCTTTGTTTATCTGTGTTAGAGTTCTGGAGTGTAGGAGTGAGTTGCCGTTTATGTTTCCTTAGTTTTCTCATGTTTTTCTTAGGTTAGGAAGGTAAGTTTTTTTGTACTTTGGTTTATTTACTTTTGATTAGGTAAGCTTCTCTTATTATTTAGATAGGTTCGTTTTGTTTGTTGTTTTCGGCGATAGCTCACTCTGAAGCCAGGTACTCCAGTTGTAACATCTTGATAAAAAAAAGATATACCTGTTTTAAAAAATAAATCATTATCAACTGTTCAATTTTGTGTGTGTCGGATGTTGAGATCGGAGGAGGATGGATCCTTCATGTTGCGACCTGGCCCCCCTAGACTGGTCGTAACATGAATTGGGGGCTCGTCCGTTCAAACTACTCCCACTTTTGAATCTTGGTTTTGTTTTATGTGTCTTCTTTCATTGTGTTCGGTAAGTGTTTATTTTTCTGATTGGCAGTTTTATTTTGTGCACCGGGGAATTATGGAGAAGGGGTTTTCCCTTGATGACTTTGTACGTTCACCTTCTTGGGTAAAATTGGACAAATGTAAGAAAGCGGATCTGCTTATTGTGGCTGACCATTATAATGTTGAGGTGTCTTGCAGTGATCGAAAGTCAGAACTGAAGGAAACGCTGTGTGAGAAACTGGTGGATAAAGGTGTGCTGCAAACGGTTGCAATGAAGGAAGCCGGAGACGCCGCACTTGGCGCGGTTGGTGACTCGACATTGGCTGATGCGCCTGCTGCAGTCTCAGAGTTCAATCAAGACTCTAAACCTCTTGAAGGTATGTCGTCGGAGGATCTGCGTCTCACACTCCATATAAGGGAGGTGGAGAACCGCAACAAGGAGCTGGAAGTGGAAGCCATGCATCTTCGGATCAGAGCTCTTGAGCTTCAAAACGGAGCACCTGCAGCTTCACCAAAACCACCAAGCACAGATTCTTCTGTTTCTGTTACTTTTGACATTGGTAGGCACATCACATTGGTCCCGCAATTTCGTGAGTCTGAGGTCGACTCTTATTTTGGCGCATTTGAGCGCATAGCCGCTGCCTTGAGCTGGCCAAAGGAATTCTGGTCCATTTTGGTGCAGTGTAAATTTGTTGGAAAGGCTCAAGAAGTGTGTTCGAGCTTGTCTTTTGAGCAGAGTTTAGATTATGATATTCTTAAGAAAACTGTGTTGCAAGCTTATGAACTTGTCCCGGAAGCATATCGTCAAAAATTCAGAAATCTTAATAAAACTGCTAATCAGACATTCGTTGAGTTTGCGCGACAGAAGAATGTTTTGTTTGATAAATGGTGTTGTTCGTGTGAAGTTAAAACTATTGATGATTTAAAATCACTTATTTTGTTGGAAGAGTTTAAAAGTGTCTACCTGAACGTATTGTGACTTATTTAAATGAACAGAAAGCGTCATCTTTAACTAAAGCAGCACTTTTGGCTGACGAATTTATTTTGACTCACAAAAATGTGTTTTTTTCACAGAATTCGTTTCAGAAAAATTTGTCCGAACGAAAAAATCTCTCAGTGAGTCGAAATGTGCCAGCAGTTAACTTAAAAGCTAACAATCGTGAGTGCTTTTACTGTCACGCACCTGGACATTTAATTGCTGCGTGCCCCGTCTTGAAGGAAAAAGAAGCTAAGAGTATAAAAACTCCTGCGGGTGTGGGATTAATAAAGTCCGCTTCCCAGCCAAATGTACGCGGTGACATTCAACAAAAACCTGAAGTTGATGTTGATCCGCAGTTTTTGCCATTTATTTCGCAAGGTTTTGTTTCTTTGACGGGTGAGGAAAAGGATAAAGTTCCAATCACAATCCTTAGGGATACAGGTGCTTATCACTCTTTTTTGTTAGAATCTGTGCTGCCTTTATCTACGCAAACATCTTGTGGTTCAGATATTCTTGTGTGGGGAATAAAAATGAGCGTCACCAAAGCCCCTCTGCATATGGTGCACTTGTATTCACCATTAGTTTCGGGACGCGTTAAAGTAGCCGTGCGTCCGCGGTTACCAATTGAAGGAGTTTCTTTCATTCTTGGTAATGACTTGGCTGGCGGAAAAGTGTTTCCTACACCGGAAGTTGTTGATGACCCAATTTCGGTTACCCTTGTTACTGAGTCAGCTGTTACTTTGGATGCGTTTCCTGCATGCGCAATTACACGCGCGCAGGCTCGTAAAATGGGGGAAATCGTAGATTTGTCTGGGTCATTTATGGCTACACTTGATGAAAATGGTTTTGATGCAAGTGACTCTGTAACAGTGTCAAAAGGTGACGTTCCTGAACTTATTCCTGCAGACGTAACTTTGAGTTTAAATATTACTAAGGAGATATTGATCAAAGCGCAGCAGAATGATCCGTCATTGATTTCTTGCTTTTCTGTTGTAGATAAGAGTGGATCTAAAGCCCAAGTGACATATTTTGCTGAAAACGGTGTTCTGATGAGATCTTGGTCCCCAGATTCAGGTGATCTGCATCGAATAAATCAGGTGGTTGTGCCACAAGATTACAGACTTCAGATTTTGAGTCTTGCACATGATGCCAACTTGGCTGGACATTGTGGTGTTAAAAAAACTTATCACCGGGTGTTGCGTAATTTTTTTTGGCCTGGTTTAAAGTCTGACGTAGTGAAGTATTGTAGATCATGTCACACATGCCAATTGGTTGGAAAGCCAAATAAACCAATTTCTCCAGCGCCGCTTCATCCCATTCCAGCGCTAGGCGAACCATTTGAACGAGTTTTATTGGACTGTGTCGGCCCTTTGCCAAAGACCAAGTCGGGGTATCAGTACATCTTGACTATAATGTGTGCTACCACTCGTTTTCCGGAAGCAATTCCATTACGCACGTTAAAGGCGAAGAACATTGTGAAAGCCCTCACAAAATTTTTTCAACTTTTGGTTTACCTAAAGTTGTTCAAACGGATCAAGGGACAAATTTTATGTCAAAAGTGTTTGCGCAGGTTATGAATGAACTGAAAATTCAACATCAAACCTCCAGCCCCTATCATCCACAGTCCCAGGGTGCGCTCGAGAGATTTCATCAAACCCTAAAAACTATGTTGCGCAAATACTGCCTTGAATCTAGTAAAAGTTGGGATGAGGGTCTTCCACTTCTGCTATTTGCAGTTAGAGAAACCATTCAGGAATCCCTTGGATTCAGTCCGGCAGATTTGGTATTTGGACACACTGTTCGCGGTCCACTCAAACTCGTTAAAGAGAAATGGTTGTCAGAGTCGCATCAAACTGAGCATAATGTTCTTGATTATGTTAGCAGTTTTAGAGAGCGTCTCTTTCATGCATGTCAGCTGGCCCAAGAAAACCTGGCTAAGGCCCAGAGTAAAATGAAAGCTCGTTATGATAAAAAATCTGTGAGCAGAAATTTTATTCCAGGTGAAAAGGTTTTGGTGTTGCTTCCTATAAGTGGATCTAGTCTTCATGCACAATTTTCTGGACCATATGAAGTGGACAGAAAAATAAATGAGACGAACTATGTGATTAAGACTCCTGATCGAAAACGAAAAATGAGGGTTTGTCATATTAACATGCTTAAACGTTATGTTTCCAGAGAAGGCGTTGTCGATAAAATCTCTTTTGTAGCCCCCATTTCTATTTGCTCTTCAACCCCACTCTATCATCTGGCAGATGACGATTTGAGGGAGAACAGCGGTTGTATGCCTATGGCTCGTTTGAGGAACTCAGAAGTGTTGGGAAACCTGGAATCTTTCCTATCTCATTTGTCACAATCTGCCCGAAAAGATGTTGTTGATCTGATTGAAACTAATGTGTTGCTTTTCTCAGATCATCCACAGCAAACATCTGTGCTTTTCCATGATATTGATGTGGAAGTTGAGAAACCAATCAAACAACATGCTTATAGAATAAATCCAACGAAGCGTGTTTTAATGCAACAAGAAGTGGCTTACCTGGTTGAACATGGTTTAGCGGTGCCCAGTAACAGCGCGTGGAGTTCGCCCTGTATTCTGGTCCCGAAACCAGACAACACATCTCGATTTTGCACCGATTACAGAAAAGTTAATGCTGTCACTAAGGCCGATTCTTTTCCGCTTCCGAGAATGGAGGACTGCATTGATCGTGTTGGCTCCGCCAAATTTGTTACCAAATTGGACCTGTTAAAAGGTTATTGGCAAGTCCCATTAACACCCAGGGCTTCTGAAATTTCTGCTTTTGTGACTCCCGATTCTTTCCTGCAATATACCGTTATGCCTTTCGGGCTGCGTAATGCACCCGCTACATTCCAACGTTTAATGCAAAAGGTGTTATTTGGAGTGAAAAATTGTGAAGCATATTTGGATGATGTAGTAATTTATTCCGCTACTTGGTCAGAACATCTGGAAACTCTTTCAGAAGTGTTCAATCGTTTTCGTGATGCTTCTCTCACATTAAATCTTTCTAAATGCGAGTTTGGTAAAGCCACTATCACCTACTTAGGAAAACAGGTTGGTCAAGGACAAGTGCGTCCTATTGCTGCTAAAGTGCAGGCAATAATCGATTTTCCTGTCCCACAAACAAAAAAAGATTTGCGTCGCTTTTTGGGAATGTGTGGTTTCTATCGCGGGTTTTGTAAAAACTTTTCAGCTGTAGTTAGCCCACTCACTGAACTTGTTAGTCCTTTGAAAAATTTTGTCTGGTCTTCATCTTGTCAGGTTGCGTTTGAGTCTGCCAAAGCATTGTTGTGCAGTGCACCAGTGCTGGCTGCGCCAAACTTCGAACGTTCCTTTAAACTTGAAGTTGATGCCAGTTTGTCTGGCGCCGGAGCTGTTCTTCTGCAAGAAGATGAGCAAGGCATAGACCATCCTGTCTGCTACTTCTCAAAAAGGTTTAACAGACATCAGCTTTATTACAGTACAATTGAAAAAGAAGCTCTTGCTTTATTACTTGCTTTACAGAACTTCGAAGTTTATCTTGGTTCTAGTGCGCAGCCTGTACAAGTATTTACTGATCATAACCCGCTAGTTTTTGTCTCCCAAATGCGCAACTCCAATCATCGACTGATGCGCTGGTCTCTGCTTCTGCAAGGCTTTAACTTGCAGATTAACTACAAAAAGGGTAAGGATAATGTAATAGCTGATGCTTTGTCTAGAATTTTTTAGTTTTCCCATGTGAATTAAACACTTGGGGGTGTGTTTAATTCTTAGGAAAGGGGGTGTTACGACTGACGGCGTACAGTTGATTATAAATGAGTCGGCAGGTGCCCGTCCCTGATTGATTGATTCCAAGAAGACGACGGAGATGTCCCATTGGCTGCTTTCCGGAGGGGACGGACATAAAAGACGCTGACGCGGACTTCCTGTGTTCCATCCTCGACTCATCTCCACCGGCCACACCCTTTGCCTTTGTTTATCTGTGTTAGAGTTCTGGAGTGTAGGAGTGAGTTGCCGTTTATGTTTCCTTAGTTTTCTCATGTTTTTCTTAGGTTAGGAAGGTAAGTTTTTTTGTACTTTGGTTTATTTACTTTTGATTAGGTAAGCTTCTCTTATTATTTAGATAGGTTCGTTTTGTTTGTTGTTTTCGGCGATAGCTCACTCTGAAGCCAGGTACTCCAGTTGTAACATCTTGATAAAAAAAGATATACCTGTTTTAAAAAATAAATCATTATCAACTGTTCAATTTTGTGTGTGTCGGATGTTGAGATCGGAGGAGGATGGATCCTTCATGTTGCGACCTGGCCCCCCTAGACTGGTCGTAACAGTGTGAAAGCTCCTCTTTGGGTGAAGCTCATTTTCTTAATCTGACTGCATTTAACTCTCCGCTTTGCTCCAGCGGAGAATGTGTTCCATGTTTTGATTGTCGCTGATTTGTTGCCCGGCGTTTGTCGTCTGCAATTTCCGGCACGAGCTCATTAAGAAGCGCCATAGAAACAAGGCGCACTGCTCACCACCATCTTGTTCAGTGACACCCAGCAGTCAGACGGGAAGTCCTGCAGCATGGGAACGAGGAACTGCAGACAGCCGTCCCAGTGGCACAGCAGCAGCATCATCCCGATCAGGTTGAATATTCTCATCACAGCACTGGCCAGGTCATAGGTCATGTGGAAGATCTGTCAGCAGGAGCAGAGACGGGAAGAGAGGTTACACAACCGGAGATACGTGTGATTTGAATTAACAACCATTGTTTTAACAGGCACAGTCACAGCTCGGCGAATGGCAAACACAGACAGATCTGTTTTCACCGCCCGTCCAGAATGGTGTAACACATTCATCGGCAACAGATTTCCAAGCTTTGTTTTGGAAGATGTGGCTTTTATTTGACCAATCTACTCTACAGACTAGGTCTTCATTAACCGGAAAGCTTTCCACGACAGCAGCTTTTTATGAAGCAATAAGGGTGATTTTTTGGGGGGTTTTATGGGGAAAACAAGTTAAATATAAGGTGAGGTACAATAATGAATTGTCTTTGACTCATAGAAAAGATTTAAATACTCTTCATGTCAAACAAATCACATGCAAAAATCTGTGGCTGATGACTTAGACCACCAGAGTTCAACTAATATGGACTGGCCAGCTGCTGCTGACACAAAAAAAGATGCAAAATCTATGAATTGTGTCTTGTTTATAGATTTAATCAATTGAAGGTGCAATTGTAAATAACAGTAGAGTTTATAACAATGTGCCAACAGTGTCTGGAAAAGTTTGATTGAGGTATTTTATATGTCTGAATAAACATGGCGAAATATCTGTCTTTATTTTTTCTTTCTCTTTCTCCCATTCTTTTACTTTCTTCCATCCATCCATCCATCCATCCATCATCAGTGGAGGACTATCCATTTAAAGATGTGCAATAACAGAGAAAAATAAAAGCAAACAATTATTTGTTGGAAACCAGATAAAAATATTGTGTCCCAATACAGTTGCACCAATTCTAGAGCAAAGTTGATTTTACTCATTACCATTAGATCTAGGCTTATAAGAATGTGCTTTAAACAAACAAATCTAGTACTTATTTCTACGTGTCACATTGAACATGACGCACTCATCTGCAGAGGGGCGGAGACGTGTATTCAAAGGTCTAATACAACAGGTTTAGAGCCAGGTCGCAGGTGAAAAGTCGTGAACGTTCAAGGAAGAAATTTTGATAAAAATGAACATCTGGGCAATTTGCTTGGTGTTGTTTCTCTGCTTAAGGTAAGAGTCTGGTCTCAGCCTGGTAAACACTAATCACTGCTGTCTCCTTGGCAATCATCCAGGCCTGGTTGCCACTGTGTGCGTGTGTCTGTGTGCGAGGGGAGGCGGGTTGGTGGGGGGTAATTTTACATGGTGTGAAATCCTTATTTAACTGGGCCAACTGGAGGCTTCGCTAAATCATAAATAAAAGTGTATTTGCCCAAAAGGGACAGGAGAAGTGTCCAACAGGCAGGCGAAGTAGGCCAGACACTGCATGTCTGCTTTATAAGTTGATATATTTATGTGTGGCTGAGAGCCCCCGGCTCTGAGAGCCCAGCTGATGGCTTCTTGTTCCAGAGCATGCTAATCTCTCACAAGATACACGTGAAATAGGCCGAAAGTGTCTGGAGATGTAAACGATCAGGCACTGTCAGGAATTTTACAGCTGGGGAGCAGTGAGGTCGGGAGATTCTGTAATTCCTCCAGTCGCATCAGAGACCCTGGCGACAGCAGCTGGGAGGTCGCTGGAACATTAAAAACAAAAAGCATATTATCCTTCACTTGCGATATGCATGTTGTGACGTTCAGTGGTTTACACAGACCTATCTTGGGAAGGATCTTAGCTGCTAATGAAGCACTGAAGTCATTTTTTTTCCCAGGAAGGAACAATAATACAAAACACATTCTCTGTAACTACTAAAAATAAGCGCACATGCTTGATTTTATTGTGAAGGTTGGGAATTATACTCACCGGCTCAAATATATACATAAAATCCACTGGTTTTTTAATAAATGGCCTCCAGGAACCTGCACTAAAACTACATGCTTTGTGTTGCCGTCAACAGCTAACAGGGATATTTCTGGTTTCTTATTTATAGATACATAGAAATTGTGAAGTTTATTCATAACTGGTTGGTTTAGTGAAAGAGAGGCAACTTTTAAACATAGTTCATAAAATTTCAGCAGAGTTAAATTTAGGACATACTAGAAATTTCATGCAAGCCTTCTTTATCAAAACTGAACCAAGTTTTTGATGCGTGTTTGGCTTCAGCTAACAACCTAAGCTGTCGGCCCTAGAAGGATTTCTTAAGATGTTCAAGAGCAAACTGGGCACTACCTAAACCTACGCAATGGACTTTAAGATAATTCAGTGCCACTGGGCCTTATTACATGTTAGGGGTTAATCAGAAGAACTAAACTTTGCAAATACTGAGCTTATTTCTTGTGAAGACATGAGAATTGTTTGTAGGGATCAATATGAAACTTTTAAACCTAGGGCTACGGTGGTGGTAGCATCATGCTGAGGGTCTGTTTGACTGCAAGAAGGACTGGTGCACTGCACAAAATTGATGGCACAATAAAGATAAAGGATTTCCACTAAATTATTTGGCACAAACACAAAACCTGATCTTAAAAGGCATGCCAGTTTTTACATAGGTCTCCTCTTCAGGAGACCATAACGTAAAAAAGTGTGATAATTATCACTAAACTGCACACGTCTACTGGGTTTAATTGCATTTTCAAATTTATTGTTACTTATTGATGCTTTCATAAGACTAACGGTAGAGAAAATAGTCAAAGTAGCAATTCTGACAGTGCTGCCAGTTTTGAGGTCTGAAACACTTATTGTTTCCTATATAAATCTAAATTCTTATCATAAAGCACATTTGTTTACGATAATGAAAAGTAACATAAAAGATTGCCATCTCTTTTTACCATACCGTAGTTCATGTAAGGAGTTCATAGGAGGAGTGACTAAATATCTAGTATGAATTGGTATTGATTTCTACAAAATGAAATAAATAATTTCAAGTACAGGATTTTTTTTAAATATATAGTCATGCTCAAGTAAAGTGAATTGTGAGTTTGGCTCCAAAGTAATGCGGGCTTCTCTTACCAGATCAGCAGAATAAATGATTTAAATAAAAAACTCTTTTAGATTCTGCAAATATCTCCAATGAACAAAGTTCTTCTTCCCTTCTTTAATCTGTTGTACTCATTAATACTGTATAATTCACCACCAAAGCTGGTTCTTTTTCTCCCTTTTGTTTCGTTGTTTAGCATCTGCGTTTGAAAAATGTCCATTGACTTGATGACTTGGGTCGGTTAAGGAGGAGCAAGATGGACAAGATGTGGAGCTCACCCTTTGATTAGGCGCCATTTACATTGTGATTAATGAGTCTCCAGGACTAATACTCCTCCTGACACCATAACAGCGCCTGGCTATGTGTCACTGTCACACCACAATCTGGGTCATAGCACATCACTGTGACCACAACTGGAAGGAGGTGTATATATATATATATATATATATATATATATATATATATATATATATATATATATATATATAATACTAATCCATTCCTTCATACTGTGTGGATGCTGGACTCAGACTCTCATTAACCTGAAAACAAAACAGCAGCATCATGTGGTTCCTGCATCAGGAAATTACCCCCATATGTTCTCACTGATGCTCATGGCTTCCTTAGTGCTGGTTAAAATTTCTGACCAGGTAAAAAAAAAAAGCCTTCTGTTTGAGTCCTCACCTGGAAAAGGTTATTGAAATCATTACAACACACAGGTGATCTTCTAGAGAGCCCACCTGCAGAGAAGTAAGCTGAGCAGAGAGGAGGGGGGGTCTAAAGTCTGGATCGAGCTGAGCAGAGCTGAGCTCGGCTGAACTAAGCAGTTCAGGCCAGAGCCATTATTTTTGCTGCTGCGTTTGAATCGGTAATTGTGCCTCTCACTGAACTTAAATTACCACTCTGTAATCAGAGGAGCAGCGGCTTCTTCAGAGCGAGAGCACACAAACACACACACACACACGTTGGATGGTAGATGTTTGGTTTGTCAGACTGATCTGTTTGTGCGCAAATTAATAAAAGTACATGTGGCTGGTAAACCAGGCAGTAACTGTTGTTTGTGCAGCCAGGATGGAGCATATGACGGACGATAATGCATCTGTCCACTGATGAAGCTTATTTTCTCTACAAAATGATGAGTCATCCATAAGTTGTTTTTATTTTTCTTTCTTGTGTTATTTTAAGATTTTCTGTGACTTTTCAAGTATCTTATACATTTTTCAGGCCGTTTTAAAGCTGAATGTAAAAAACTCAAAGGTTGAACCAGTGTTAAATCAAAATAAAATAACTTGTCAAAAAAAAATGTTAGCAAAGACAGAGCAGCTGAAAGTTAATGGATCTTGTAGGTCTTGTGTTAGATGCTGTTAATCTGCTTGGACTTTTATTACAGGCCTGACTCATTTCTGTTTGTCCTCCACTTATCCAGTTTAACTGGACAAGTTTCAAAATAAATAGAAATATGATAAGTGTTTAATAAATAAGGACAAATGAAAGAACTGAAGAGAAACTAAATCAACTTGATTTAACAGGGAACAAATGAAGAGAAGCAGAAGTAGAAAAAATAAATATATATATATATATATATATATATATATATATATATATATATATATATATATATATATATATATATATATATATATATATATATATATATATATATATATATATATATATCCAACCCCTTCTTACAAATAGTAACCAGCTTGCTGCATGTTTCCTTGGTGATAAATCATTTTACTAATCTTTAGCCATCATGCTAATCTTTAGCTCTTTTCACAAATTCCCATTAGATTGAACTTGGGTTTATGTTTGGGCCATTTCAAAACATTAATATTACTTCCACTCAGACCCAACATGAAATGAAATTAAACACTTTTCGAAATCTGTTTTAGATCAAGCTAATACATGGGGAACGAATAATTCTGGGCTTTATTAGATGCATCTTTTGCTTGTTTTTTGCTCTCGTTCAGTTAGTCATTCAGCTCCTTCTCATGCCTTGTTTGTGGGTCATGTCTCATAAAACTGTAAAGATAAAAATCTATGTTAAGAGAAAAGAAAAAAAAAATGCAGTTAATTTCACCGAAATGTTTGTTCACATTCCCACGACACTGCCTTTTCACTTTCCTACCGACAAGCACACACTGCGCTTTAATTAACTGCATCAGTAAACTGGGTTACAGTGATCTATAATCCAGGCACCGGGTTTACTGTGATACCGCATTGTAAAACCTCATTTATCCACCTGTTGGAAAGCTATTATGAACGGATGCACGGTCGAGATATGCGAAACACAATTACTTGTTTAATCGCATGAGCTGCTACAGAGAAATGCAATTTTTCATCATTAGTTAAAGCACGGTCAGAACGCATTCGCTTTTGGGAGAGGCTGATACCTCTTTATTATGACTATGTTGATTAAACTGAACATTTCTCGCGGCTTCCGACGTCAGAGCGATGAGCGCCTGTGCTGTAAAGCGTATGTGGCGGAGGGACGGAGATTGAAAAATGTCCGATTATGTTAAAACTTTGCTACATCCTGCACATTCTGACGTTGTCTGCACTGGCGACACGTGGGATAGAAGAGTAGAAGACAAGTCACTCGTTCTGTTTGGATTTTGGTGTGAAAACCTTAACAAAGAGATACAAGAGAAGACTTGTAGAATTTTGGCATATTTCTAAAATCAGAACTTGTTTGTTTATTCCCACATTAAAAAATATATATATATAGTTTCAATTTCAAAGTTGTTTACTCCTACAACTGATAAACTAAACTTATTTTGTAATTTTTATTATAACACTTAAACAAACAAAGCACTTTTCTAGCAGAAATCTGTATGTTGTTGCAGTTAGATACTAACTTTCGTCAGTGATTGTTTACCCACTGGTGATCGGTACCAAACCATCTTCCTTTTCCTGCACTTAAAGGACAAACGTGAACATTAGCGTACCTCCTCCCACTGGTGGATGTAACGGATGAGTCTGGACAGCCTGAGGAGGCGCAGCAGGCTGAGGATCTTCGTGAACCGAACGATGCGCAACGCCCGGGCCGTCTTGTACACCTCCGAGTCGATGCCCTTCTCCACAATGAGGAAGATATAATCCACAGGTATGGAGGAAACAAAGTCCACGATGAACCAGCTCTTCAGGTACTTCTTCTTGATCTTCTTGGGATCCAGGATGATCTCGGTGTTGTCTTCGAACACGATGCCCGTCCTGAAGTTGAGCACCAGGTCCATGAGGAAGAAGGTGTCCGAGACCACGTTGAAGATGATCCAGGGCGTTGTCGTCTCGTCTTTGAAGAAGGTGATGCCAACCGGGATGATGATCAGGTTGCCGACCATGAACATCAGCATGGTAAAGTCCCAATAGAACCTGAGTAGAAGATGATTAAAGTAAAGACTTGTCCGTGCCAGGTCCAATGCTGAAGCTTTCAACGTGATACGTTCTAAATACGTATTTCTGTGTTTGCTCTGACTTAAGGTCATCTACAGCAGCTACCAGAACTGGTGGTAAAAATCATTCAAATATATCCGTCCTTAATCGCAGTAGCTTAAAAATCTGTTAGATGTTGCTTTGATTTCAGTATATTTATTCTGTGGGGGAAATAAAATCAATATTTAGAAATAACTGTCTTTGTTTGGCCTCCCAATAAAATACATGCAACTGAAGAATATGTTTGAGACACTTGAGTTATTACAGCATGAGACACAGAGGCCTGTTTCTCTAAGACCCCTTAAAAAGAGAAGAGACAAAATAAAATTAATATGACATTTTTAATTGGTGATATTGATTATGATTAACTTTGTTTTTATGTTGTTGTTTTTTTATCTTGTTACTTTCCCATTACATGAGAAATGAGGGTAGTTGGGAAACCAACAGTAGTGAATAGTGAGCAGGAAGGTAACAGAAGTGAAAGAAACCTTCAAAGTTTATTGTTACTGCTGCAAAAAAAGTGGCACCTAGGGAACACAAAATGACCATAAAAACTTGTAGATGTGACACGGCAGGCCTTTTTTGACAAGCATAGCATTAAAAAAGCTTTTTCTGTCAAGGCATTGCGATAAATAAGTGGAAGTTGCCAAACAACTCTGGGACTGTAACTGGCAGTGTGCTTTCATCAGATAGAACTAAGGATAATCTTAGGATTATTTCTCAAAGTCATCATGAACTCATTGGAAAACAGGGACTTTTTCTTTAAAAATCTCAGTCAATGTTAATATACTTACAGCTACAGATAAAGTTTTGTATTTATACACCGGTGTGCCACTTGGCCAGGCATCGCCAGCAAAAAAGATTATACCTCATGGAACGTCTTGGTAAAATAATGGATAAATAAATAAAATAAAACATGCAGTGACAGTGATTTTGTAAAACAAAGCAAAACAAACAAAAAAAACTCATAAAGTGGACTTTTTTATATATTCTAAATATTCCACAGACACAGTGCTGCTATTAGCACGCTGATATCACATGTCTGCACAGATGCTGTTCAGGCTCCAGCAGCATTCATAACTTTTACTGGAACAGCATGAAGCAAAATCACCCTTGATGGGGACATACTTAGAAAACAGTGCTGACATTTACAACAGAGACATAAGCTAGTAGAGATTACTTTAATTTTCTCACTTTATTCATTTTTCAGCATTTTCACCACCAATGTTTGATTCAGAAATCATTGAAAAGTTTGTTGTATTTTACTAGATCAATTCAAAAAGTGCAACTTATTTATTGTGTAGTTTCCTTACATGAAGAGTGATCATCTCTAGGCATGTATTTCTATCAGTTTTGATGGTTATAGCTTATTGCTAGTGAAAACACAATATTTCAGTTGTCAAAGCATTTTAATGTTGCATAAAATGTTTATCAACTTATAACTTATGACTACGTTTATGTTCTATTGACTCAATACTCAACTGTGGCTCTTTTTGTATTACTGTATCAGTGCAGCATGGCATGGTTAGCAATGCTTTTATAACAGCCGTCGGCCATTTTGCATTGTTGGCTCTGTTGTGCGCTCCATAGATTCTGTATTGGGTTTATATCAGGTGAGTTCAGCATAGTCATTAAATCAGGTATTGATACTTGGTAGTCCTGTTGGAAAATGAAACCAGCATCTCCATCACGGATGCCAGCAGAGGGAAACAGTGCTCTAAAATTTCTGGGCCGTTTCTTATACCCAATGAAGTTGTTGTTACTCTAGTTGCTTGTCACTTTCTGGTGCCACACTGTTTTCTTTCACTAAACATTCCAATATTGTAGACAATATATGAAGGCTATCTTCCATTTTCTAATATTGAAGACAGCAGGTTTTTATGTTGTCTTCACCATAGTAAGCTAACAGATAGCTTAGTATTTAAGCTAAATACCTGTTAGCAGTTAGCTTATTTAGGAGGTAGCTTTTATGGCTAACGCTGTCAATGACTGTTTCCTGTCGGCATTCTCCACCCTAGTGGCTCATAACCTGACTATAACAACACTTCTTTTTGTTAATCAAAAATCACTTAATCAATATTAGAAATGTCTACGTTCTAACAATTACATAAACACAAATAATGTCTTGGAACATCACTGCGTGCAGTTTTTTTTTAACTTAACTACTAAAATAAATTAACTTTTTAGTGATAAATTCCTCTATGAGAGAAGAGCGTTTAGTAAAGAAAATGGACGATAGCTTGAATTATCCATGGTGCTGAAATCGACTTTTTCTGCACATTCCGAAGAAACTTGTACAAAACTGACATGGCTTGCCTGAGCCCAGATGATTAAAAAGTACTGCTGTGAACGCAGCATTTTATCAAACGGACGATGAAAAACATTGACCAGCGGCCTCAATAAATCTCAATATGTGTCCATTCAAATGGGAAAGATAAAAATAAAGTATGCTTAATGATAAATGATAATTTTTGTGTGTACTTTTTTTTAAAGGTGTTTCGGCTACATTTTATATGTTTGGTCATGTGTATAATTTTTAACCTGTCGAACATCATTTGCTGGCATCAGAAATCGTCGCCTTTTTTTTTTTACTTCCATTCACATAAAACTTTATGTTCGTGAACCCATTGCAGACCGTCCCGTACCTGAAGTCGCTGTATGGGTGGATAATCCAGTTCCCCGCAGACTTTACGCGCTCCTGCTCCTTCTCCACCGCCTTCTGGCTCCCGAACATGCGCAGGGAGAATTTGTTAACTCCAGGCTGGAGCATAGCGCTGAACTGCCGCTGCATGTACGTCTGGTTCCCCCTGGTGTCCCCATCGTCCGGAACTATCTGAGAACTGTCCTCCGCTTTAGTGAAAGTGACAGAGTTTCTTGACTGCACGCCCGGCGGCATCTGACCTTTACTTATCGGGGCGTTGGAGAAGGAAACTCTGGAGTCCTTCTTCTCCGTCGCTGCGCTGGTCTTGACCTCAGTCCCGACGGGCCCCTGAATTAGGGACCCCGCGGAAGTGACAGAGGCGTCCACCCCCCCGGACTGCCCCTTTCCGTCCTCACTCCCTACGGCTCCATCCGCCTGCTTCTCTTGTCTGGAGATGAGAGAAGACAGGCTCCCTGAACTGGTCGGGTCCCTTCTACAGTCTCCGTTCTTGTTGCATATCATTCCGACGGGCCCCGCTCCTGTCACGCTTGCCTCCGAAACTGTGTCCCCTCTGTGGTGCTCTGACGCTGAGCCGCCGCGGCCACCAGCAGCCTCCCCGGGGCATAACAAAGCAGAGTCGGCGCTGTCAGCGGTGCCCAGTGGTTCCTTAAAGGAGTCCTCGTCCTGCAGGAGCCACAGCTCGTTGTTGTTGCTGGAGCTTTTGCGCGCAGCCCCGCCTCCAAGCGTGAATCTCTTCATCTCGGCCCCCCAGCCGCTCCCATCATCCGCGCATCCGCTCAATCTGGCAGATACTGGAGGCGCCAGAGGCTGCTGGAATCTGGGCTCCTCCTCGTCCATCACACCGGCAGGAGGAGACTCCCTTTATACCTTAAACCTGGAGAGAGGAGGAGGAGGAGCAGCAGCAGCAGCTCTTCACTTTCCATTCACATCACTTCAGGGAGAGGAGCGGCGTGGCGTTACTATGGCTGCACACTGTCAGCTGTTTTATTGTATGTCTGCAATAAAGACCGAAAGATGATGACATGACGGTCAGCCTTGGGAAACAAACACACGCAGGTAGCTTCCGCCGAAACAAAAACAAACAAAGAAAAGAAAAAAAAAACTAACCACACCCAGGCGCCATCACACCGAAAGAAGGGACAACAACTCCAAAAATAAATGAAAGGCAGTATAGTAACTTAACATGATTAAATACAAAGTTATCGTCTCTGTTGGTTTTGGTAAAGGAGGATAAAGGTGACAAAAAAAAAAAGGTTGAAAAACAAAGTCCTGCTTATTTTACTGTTAATTTGAGAAACTACGACATTAGATCAATATATCATGTAACCACAGATAACAATACCAATCATTCTCATGCAGGCTGTCTAAACTATACAGTTAACCAGAAGGAGAAGTAACAACCGCGTCTGTCTGTTGCGGTTTCCAGGCGGATCAAAGCAGAGATGCTGCAGCGGTCCAATGGCTCCACCGTGTGGACAAACCTAGAAATTGCACATTTGAAACCCCAGTGAACGTCATTAGTGGCGCACATCTTTAGACGCCTGTTTCACCAACTACAAGAGAATACAGAGATCAAATTGCAATAGTAGTGTGATAGAAAATGCATTTGGATAAATGGTGACTTTAGTGAAAGTCATGACGATCAAAGTCTGTTTTATTAGTTACATTTTTTTTTATCATGTTTTGACATTTTATTTAGATTAATCTTGTATTTCTACACTTTTTGTGATACTTAAGTTTTACTATTTAATTTATTTTGACATTTTCATGCAATGTTCCTTTAACCCTTGCTTTTTTTATTTCCCTGTAACAGAATCAGCTTGTGTGTGATTTGAGCTTCACAAAAAAAATAAAAAATAAACTTGCTCTGTGTTGTTGAGCAGCAGGATGAAAGCACATCGTGTCATTGTTTTGGCACAATGGCCAAATAGAGTGAAATTAGTAAAATAATTCTAGTAAGAGCGACACAAGCTTACATACATCTATGTTACCAACATGAACAAGGAAAGCTTTGATAAATTACTTTGACAAAAATAAACGTGAAAAGAAAAAAGATCAAACCAACAAATTGTCAAACATTGAGCTGCTTCAAGAAGAAAGGTTAGGTTTCTGTAAAGGGCAATTCAAAGCACTTAAGGAAGTCGAGAAAGTGCCTGTCTAATATAGTAAAATGAATTTTGCTGAAGTATAGGATGCCCCCAGCAACGTGCAACAATGAATGTTTTTGTCTGTACGGTGAGGTGGAGACCTTTGGACGGTCAGCGTCCAAAGTCTTTAAAAAAGGAGGTGCTGACGCTAAGAAATTGAAAGGTTGATTTTAATATTTAACTGCTGAAAGTGAACGCCACCATAAGCTGGGAGTTATGCCGACAAGAGCGTCCTGAGATCTATTACTGTAAAGCTCCATTGTAGAAACAACATAGAGCAGCATTCATTTCTTCTGTCTTCTTCTCAAACAACAGATCTTCATGTATTTCATCAGATTTAAAAATTGCCTCAAAAATGTCACACCACAGACAGCAGCGAAACAAAGAGCTCCCTCTGATGCACGGCAAAGTGCTTGAGATCAAAGAAGATTCCTGCCATGCTTTCTTGGCTGCCATTCATTCAGCATCCTACCTTTGATGAATTATGGCTAAACCAACGTGGACATGAGAGAGACAACTGCTGTGTGATGCATGAGAGACTTCAGAGGTCTGTTTGCCAAACAGATGTGAGACTTCTCTTAAGCTATATGGTGGTTATTATAGTTTAAGCTCATAATGAATAGTCAACTGTGAAACCGCTGAGCTCATGTAAAGTACTTCTCAGTTCAATGGTCCTAAAACTGTAAGCAGAATAATGAAGGGGTATTGCTGTGATGACATACAGGAGGACGACTGTAGAAAAGACTAAGAACTTCTTAAAAGGGACCTATTTTTGCAAAGTTCAGTCCATTTGGATGTCAACCAGTCCAAGCGCTTAAAAAAGCACCAAGTCGTCTTCTATCAATGATGTTTTTCAATATCAAAAAACGCAGAGACATTTCAAAAACCTCCTGATTATTAAAGGGGCAGTACTATGCATTTTCTGATACATTTTCTCAGGCACTGTGCTATTTTATAACACAATCAAGTAACTGTTACCTTCAGTTGTAAAAATGAAGTGCATATCGACTTACAAGAAAATTGACTGCATTTTGACTCCTTGAAACTGGCCTGTGTCTTTAAGAAGCTCCTGCTCTTACCAACACGCCGCCTTCTGCACATCGTCACAGCAACGCTTCTCATTATGCCGTTTATAAATGTTCTGAGAAGTAGCTTGCATGATGAGCCCGAGAGACTTGAGGTTCCGTCAGGTATTTGCTAATATCTGGCTAATTTATTAGGATAACTGAGTCTGTAATTGTAATCTGCAGGTAACCTACATAGGGATGCAATTTCCCCTTTAAATAGTTAACACAAACAGGCCATTATATTCAGCCATGTTAATATGTCAGATTTGATGCATCTTTGCATAAGTGTATATTTTGAGTTATCTTTTCAGGTGTCTGAATAGGCAGTTTAGATGTTATGCTAAAATAGCACCTCTGATCACAGATTGCTCAGTGAGAGATGTGCCATTTGCACAATGTTTGTGAAGCAGTGAAGCTGTGCTCGTGGGGGGAACTAAACTGTATTTGAAAGAAAGCAGAAGTTCAGTGCAAACTTCACCAAATGTATAAAATCCTGCTCTCGAATTCAAAATGTAAGCTTCTGACATTTAGTGGTTTCCTGCATACTCGCTGGCATGAAATTCAAGTAGACATTATGTAGAGAAACCGCAAACTGAAGTACTGATCTCATCACGCAAGCACTGATCATACACTCACCTTGACATCGATAGTACTGGCACACAGTTATGTCTAGCCCTAGCTGTACAATGGCATCTGGAAATAGCAGGTGTTTTGCTTAACATTCAGAAATCGTTGGCTGTGTGCTTGAATTGCACGGGAGGCTCCACTTCTGGGTCTGACTCGGGGTCAAAGATGGACTGTTGTGCAGTAGTGCGTCTGTTCGCAGCCATTTTCAGGCGTTTGAAGTGAGAGTGTAAAACCTGGGTCACACCCCAAGTTTATTTGGATTTTAAGTCACAAAAGATCCTCATTCTGAAAGGAACTCAAAATAGGCACATCTGATCAGGTGAATGCTCCAAAAATGTTTTTTTTTTTTTTGCAAAACAAAGAACCACCAAGTTTTGTAGAGCCCCTAGTCTTAAATTTTTGTATATATGTAGCATTTGTTAAACTGAAGGCAACAATTATTTGATTGCTATAAAATGGCTCAACAGGCATGGAAAATGCATATACCCCTTGAAGGGTTTATGATTGTAGTCATGCATTAATTTTAACATGCACATCACACCTGTGTTTTTTTTTTTTGTTAATAGCTTACAGGTGGATTCAACAAGTCTTCAATTTCATCAGAATTGGTCAACTTTGCATTTTGATTCACGTCATAATTTAGTCTCGATACCACCAGCTCAATCGAGCTTGACGTTTCTCTGCCAATACAGAGCCTGCCTTTGTTTTAGCCCCTCTCAGAAGGCAGATCGACTCCATGAATCTTATCCAGTCCATTTAGAGGTTTGGACAGAGCTGGTCTTGCGAGCCTCAGTTGTCATGACAGCAGCTGACCATTCAGTACAGTGTGGAATGTGTAAAATGTTCATGCTCGTGGCAAGTCTTGAGGGAAGCTCCAGTCACAGTGCAGATATTGACATCTTACTAACATAAAAGCAGCACTTTAAAATTTACCATTAACTGCAAATTGTGAGATGTCAAAAATATACCTTTTTGAACCAAAATAGCAATGATGGACATAAAGGAGAAGGCTTATAATGGGAGCTAAATTAAAACATGTAGAGTAAAGGACAGTTTTAAATTTCAATATCTTTATTTCAGTTTGTGCAAGTTGTACAAAGGATGGTATTCCATGTTGATGGAAGGTACAGCACTTTACACAATTCTGGCTAAGTCTTTAAATCTTGAAACTCTATAGTGTAACATTCAATCACCACGTTGTTCAGGTTAAATGGAATATATGGCTTCTGAATTATCTACACAGTGAAGAGGACAGAAAACCATTCAACAATCAGGTAACCGTTTCAGATCACAAGAAGCAAAGAGGAAAAGAAATTCAGTAGTTTTTTTTTTTTTTTTAATGTGTGCAAATTACTGAAGTTGCATTTTGCACTTGGTCCAAAATAATCCTCTTATACCGGGGAGGTTAACTGAGCAACAACATGTGCTCCAATCTTAATCTGAGTGAAAAACAAATCTAAAATAAAATTTAAAAAAATAAACAAATTGTCAGACATTGAATTTGAGCAAATTGTGAAATAAATTTAAAGCCTCATATCTAAGCTAATGTTTTCAGGTTTTTTTAAAAAAAAGGGAAAAAAACAAAAAGAACCCAGATGAAAAGCAGTTTTAAGGCAAAGTAATAAACTCAGCAAAGCAACGTTTGAGGGGTTGCAACAAATCATATATGAATTCCAGTAAACGTGTATGTTTTAAAACAAGGATGGCAAGTATCTGGATCAAAAGTACAAAAGAAACATTGTGCTTCTTCACAAGTGAGTGTTCCAAATCAAATCAGAGTGAAATGTGGCAATATGATAGACCTGTGCAGGAAGCTTGAGCATTAAAAAAAAAAAAAAAACTGAAGATCACAAAACTATGCATTCTCATGTAATTTTTTTTTTTTACACCACACACTTGGCTAGAACAGCTTTAAAACTCATGCAATATTTGTCACATGGCCTGAAGCAGAAAGGGTTTTTTCACACTACATCCTGGCTGCACAATGTTAAAAATTAAGCATAAAAAAGGAAGGGAAAAAAAAAAAGGAAAATTATTCTAAAACATCAATACTCAAGCACAAAAAGGTACTTTAAAAATTGTATTGCACAACATAATGTGCCACACAACAGTTGAATCCTGGAGTGCCAACTTGACATCCATCTAGAAATAAGAGGGGACAAAAAAAAAAAAAAACATTTTATTGAAATTTCCATTTAATGCACACCTGTTTTACAGCCATGTATGAGTGCTTTAGCAAGATGGTGTATAGTTTTACATTAAAAAACCCCTGCAGAGTAAGTTGCTTAAAACATAACTCCACATACCTCCATTTTCTTAGTTTGCGTTTCTTTGCCTCACATTCTTGTCCTTGTGGTTTGAAGTAGAATTGCTTTTCCTGGAAGACAGACAAGCATGAGCGCTCTTCTAGAAAAAATGCTGAAGGAAGAAAAAAAAAAAAAAACAAATACAGCAAACTGACTGTACTTACAGAGGAGCAGCTCCTGAGTCATCGTCTGAACAAGCAACATGTCATTGAGGAGCGAGAAGGGAAGGAAAGAAGAAGAAGAAAAAAAAGAAGTTAATAGCAGTTTACAGCTGGGTAGAGTGAGACATGTCTACACCATTTTAACCAATGACTGTAGCAAATGGTATTAATGACAACCTCCAACATGACTGCAATAGCATGACCGATTCAATTACACATGTCCATCTGGAGCATTTCTGACAATGAATGATGCAACTAGAATCATACAATGGTGATCTATTAACCAGTTCAACCAGAATCATTTGTGTTGGAGAATAATAATAAAAAAAACATTTATCAAATGTAATTTTGACAATTCTGTTGCTTCGGCCAATCTCCAGTAACATTTAAACACGTCAGTTGACACTCAACTTTTTATGCACCGTCCCAATGCAACCCTAAGCATCACAGACGCTCATGCAATACAAGCAAGAGATAACACACTGCAACAGTTGTATTCTTCAGCTGAAACGGCTTAACACACATCCTGGCAATGTGTAGTGAAGTTTCACACCTGAGCAACACCATGTATTGACAAGATTAAAAAAAAAAAAAAAAAAAAAGAGAGACAGAGTAGGGTTCCTCTGTGGCCGAGCGGTGAATGAGACGAATGGCATAGATCGGTTCTTACGAGAGTTGCCTCGCAGTTGACATGCATTAAGTACAAGATGCAGAACACATGCAAACAAGTCGCTGGTTCCTTTACTTTTAAACCAACACGGCGTCATATCAAACCAATACACTACTTCAAGTGTCTCATCCGACTCTTTCATTGGCTCAAAAACAACAATAGAGTTTAGGCGAAACCAAAAAGGTGAAAGTGAATATTTGAAGCTTGCTCTGTACAACATTCGGCGCCAGTGAAAGAGTGACCAAATCTTTGAGCACATTCCTCTTAGAAGTGGTTAACTATGAAAGCAATTCATCCAGACTCCCGTAGCTTTTTTTTTTTTTGTCCCCCACGCGGCCATCTCAGCTCAACCACTTCAGTCTGACATGCAGTTTTTGTTCACTTACCAAAATGCAAAATCAGCAGCGAACAGAGAAGTCAAAAATGTAAAAAAAAAAAATAAATAAAAAAAGGTTCCAACAGATTGTTTACACAGCAGCAGAAGCCAATTCATGAGCTACATTAAAATTGTAAATAATGACAAAACCAAAGACAACATTGACACAAATTAAAAAGCATGTTCTTCTTCATTCTTCCGGAACGTTTGTCTTGATTGTTGAACTTAACGCCACCTAAACCTCACTTCTGTAGGGATTGGGAAAGCCCAGAGAATCACAAGTGACAGTAACTTATAGGTTTTATAGTATTTAAAATTGAGAAATCCTACTACAGTTTTAGCCCATGTTCAGCTGCCTTCAGGGTACAGTACATGCCAGAATAGACATTAAATCAATAACAGATTTTTTCCAAACAAAAAGTTAAAATGACAAAG
The DNA here is from genome assembly GCF_904066995.2 of Poecilia reticulata. Classification (NCBI taxonomy): domain Eukaryota; kingdom Metazoa; phylum Chordata; class Actinopteri; order Cyprinodontiformes; family Poeciliidae; genus Poecilia; species Poecilia reticulata. The sequence goes on from NC_088833.1 coordinate 22,359,688, forward strand.
AAATCTTAACATATCTACTTTGGAATTTTGCAAGATTGCTCAAGCAAAAAGGCGGAAAGAAAAAAAAGGCAATTCCTTGCCTATTCAAAATATGACTGGACTGATGTTTTTGGTTATTTGTTGGGATTTCTTTACGCTTTCCTTTCAGGTTGGTTTTTACATAAAGTTAACCCCGGATATTCATAGTGCTCAATTAATGTTACGGCAAGATGATTTAACCAGAATTGTAACTATACCTTGTAACAAATGAATATTTCTTAAAAAGTAGAAACTGTCAAAAAAAAAAAAAAAAAAAAAATCAGTAGAACATCTCTGGATAAAGCTAACGGATGGGATACACTTTTATCGCCATTATTAAAACAAGAATTTTTTTTTTTTTAAAAAGAGTGAGAAATTACCACGCATAATTTGAAGGACTATTTAACTAGGAAAAATTACAAACCATCTCTCTTCTACATTCTTAGAAAAAACAAAACACTGAAAGTGGTTCTATTTGAACTTGTTTGAGAACAAAACACATAAAAAAAAAATAAAAAATTGTGGGGAAAAAAGAAGAAGAAAAAAACAACAACATTTCAACACTGCAGTAAAACCATAGCAGACTGGAAACGTCATACTTCTGTTCTTTGCAGGTTGGATTTCAGACATCGCATTAAAATTTCTGGGAGCTTGTAGAAAAAGTCGAAGTACATACCGTCATTGATGTCATCAGGCTTTCTCCTCTTTTCGTAGATGAAGATGACCGTGACAAGGATGATGACCTCAGCCACAATGCCAAGGAAGGGCCAGAGAGCAGCCAGGCGACTCCGGACACGGAGGAAGATCTTGTCCTTCTTTTGGCCGAGCTCATTGTTTCCAGAGCAGAGGTAGTATCCTCCGTTTTCCTCGATGTTCAGGTCTTCAATGGTCAGCATGGTCTTGTTACTGGTGCTGCTGATCTTGTATCTCTCAGTGCCATTAACTATAGGCTGTTGACCATATTTAGAGGAACAAATATTCGTCAAGACCATCTTAATCTAAAGGAATAATTTTCTTTCTGCATCGAGTCGTTGAAAACACTGTATTCCCACCTTTTGTTCGCCGCCCTCCTCTTTATACCACATCCAATCAGTGGGAAGGGGGTAACCATGAGCAACACAAGTGAGAACACTTTTGTCTTTCTCATTACCGTGCTCTGAGTGCTTATGGGCTACGACATGAGGAAGTGCTGTTTAAGAAACATTAAAAAAAAAAAGTATATTAAATATGGTCATTTATCCCTGATTATGTAGATAAACTTAGCGACATCTGAAGAAATTCTGATGCATTTATTTTCACTTACTTTTCACCTCAATGGACCGTCTCGCTATTGGCTCAGTCTCAGTCTCAAACACACATTCATAGCGTCCAGACTGTTGATAGGTGATCTTCTCCAAACTAAGAGACCAAACAATGCACCACTGATTGTTAAACATGGAAATGCATTTTCTTTTTCAGCACTGCGAATTAAAGCAAAAACTGACTAAAGCTGTAGCTACTTTCATGATGATTAGTTTTTCCACTCAGCCAAGTAGAAAAAACAAAAAAAACAAAACAAAAAAAAACAACAGAGTGCAGTTTATGCTCAATAGCTGGGTGAGAATCCAAAGCAGCTTGTCTGCTTAAATATTTCAAGTTTCCAGTTAATCAAAGTCCCGCTTTGTTTGGCGCTACTGTCCTGCCTTCCCTCTAAAATGGAGAATTAAGGTCAAAGCAAGAGAGTACATTGCTAGCGGCTCTCATCTCTGCTGCCAAGAGCGCCAGCAAAGCTGCATGTCTGCACAGTCCACCTCCCCACTAATCAAGAGTCGTGAATGGCTGACTGAAACCCATAACACTGCTGTCAATACAGGAAGCCTTACAGAGGGAGGAGGAAAATAAAAAATAAACAAGCAAGCAAAAGTAATTGACAGTAAAATGTTTCAATCAAAAGCAACATTTGTACACAGCCACTTCTGTAATCTTAGGAAAAAGAGTTTCTTACTTGTAAAAAGCATATTTAGGAGAAGAGGACTTTGAGTTTTCAAGGACTTTGTCATTATGCGTCCAGTAGGAACCCTTAATGGAAAGGTTGGAATCCGTTAAGTTGCAGGTGAGAATGGCAGACGTTTGGTTGCTGACCTCAGAAGGTTCAGCACTGACTTGTGGGCCTGCAAGGTAAAGAGAGGGGAATAAGACGAATCCTTCAGCTTGTTTCCCCCCTATACAAATATAAAAACCACTATCGGGAGGTTAAAGCGTCCACCACCAAGAAATATTTGATTTGATTTAGTGAAACTACAAAAAGGTCACGAGGGGAGAAAGGTTTCTGGTAAATACATGCAGAAGAAGCAACATCTGGGAGAATAAGTTTCACTCCCAAAAATCTGTGGTTATTTATACAATACTTGTACCATTTTGTTTCAGTTTGCTTCAATTGCAAGACATAATACTGGGCCTCAAGGCAGAACACTGCCTAATGGCTGAGAGCCTGTTTAATAACTTGTTGCCATCTTCTGTGCTTATAGTACTGCGGGCTATAAGCAACAAGAATGTCTACAAGCATTAAGAGGCATTTACAATGTTAGTATCATTTAAGCATAATGCCAAATCTACAGAGAAGCAGCACTAATGAAGTAATCTGACACCCTTTTGAAATTGAGTAAAGATTTTTTTTTCTTTTTTCCCCCCATTCATTTTCTAAACCTGGTTATCCTAGTTAACCACAGTCATGATCCTATTGAGGCCATTTGCAAATTTCAAGCCTTATGACCAGTATTATGAGCAAAAAGCCCTGATTATAATTGCACTTAAGTCTTAAAATGAGGAGGGAGGGGTGAAGAGGGGGGTATCAGATTAAATGCATACTTTGCAATCAGGTGATACAGGATTAAAGGAGCAGTTGGGCTATACTCTGAAACCAGGTTCAGTCAACTACAGGGCAACCTTGGAGTTTCTTAGGAGAGAAGGGGGGAGCATGTACTAGATGGGAGCGGGACTGAGAGGATACTGAACCAGGAAAACAGGGCAGGAAGTAGATGTCCAGGATTCCACTAACGAGGAGCTAATAGCTACTTCGATGAGCGTCTCCTCTTTTTTTTTTTTTTTCCCCCTCTCCTCTTCCACTCACTTTCAATCACAATAATGTTTGCCTGCGAGCGGATCCACTTGATTTTGGGCGTCTTCTTCAGATCATTGCGGTCGGGGTCGTTGGAAGCGCGGCACTCGTACGTGCCCGTGTCGTCAAGAGTGAGGCTGAGGAGGTGAATGGTGCTGGTGGCGTGAGCTATGTATGTGGCGTTTATTCTGACGCGCTCATTTCGTGCCCCATCGAACAGCTGGGTGAGCGTCTCATTGGACTCTTCGCCCTCTACAAACCACCACTGCACCTCGGGAATGGGGTTCCCTACTACCTCACAGTGCAGCTCTGCACTGTTGTTGATTAGTTTGATCTGAGAGAGGGGGGATTTTATGAAACCCGCTGAGTGCGATTAACAGCCAGCCCAGCAAATTTACCAGGAATGTAATAAGTGTGTTAGAAGCAAAGAAGATGAATGATCGATAAAGATGGAGGGAACAAAAAACATACAGAAAAGGAGACAAAACGTTAATAAAAACCGAGGAAATGAAAATATGACAGCAAGCCCAAAACATGCACATATAAAACAAATCAGTAACATTTATAGCCAATTCTTAGGAATATTTTGATCACACTGCTCAATTAAAATAAATGCAACATAAAAGGCAGCAGTAGATGACCAAAGCTCAATTGGCAGCAACATTTTGACCAAAAGCCTTGTGGTATAAGATGGAACATTACAGATGAGCTCTAATGGTTTGCAACTTGAACTTAGTCAATGTATTTTTATGTTGATGTCAAATAATACACTTGAGTCTGCCTTACCCAGATACAAAGTTGACTGCCCTCTAGGGTGTTTTATACAAAGATACTTGCTCATATTTAGGTAAAAAACAAAAACAAACAAAAAAAAAAAATTTAAAAAATTGCAAAGTGTAAAGTCAGCTTTTAGATCAATATATATGGTAGTAAAACATCTCAAGTTTCCAACTTGTCTAGTCAAGTTGGAAAAACACACACACACACACACATATATATATATATATATATATATAGTTTAAGATTTCAGATATTTTTCAAAAACCACTAACCTCATTGAATTATCTTACACCTGACAAGTAGCAGGATTTAAACTTGATCTGTTACTGGTAAATCTTTAAGCCTCTTAATGATTAAGAGTCAGATGAAAAAAAACTGAGTTGAGGGCTTTTCTCTTTAGCTGTATTAGATCAGATGGACATTTCTTATTAAAACAGGACCATGAAACAAATGCAACAGCTATTAACCAAAATAAGCTTGGTCATCCAAAGACACCAAAACAAAGCATTTGCACTAAAACACAATGTATAATGTGAGAGAACAAATAGAAAAGCAGATGAGGGTGGAAAATGCAGATGAAATCAAGATAAAAAAAAAAAAAAGAAAAGGTGAAAATGTATGAAAAACATTTAAAGCCAATAGCGTTTGTTGATAGCCCTGCCAGGTTTGCTCAACAGTAACTGTCAATCTAGGTTAACACTAGATATTTTTAGGCCATCATGCCATTGATTTAATGAAGGCTTTGCACACATCATTACAGAACAAAGGAATGGCAAATATTACAAACTAGAATGACTGAATTAGTAAATGTTTTTAAAGAATCGTGCATGATCATCTTCACATCAATTTTATTTACTGCACATTCAAACTGCTCATCCAAGCAAACGGTTGGAGAAGCCAGGAAATATTTTCGGCCATTGTGTGATGACCAGTAAATCAGGTTTAATTAGTCACAAGGATTATGCCAGGTAGGCAAGCAAGTATGACAACTAGAGCTCCAAAGTAATAAAGGTCTGCTGGAGTCATTTAGGATTCCTGTCCTTTCCACAAGTATAGCTGACCTCCATGTGCCCTTACAGAGCGGAGCCATTTAGCTGTATGGCAAGTGGAACAGAAAGCATATTTCCAAACAGAATACGCTACTGACAAACCACACTGTCTATTAATATTAAAGCACTGTGTATAAACATTTGACTGAAGCTGTCTTCATAACCTTTGACCAAATGCAAAATGTCAGCAGGTCACAAGAGGGATCTCCGGTTGTCAACAAAAGCTTCAGGCGCTGTACATATCTTGCAACTTTCCACCATTACCAAAGGTCACCTTGAGAGCTTGTGCAGCATGGCTGTTCAAATTAAGCAGAAGTCTACAGTAAAGTTTGGTTGCATGTAATTTCCTATTTTAACCATATGCTCTGTAACATTAGATTAAAGGATTTAGTGCTTGAAGTTCTTTTAAAAGTTCAAATTTCCAAAATTAGTATTTGACATTTGAAGGAGGGCAGCAAAGACAATGTACCTCAAAAAGGTTACGCTACAGTCTGAAGGAAACAACAACAAGTTATTTTAAAAGATTACTTTTTAAGAGGGGCAAAAAATATATAAATAAAACAATGGATTAAAACGTATACATAAATTTTTTTTTTATCAGCCAAATGTATTTTTCACCTTTTTAAATCAATGGAAAACAACATTTAAAAACTAAAATCTGTAGCCCTTGTGTTGCATTTCCGCTGAAAGACTGGTGCAAAGTAAAACCCTTTTAAAAAGTTTTTTTTTTTTTTTTTAAATGGCATCAGTGGGTTGGACAGATTCCTAGCCTACAAAAACGTGCTGACATAGACGCACCGAAAAATTTAAAATCTTTTAGAAGCTCATAGTTTATGCAAATGAGCTTGGAAGAATTCCCAACCAGTATTACACAAAATAATAAAGATTATTTTGATTAAGTTACTGTAAGTCAATCAGTGCTGCCCCAAGATAAAGTGCACTGTTACCCTGTCAAAATGATTCTTGGCATAATCAAGTCTTTTCAAGAAAATCCTTTAAGAGAAAGTTCAAACCATTTTGAATGCAAGACAATGCTGCTGCTGGAAGTTTGGTTGAACAGTTTTGGGCAGCTATTTAGAGAAATTAAAGTGTCTTTTTGGATTCAATGTCATCATAGAAATCAAAGTGACGTTTAGAGAGATAAACTGCGAATCTAATTACATCAGTAACTAATAATGTTTAGTACATGTTTATCATTTTATATTCTTTTTTCCAATGTATTGATTGCAAACTTGGTTCGTTTCGTGACAAAGAATTGAGTCGCACCGTAAAGCTTTCAGCAATAGACTCGTTAAGGACCATGATCTTTTAACACACAAGATGGTGCCCAATGGAATCCATTAAATTAAAAATGACAGATAATCTGGTTAGTAACGCAAGTAATCATCTGAAACGTTACGCAATCTGAGGTTAATTTTACCACAGCTCAGAGGGCGCTAGCTACTCGGAGAACGCTGTTAATGTTCCCCTATAAAGAAAAAAAGCCCCATCTTTCTAGATTATTCATACGTTTGTTAGTTTAAAGCGCGTCTTTAAAGCGACAAAACGCAGTTTTCTAGCATCACGCTGCGTCAGTAAGACGGTTTACATAAAACGCTCTTTAGCCTTCTCTACCGCAAATTAGCTGAACGTTTCAACGGTACATCAACAAGACACACCCGTTCAAACCCCCCCAAACCAAAGAAGATTTCAAACGTTCCAATAGCTTTTTTGCGTGTTGTTTGTTAGTTTTGTTTTGTAATAGCCATAGTACATTTTACAACGATGAAAACCGTTTGAGGACGGCGAGCAAAACAAAATGTTCGTAGTCAGGGCAAAGTCTACACTGAACCAACATGGCTGACACAATTCTTACCTGTGGACGCGTCGGCTCGCCAACAGCATAAAAGTAGGGCAGCGAGAGCCCACAACAACTTCATAGCTGATGACTATTAACGATTTTCAACAGGAATAAACACGATACGAGGTTGTTTGCGGGGAAAAGTCTTTTTCCCGCGAGCCTCCTTGGTCCTGAAGCCGAATCTTCAATGCCGACAATAAGCCGATGTGCTTGGTCGTCCTCTACGCACACGCCCTTATCAGCACGTACTCATGACGTAAAACAAATGGGCGTGGCGATGCGAACGTGTGCCATTATTTTTAACCATTTACTGTAACTAAAAGCCTGACTTCTACTCGACACCATTTTAGAGACATACTAAACTGAACATAAATCAACAAATTTGATAAGATGAATTATATTTCCTTTGTAATATAGTTAGAAAGAAAATTTGCCAGATTTTTTTTTATCAATTGCCACTCTTTATGATAATTGAGTCCTTTTTAAAAGACGGTTTTATAGAAACAGCCATATTTCTCATGAACATGATTTTAATTTCCAATTTCAAGGAGTATCATGTTCAAATATGTTTGATCATTCTTTATTGCACAACCTTTGTACATGAGTTTCTACATTTACTCATTCCCCAGTGATTTACTCAACTCCCATTTCTAATTCATCATTTCACTATCAATACAATTGTTTTATCTGTTACTTAGTTTAATTGTTTTAAATGGGTGTTTATAGTAGTTTTGTATTTTGGTTTTAAGCTCTTTAAAATGCTTGTGCTAAACCTGGCTTTTTGAAAAGTGCTTCATGGATACATCTTGACAGATCAATATATCATCCACAGAAAGCAAAACAAACAAATGAATTACTAAAAAGTTTCTCAAATATCCAAGGTAAGAAAATCCATCAGATGCCTTTATTTTAAAGGAGTGGGTACATATCAATAACTGCACCACCAAGTGATTTTGAAAAAAAAAAAAAAAACACACATTTGTGCCAACATTTTGTTTTGGATCTTTCCAGCATCTTCAGGGCAACTTTTTGCTACTGCAATAAAATAAATGTAAAGGGTTTTAAACATCTTTACCACAGCTGTAAATAAACAGAGCAGGCACTTTAAATGTAATTTCAACCTCAGAGAAGAAAGTATCACGGAATATTTAAATGATTATTTAAAAATAAATTAATTTAGACATAGTTTTATTTAAGACTGCCGTTTAGATACTGTCAATAGAATTCTTAATTTTCTGCAAAAAAAATGTAAAAATTAAATTCTAACAACCTTCGCTTATATAAAAAGGATCTGCAAACTTCAACAAACCCAGTAATATAATACAGTTGGTTTTAGGGGCAGAGTCTGACTTGCAGCACTGAACTTGATATAATTGTACTTTAAATTAGCCTGCCAGGGTGCCGTCTCTGGCACAAACACTTCACATCCACAATAATGTGAAGCTGAACATAGATTAATTTTTTACATTGTAAAATCAATCTCAAAGCTGTAATTCAAATGTGCTTGTTTGTGTGTATCCACAAGTGTTCTGTCCACCACAACAATCCCTTCAGATTAAAGCCTTAGAACCTAATGTCCCGGAGGAGAATGGGGGGTACAAAGTATAGGAAATACACACATATAGCTAAACAATAAAAGGAAGCAGAGTGTAGTTTGCTTATTGATGATATTTATCAGGCAAGTGCAGAAGTAAAGGATTTCATACAGAGTTTGTTTGCGTTTTGCATCCCACTGGACCAGTCATCACTTTGAAAGTACAAAATTATCTCAAAGGCTTATTATGCATTGAAAACAGGTTCAAAAGCTTTGCTAATGTAGGTTATTGTTCCTCAATTGTTCTGAGAGTGCAAAGAACGGTGAAAGGAACACATAAATCAAGACTGCAAACCAAAGACCTCGACGGGTTTAAATATTTTTAAAAAAAATCAGTGTCCTTTTTTTAAAATTTCATCCATCCCACATCTTGCACAGCTTAGAAATGCTAAATAAAAAGGCTTCTACTCACAATACCACAAACTCAATCTAATCAAATCCAACCAAACAGCAGTTAAAACACATTAGTTTATGAGAGGTTTACATGGAATAGTTTTTTTTTTGCATGTACTGTTCAAAGATGCATCGAAAAATAGGTTGCACATTGACGCACTTTGAGATTAATCAAAAGTAAAACTAGATGAGGCTTAGAGGGGCTATGCTTTGATGAGTAAATAGGGACATCCACGTGGTTTCTTAGTTTCTGCTGGCTTTAAATCACTGCTTTTAAAAAGAACCTAAAACCCAAACTTTATCCTATTTTATGTGTTAAAGAAGAAAAACTGACTAAAATTGGAACTAAACAGATTAAACGTCAAAGAAAACTGTAAATCTGTCAACATCAATGTTCATCTAGCACTGCTGCTTGTTATTTTAGAATATAGCAATTAAGCATGCTTGACTTGGTCTTGACATATGTATTAAAATCCATAGTGCTCATTTTCTTTCCTTATATAGTCATGTTTGCAATTGAAAAATTTTCAACCGAAGAAATTAGTAAATACCTTTATTAAAATAAAATAAAATGAAAATGCATTTTTTTAATACTATGCAAGAATTAGACATGATTCCCACAAATCCTAATGAGTATTTTTTTTACACCGCCGCTATTTTGCTACAGATATTTTTTAACTGATACTTTATCTCTGAATCTTCAAATTCCAATTGAAAATTTTTTAAAGACCTATGTTTGCCAGCAAGTAGCAACATTTTGATATTTACAACAATACTACCCCAAAGATCCATAAAACAGCAAAAGCAGAGTTGGGCTAAAGATTCAGCTCTAGTTTCTGTTCTCTAACATACATTTTAGTCTTTTTAAGTAGTGCTTCTCTGTTCTCTGAAGTCAGATTTTAAGAGTTCTACGTTAGCAAAACAATTTGCCAATTCAAATTTGCGGATTACCCCCTCAGTATTCCAGCTGATAAAGTAGGAGCTCGTAGAGCAACTCTCAATTCAGTTTCCTGCAGGGGTAGGTGCAGATAGGAGATAATGACATTACTAAACAATTCTCATGGCTTATATTCCCTGTAGTGCTCCAAATAATCTAGGTTCATTTTGAGTTTGAATATCATGAGAAATGTATTATAGGTGTGTATTGCTAAAAAAAATGTTGGCACCAAAACTATTAGCATATCCCAGTGTTTTCTGACTTGCAACAGGAACCCTCTCAATCAGTGTGTGTAGTCGTTTCAACTTCCAAGACAACTTGAACACAGCAAAAAATACTTTAAGCAGCTTAAGTTTGAAGCTACATGGAAACATTGTAAGAAAAGGCAGATGTGGAAAAAAAATTCACTGCCTCACTGCATATGTGCTTTTGCAAAAAAAAAAAAAAAGGCAAATTGGGTCTGTGTTAGCATTTAAAAACCTCCAAACATCGAGAGTGCACGTTTACATCACAAGCAGTTTTTTTTTTTTTTTGTAATGCTTCGATTTTGTCACCTAAAACTGCAGCAACTGAGATTAAAAGAAAACTCAGTTTATAAAAATACTTAGGTTAGCGCGCACTGAACTTTAAAGAAAGACTAGTTTTATTCAAACAACCACTGCAACTCATCAGATAAAAATCGCTTGTTCAAAATAAACAATCCTACAAACTATTGTAAATTTTAATTGGAAAGTTACTGAAGTGTAATATTCGTTCACCACATAAATACATTTGAATGCACACTGAAGCTGCGCACTCAAAGACTTAAAACGCGACGTATTACAAAAAGGAACACCCGTACGTTTTGCCTATCGCAAAAGTGGGTCGTACGTTTGCAAAAACACTGGTAATTGTCATGGCGCTCCTGGTCTTCTACCTTTGGATTCTCCTCTTTTAAGAGGTGCTTTGAGCTCCACGAATCTCTTGAAGTTTTCACGCTTTTCCACATCCTCCCAGTCAGAAGCTGCACCGCAGGCATCTGCCCTTCCAATTGTTCACATTCCCGGTGAAGATGGTGGTGGTGGTGGGGGGGCCGGGAGGGGACACAGCGGGCAGAAATACATAAACACATGTATCACTTACCCCTGAAACAGGCCTGAGTGATCCTGGTGATATGCACTCAGGCCTCTGCCCTACAGCAGGGAGGGATTGGAGGTCACTGCTCAGCCGAGGAGCAGAAACCGGCTCATGAGGTGACGGATACAAATACCCTGCCTACGAGTTATCAGTGGAGCTCTCGTTGCTGGTGGACTCTAAGGACGGAGGGGAAGAAGAGGTGGAGGAGGACGACGACGGCGACGAGGAGGAGGAGGAAGAGGAGGAGGATGGGGAGGATGTAAAGTTCATCTCTGAGAGTTCTGGAGGGTTTGTTGCCGTGTTCAGTCCAGTCAAGCTCGTCCTGCACACTGGACAAGTGTCGTGCTGCAGAAAACAAACACGGGGGTGTTATGGATGTTTACCTTTTGTGACCCTGTTTCAAACACCAACCGGTGAATGCTTGCAGTAAACAGAAGGGAAAATGGGGTAGGATAACGTGAAATACCTGTTCCAGCCAGGGGACTATGCAATCATTGTGAAACATGTGATTGCACGGGAGCTGCCGCACGTTTTCTCCAACACTGTAATCTTCTTTACACACTGAACATTCCAGTCCTGAAGCTGAAAAGAAGTGTGTGAAAGCATCAGGTACACAGAGTATGTGAACATGACCCTTTACCAGATTTGCCCCACAGAAAGACAGTACTGTATTTTCCGCACCATAAGGCGCACCTAAAAACCTTCAATTTCCTCAAAAGCCGACAGTGAACCTTATAATCCGGTGCGCCTTATATATGGACCAATATTGAGTCACAACAGGTCTAGCAACTATGGTAAGCAGCCGCCGACTTCATTTTCGCCCGTAGAAGAAGAAGCGTGCGGTGCATGCTGGGATAGTTGTCAGAATGCTGGTTTGTTAATAAAGTTTGACTGACCTATCGACCTACCGACCTGATAATCAGGTGTCTGCAGGTCATTTAGCACCACGTTCTCCACGAACATGCTGTGCGCGAACGGAGAAAGGTGACCAGCTTCCAACCACGCCCTGGACCAGTCACGGAAGGCTCTCCTCGCCGACCGAGTCGGACTGTTTTGTTGACATTCTTTATGTCAACAAAGTGGCTTTAGACATTCATCCGGGTGCTTGGACTACATTTAAAGCCAGGTGGGGACAGAGACTGCGGTGGCAGCGGGTTGGTTGGTCTGTGTTACCCAGAAAGCAGTTGGGCACAATATTGCAACACCTACACCGTGAGTGAAACAACGACTGGGGCAGCCTACTATATAAAATACTCGGGGACCATTTCTTTATTATTACACATCCACATCTGTAGAGTACGGAACAAATCGCGAGGCAACCCTAACTGTAGCGTCTATTCTATGCGCCTTATATATGAAAAATTTTTTAAAATAGGCCATTCATTGAAGGTGCGCCTTATAATCCGGTGCGCCTTTTAGTGCGTAAAATACGGTATTATGAACTTCTACTATCAGGATGTTCTGTAGGGGATTTACCGTATTCATTATTGATAAAATGTCAGAGTCACAAACAAACAGCTACACTCTTGAAAAATACTTCAAAATCTTGCTCCTGTTGGCAATGGAAAACTTTGTCGAAGCGCTAGACTAATGCCTGCATGTTTACACCATCTTGTCAAGGTAATTGTGTGGATAAAAATGTCCAGGAAATTAGCTTGCCCACCGTGCAAAGATGGTGCAGTGGTCTGAATGTCTAGAGTTTTAGCTGCTAAAAGTTTGTTGCTTTTAGTCCTTTTTACTTACCAACATGCTCATTGGTAATTTCCACTGTAGGAAGACTTCTTATTTTGTCACCGTCAGCAGGCGGTGGACCTGAGTTCTCAAACTGGTTTAATAACTAAACAGAAAAGAAAATATTCATGATTGAATTATTTTATTTATACTTCACACTTGCAAAAAACATAACTTACTTACTTTTTATTTGTTGTTTACTTATTATTATTATTATTTTTTTATTTTTATTTTTTTTTTTACCTGTGTTATAATAGCATCAAGTCCATTAGCACCCCAAGCATAGTCCATCGGATTGGAGTGGAGAACCCCCCTTTAAAATAAGATATACTGGAGTAAAGAAACTGAGAAGCAAAGATTATCTCTTTGCTTCTCAAATGTCAGTACCACAGACTCACCAGGCCCCAACACCAATGTTTACAGGAGGTCCAAGTATTCCATTCACAAGTTGTTGGATGATTCTATGAAAAAACCAAATGACAGCCAGGGAAGAAAAAAGAACATTTAGAAAAATAGGGTGGTGCTATTAGAGAGGCAGAAATGTCTAAATGACTCACCCTTCTAAAGTAGGAGCTCCGTCGTGCCTTCCTGCTTGGCGTCTTGAACCATGACGACTTCTACTCTGCCTGGCACCGTATCGCTGCCGAGACGACGTGTCCCTTTCTGACTGGTTTTCAGCATCCCGATTGTCCTCTGTTCCTAGTCCAGGCCCGAGGTCAAAGGTGTCATCAAAGACGCTAACGGAAAACTGACCAAAGCCGGAGGGGAACATAGATAACTGCTGGTCCATATTCTGAAAACAAAAAACAACAACAAACAAACAAACAAACAAACAAACAAACAAAAACATCATAAGAAAAAATTAACAACTCAAAGCCTTATTTATAAGGTAAACTTCACAAAAGACAAAAAAAATATGTACAAAAGCAGAACTGAAAGCTATGACAAATTCAATCATGTCAACTACAGGTTCAACAAAAATGTCAGCTAAAGCAGTTTTAAGAATTGCTGACTCTGTTACACAACAGTGTGCATAACAGAGTCACAGGAGTCAAAAGGCACAGGCAGCTCCTTGTTAAAGACAAGAATCTGAGTAAAGATTAGGTTAAAAACCTCCAATGGTTGTTGGTTCTGGGATCTGCTGGAGATGGTGGACATGGACCCATTGTCAGCACTAGACAGGGAAGCAGATTGTTGACAAAGTTACAAGGGAGCCTAACAGGAACATTGTTTTTCCACTTTTTTCAAACCAGAATGATTTTAAATATCTACATTAGCAGGTTTTTGCTGTCACTTCTTGCCCAGTTTGTCACTCCTTCAAGTTCTGATTCGGATAATAATAATAATAGATAGATAATAATAATAATAGATAATAATAGAGCACGTCTCCCCAAATATTAGCCTATTCCGGTAACATGGTCATAATACCAGGTAAAGTGTAATATTAAAGCAAAAAAATAGAGAGCCCAGTTGATATTTAACACCCACAGTCAATTTTCTATCTGGAAGACTCACCCAAACAAAAGTTAGGGACTCTGTTATGCACAACTTAAAACCTAAATGTTGTGAACTTACCTGAATCTAAGTATTTAAAAGCTATGTCCTGACAATCTGATTAAAATCATCTAAACCAGGGGTGCCAAAATTTTTGAGAGCAAGATCAACTTTTTCTATCACCAGCCGCCTGAGATCTACCTCATGACACAAAGACATATAAATTGCAAATTAAACTCTATTGACTAATTTTATATGCGAATATTCATCAGTTATAGCAGAAATAATAAAGTGACAGAAAACCTAACGCAGTTTCTTCCTCAGTGAGATTCTGACACTGGGAGCAGGTTACTGGTTTCTCAGTCAGAAGCTGGTTGCAAACCTGACGCCAGCAGGTGTCAGTCAGTCATGGTAGATCTGAAATTTGGTTTGATGATCTCGATATGAGAAACTACAGACTGATAGGAGGAACCAAAGAGCCCAGTAAAGGTAAAGGCAAATCTTTTGAAGTCGGGATACAATTAATTTAATTTCACATAATTATCGCGGTTAAAACTTAAATGAAATATGTTTGTCCTATCTGATGTTTGTTGTGACATATGCTCACAAACGAACAAGGTCATTAGTCTAATTCTGTCGTTTATTGAATGTTCAGAAACTACAGCGGCTGTATTGAGCCACAGCACAACTAAACAAAGGTAAAACAACCTGAACAGACGATCAACTCTAAACCACTCCTTCCTTTTTAATCTCCGTCTCTTTGTCATTTAAGGACACCTGTTGCCTTGGCAACTGCCTGCGCCCCGCAAGCAGAGCAGAGCAGAGATTACTTTAAAAACACAACATTCAGTCCGTTACGATATCAGGTTTCCAGGCTTGATATTTATTTCTCGATCATTAATAAGCCTCTCATGAACACAGCGGTGGTTGATTAGTTAACTTAAACTCCTGCTCTGCTCGTCAGTCGGTCTTTGAGTCGCCTTTATTTTTTTATTTATTTTTTTGTTAATGGAACCGAAACGCACAGAATTGCGCAACCACCTTGTTGAAACAATAATTACTGAGATTATTAATTTTAACACATTTTGTTGATTTTTTTATAATTATTATTTTTTAATGAAGCTCCAAACGTTTAGGATCTTAGTGAATATTTTTTGATGAGCCTGTCAGAAGAGGAAGTGCTGGTCTCAGCGTCCTGGCGGTGTTCAGACTGTCATCTGCCGAGATCGACTCAACATATTGGGCACCCCTGATCTAAACGATGGGTTTCAGTGGTGGCCTCACATTCTAATGTCAGCAATTGTATGTCATCAAGGTAAATTAAGTTTCTTTTTGGTAAAGACAAAAATACCTGGATAAATATGTCTAACAATAAACAGTGGTCTAATCGTGCCTATTTATTTAAATAATTCAGGATATTTGCCACATTGTGCTTAGTTACTACTTTGCATGCACCTTCTCTCTTCCAGCAGCTCCTCAATAAATCCAGACTCACATTGTGGACACATATATTCCTGTGAAAAAAAAAGAAGGATAGATTAAAGACAAAAAGTTCAACAACAGACCTGTCACTGTGTACTATAATTTTATGAACAGCTATAATAATCTGTGTGGCTGCAATGCAGTGTAATGTTGAATGGTAAACTTTAAATTATCTATTTGAAATCTCTGAATCAAAAAAAAATTAAAAAAAAAAAGATTCCCTCACGATTTAATATAAAATTTTAGCATAGGAGCACAAAGTGCATTTTATGCCCAGGGTTTTACCCCAGGGTTTCTAACCAGTGTATTATAAGCCTGGTGGGCCATAAGGCTTTACTTGTGCCCCCACCAGACTTAGCATTGCTTATTTATTTAAGTTTTTGTTAAATGTTTGCATTTTTTAAGAATTTGTAGTTGGTGTTCAGATATTAATCTTCCAATTACACATAATTATCAGGTGATATTTTCAAATTTCCTGTCAACTTTAAACATTTTTAATTCAATCAAGTACACAATAAGAGGCGTCTGATCAATTTCAAGGCGCATGTAAAGGGCCTATCCTTACTACTAAACCCATCTCACATTAAAATCCAGAATCACACAGCCTGAGTTACCAACCAGCTGAGCAGGATTTCAACTGGAAGAGATAATTAGGCCAGATTTCTAACAGAAACCCCATGTTTTCTAGGGTTTGCAGCACCCAGGTGGCAAAATGGGATCAACTCAGCAGCTGACAGTCACAACACAACTAGTCTGTGTGTAATTAGTTTTTGTGCAACACGTAAAAGCAGCGTTTTTATATACATTTGTAATAAACTCAAGAATCAAAAGGCATAATGTAGTGAATACAACAAACAGGATCACCTTTTACACAATAAACCCAGTAATCTAGCTGAAATATAGTCATCAAGAAACAGGGCCATCATTACAAATGCATTTATGAATACATTTATAGTCTTTTTGTGTATAAACAGGGCCAGCCATAGTCTTAGATCAACATCCTGAGTGAATACCGGCAAAACTGAATCAGACAACAATTTTATGATCAAAACTATTTATAGAAGATCCAGTCAAATTCGAGATGAAACTTCTGTAGCTCCAAATTGCATCCATTTTAACCTTTAAAGAGATAACACAAAACTTAAAGCAACCTATTGATCAATGCAACACAAAACAAAAAGATGCTTAAAACATTGTAATGCGCATGTCCTGTCAGGGAGTATTTCTATGTTTAAAGATACTGATATTTATTGCTGCTCCTGTAGAAGAAAGAATGGAGAAATTAAATAAAAATCACAATCTCAACACTAGATTTAGATTTTTGAACTTTGCAAACATTATACTGTTAAGTTTATCATCGTTACAATAAATCCAAGGTATTACAAATATTAAATAACTATTCACAATAACAACACACAGCACAATCATCGACTGTCTTAGTCCTAACCATGAAAAATGTAATTATAGGTTCTTTGCTAGACATGGAAATATCTACAAATAATTTGGAAACTGAGCTACTCTTTAGTGATATTTCAGTCACAACTTTCCACAGATTACAATCCAATTACATCAGTGTTTGCTTTAAGTTTCAGTTTTTAACCTGATATAATTTATACATCATTGTTTTGACATGCCACAAAAATGTACAAACACACCTACTTCAGTGTTTATTTTATATATCGGTAAGGAGGGACATTACAATTCTGGAAAAGTTAGGTTGCAATTAGCAAAGTAATAGCATTGAAATCAGTGAAATACTAGATCAGGTTTCTGGTTACATGGTTAAAATGGAAAACCCAGCAGCCAGCCGTTCCTTCGGCTGTTGGCTCCATAGCAACCCTCCTCCAGTTTTACAGACGTTAAACAGACGTTTAAATAAGGTCTAACCACATATTATATGTACACTTATGCGTTTGTCACATTTTTATGCCACTGGCAAAGTTAGGGGATTGCATTTTATGTCTTTATTTACAGTGAAAGCAAAAATCATCTTATCGTCTTATCTGCCGTATGTGTTGCGTAGTTGTATTAGCCGTGGCTGCGGAGATCGACGGCTAATGTTTTAAAGAGCATGGCTACAGACTGACAGATCATTCTAGACCAGAGACAAGCAAGCACAACTCTGCTGTTTACCTGAGCGGCTAACCAAACTAAATATTTAAATAAATCATACGATGCGCTAAAAATATATCAAATGTGAGCTGTGCTTAAATATAAAACATATACATGTTTCAATCAAAGAATCCACACAGTTCCTTTTTGGACGTTAAATGTAGCTCCACTGACCAAAACAGCTACCAGTTAGCCTCAACACAGCCACTTGGATGCATAAGAAATTAATTAAACTCTGTTGCAAGTTGTGTAACACGAGTGGCATATATGCGAGCATAGTAAGTACGCAGTTTATGTTTTGATTATAACAAAGATAATCAGCTAAGTAGGTTGAGGTGAATGATAAGCGGAACCTCTCAGGAGGCTGTTAGCAGTGTTAGCATGCTAACGACTGTCAGGTCGCTACACCGAAGTGTATGAAAGCAAAAACAATTCCGTGGTGTTCTCCTTGACAGAGTTTTCGTCTTCAATGTTTTTTCATTATTAATACTCACGGGGAGCCGAGGAATAATCTCCAGTGAGCATCTGTGACAGAAGAACCGGCTTGTGCATGGAGGAGCTTCAGCCATCTTTAGTCTAGTTAGAAAAAAGGAGGAACTACGGAGTGACGTGAAGGACAATGCTAACCCGTGGAAAGGACGACCTTGCAAAAATGTGTATATGAAGCAGTTTAAACATATTTTTTACACAGTCAGTGGTTTCTATTTATAGTTATTTCATTTCTTTTTATGAAAGTAAAATATAATACATGTCACCGTAATTTTTAGATAGCATACTAACTCCAATCTGCAAAACGGAGTTTGCACGTCTGTACACTGAAAATGTCCACCAACGCCCCTCTAAAATAGCTGAAACTTTGTAAGAATGTACTGATATTGTCTTTTAAAAAGGATTTTGAAGTCTTTTAGCAAATTTTTGACAGAATTCAGGCATGGACTTTTGCCGTGTCGTGCTAACACTTGTGCAAACAGTCGCATTTGAACTAAACTATTCCACTGTAACTCTTACTGTAATTAATTTCGCTTTTTCCATATTTAAAACAATTAAACATAATAGTTTAATGCGACAAACTACACAGTGCGCAGGCCCAGTGTGACCACATGATGGTGCTGTTGTGCATTCGATGTGGGGTTGCAAGGTTGTTTTGACAGCCAGTTTCTGAAGATACACTACATCTCTACAATTTGACTTTTCTTTTCTTTTAACTTGTTTCATGGGTGGAAAGATAGGAAAGCCCAATCAAGAGACCGTGTCAGTTTTTCAACAAATCACAATAATAAATACATGTGTCTCACAGAAATTAGGAGTGGTAAATGTAGTAGCTCCTCAACAAACATGCATCATCACAGTGTGTTATCAGTGATCTCAGGTTTTCTCCCTGCAGGTTCTCTCTGCTGAATAGTCTCGCTTGAAGCCCAGAGGTGTGTTTATGCAATTTGGCACCACACAAGATTTATTTTGACAAGATACTTTTCCATTGGATTCCTGTCAACCTCTCTCAGAGCCCAAGGAGCATCCATCAATCTTTTGAAAGTTGTGCAGCATCTGTTTTGGAACAATACACCTAGTCAGAAACGGATTTGTATGTTGTCCTTGAGTATTTGACAGGAGGTATTCAAATTCATTTTTATCAAGAGCCAAACCTGAGCCAACAGCAAACAAGAAGCTTTGCACATGGGTTACATCCTTCACTGTTTCTGAGGGAGCCAGATTCTTTTTGGCGTCTGTCTGATGGCTGCGAGATAGCAACGAAGACCTCAGAGATCACTTGGTTACATAAGACGTGCATGATAAAGTTATTCAGTTTTATTTCAGTTTGGGGTTTGGAGTTATTTTTAACTTTGTAAATGAAAACTGTCACCAATACATCTTAAAATTAAACTATCATATAACTGCAGGCTGACATCCAGAAACATGTCTCACAAATCTAGTGAGTTCTTGGCAGAACAGTTTGACAGAACATTGGAATTGTCATCATATCCCTTTCCAGCCATTCAAGTCTCGAGAGCGTCCCGACCTGATTCCTACGGCCACAGGTCATTTCTTCATGATGCACCTTTAATTTTTTGATAGTTTTTTATTAACACTGCGACAGTTTGTGCATATACTCATCTATAATCTTGCTAATTTTATGCATTTTCTCTCCACATCATGTACCGACCTTTTATTTGGCCTTTAACCCTGGCCTCAGTCTCTTTAAAACATAAAAAACATTAAAAAAAATGTATGGCATGACACATAGACCAAATTTCTGTTGTATCTTTTCCACTCTTATTATCACAAGATTTTCCATTTGGTTATTGAGAAACCGTTCACAACGCAAGCCTCTTCAAATGTGTCTGAAAAGTTACTAGAATTGATCAAACAATTGAACTAAGCCAGAGTTTTAACATCTAATGCTGGAGAAATTTTTGACATGACGTGATGGGAATCCTTTAAAAAGTCCAGCTTTCAACATCTCTGCTTAATATAATTTTCTCCCCTAAAAACGCAATCTGTACAAATTTGCTCTGAAGTCCAATCATGTTTTCGAGTGCAGAGACACTGTGTCCATTAAATAAATACACTTTTCATTGAGAAATTGTCTGAGTGGATTGCCATTTAAAAATAAAAAATAAAACAAAATCTGTCCTTGTGGAAGCAAAATTTTGTCTGGAAGATAATCATTTGTTGCCATTGCTGTCTTGGCACACATAATATGCTTCTGATAGAATACAATAATGTCTGGCTGTGTCTGTGCGACAGAACTCGTGGCGTAACCTAGTTAGAACTTTGACGTGCCCCGTCCCGATGTTGTGTCTGATTCGGCCATGTGGGAGCAACAAGGCTGCGTCTGTCCCATGGGGTTGAGATTAGAGCGCGGCTGATAGCCCTGAAGTCTGCTGTGTCTGTAAGCTTTTGTTTCCCTTCGCCCAGTGCGTCACAGCCACTCCTGTCGAACGCTCGTCGTACCAATGCAGTCTGGGGAGTGATTGGCTGTTGGTCCGGGAGAGAACACGTGAGAAGCAGCAAATAATTTGATCTGTCTGCAGTTTGAGAGACTTTTAAACTGGATTCTGGATGTAAGTAACGTAAAGGTGTTTTATTTTTACAAACGAGTTCCAAAAGTGTGCTCACACTCCCTTAGATTTATATATATATAAAAAAAAAAAATCTTTTGCAACCTAGTTGTCAAGGATCACATTCTGCTACACTCCAAGGGGAGTAAAGTGTCGCAGACAGATATGCTGCAAGCGACACTGCTGCTTTTGTCACTGCAGACTTTTCCCAGACACTCCAGCCTGTGTTGCCCCATGCCGTCCCCTGTGGGCCCTGACTTACACTTACACAAACACCCACAGACACCCACTCACACGCATACATACACAATCTTGGCAATAACAGCCGCCTGCTTGGAACTTCCTGGGCCTCTTCAGTCATGCGTCACTTGTTTTGAGTCCAACCCATGGAAGACTCTCTCTCCCTTCAGACACTGTCTGTCTGAGGCCATGTGTCACAAGACCTGTGCATCAAGCACACGTGCACGCACGCACGCACGCACGCACGCACGCACGCACACAAGCAAGCACACATAAGTAGGATCCCAGCTCAAACAGCAAGAAAGCACGGGAAGATCAACACTGGTGAAGGTCAAAGCTGTTTTTAAGAAAATAAACTATTCACATGTATGGGGATGGATACCCTCATACCAGAATCCCAGCAGATATCCCCCCTGTAAGATGTTTTTCTACTCTACTTGTTCCCCCAGATCTAAATTCAACGGCATGGCACTGGTATCTAAATGTTTTGGATTACATCACCGAGCACCTAACAAAATATAGATGTTGCTGGAGGAACATCGGCGTACAATTATATACTTGGGTTGAGCCGCCTTTGTTGTAGTGGAGCGTTTGTGGTCACTCACTGCAGATGTTTCTGCAGCGCTTGACCTAATCTGCTTTCACTGACCCTTTGTTTCAATGACTTATAGTAAACCATATGATTGACTCTGTTTGTTATGCTGTCAGCGCTACAACTGTGCACTGACAGCATAATTGTAGCGCTGGCAGCAAGTTGAAACATCTTAATATGTTTCAATGTTAAGATTGAAACACTGAAACATGATTCAAGTCAGCCAGTCAGCTTTGTATTCTTAGCACTGAGCTTAAAAAACACACACACTGTGTTCTGCATTCACTTCATTGCCCAAATCCAAATGAAACAATCTAGATTTTTTTTCTTGGAATCACCAAATACAGTGGATCCCCAAGTGTCCACAATACATTTTAATGTATCATAATACATAATTTCAAAACCTTTTCCTTAATTAAACGTATGTCCTGTACAATTCAAATTTCTCAGAGGGATGAAATACACATAAAACTAACCTGCCAAGATAGTACTGTAGAACTACCTTAGTACTAACCTGGTACGAATGTGGCAGGAGGAAGGTGGAGGCTGCACCTGCTGGCAGGGTGATTACAAGTGAGCCAATTGCGCCAGAGGGCGCTCAGTATAAAAGCTGAGGTGAGCTGCGGACTGACACTTGTTGTTTGCTGTTGACACGTCGCGCGCTGCGCTTCCGTGTTGAGCTGTCTGTATGCAGAGTACAGCAGAAACATACGAGCGTATTTACCCCCACGTTTGATCGTGAGTGGAGTGGTTCCTGCAACAAGTGCCGACATTTGTGAGCGTTCCCATTTGGGTGCAAGTGAGAAGAGCTTGGCCTGATCGGAATCAACTGATCGCCACACATAACGCTGCTGCTTTGCCCGGACTGAGTAACCGCTTACTTAGCGGCCAAGAGAAACCGGCGTGTGGGACACGCCCACCCCCCCACTGAAGGCCAGCACAAGGAGCGGCTGCGCGCTCCGTTTCAGGCTGGATCGCTTGTTTTGCCGTGCTTGTCAAGCACAAGGACTTTTATTATTTTTACTTACACATATTTATATATTTCTTTTACTGCCTGTATTTTAACTCTTTGTTTATTTTATTTCCTTAGAGGATAGCCGGTGGTGCGCTCGGACCTGGATGTGGCGTCCCTTTTTGGTGTGATTGTGCAGTGCTTTACACAAATGGGTGGAGGGCATTTCAAAGAGTGAGTGACTTCACCGGTGTTTGTTTTGATTTCTTTGATTTGGAGCCTACCATCCAGGACCTGGTTGTACCCACCGGTAAGCCTAGTTGGATTTATTTTGCGCATTTTCTTTTTTTTGTACAGGTATTTTTATTCTTTGAGATAATAAATTATTGACTTGAAACCTGTCTCCTGCTGATTGCAAAACCGGACCTGCGTCCTTCTATTAATTCCTGGGTGATAACCCCAGGTGGCGTTGTTGGCAACAAACTAATCATATGGTCAAAACCACTGAATGCCACATTTGGCGTTGTTGGCAGGATTTTATTTGCAAATTTAAGCAGAGACTGTGTTTCAAGTGTTTTACTTTTTTTTAAGAATCTGTTTTATTGTTTTTAGGCAAAGCAGCAGCTGGTTAAGTCGTGGAATTTTAACTTTTTTTTTTTTTTCTTCTCTCCCTCTCTTGCGTTTGGAGTCTGGCATAATTGTATCACCTCTTTACGTGCCACGGTTCAATTATGGAGGCAGAAATGCAGGACCTGAAAAGCTTAATTGTTCAGTTGAGAGCTGAAAATGAGAAGTTACGCCAAGAACAGGCGGCAGCCAGGCCTGGACCTAGCGCTGCACAATCTACAGCCGCGTCACATTCCGATGCAAGCCCTTCTACAACGGAGAGGTTTGTTTTTGTGCCACGTGATAGAAAATGTCCCATGTTTAGAGGGAAGGGAGGCATTGGGTTATCTGAGTGGCTTGAGGAAGTACAGGCCTGCATGAGGGTACGTCATTTGTCCACAGCTGATCAGGCCTTCTTTTTATTTGATCACTTAGAGGGAGAGGCACGCGATGAAATAAAGTTTCGACCTACCACGGAGCGTGAAGATCCCACCAAAATTATGGCCGTCTTAAAAGAATTGTATGGGTGTTATGAATCCTATGTGGCACTACAGGAAGCATTTTTCTCTCGCCGTCAGCGGGATGGTGAAACACTGCAGGAGTTTTCGCTGGCTCTAATGAGTCTTATGGAGGCTGTAAAATCCCGTGCTCCTAGAGATTTTCAAAACGCAGAGTCATTGCTGCGTGATCAATTTGTCGAGCATGTGAGTGATGGGGCTCTTCGTCGTGAGTTGAAGCAGTTTGTGCGCGGGAAGCCAACAGCCACCTTGCTTGAGGTTAGGGCAGAGGCACTTCGCTGGGAGCGTGAGGTGCGACCGAGTAGTGTACTCAGTTTAAAATCTTCTGCCCCTCTAGCACTTGGTTCGCAGTATGGCGTTCAGAGCTGCCCCCAAGGGGCGATTAGTTCACACACCTCTGAACTGAACCAACTGAGGAACATGTTGCAGCAACAGCAGTCGCAGCTTGATCAACTTGCCCAGAGTATGGCTCGCTTGCAGAAACCCAGCCAGCAGGGCCGTTCTCGAGATTCCATTATCTGTAGGCGCTGCCAGAAAGCTGGCCATTTTGCCAGGGATTGTGATGGGGTTCGGGTTCCTGTACGGGCCTCTGAGGAATCACCTCAGGCGGCGGAAAACTATTTCCCACCGAGTCGCTGAGCCACGATTCAGGTGGGGTAGTTGTCGGCTCTAGGGGTGGGTTTTCAGGAAGGTTCTAATCTGGTGTCATCGTGTCCACACTTGGCTGTGAGCATGGGTGGAGTCAAAGTCCCTTGTTTGGTAGACACTGGTTCTATGGTGTCTACAGTTACTGAGAGCTTTTTACTCAACATTTTGAGATGTGGGTCAGGAGAAATTTCAGTCCTGTCATTGGATTCAGATTAGAGCAGCCAATGGATTGGCCATTCCCTACATAGGCTATTTAGAGCTGGATATTGAACTTTGTGGTAAGGTCGTTCATCAGTGTGGGGTATTGGTGGTCAAAGACCCCCCTGGTGGTGTATCATTACAGGCTCCCGGTGTTTTGGGGATGAATGTGATTGGTCGCTGTTATGGTGAGCTTTTTAAACATCATGGTTCAACTTTGTTCAACTCACCTGCTGTTTCCATGGCTCCAGAGTCCATTAAACAGGCTCTCCACAGATGCCATCATGCCACTACTCGACCACCAGATGATGGTAAAGTAAAAGTGTGTGGTAAGAAGGCTCACCATATTCCTGGTGGCACACTGAAAACCATACCAGCCACTTGTTCAGAGAGCTATTCAGGTAAAGCTGTTTTGTTTGAGTCTCTGGACTCCAGCCTCCCTGCTGGGCTCCTCATTTCACCTTCTTTGGTACAGGTCGCAAGGGGAACTGCTTATATCCCCATTGTGAATGTGGGTATTACAGATGTGGTTTTACACCCTCGTACCTGCATCGGTACATTGAGTTCTGTTCATGTTGTCAGCTTACCTGCAGGTGTCCAAGCAGTACCATCAGAAATTACCTCTGTGGGAGAGAAAATTGTTGCTCCTTCCGTCCACGAGCAAATAGATGCATTGGATGTGACTGGACTGTCAGCTGAGGAACAGGGTCAGGTAAGAGCCTTACTTAAGGGTTATTGCTCAGTATTTTCTGCACATGATGGCGATTTGGGGTGTACTAATTTAGTCACCCATGATATCCCTCTTTTGGATGACACACCAGTTAAACAGCGTTACAGGCGCATACCTCCTTCTGAGTATGAGGCGGCTAAGGAACATATTCACAAATTGCTGGAGGCACAAGTAATTAAGGAAAGCAGCAGCCCATATGCTAGTCCTATTGTGCTGGTTAAAAAGAAGGATGGGTCTTTGCGCATGTGTGTTGATTATAGGCACTTAAATGCTAAAACTAGAAAAGATGCCTTTCCCCTTCCTCGTATAGAGGAATCCCTGGATGCACTAGGTGGGGCACGCTGGTTTTCCACGTTGGATTTGGTGAGTGGATATAACCAGGTGCCAGTATTGGAGGCAGATCAGCCTAAAACTGCATTTTGCACTCCGTTTGGCCTCTTTGAATGGACTCGTATGCCCTTTGGTCTCTGTAATGCACCCAGCACCTTCCAAAGGTTGATGCAGCGGCTATTTGGTGATCAGCAGTGTAAAAGTCTTCTTTTGTACCTGGATGACATTGTTGTCTTTTCCTCCACAGTCCAACAACACCTGGAGAGGTTGGAGGTGGTTTTGAGTCGACTTCAAGGTGAAGGCCTTAAAGTAAAGTTGAATAAATGTGCATTTTTTAAGCCAGAGGTGCGTTATCTGGGACATGTCATCTCTGCGGAGGGTGTTGCAACTGACCCCAGTAAGACGGAAGTGGTTGCCAACTGGCAGCCTCCCACCACAGTTTCTGGACTGAGATCATTCCTAGGGTTTGCTAGCTATTATCGCCGCTTTGTGGAGGGTTTTGCAAAGCTAGCTGCCCCTCTTCACAGATTGGTTGCAGAGCTGGGGCCGTCAGGTCAAGGAAGCAGAGCGACCAGAGCATCATACCTGGTTGGACAGGGGACTGTCAAAGTAGTTTTGACGAATTGAAAACCAGATTGACCACTGCACCAGTATTGGGTTATGCAGATTTTTCACTTCCCTTCATTTTGGAGGTAGATGCAAGTTATGGTGGTTTGGGGGCAGTGCTCTCACAAGAACAAGAAGGCAAGGTGAGGCCCATAGCTTATGCAAGCCGTGGTTTAAGACGTACAGAACGCAATATGCTGAATTATAGCTCCATGAAATTGGAGTTTTAGCACTTAAATGGGCTATGACTGAAAAATTTCGGGATTACCTTTTGGGCCATAAATGTGTTGTCTTTACGGACAATAATCCATTGAGTCATTTGGCTTCGGCCAATTTGGGAGCAACAGAGCAGCGTTGGGCTGCCCAGCTGGCATTATTTGACTTTGAAATCAAATATCGTTCTGGCAGAGCCAACAAGAATGCTGATGCTTTATCAAGACAGCATCCTGTTGGTGTACAAGATTTGGACATTATGGTTCCTGGTACATCCCTTCCTGAGCCCTTGAGAGAAGTTTTTCAGAAAAAAAAACAGGTCACTCAAGACGCTGTTATGGCCTTGCCTAACCATACCATCTCTGAAATTGGTGTTTTCCAGCAGGCTGACCCAACTATCCAGGAGTTCTTGGTTTTCTGGAGGCGGAAACGGCGCCCAACTGCAGACGAGCGTCAGGAGGTATCCCAGCAGGTTCTGATGCTACTCAGACAATGGGACAAGCTAGTTGAGGAGGATGGCATTTTGTACCGGCAAGTGTATAAACCTGCTGGTGGTGAGTTAATCTTACAGTTGGTGTTGCCAACATCTTTGAGGGAAGAAACATTTAAAAAAGTTCACCAGGAGCATGGCCACCAAGGGGTAGAGCGAACATTGGAGCTCCTACGTCAACGCTGTTACTGGCCAGGTATGGCTGCAGAGGTGGCACGCTGGTGTCAGACCTGTGAGAGATGCCAAGTAGCAAAGCAGTCTCAGCCACAAGTCCGTACATTTATGGGACATTTGCTAGCCTCCCAACCTAATGAAGTGTTGGCTATTGATTTCACACTGTTGGAACCCACAAGCAATGGACTTGAGAATGTGCTGGTCATGACTGATGTGTTTAGTAAATACACCCTTGCTTTTCCCACCCGAGACCAGCGTGCTTCAACTGTAGCCCAGGTCTTGGTGAGGGAGTGGTTTTTAAAGTTTGGCATACCTGTCCGAATACATTCGGATCAGGGGCGTAGCTTTGAAGGTCTGCTTATTCAACAGTTGTGCCAGTTGTATGGCATTGAAAGATCACGCACCACACCATATCATCCAGCCGGTAATGGTCAATGTGAACGGTTTAACCGAACCCTTCATGACCTATTACGAACATTGCCTCCCTCTCGTAAAAGAGACTGGAGCTCATGCTTGCCACATGTTCTATATGCTTATAATACTACACCCCATCAGGCAACCGGTGAATCACCCTTTTTCTTGATGTTCGGACAGGAACCTCGGCTGCCGGTTGACTTTCTTTTAGGAAGAGTTCAAGAACCTGTGGCTGGAAGTGTCCATGATTGGATCCAGGAGCATCAGGCCCGCCTTCAAGTAGCTTTTGAGGGTGCTCGTGGAAGGTTGAGGGTTGCAGCGGAGCGCCGCAAGAATCACCATGACCAACGAGCTCAACATGCTCCCCTGAAGGTTGGTCAGCTAGTGTGGTTAAGGGATTTCACCCCACGAGGGCGTCATAAGATCCATGACCTATATGGCCCAGTAAAGTATAAAGTCCTCAGAGGGCCTAGCGAAGGAGGTTCAGTATATACTATAGCACCTGTAACTGATCTAGCTAAAATAAGAAATGTCAATCGCATACTGTTAAAGGTGGTGGCAGAAGAGTCTGGAGAAGGGGCCATTGGTCCCAGCTCACCACTGGGTGATCATCAATCTGAGGCTGAGATGTCGGGTGATGAGGATATGTATGTTTTGATGAGTAGCAATCCTCCTGCTCCAACAATGGTGCAGGCTAACCAACCTTTTCAGTCAGGGGATCCACAACCTCAGCTGCCAGGTCCATCAGGCATCGCTACTCATGGGGGAGTAGCACCTTCCAGCCATTCACCTGGTCCTTCTAGGGCTCAAAGTGAACCAGTTTTGCGGCGGTCAGCAAGGACAACTGCAGGCCAGCATTCTAACATTAATCATCTTCCCAGACCCGCAGGTGAAGCTCCACAGGCTGTAGACTCTCCTGATCCTACAGCCAATTCTATTTGTGTCCTATTTAGACCATGGAATTGAGTCGTCGGGGCGACGACACAAAAAGGGGGGGTAGAATGTGGCAGGAGGAAGGTGGAGGCTGCACCTGCTGGCAGGGTGATTACAAGTGAGCCAATTGCGCCAGAGGGCGCTCAGTATAAAAGCTGAGGTGAGCTGCGGACTGACACTTGTTGTTTGCTGTTGACACGTCGCGCGCTGCGCTTCCGTGTTGAGCTGTCTGTATGCAGAGTACAGCAGAAACATACGAGCGTATTTACCCCCACGTTTGATCGTGAGTGGAGTGGTTCCTGCAACAAGTGCCGACATTTGTGAGCGTTCCCATTTGGGTGCAAGTGAGAAGAGCTTGGCCTGATCGGAATCAACTGATCGCCACACATAACGCTGCTGCTTTGCCCGGACTGAGTAACCGCTTACTTAGCGGCCAAGAGAAACCGGCGTGTGGGACACGCCCACCCCCCCACTGAAGGCCAGCACAAGGAGCGGCTGCGCGCTCCGTTTCAGGCTGGATCGCTTGTTTTGCCGTGCTTGTCAAGCACAAGGACTTTTATTATTTTTACTTACACATATTTTTATATTTCTTTTACTGCCTGTATTTTAACAATTTGTTTTATTTTTATTTTCCTTAGAGGATAGCCGGTGGTGCGCTCGGACCTGGATGTGGCGTCCCTTTTTGGTGTGATTGTGCAGTGCTTTACACAAATGGGTGGAGGGCATTTCAAAGAGTGAGTGACTTCACCGGTGTTTGTTTTGATTTCTTTGATTTGGAGCCTACCATCCAGGACCTGGTTGTACCCACCGGTAAGCCTAGTTGGATTTATTTTGCGCATTTTCTTTTTTTTGTACAGGTATTTTTATTCTTTGAGATAATAAATTATTGACTTGAAACCTGTCTCCTGCTGATTGCAAAACCGGACCTGCGTCCTTCTATTAATTCCTGGGTGATAACCCCAGGTGGCGTTGTTGGCAACAAACTAATCATATGGTCAAAACCACTGAATGCCACACTAAGGTAAACTACCTTAATACTACCTTGTTGAAGCACATAGTATGGGTCCATCAGCATTCCACATTTTGACTTGGCAATATTCTCCCACTGTAACTTGCAAAATTCATGTTATTCATTAGATTGTGAGGACATGTCTTGTGCAATCGATTATCTGCCTTGTTTAGTTCTGGATTCCAAATAGACCATTCAAATATTTGAATTTTCCGCTGCTGAAGCCACTGTGTTGTTGGTTTTTGGTGTGTGACTGTGGTGCGATGCTGATGACACAAATCCTCCATCTTCATCTTTCTAGCGGAAAGATGAAGTAATCAGTAATCAGTTTTTAGGTCAAACTGATTGGTAGTTAGAACTTTTGATAATCTCACCCACCTTGATAAAACTCCACTTGTAACCCCAGAAAATGAAGGTGTGCCTCTATGTTCCACGTTAAGAGTTTACTTCCTTCTTGTTAGTTCAGACATATGGAGAACGCAGCACATTCTTGTCATCTGTTAAGCACAAGCAGTGATGGTTGGAAATGACTCACAGCAGTCTTTCTGACCAATTTAAATCTTGTAAAGTCAGCTTTGGAAAACCTCAAGGTTTTGTAACTTGGACCCGGGGTTTCTCTAATTACTGATGACTGTCTTCACTTTACCAAAATAATCACACGGTACATAAACAGTCCTGTGTAATGTTTTTGTACCCTTCTGACTGATATCTTTGCACAATGAACTGAACCAGATTTTCCGTTGTAGTTGTTTATATTCATCCCTCTAACAGACTTGTTTGCTTTTCAGTTGAGCTATACAGGATATTTGTCACATTTAAAAAGTAAAAAGGAAAAAAAATATCAATCCTCATCTCAACCTTTCAAGTTTCAAGCACCTTGATTTTTTTAACAGAGGTGGAAACACCGTAATCCACTGTATGTTTGACTAAACTGTGGAGATAAGCTCTTGAGGATTGTAATTGTGTGTCATACTCCATCTCAGTGTGATTCTCATTCTACATTACAGGACACAAGAGGGCCTGGTAGCAGATAGTGAGGACATCTGAGGAGGTCATCAGAGTACACATGTCCTCAGTCCAGACTCCTGGTTTCAAACATTGTCTGGTTTTGTTTAATGCTATTGGGTGTGCAATGACATGACAACAACAAATTGAACTAATTGGATTTTGCTGCTTCCTTTTCAGACATGAGTTCCAGACTTCATGATAATTTAATAAATCTTAGTTGGTAGCAACGCGGAATATAACCTGGCACTTTCCTGTTGCCCACAGAGTATTTATTAAATGCCTAAGAGATGCTCAGCATTATCAGTGCACAAAAGGATGACATGTACAGCTCTGAAAAAACAAAAAACTACAAAAAAAAAAAAACAAACTAAGAGACCACTGCACTGAACCCCATGGAAAACTTCATGGTTATTCCACCAAATATAGATTTCTGAACTCTTCCTGAGTTAAAACATTAGGTTTGTTGTTTTTAAATGAGTATGAACTTGTTTCTTTGCATTATTTGAGATCTGAAAGCACTGCATAGTTTTTGTTACGTTGACTATTTCTCGTTTTCCTTCAAATAAATACTTGCAATACTTGTCTCTGAAATTTATGCTTGGAATGCATTTCATAGAATAAAAGAACAATGTTCATTTTACTCAAAAATATGCTTATCAAAAGTAAAATCAGAGATCAATCTGATTTTAAAGTGTCCTCTAAGTGTAGTCTTTCTGGGGTACCTCTGGGAACCTCGCTAGTACCTACTATGTTTAGTCTATTATATTATTACTTTGTTGGTGACCAGAAAATTATTCTCAAGTACCGTTTGCTTTGTAGGTAGCTTTAAGTGTTATAATGGTCAGGCGTTCAGAACTTGGGGTATTTTTTTTTTAAGTAACAAAATTAAATTTAGTTCATTTTGTCTTCAGAACAATGTTTTTGCTGAACATATGTGGGTTGATCTAAATAAAAACTCAAATCATAACTTTAACTGAAAACCATTTATAAGATGATAAAAACATAAACATAAAAGACTAAAGCTGAAGTGGAAACATCCGATTGTTCCCTCCACAATGATCACCAGCAGACTTTTTCTACATGACTTCTAATTTTCAGCTGTTGATCCAAATGAAATTGAGTTTCAGATTTTCTGTCGTCTCCTCAGGTCATTTCAGATGCATCGCATGCTAACCATGTGAGCTGAAGTCACACAGCTACACAGTATAATTTACTCAAAGCCAGATGGCTACTAAAGTATTTCATTTTGTCTGGGGTAAAAGTTTCAAATCTAACAAAGTAAGATTTGTTAGATTTGGCAAATGGCAAGCTTTGCCATTTGTCGTCTTTCTCTCTCATTCTTTGAAGACAGTATTTGGTGTGAAGCATTACAAATGATCTGTCACTGCATGAGAATATAATGTAGCTGCCAATTTCTAGCAATGCAGACTGTGCAAAACTGACACTCATCATTTTGAGATTTGAATTAGTGTGTCCAACTACAGAGTAACAGATGTGCAGCACTGTGGTCTGCGAGGAAGGATACCACAAAGGCTTTCTAAGTTTATTTGTGGTAAACCATTCTAATTGGACTTGCCAAAGCTCTCCCAGCACTTAATCTAATTAGATTTGTCCCACGGACTGAATGGCAGCTGCTTAAGCTATTCATTGGAAGGAATCTGTTCAAATTCTTCTTTGCTAAATCTACAGCACTTATGGTAAAGCGCAATATTGTTCATGCAATGCCAAGATAATAAAATTTCCTTACATAAAGCCTTATAAAAAGAACATTATTTTACTGTCTTGAACCACTTAAGTTGACTTTTAAAAATATGGCCATAGACTTGCAATATTTGAGACCTCAAATAGGTCAGTTAAACTCAATTTGGAACACGCCTTGAAGGAAAGTGTTGGTCAATTGTCAAAATTATATGGCTTGTTAAATCCAAACTAAAATTAATTTACTAATAACCCTATTAGGTAGGTGCGGAGGCAGGGGGGAGGCAAAGTAATGCTCCTCAGGGGACACAGGGTCTCTCCAAAGAGCATCGCATTAGACCAATGAGCATTGCTGATTTTAGGTTGCTGTTGTTGTAAGCTGCATTTTCCTCAAGCTAGACCACACACAGAGGCCACACAGAGGCAGTCTCCCAAAGGACAGTGTAAGGAAGTGAAACAAATCATGGAGAGTAGTATGGGACAATTAGCATTCTAAACAACTTCCCATTTATCCTGATTAGTTTGTGTTTATCTAGTACGACCGCCCTACCCCCCCTCCAAAACATCATGTTTTTATTCAACCTGCCCAGATTTTACACCCTCGCTAAAGGCTGTGGCAGAGTAAGCTGACTCGGAGCTTAAGTGTCTGAAAAAAATTATTTGCTGTTGATTTTTGATGTACAATACCCATCTTGGCGTTCAATCCGAGTCCCTGAAACTGCGGGCTTTCCTCCAATCATTATAGTAACAGCATACCTATGCTGATCTGAGATCATAAAAAAACATTTCCAAGAAACCCATAAAACGTCATGTGTAATATCATGAGCTAGACTGAAGAGCCGGCAGTTGTGTCAGCACAGTGATCAACTGTCAAAGGAAAATATTGAGCACATTTGGAAAATGTACATGGCTTGCTCAGTAACATAGCAACACTGGAAAAATTATGTCCCCTGATGGAGTGATAGATCTGACATCTATTAGTTTCAGCTGTGGGACAGAGCTGTTTACAATCCAGTGGCGGGATCCAGAGGCTGGGTGGTCTCCCGAAACACACTCCAGAACTCGGTTTCATCACAACTCCGTTTGAGACGTAGGAGCTGACTGGTGTGCTTACTGGAAGTAACGGCAGCAGGTTCTGGAGGAAACGATACCATGTGGACGTTGTTGAGAAAGAAACATATCAGAGCAGGATGACCGCACACCATTGAAATGTCTGAGTGGGCGTCACATGTGTTTTTAGGAATACAAACAACTCAGCCAAAGGTTGTGATGTAATGGTCGTGACTAATTCTATGATCATAGCAGGTGAGTCCTACAATCTCAGTTGCAAACAAATGGCAAACAGACAACATGAACTGTGCACACTCACAACGATGCTTCTGTTGGAAGTGAGGCAGACCATAAACTGCGACATGCATAAGAAATGATCTAAAAAAAGGGTCCAAGTGGGCAGGGAATTCTTGAGGTCTTACACAGACTATAATTAAAATAGCTCTGAAATGGCTCAGCGGTTGATTGTTTGGTTGTGTGTTTACCACCTTTGGTGTAACAGAAACATATCAGTCAGAGGATATGGTAAATACTCACATGTTGTACCTGGTGAAGGCATTACACAGTCATGATGTGTTGGCGGCACGTAGTATTTCATTGTATTGATCAACATTTACCTGCACATCAGAGGTTGGATATAACAAGCTGTGCTCTTATTGATGACCATGTTAAATATGAGTAAAATGCCTTAAAATAAATAAAACCTTTATAGTGTAGTTTCACAAAAAAAGTAATAACCAAACCTTGAGTACATTAATTGAGTGAGGAAAAATCCCAGCAAGATTACTTATTGGAAAATTGCTAGAACCCCCTTATAAAGTCTCCTTTCCATCACCCTAATCTTTAGCTCTTTCCACAGTTTCTCCTTCTAGTATGAGGCAGGGCACTGATTGGTACACTCCAAGGGTTAGGGTCCAATGCTGCTTTTAGTTGCAAGAAGAAAATTGATTAATCTAAAACATAATTTAAAACTAAATCTGCCAGGGGTATGAATAACTTTGGAAGAAAAATAGTAGTACAGTACATGCATATTGGGATTAAAAGCGCACAGTGTTTCAGGGCAGATTGACTGATCATCTTGGGATTAAATTTTATAGTTTATACACAACTGAGTTTTCAACTGAGTTGCTTGAAAATTGGGACAGACTGTCCTCCCTTTTCAGCCTCTTTGAGCATTTGGCATGCAGAGGTGAGTCTATTTTCATCAGTGCAGACTGAGTCCCTGCATACTGTACCGTGAGATTAAGTAATGTTAAATTTGGGTTGCTAGCCTGATGTTGCTAGAGATCCAACATCAACAAATGCTATTGCCTCAGATGTGTAGAAAGGCAATGCTTGAACAGATTCATGCACCAGTGTGATTAATTTGGCCTTGAAACATGACACATGTAACAAGGTTATTAGATTGAGATTTTAGGCACAAACAATTTAGGTTTAATGTGAACTTGTGCAACAAAAACGACAAATGCATGTAAAAACTTCCGATGGTGTTTGCAGATTGTGATACTGTTTGATCAATAAGCAATATTTGCTTTGCTGAATTTAGGTTGTGGTCTTTGTATGGTGGAGGTTCTGTGATGCTGTGAGTCTGTGTCTCATTGTAAGACCTGGAAAATTAGTTTCTGAGACATAATAAAAACAGGCCATCACTGGGGTTTTTCAAAACAATTATCCAAAACACATACCCATATCAACTCAGAAATGTTCAACCAGAAAAGAAAATCAACCCTTTTCATGGCCATCTCACTTTTTCATAGAAATGAAGAGCAGTGTGTTGATCAGAAGAGAATATAATCCATGACTCAGGACAAGTTGGAGACTGTGCAAAAAGGACTGGTCAAAGATTTCTCACTATGTGCTCTCGACTTGTTAATATGTTACAAGAGAAGACTAAGTGCTTTCTTATTGGCAAAAGGGAGTTTGTAGAAAGAGTTTGGCAGACCAGTGACTCAGTAAAAACTTCTTTTTTTTGTTGTTGGAATGTGGAATGTTTTTATGTAACTGCAATTAAGTATTTATTTATTTTAAGAGTCTTAAAGACTTCAACCAAGTGTGCCAATAAATGTGTGTAAAGCACTAAAAATACAAGAGCAGTTCTGCTGCCTCAGCTTTTTTGTTTTTTATGTTTATCTTACTGTAATACAACAACCATTTTCATAATATGCACCTCCAAATTTGGCAAATTTCTTACTCCAGATCCAGAATGTGTTCATTTCAAATTCCTGTGGGGTTTTTACCCTTTAAACCGTGACAAAAAAAAATTCCCTCCGGTCGGTGAATTTACTATGCGGATAATGGAGGAATTTATAGACGGTAAAGATGTCAGAAAAGTTGGCATTAAATGTTTTGAGTACATGCCACAGAGCACTACATAAGAATGCAAAAATGGATGTGATCCATTTTGTATTGATCCGTCAAAAAGTAATTTAGTCTTTAACAAAACAAGTGTTTTGCAGCTTCGGGCAGAAGTTGTTCCCTGACCGCAAAAATCCCCTGGGTCCGTCTGCAGTCAACGTCTGCATGCCTGATGACAAAATTTCACCATTATGTTTGTGTTGTGTTACTGGCATTGAGCAGCTTTAGAAATATTATTCTGTCATAATGTATCAGTATGACACAAAGATTTAAAAAGAGGCAATCTCGTGTATTTTACAAGTGTACCGCAGCCCCTTGTTGGCATTGTGTTTTGCCCCTTTCGAACTAACAAAACATCTAATTCCATTCCCAGTGTAATAAAAGGGTAGTTGGACAGGAATATAAACATCTCCCTAAAGTTGAACCAGATGCTGCCGAATGGGCTTGAGTGCAGGGAGAGTTGGGAGACAAAAAAAACAAGGGAGGTACTGTACACAGGAAAGTGAGTCAGTACCCAGTCCTCGCCATAGAGGGAACAAAAAATTATTCCCCAGTTCCATTGCCCTGCATTCCCTCAAAGTCTAATCCAGAGCGAGGGGATATCCCTGAGGAGACAGGGCAGGAAAGCTGAATTAGATTCTCAGCAGCCTCTCGCACGACACCCTGACAGGCTTCTTGGAGAGTCGATTCGGCGACGGCACGCACAGGAGGAGGGTTGTAACCGCCGCACACATATGCTGGCGGCATATGGCGAGCTGTTGACGCTTGATCTCCTTCAGGGTGTGAGATTGGGCTTGTTTGACTTAAAGACACGGAGTTCTATACACAGGGCATTTCATGGCTACTCATACTGTTCAAACTTTTCCATCTTCTGTCAAATCGCAACCACACAATGAAATGTGTATAGGATTGGAATTTTAAGAGATAAACCAACATAAAGTGGTGGGAAAAATAGGAAGTAGAATGAAGTGTTGAGAACAAGAATTACCTCAAGCTTATACAGACTGGGTGACTGTGTTTGTGAACATCAATTTCACCAAAATTTGCACTTGAATTTAGCTCAGGACTTTTGAGTGGTCCGTTCAAACATATACAAAGGCTTTAATCAAAACCATTCCAGTGTAGCTCTGGCTCAGTGTGAAGGGTATCAGGATCTGTGTGAGTGTTTGTGTTTTCGTGCGAGTGTGTGACCAGTCACAAGCAGGAATCTCTGCTTGGAGATGGCTTCCACCTGCTTCAGCCTGCACACGTTTGGTTGGTGTGGGTTCAGCTGTCAGATGACCATTCAGCGGCTGATGCTTCATCCCCACTGGTAGAGAGTCGAGCTACTTCCAGAGTTTTTAAAAGCAATTTGCTGTTTCTATGATCTCCTTGTTCCACGACTCACCCATTCCCAATGGTTCCTCGCCCATTGCTGACTCCAATTCTCCCTAAGATTCACCGACCTCTGTATCCTCAGTGCTCTATGGTTGTCTTCCTCTACTCCACCACTTTCTGCCTGCTCTCCAACTTACCCTGTTCAGGGAAGAAATTGACCACTCACTACCCAGTAGGCACAAAGAACTGACCTCCACTGAAGGCAACCCCTCTTCGAGTCTTACCATCAACTTCATCATTCTTGGTCATGATGAGTTCTCAAGTCTTTCCTCCTTGAGAACTCCCTTGAACTAGAAGTTGAGCTCTCTGTGTTTGAACATTTCTGCTCCGACTTCTAAACTAAGTCATTCACTTTTAAGAACTACTTTTGACTGTGATTCCGCAGGAAACTACCAAATGTTATGACACACGGTTGCTGTCACACTCAAAAAGGAACAGCTCGGGTTTTCTACTGTCTCTAACAGATTTTCTTCCCATCACATCTTATCACGGCTGAAGAAAGGCATCGCCTGTGTCAAGGGAAATGCACAGTGTTCGTTTTCTGCCATATGTAGAGGTTTGCTCATCAGTCATTATATTTTCAACACTCTCCCACCTGAGGTTTGGCTCTCTGCTTTTCTGATTATTGAGCTCCTTGACCAGTTAGTCGTTGTAGAGGGATTAAAATATCATGAAGGTTTACAGTTCAAACCATCTGAGATGGTTTGACATGTTCTGTATTTCTAACATGTGTGACGTGTTTCTTGATCTTAATTATTTTGTTTTGTAGCAATTATCTAAAGAGTTCATTGAACAGCTGTATGTATACTCTCTTTACCTATCAGTAGGGAATTGATTTCAGTGGAGTTTGTCTAGGGCAAACGTACTCTGAAGTAACAGAGTAGAATAAAATAGAAGAGAGTAGAATAGAATATAGGAATGCACGATATATTACTATTAGCATTGGTATATTCTAATATTATTACTTTTTCTTTTACATATTTGTATTGGTCTGATAAAAAAACTGAGCCAATACGAACAACCAATACTTATTTTTATCTATTTCTTATTGGGGTTTTTCCAATAGTGTTAAAATATATATTGATTAATATTAGTTATCGGCTGTAACAGCAATATTAACATTGGATATTGATATCAACCCAAATCTTTGTATTTGTGCATCCATAATATAATATAATATAATATAATATAATATAATATAATATAATATAATATAATATAATATAATATAATATAATATAATATAATATAATATAATATGTATGCATGCCATATTTGTAAACCTATAAATTGTATTTGCAATAACAACATGTATCTTTTTCCATCCTCTGTATAATTATGCAGTACTTTGTCATAGTCGTCATATTAAATTTCAATAAAATACAGTGGGGTTTGTCATTGTAACATAACAAACTGGGGAAAATACTGTATTTTCATACTTGCGGCCATTGTGTATTGTAGGACAATAAAAACAGAAACAAGATATTCCCATTCCAAAATAAGAGACTTGCTGATAAATCACAAACTTTATGCTTCTTTTAAATGTCAGTACAAAAATACAAAAATATGTTGTTGCAGTCATCATTCAGATTTCACAGTAGATACACAGGTACATACAGAAAAATGGCATATACTTACAGAAGGATCATTAAAATGTTTCACAGTACCCATCAAGCACTGTTTAAAGCATTCTGCCATCTGCTTTGAGTTTAGAAGATTTAACTTTACCAGTGTCAACAACAGCTGAAGACACTATAATCATATCTGCTGAATTGGCCCGATCTGTAGGGCATTCCCAGACAAATTTAATTTTCTTCC
Source organism: Poecilia reticulata (assembly GCF_904066995.2). Lineage (NCBI taxonomy): Eukaryota > Metazoa > Chordata > Actinopteri > Cyprinodontiformes > Poeciliidae > Poecilia > Poecilia reticulata. The sequence goes on from NC_088833.1 coordinate 22,398,349, forward strand.
AAGTCAGATGGCACTAATAGCATTTTTCTGTCAAGAATGCACTTCAAAAAGAAAAAGAGTCCAATCAAATCAAAATGGCAAAACAGCATCTGGGCAAACTGGCATGAACTCTAAAAATGCACTCGCAAAATAAAGCCAAGCAATAAACAGAGTAGGTATTGTAAATGGCTGGGGCTTATAGCAAAAAGTCGCCAAAAAAAAAGAAAAATTGGCTGGTAATTTTAGTCAGCAGCGGGTGGCCAATAGCTTGGACCTGGAGTAAGAATAACAGTGTGTGTGCTTGGAGTAGGAGAGGGGGAAGCTGGGGGATGATGACTGTAATGACTGTTGAGGTTTCTTAAGGCTGAGTCTCTTCCTCTGCACACAAACTGAAGCTGAATTACATACAACAGCACTGCAGATGTGTTTTTTTTTGTGTGGTGAAATGAAGCCACACTGACTGACCATCAAGTGGCATCACTTCTCTAAACATATTGGCTCTGTCTTCAACCACCACTATGGAAGATGGTCTGTGTGGAATGGGGACTATAAAATTATGTAAAAAAGGTGTGAATACCAAAGCCTATGACAGATAATGTACCTTTAACAAAACACAATTAGCTTCCCCAAGGTTAAATGAATTAATTATTGGGATAAAATCATAAATAGAGTTTTATACCTTCTCCAATAAATAGTATTGGTAATCTATTTACAATATGCAGACATCTCCCAAAGAGCTCACGCCAAGACACACATTTATCTGCCTCCCACAAAACAGGGATAACACGATGTGTGTCTTCCTACAATCTTTCTGTGCACAGTGAGGAGATTGGAAGTGATTGTCAAACTCAAGAGGTCATCTTGGGAAGCCGGAGGTGTGAAATCTCGGTCGATCGACTCATTTCCTGTGGGAGAAAGAGATTCTACACGGCGTTCTCCTCGCTGGCCCTGAATTTGTGCGAGTTCCGAGGTGGACCTGGAAGAAAGAGCCGGATCAGAACTGAAGTGAGGCTGCAGCTGTCACTTTCAGCAGACACGGAATCCGGGTCTTACTGTTGCAGTGGCCGTAGTGGCGGACTCCTATGGAGTGTCCGAGGAAGCAGGTGGCTCTGCGGAGGTGGCAGGCGCTCTGATAGGTGATGTTGTCGTTGCCACAGATCTGCTGCTCGGATGTCACAACGGGGCATGGCGAGGTGCGGCACATGACGCAGTGGGCGCTGTTGGTCTGGTCGATCACGCAGGTGTGGGTTCCCGGACACACAACATTGGAGCACGACTCTGGAAAGAGAGAAACGGGGAAGTTGGAAAAGTCGGAATTTGAAGGACAAACAAGTTTAAAAAGGAATTGTGAACTGGCTCTTACACAGGGGTTGGTTACTGGTACCAAGGCTGACATGGTTATGCTTCCAACAGTGGACATCATATTTTATGGCTGCGAAAAGACTGGTCAGTGCTTGCCATTATTTAACTAAAATATTTTAGAAAAATGGCATTTATTAGATGTCTGATCACAGTTAGCAAAAATGCTGAAATTAGATTTGATTAGCCTTCTTGAACCATCTGAGCCACCTTTAAACAACATTAAAACATGTTGTATGGATCTCAAAATCATCTTTTTTTATGTGTATCAATACAAATTTACTTCATGTACAGGGTTACAAGCCTGCCAACATTTTCCATAGCACTGTGATTAAATTTGTTCAGTGAGATGCAATAGAAAGTGTCATTAGGACCAGAGTTTTATCCAAGTCTTAGGATCACACAGCATAATGCAGGAAGGCTGCTTACACTTGATGCTACTGCTGCATACAGAAACTACTCATTCAGATGTTCAGAAAAATCTTCTGTTGCGAAAAGCTAAAGAAAACTCTAAAAGAATTAGAAAAATGATCGAATATTTTAGCCACCTAAAATACATTTTTCTCACAAGACAAACTTAAAACTGTTAATTTAAGCTGAACTTAAAAGCAACCAGAATTTATTTTTACAACTCAATGCTTACAAAATGGGTTGAGACTCCACTTTTCCTCAACAGCCATGGCAACAAGATGAAGAGATGCAGGAAAATGTAAATAAAATATTTTACAGTGTTTTTGTTGTATAGAAATCTGAAGAAAGACCACTATTTGTGGAAATAAGTGAGTCAGGAATTAGAAGTATTAATGTGTTTCTTAATTTCTAAATTGATCTATAGATGTAAAGATTGTCAATGTCACAGTAGAACGTCAAAAGACCACACATGAAACTCAAACAAACTTTTCAGGGGTTAATTTGTTGCTTTTACCTACATCTAATAGGCAAATTCGAGAAAATATAAATGAAAGTTACATTGCATTTGTTTGATTCTGATGATCAAATACCTTAAATTATTTCAGCAGTCATCAAAATGAGTCATGCAATTCTGCTTTCGACACGAGGAGTTAGATCATGTTTACAATTTTGTTGGAAGTCTTCAGTTTTCATGACTCACTGGTGACTTTTGACCTTCCTGTGAGATATTGCTTACTTTTGCACTCTCCCTGATACATGACTTCCAGGTCCGGGTGTCCCATGCAGCGGGCCATCAGCAGGCCACACTCGTCCCGGTAAGACTTGCCGTCGCTGCCGCAGACGGCGTGCTTCCTGGGAATGTGAGAGCAGTCTGGAGAGCACACGCACTGAGGCCTTCCCATTTTCATCTTGCAAACCTTCCCGGGACTGCATTTGACTCCCTCGCATGAGTCTAGGACAAAAAAAAAAACACAAAAAAATCACAATGTGTATCAGTGTAATGTTGTTATATTAACAAGTCTGCAGACATGAGGTGGTGTTTTCGTCCAAAAGTAAGAACAAATGTGGGGCTTTCCCTGTCAGCGGGACAATTTTCACCCTGCACAATATTTACAGTAACCACATCTCTTTATTGACTGTTGCACACAAAGGTGTCTCGTCTGGTGGAATGCGAGGCCGGCGTGTTTTCATAACAGAACTATGTGCAGGGCTGCACACAGACTGGCTCTGAGCTCCTGCAGGGAGACGGCGGGGGCTTTGAGGTAGACTGGGTTCAAATAGCTGTCAGAAAAGTTTACAGGCTGACAAACCAGGAAGCCCCCCCCCCCCCCAGGCCCTCCTAACACCCCGTATAATGTCAGTGCACAGGAGGAGGTGCAACCCTATAGAACGCAGAGTCAGCATTAATCAAAGCACACAGGACTTTTCAGGCTTTTAGGAGATCGGCTTGATAAGCTTCTGAGGAGCTCTGCAAGGAATCAGGAACTTATTTCCTGTCGCTAGCTGGACCACTTCGGGGTCCAGTATTAATCAAAAGCTTGGTTCTTGTTCTCAGGAGCCCTCAGCTGTAACTTTTTAGTTGACTGAGACGTCGCGGCACACAACACAATTATTGTTGATGCACTTGTACTGAACTGACAGGTTTTTGTTCATTCAGCACTTATGATGCCAAATGTATTCCTCCTACGGCTTGACTCCCAGATGTGGGCTCAGAAACAGGAATTCCAGGCTGTGGGACTCCTTTTGTTGTTTGAAACGTACTTATGTTGCTGCAAAGTGGAGAGAAAATCCAAATAACTGTTTTTTTTTCTTATTCTCTAATAACTGGATTTAAAACATAGATATACTTATAAATATGTAATTAAAAACTGTTCTAAGGTAAAATGGTAAAATGTGCTTTTATACATTTGCAGGTGAATTCGTTATTACTGACATTTAACACAAGCATGCTTCATCTAAACCAAGTTAGCTGGAGCTGATGAGAGTAACGTTTGAAGTTTATGGGAACAGTTGGAGCCATACAGGTCTGCATTTTGTTAAAGGGCCACATCGGGAACTGATTTCCAACATGTTATAATACAAAAAAAAAAAAAAAGCGTTTTAAAGCACCAAGGGAGAGTTTTATTGACTAAAATTCAATGTAGTTTATTTAAAGCTGCAAGACTTACAATTTTCAGTTTTATTTCATATTTCAGCACTCATTATTTACTTATGCATATACATAAATTTCAACGTATCTTTCAGGTTCATTACAACCCTTAACATTTTGCTCAACACAGTTCTCTGAAGTAATTACTTCAAATCATTTATGTCAAACAAAAAATTTTTTAGCCTTCCGTTTTTTATCAGAGACAGATTTAACGTGTCATGGATAATTTATTTTACCTCTGCATGGTTTGCAGGAGACGATACCCAGGAAGCCCAGCAGGCTGACTTCATTCAGCGGCAGGCTGGTGTTGGACCAAGCCGTGTCCAGGCGACCCCCATCACAGCACTCCTCTCTGCTCACCTCTCTCATCAGCACCATGTCACACCGGTGGTCTGGACCGTGCTGCAGCCAGCACATCCCCGCTGGAAACGGTTCATAAACAAAAACCCAAACATTTAATCCGGCATCATGAATTATGTTGCATGTAAAATGTATATTCTGTTTTGTTAAGTAACTTTTAATCTGTCAAATGTGTAGTCTAATTTTTTTCTTGTCTTTGTCTTCTTTTTCTCTACAGTTTTCTTTTTATCTAGTACAATCTAAAAAAAAAATGTCTTTGAGGTGATTTTAACATACGAGCTTCTGATAACATTGTTTTCTGTTTTTCACAGAAGCATATATATTTTATCCTGAAAGACTGATTAACTTTAAACAACATGTATTCACAAGTTTTAAAAAAAGAAACAGTCCACTCACCATCAACCGGATTTCTCCCAAACTGACAGAAAGAGAGAATCACGGCCAAAGCAAATATCAAACACCTCATTGTTTAAGCTGTCAAAAGACAAAACTGTTTGTGTAAAAAAAAAAAAGAAAAAACAAAAAGCTTCTCCAAGCAAAAAAAAAAAAAAAAAAAAATCAGAAAGTGTCAGCAAAAAGACGTGATGTTCTTCTGATGAACAGAACGGATCTCTGCAGCTTCACCAAGCTGGTAGTTTCCCCTGAAGTGAATGGATGTGTTGTGGATAAGTGATGTCGTTCCCCCTCTGTATAAATATTTAGCCCAGATGGAATTATGCTGCTGGGATGGGCGATCCTCTCAGCCAGTAATAAACCAGGGCAGGACAATTTGACTCTGACTCAATTTCCAGAGTCGGGAAATGATCCATGCCCTCCATCTCCAGGCGGAGAGCACTTAGGCGACCTCACAAAACATTTTGATAACACATTAGACTCATTTAGGTCGAGGAAAAAACATGTTTTGTTTTTTTTTTGTCTTTTTTTCGGAAGTAATTTCAACCTTTTGTGTGTTTCCGTGCATAAAACTTAGAGGACTTCATGATTTCATTCTTAGTTGACTTCACAGGGTTATTTTTTTTCTGTAGGCCATTCTTCAATATTCTGTATTCCACATTTATTTTCATGCTGTGTGGCTCAATTTTTATGGTGCCTTGCTAGAGTATGATTTAATGCCTAAACTTGTCTTGTGACATTACAAGGCACTGGAGGGATAATTACACGTGGCATGGCTGCAATTTCTTTACTTTAAATCTGAACATGTACTCAACTCCCTTTACTCTAACACGTTTCACTAAAATCCAGTGGCTCAAAAAGTCACCTATTTATTATAAAAGCCCTCCTGTGTGTAATTTAGTCCTAGTATTTGGCTTTTTTTTTTAGGACTTAGAGGTTTCTTAGAGAACATTAAGAAACAAATATCGCAATGAAGACAAAGGAACACAGCAGACAGTTCAAGGATAAACATTATAGAACAAGCAGAAAGCCAGAGTCACACTCACTAAGAAGTCCTGTTTGTGGATTGTCACAGGCCTTGAAGAAAACTCAGAACTTTTTCTGAAAAACATGATCTTGTCAGAAGAAAACAAGAAACTGTTTGCCTGTGGGAGAAAACTTCTCTGCACTTCATCATCGTTACCATAAAACACAGTGATGACAGTATCATAAGATGGGAATATTTTTGCTTGCTACATTAGAAAATTCTGGTTAGAGTTAAAGGGAAGGTGGAAGAGTTGGAGGAACATTTTTTACCACAAAATGGTCCAAACAAAAAAGGCTGAGTTTGGTACTTGTAGTAAGGAACAGCTGAATACTTTCTGTACATAACAGTATAACTAAAAACTCAGCTTAAGAACTGTTAAAATGTTATCTCTGTCAGTATGACTCTATGGCGGTTGCAAGAATAATAGTATCAGTCTGCCACTGAACAAAACAAGCTTTATACAAAAAAAAAATTATGTTGCATAGTGCTTCTTTCCCCCATTGTTAGGCTTTTGTCACATGTGGAGCGCACGTGCAAACATTAAATATAGCATGTACTTTGCACCTGTCAGCTAACGGGACAAGCGTGCATGTTTAATTCAATCCATTTGTTAGAGCCTCACACAACAGGTGACTGAAAAATAATCTGTATTATCATTGTGTATGAACATCTGCCCTGGACTTCCCTGCTCCTGCACTCGTTCACCTCCCAGCTCTGCAGCGTGCGGTGATGACAAACGTATGTGAGTCTTGCCCATGCGTCTGTCACTGGTTTTAATTTTCTGCTTTTAATGCTCCCTTCTGCTCTCCGCAGAGGCAAATGAAGGTAGCATATGGTGTACTATCTGTGTTTTGTGAATGATTATGGCCTTCTGCAGCGGAGATCCCCAGAGGAACAAAGGAATGCTGCCTGAGGTGGTGAGGACGGACGAAAAGACAGAGCGGTGAGCGAAGACTGTGGGTGGCCTGCTTCTTCTCTCTGCAGATCTGCTCAGTTCATCATATGGTTTAGGTAATCTCTGTTAAGATGTGCAAATTAATATAGTATGGTCCCAACTTTGGCCCAACCTCAAAAGACAGGACTTTTTTTGAGACGTTGTCATGTGTCAGTTTGAAGACATTTAATATATATTTAATTTGTAAGGCTTTATCAATTAGCATCAAACACATCAGATACATTGCGTCTCATATGTTAATAACAGAGTTATAGGCTACTGTACAAGTCCCCGTGACTGTGAAGAAAAAAGGTAAAATTCACTGCTACCATCTAGTGGAGGGAGCTGTCATGCACAACATCGAATCTTAGAGCATCAGCTGACATTGGCAGACGCTAGCAAGATATTTCCAGGACATAAAAAATATAAAAAAATTATATATATATATATATATATATATATATATATATATATATATATATATATATATATATATATATATATATATAGATAGATAGATAGATAGATATAGATGCATTTATATATATAAATGCATCTATTCCAATACAGACATCGAGTAAAGACAACGGTCACATCCACACAATGAAAATAGACTCAGATGTGCCTCTGTTTGTTCCAACAACTGTGAAGATGTATTGGTCAACTAGATCAAGCTCTTTGCATTTATTAGACAAAACGCCTTCGTTGAGGGTTTTGCCCCTCAGTTGACTGACATTCTTCAGGGTCTGCTGCTGCCTTCGATGTTTCATTCACCTCTGGTGTTACATTGAAGAGTCTATTGTTGTTTTCTGGGTGTTTGGGTGCAGTAATCTTCAAAGTGCAAGTAACCCCAGATTTCACAGGCATGGTATTTGCAATTAATTTGAGAAGAAGGCCATCCTCAAGTACAAGCATGGATAGGAAAAGCATCATGTTGATCTGTAAAACAAATTGAATGCAGCAGTTGCCATGGACGTGTTTTGTGTCCATTTCTAAAGAGCACAAAAATTTGTGCAGTGTGCTGTATCATCAATGAGATATTCAGAAAACAGATACATGAAGAAATCTACTGGATTTATCAGTAACAAACTCCCTGGATGAATGAGAAACAACTTTAAATATCACTCTGCCAGGGGTGCAAATTATTTTGGGTTTAACTGTACATATTTGACACAAAATGAGGATGATATACACCTCATTTTCATGGCATCGCATAAAGATGTTTAGTTGCAGTACACCAAAAGGTCCACATGAGGGTCCTCAAACGACGTTTTTCAAATTCCATCCCTTGTTGCCAGGGTTTATCTTAGGTTGCCTAAGACTTTCGTCTACAGTCTCTTAAATATTATGTAAAAAAAAATGTTCGCTTTGTTTGATAAACAAGGCTCTTTTGTTCCCTTCCTCGACCTGATTCAATCAGATTTCGCCAACAGTGACATTTTTTTTCTGCATTTGCATCTCATCTATTTGACATTTTGCAAAGTAAAGATCTTGCACTCCCCTGGTCTAATCAAGAATATAAAGCATTTGATCTTTTTTTATAATTACTTTCAACAAGTCAGGGAAGCAGAAATCACGTTTTCCTCATGCCTAGGCACTTGTTACCCATCTTAAGTCATGTTGTTGTACACGTCACACAGCTAAACACAGTCGAGCAGTGGTAATTGTTCGCCTGCCCCAGACTGGTTGAAAGCGGCTTCATCATCTATCCACTCAATTTACTCCTAATGTGTGTTACTGATTGAACCGGCAATGAGGGTTGGAAAAGTGTCGAGGGCAGAAAGAGTCACCCCCTTCAGTTGTTCTGCACTCAACTTTCCTCCTCCTCCCTCTCCTCGTTCTCTTCTTTCTCTGCTTCCTTCCTGTGTTTAGTGTTGCAGACGTGAAGTCCCTTCAGCAGGTCATTAATGGGCATGGTTAATGTTGGTGCATGCTCCACTCATTTAAAAAAAAGCCTACACCCTCTCACTTCACCTTTCTCCTTCCATCAACCCCCCTACTCCCATTCCCTCGTTTTCTAGCCTGGTGTAACTTTTTCCGCACTGCCGAGGGCTCTCTGTGCTCTCTCACTCCAGAACCAGGGCAGGACAACGATGCAGTCGTGACTACGGGTCTCCCACAGAGGCTCTTGTTGAGTTCTGCCCCGGATCGCCTTACTTCTCCCCAGTGTATATGGTAACAACCCCTAATGTTCATCTTTCCAAAGATGGCTCACGGTTGCATTCGGGAGGACATGCAAAAGCTGTCAAGAGTGAACCGTTGAACTTCATAGACAAGCTGGCGTCTCCTTAACTGAATACAGATAGACCTAAAATAGTCATCATTAAAATGTTTATAGTCTGATCTCTCAGATGTAGCTTAGACGTACTGATATCTAAACTGCATGCTGATGTTACAAATGAAGCCAGATTTCAGACTTTTTTGGGAATCGAAGAAAAAAAAATCTGCATCTCATAATAGCCTGATTAAAGTAACTAATTTGTCAGAAGCTTAAGTCATTAGTTATTAAATATTCAAGGCCAATAATTCCCTTTTTAAGATAAGTGGATGTGTGCTGCATGTGCAGGAAATTAGATTTTCTCTCAGAAAGGATCTCTCCGTCCATACAAATTAGAACAGCATTGAAAAAGCTTTCTTTGAAACCAGTTTGGATTGGTTCACATCAAGAAATTCATATTTTTTTGCTAATTTTGGTGAATATGGCTCAACACAATTCTGAAAAGGTCATATCTATGAAATTTATAGCATTACAAAGGACAAATAAAAATGATTTTTAATACAGAGATTCTATTATCGTCTACTACACCATTGGAAACTCTGAACCTGATAGTTGTGCATCAAACAGCCATTTCTACCTTTTACAAGGAGGGAAGGCTGTATGAGGTAGTTTTAAAGGGAGCTGACTGTTCGTAGAGTGCAGGATCTCAACACTCAGTGCAAAGAAAAAGTATGATAACGACCCAATGTCATCATTTCAGGTGAAAGTGAAGAAATCGAGATCCCTGATTTTGGAGTCTGACGAGTGGAAAGGAACAGAATCGAAAGTGCTTTAGGTTCAACTTGGGACTTGGAAATTACGACCTGCAAGTACAAATAGCGCACAGACTTATCGCTATCTTTGTTCAGTCAGTATCAGCTTTAGAAACTTTAACTAGAGCTCTGATCTTAAACAATGTCTCAAGACTGGAGAGAAGTACAATCGAAAGTTGAGCTAACCAGCAGAGCTCTGTCCAAATGATCAATCTGCCGCTTTAAACGTCACCACATGACCTAGGAGGCAAAAGTACCATCAATGAAATCAAAAACTCAAAAGCAACATCAAGGATTTTTATTTTTTTATTTTTTACTAAAACATTCTTTGCATCAGGAACATTCCAGTTGCATAACAAACACATCTTCAGACATATTTCTTGCTGCCCGGTATATCTTGCGATCGCAAGACATTTGCCAACAACCATCTGCTGTCTTCACACTTCAAGCAACCTTATGTCGCCTTGAGATGTCACTTATAGAAACAGTGTTTGTCAGACCTCATTTAAAGCTGCCAGATTGCGTTGTGCTAATTGGTATTCAACTTGATACGATTGACTTACTGTAGGCAACCGGTCACGTTGTACTGTAAGTCACCTACCTCAAATGGTGGTGCAAAAAAAAAGCATAAGTCTCAGAAGTCATGCTGAGATATCATAAACACAGATAATGAAGTGAAAATGATGGACAGAAAACACAAACACATCTTGCTTGATCCCAAACTGCAATTAAAACTTGGAAACTTCTGTCTTTGTTGGAGGCAGAGCTTTGTCTCGCTCTTTCATAAACAAAACATTCGCTGAAGTTTCACTCTAAATTCTTCAACCAAACATTAAGTCCTAGCTCGAGTTTCAGGATGTCTGAACACGATCCTCCAGGCAGGATTTTAAAACAACTCATCGCACTGCATGTGAACGTAATTATGCATATGCACGCTCATACAAGCCTCAAAAGTTTTATTTTTCAGAAACTTTAGCACTTAACCCTTAATCATGGAGTTCTGCAAGGTTTTGTTCTTGGTCCAGTTTTATTGTTGCTTCACATGCTTCTCATGTAACCTCTTACAACTGATGATACAGTATTTTTGATCACTGCTCTACAAATGACATCCAGTTTTTTTATAGCTTTTAAATCTCAGTGTGTGCCTAGAGTATTTGTTTCACAGAAGTATCTGAAATGTTAAAAAGTGTAATTAAAAGAAGATCAGTATACTGAGGCAATTGCACTTTCAAGTGACACTAGACTAACAGTTTCTATCTGTTCCCAAACCAAGGCTTAAAGCTAAAAGCAACAGCGCTCTGTAGCCCCTGTGCTTTGGAACGTTGTGAGCTTTTATTTATGTTCTTTGGCCTTAATGAACTTGCAAGAAGGAGTTGATTATTTATCTCTTAGACCGGCATTTTGAGTGGCAATGAACCTTGATGTACTTCTTCCCTAATTACTTTCATTTTCTTTAAGTTTTTCTGCTGTTTTGCCTAGATTCTTTTTTATTATTATTATTATGTCAAAAGTAGATATGCAGATAAAATGTCCTCTCATTTCACACTCTGCAAAGAACTCTGTGATAACTCATATGTGAGTTTTGAAGATCTAATTGTTTACACAATTTTTGTTGTTCATCAGATTTCAGCGATTCCCATCTTTAAGATAAAGGAGGTATAAACGTCTCATGCAGCACTATGACCTGTTCACTTATCACACTGGACCCGATGCAAAATGTCATATTCCAACTTTCCAGCCTGCGTCTGCACGCTGGCCCTTTAAAGACTCTTGACTGCACAAGAGCAGCAGTTGCCATGGCCACAAATGACTGAAGTGTATCTGTTGCCAGTGTAATGCTGAAAGCTGTCAGAAACATAAATATAATAAAAACAAGGAGGTGGGGTGGGAGCTTTTATTCTCATTATTCTCTTTTCAGAATTGGGTTTTGTGTGGCAGCTTGGAAACCCTAATTCACTGCATCGGCCCCGACAATAAATCAATCACAAAAACAAACATATCTGCGAGTCTATAATCCATGCGCTGATATAATTTTCGAAACTTGTTGGCAACAAAATAGTTTCATTTGTACCGCTTTGTGACGTCTGCGTTGGGTTTTTTTGTTTGCTTGTTGTTGCAGAGCACTCTCTGACAGCCTGATCAATGAGCTTCCTTTTTTTCTTCTTCTCTGCTCGTCAACAAGCAAGAATTATTGCAGAGACTTAAATCAATTTGTCTGCCATATATAGAAGCCGTTTCCTTCCAGAGCGAGGCAGAAAGGATAACGACGGATGGTGATAAATGGCAGGTAGAAAAAAAAAAGACTGAATGCTGTATAAATATTTAAACAAGCTAAAGGGCAGATGAGTGTTTAGAATTAATTACCCCTCTCAGAGTAAATATGGATGCTATGACCGACTTCATGAGCTAAAGAACCATGCTGGAGTCCATGCAGTATTAAAGAGCCTCACCTTTTGGAGTTTATCAGGTTCACTGGGCGAGAGATAGAGGCCTTTGTTGTTAAATCACTTCCTGTTGGAAATATTTCCCTTGAATACGAGACAATGAAATGTCTCTTTGTTTTTTTTTATTTTAAAAAAAAGGGTAACAACTGGCCTCACTTTGGGGTCAGAAACATGTCCAAAACAAAAGAGCACCGAGATTATTATCACCGAATTTCAGGTTCTTTTTATATATGTGGTTGGATCAGTTTTATTTGATCCAAACAAGGGATTCAATTTTGTTTTCAGAAACTCACATGGACATGAAATGTAAATAAACTTTTGAGAATATAATATGTATATATATATGTAAATCAATATCTGTCTTGTAAAATAAACAAAAATGCACATATGTATGTATTTACATGTGATGTTTTTTTCCTTTAGAGTGTTTGGAGTAGTGCAAATATTACAGTAGGTCAGCTGAGTGCTCCGTTAGGTCTGTATGTTCTAGAACATACAGGATTTTCAGCTTTAGGATAACATACCACAAATTGCAGCTTTGAATATGCTTAAAACGTGTTAATACATCCATCAAAAAGATACTGTCATAACAATAATTTCATGACTATTCAAATAGACCATTTAACCGGACAGAAAGAAGAGCGGAACCCTGCTGAACATTGAAGGGCTAGGCACAGTAGGACAGGAGAGCAAAAGGCGTTCTGGTAAAATCCTTTTTTTAGTTCATTGTTGAGCTTGTACAAAGTCTCCCAATAATTGCCTCTTTTAATGCTTTTTTTTTTTTTTTTTTTTGGATAACAGCAGCGGTGGAGGTGGCGGAGTAAGATGAGCTGTTTAATGCTTGATAATGGGAGCAGATAGAAGAGCTCTTACCCTCAGGAAAGGGGGTGGCGTGGGGGTGGGGGGGAGTAATTTCTGGAAATAATGGATATTGACAATGGGGAAACAGAAATAAAGTGGAGACGATAACAAGGCAGGAAAACATGGGCTGTGCATGTGACAGGAGCACAAAGGATGTGATATTTCACATCAAATGCAGCTCCTTGTACGGTAAAATGGATGCATGTCCCACACACAGCGCTCTCTGCACCGCGCTCACACCTTCCACGCTTGTGCCCACTCATATGCACGTACGCCTTCACACAGTTTGGGTTTAAAAAAAGAGCTCCCTCACCCTACACACAAACACGCGCGCACACACACACACACACACACACACACACACACACACACACACACACACACACACACACACACACACACACACACACACACAGGCAGAGTCACTGAAAGCTACATGCCTGATCCTCCAGAGACTCAGCTTGCATCATTCTGAGTTGTTACAAAACAAATGGCCCTTCCATCACTGAACATTACTCACACGGAGAGGATGCTGCTTATTGCATCTACTAGGTGTTTCTATGCAACCTGTGTGATAAGAGGGAAAAAAAAGCCACATCCACATGGCATTGTTGGCTGATTGGCAGTCCAAACAGGAGTGAGCCACCTACTGAGGCCACACGGATGATGTCACTGACAGCAGATCCATCTGTTGCGAAATTAACTATTACGAAACTGTTGTTTCTTTTTCTCAATTTGCTTATAGGTTTCAAACACATATGTCGCCGAAGTGTAGTGAAATATTACTTGTTTCTGTGTTTAATTTTGTTGCCACACCTGAATGCTTCTGATAGAAAAAAAAAATTATTTTGATCATAATCGCCATTAAGAATTTTCTTTCACGTTACCGGAGCGTTAACTTTTGAGTTCGGCTGAGTTGTTTTAATCGACTCACGTTGGGTGGCGTGACCAGCCACTTTAAGATCCCGATGAAGTCTCTGTCTTAGGTTTAAACGGGCCGCACAAATTCACATCTCTCTGCACAGTCAGATCCGAAAGAAAGGCCGTTGCAAAAAATGTGTTCATCAGCTCATGTTTATGCACACAGAAGTATCTCGACAAACAAATACAGATTAGCAGTTTGAGTGATGCGCAGAATTTCAAATAGATTTTGATCTTCCTGAACAACACTGTTAATATTCATGCGGATGAGGCAGAAGAATCTGAATGGCTGCCAGTTGTTTCCATCAAGCCCTAATTAGGGCCACAATAGAGTTGTAACCATGTTTGTGTGGTTGAGTGCTTGCGTCACAACTACGCTGATTGAAATGTTTGACAAAAAAACAAACAGGACAGAGGTCACGATCATATTTTTAATCTTTTTGTACCCAGGTGAAAAAAAGTATACTTTAGTATACTAAATTTTAACATACTTTAGTAAACTTTTATTGATGTACTTAAACTGTACTATTTTGTAACAACTAATTTTGTGCTTAGTATATTACATTACAACTGATAGTATATTATATGTACTTTTTTGGAACAACTTCAAGTGCACTTAGTGTACTTTAAGTACACTTTTTAAATATCATATTTCAGAGCTTTATTATATTTTGATATAATTATATTTTGAGTGTAATAATTCTGTCTCAGAATTATATTAAAATATATATTTAATATACTTAATATATTTTAAATATACTATTAATATATTAGTAATGTATTTAAATTACACTTAATTTTTATTTTTGATTTCCTGCTATTGATAATAAAGTACAATTTTAATTACTTGTTGAAGTCTTTATTCTTACGTACCTATTTTGTAAATGACATGCATAACTACACTACGTACTTACATTGTTTAAGGCTAAAATTACATGGAAAGATTAATTACACAAAATGTTCAAGGTAATTCAAATATTTTGTTTTATTACCGACATTTTAAAAGTGTCCAATTTTACTCACAACTTTATGAATTTTACATAAATTATCAGTTTACACATCAAAAGTGAACACATGAACATGAAAATTTAAGTGTGACAATAAAACATGAAGGTGAGGATCAACGACAGAACATTCCCGTTCACTGCACCTTACAGGAACCTACAAAAAAGAACAATAGAGCAATTAAACAGAGAAAGTATTTGTATTTAAAGAGAACAGAAAAATGGCAAATAAAAAAATAATACTTACAATTTTAAGACTTTGTGGACTCGCCATGTATGTGACATCATAAGAACTGATGATGATTGGGACCGGATGCCTGGGGTGGAAAAACATTTCTGGGTGTCTTCTTTGCCTGTTTATGTTAGAAGTAGAAAAGAAAAATAGTCAGCAACGTCATAGAGTCAGTTGATGTTGGCATTAACTATGAAGCTGTTTTAAGTGTGGACTTAAGGAGACAAACTACCTTAAAATCTGAACACACTGATCCTTGCAGGGTGGTGAGGGGGGCTGGTGGTGCCCATCTCCAGCAGTCATCAGATGAGAGGCAGGGTTCACCCTGGACAGGTCACCAGTCCATCACAGGGACTGGTGACCCTGTGATGGACTGCAAATATAAAAAAAAGAAAGATAACAACAAATTTAAAAAAATGAAAGATAAATGTTAGAATAACAAGAAGAGAAATTTTTTTTCGAGTTACCTTTAAATCAAATGATGTTTATTAAGCACTTGGTGTTAGTAACACACCAGTTTTTGTTGTTGAAAATGTAGCTAGCTCCTCATTGAAAAAACAAACTTACATCATGAAGACAATGTGGAGGTTGATCCTTAGAGCTGGTTGGTGATCTGGTGGAGTCAGAGTTTCTTCTGAGACAGGAAAGTCTTTAGGTTTTCTAACACCTGATTTCTCTGGCTTCCTTTTTCATCTTCATTTGCTTAGTTAGACTGCAAACATATGTTGAAGATAAAAACATTGATGAACGAGTTAGAACCACCTTATATCTCTTTGTCTTATGGAGCTTAATTAAAACCAGGTTAGTTTATGAATTAAAGTATAAGTCGCAACAAACATCCATGCAGTTATAACATGAATGATTCCTATTGTAATAATCATACAAGTCACAATAAAATTGATAAAATAATTATTTGAAACCAACATATATACTACTGTTTATAATTAAATGAAGGTAATTAATAAGCAAACTTACCACCAGCTAGCAACACTTAGCAGCCTTCGTCCCTCTGGGCTCCTTTTGTGACACACATTTCATTTCCATCGGTTGTTGTCTCGTTGTGTTGTCGTCTAACTAGGACTAGGACGTCACCAGCTTGAATTTACCAAAAGTAGTAACTATTGTCAAGGCCCTCTCTACTTTTAAGGCAATATTATGCTAGTAAAATGGCGAATTTGAACAGCGTCTTCTTTTGCAAATTACCGCACCATCTGGTCTGGAGTATGAACTGGAGCTAATGCCGTTGATTATAAGGTTTTACATCACGCATCAGAAAATGGATTGGGTACTTCCTTAAAAATTACATCATGATTATCCTTTTTTTATTGTATGCAATTTTAATAAATAGTAAAAGATTATTAAGGCACTTAAAAATTCATACACATTCATTCATATACTTAAAGTATACTTTTATTTAATATATTAAAAGTGTATTTTGGTACAATTATGTTTAAGTGTGTTTAAAGTACTAATTTCGAAATTGGTACAAGTATATTTTTAGTATACTTCAGATATACTTATAGGTAGTACACTTAATAATTAGTAAACTTAAAGTGTACTTTCACAAATTTAAGTATGTTTTAAGTATACTAAAGTATACTTTTTTTTCACCTGGGTATGCACGTGCATACGTGTGTGAGTGAGACAGCGAGCATCTCCACAGCACACGCACCTGAGCATACTTATTCCAAGTATGATGATTAGTTGTGGATGTTGTTCCCGCACGGCTGTCAGAGGGGAGATTTGTCCCTTTCGCCTTCCTTGAAGAGTTTTAAAAACTGTTACGTGAAGAAAGAATTTCAGATTTAGAAAATACAGAATAAACATAGATTTAAATTTTTTATTTTTTTTTTTGGTATGGACTGATTTGCAAACATTTTATTTTTCTTATTTCTTCCGGCGCTGTGAGGTGAAGGAAGCAGAGGAGGAGGATGATGAGCGCCTCTCTGGGGAGAATGATGCCATTTGGCTTTGCATAACTGTGTGCTGGTGTGTAGATGTGCACACACAGTGTAGCCCAGCAGGCTTGATGAGATAGAGGAACATATGAATGAAAACAAAAAAAATGTCAGGCAACAGCGTCCTTATTACGATAATAAAACAAAAAAGCTCTGAAGATTTATTGAAGATTTAATTTGTTATGTGTCACATCTCTATGTTTACAGATTTTTTTTTAGATTCGTTATAAAATCTTTGTGTTGCGTTAGGGCCTCTGAACTACCTTAAACACAGACCAATGAACATGTGAAATATTAGTGCAGGAAGAAAATTTCAAAGAGGCTTTCATAACAAGAGCATGATCCCACCTTTTAAAACTGACTATTACATAACAAATACCTGACTGTTTTTGAAGTGCTAAACCTGTAGTACACTTTTTGAACTTTAGTCGTGTGAAAAAATAGAACATTCTATGAAAACCTTATCGATTCAAGTTCATGTGAGACTTCTCAAAATTTCTGTAAAATGATAAAAATATATGTATGTGACATAAATACGACTATGTGCAAAAAAAAAACTGCTCAGAGGTAAAAGATGAATGTATGGAATGTGTTTTTTTTTCTTAGACTGATGATGTTTATAGGAACCATGTCATTCGCTGCAGTTATTTCAACTACAGAAACGTTAAACACAAAAAACAGTGACTGACTCTATTTTATGTACTCCGTATGTTTCTTATTTTGCTTCGTAGCTACTGAGAAAGGTTTTGAATAAAACTTCAATCTGACCTAATGTTAGCACACTGCAGTATTTAAAATGACGCTGTAGCTGTGGCAGTAAAGGCCTGCAGAGAGATCTGCAGGCTGACTAACAGAAGGTGCTAGCAGCGCTCAATATGTCACCGTCTCTTGTTTGGCTAATTGCAGCATGGTGCCGGTGTCAACCTTTCAGCAAGCCAAAATTCACTCATAAACACATACTCACACACCCAATGGACAAATTCCCACACATGCGTCCCCCGGCAATGAACATATCAGTCGGTCATGACTGAATCACGATGTGCAATCTCGCGGCTAGTTTCGGTGCTTATAGGTTTCATTTTGACAGCAAAAGCTTTGGACTGTCAAAGTCACCGGAATATAACAAAACAGCTTTACTGATAATTATATTACTAGAAAATCAAAAATCACTAAGTTCATTGAAGCCTACAGATCAACGGAACAAGCTGACAGCTAAGGGTTAAAAATATCAAATTTGACTTAATGCTTAAACTGTCAAAACAAGTCAAATATTTAATCAATTTTACTGGACTTCCAAACTTGTGAGGCCCGTTAATCTGTCGTTTTCTGACAGCTGTGTGAACATGCGAAAGAGCAGCTGAATGTCACGGGAATCCTGGAGGATCAATGAACAACGACTGGAAAGGAAGCAAAGAGATCAGGTTCATCTTATTCAGGTCACAGCTTCCTGTATCAACGGGGAAGAAAAGCAGTGAGGGAGCGGACGTTGATTTTTCTCAATTAAATCCTACGGCTTTCGTCTGCGTACGGTGTATTTTTGTAGTGTGTATAAAGTTGTGGTGGTTTCAGTTTTTTAGATTTCCTTTTCTAATTAGTGTAAAACAACTTTGTACTTCCTCCCACTCTCTCTCTGCGTCGACTCGCTGGTGAGTCAAATGTGATAGCAAAAGGCCACAGAGCGGTAGTCACCTCCGAACTTTAATCAAGCCCCTTCAATCACAGACACAGACACTGCCGGCAGAAGGAAGCTGAAGAAAATGTTATTTCTTTTTTATTTTTTATCTTCCTCTCTCTGCTCTACAGAACACAACCTCAAGATAAACTTGTCTTTTGAGTCTAGGGGGAAATTATATCTATTTATTTATGAGCTTATCTTCTGTAATTGTGTTACTCTTTGATTTGGAACATTTATTTTTATTTTATTTTTTTTTTCTGCAGAGGAGCTTAATGAGCTGCCTTGAACTGAGAATGTGTCCACACAGGACCCAATTAAGTGGAGTATAAAGACCATCATTCTTCTCTCTCCTCGCTTGTGTTGTTTGGTGCTCCTGTCGCCTCGTGAGTGGAAGGACGTGGGAGGTACACGGTTAGATTCATTTTCACTTGCCAGCTAATTGCAGGTTAAATATGTCAGTTAAATATGGTGGGATGTTAACTCAACTCTTTTCACATCCAAATTCAAGACACACACAAGTACGGTACTGTGAGTAGGGCCTTCCCCCTTACAAATGTATTCTCTTAGCCACAATCAAATGTTTCGGATGAAGCTAATTTTACTGTAAATCCAAAATGCAAATGGGGGAGTGGGGGAAGAAGCATCCCAGCTCCTGTTCGCAACTCCTGCGGCAAACATTAATTTCTCAAAACAATTGAAGAACCAAATCTTTGTCATTAATTGGCCTCTAAAGGGTTATAAAGTTTGTTTGTTTTTTCTAGGGTGTGGGGAATCCAACAAACCACAGTGAAAACAAAGAAGAGTGGCCATTGACAAGGAAAATAAAGGGAATGAACTACTGTAAAGCTAACGAAGCATTTTAAAAATAAAATAGTATTATATTAGTATTTTAAGCTGGTGGGAGCATGATGGTCTGGGGCTATTTTGCATCTTCGGGAGCCAGTTAACTTCCCTTTAAGAGATGAAACCATAAATTCCGCTCTCTAGCAGAAAACCCAGAAGGTGCCATGTGAGTGGGCAATCCATCACTTTGTGAACTTTGTCTTAACCCCTCTGGTCACATGCAGAGGTTAGAACGGTCCAAAGCCAACCAGGAAGCCCTCATTCTGAACGGCTCAAATAATGTTGTCGAAGGATCATAAGTGGGCCAATTCAAAGTTTGGACTGTGGCGCTGCAGCTTTCCTTGAAATATACTGGTCGTGTTGGAAACCCCTCAACAGAGGCTGAATTAAAACAGTTTTGCATAAGAGTAATTTAAAAAAAAAGGAAAAAAAAGGAAAACGTCATCTCTGTTTATAGAAGCAGCTCATTTTTAGATAGAGTTGGTTAACTTTAGCTTAAACAAGGACATGATCATATGAAAACTACGTTTTGTATTTATTCAGGTTATCTTTGATATCGTAACATGTTGGGGAATGGATGGATGGAGTTCCCAAGATGCTTTGCAGATTGTTGTATCCACTTAATTATGTTCCGTTTTACCTAATTGCTGTAACTGAGTGTTGGTTCAGTATCATAGTTGCTCTTTTTATTTACCTTGAAGTTAGATAGTCACACATTTCTGACATTGTGGAAATTGTATTGTGAGTAAGACGTATATTCATTCTCATCCCCATCGTTTTTGCTTGACTGTATTTTTGTTGAATGCTCGTTCAATAGAATTAAGTCAATAAAGTATGTAGTATAAAGTAAGAATGCAAGCGTGCCACAACATGAAATCTGTTTTTGATCTTCTTGAGACATTCCACCGTAACGACAAAAGTAAAAGCATACTTATTTTCGTGTTCAATAAAAAAACATGTTCAAGCAATCCATCCATCCATTTTCTTGACACCCTTGTCCCTCAGTGGGGTCGGGAGGGTTGCTGGTGCCTATCTCCAGCTAACGTTCCGGGCGAGAGGCGGGGTTCACCCTGGACAGGTCGCCAGTCTGTCGCAGGGCAACACAGAGACACACAGGACACACAACCATGCACACACACACTCACACCTAGGGGCAATGTAGACAGACCAATTAACCTAACAGTCATGTTTTTGGACTATGGGAGGAAACCGGAGTACCCGGAGAAAACCCACGCATGCACAGGGAGAACATGCAAACTCCATGCAGAAAGACCGGGGCTGGGAATTGAACCCAGAACCTTCTTGCTGCAAGGCAAAAGCTCTACCAACTGCACCACTGTGCAGCCCGCTGTTTAAGCAATCGTGTATTGTTTTTTTTTTCCCCGTTCAGCAAAAGATGCGACAAAACAACCAATGTCATGTTTTACTGAATTAATAAAGCTCATTCAAAACAGTGCAAGGTGCCTGTGGTAATTTCACCAAAGCAGAATGAGAAACCTTAAAAAAAGTAAATAACTAAACTTGGTAAAAATGAACAACAGTTACAGCTGGATCGTATGAAAGTGAGGAAACTGGAAGTGGCCAATCTTTGCAGCAAATGAAATCCAAATGGGGTCTCAGTTTGGTGCTTAGAGGCCAGACATTACACTTTTTACCAACAGGAATTATTTATTAAAGTCCTTCTAAACTCCCACACACAGGTTCATCCACTCCGGTGGAGAAGAAGGTGCCACTGGCTTCTATACTGCAGTGTTGCTGAGACACACACACGCACTCTGTAATGGGGCTGCAAGCTTGTTTTTTTGTTATTATCTCTTGCTCTTTTTTTAAAGGCTTTTATGCTTGTTGTGTGCACCCATGCTCTGGCCTCCACCACCCCCACCTTTCCCCTAGTGATTTCCATAAATGTACATTTCTCCCCCTTCAGCCACCTTTTCGACAAGTTGTTGAAATCGCACATTAGAGGAGAGGAGAGTGTGTCTTTGGGTTGCTGTGGCAACAGGGTGAGTCATTCTGCTGCAGTCAGTTTAGTCACACTTACACCGACTGTATGTTTCCCTCTCTTCCCGTTCTTTCCATCTCGACGTCCCTATGGCTTCCTGTCCTTCACACACATGCTGGCACACTCACGGTACATTTTCCCCGTACTGCGTGTTTACTTCACACGTCGAGGTTAAGAACTGACTCAGGTTTCTCCGTCTGATTATTATTACAAATTTTCTGTACCTCCAGACAGCTGCTATCTTGAGATCAATTGAACGTGCGTGCGTTTGTGATGTGTGCGAGCGAGCGATGATAAGGGCGATCGGAATATCGCTGCTCTCCCTTTGATTACTTATTTATGGAGAAGGCTAATCAGTAAACCCAGAGTTGAGAAGCACGCTGTGAAAGAGACGGGGAGGCGTGAGCGGAGATGAGGGAGGCACTGAGAGGCAGGGGGGCACCTAACACTCATTCTCTTCCAACAACACTTGTTAGCTCTGATTAAAAGAGAATAATTTTAAAGTTGATTTTTTTCTCCCCTCCTCCCCACCTCCTTTGTGGTGCTTTTTCTTCTCTTTTTGATTAACACTGCGAGTCTTTGCTTCCTGTTCGCCCGTTGAAGGACTGCGCACATTTACAGCTCGCATGCCAACGCCACACCTCTGCCTTGGGAAGTGAATCACCAGACAACTCACTGTTGCTTAATTGCCACAGAGCTTGGACAGTGTTTTGCTACGATGAGGAAGTGGAAAAATACCCCTTGCAGTGCCACAACTTTAGATTGAATAATTAGTTTTAGCAGCAGGTTCAATATTGCGGTTAAATGTCCAGAGTTACGGTTTTCTAAGCTACATGGAAGGAAAGTGACGATGAAACTAAAATGTGTAGCGCAACTTTAACTCAGTCAGTCCAACATGTTTAAAGGAAACCTCAAAAGAATGTTACAAAAGCTGTTTGCATGTGGCGAACAGAAGCTCCCCAACGCTGCGTTCATTCAGCCAGCGGACCGAGAGTGGTTGAGTGCAGGTGTGACGAAATACACACCCAACGTGCAACATGCCTCACCAAAGTCCCAATCAAGTAAATGCACATGAACTGTATAAGGAAACACATGAAAACATATTTATTTCCTCCCTATAACTCAAGTGAGCAGCTAATCAGAGTAGAGAAGGGTAAAAACGCCTCTAAAATCAGAGAATTCGCAACGTGTCTCTCACCGTAATGTCTGTAAGTACAGATGGTGAGGATTGTGAAGAATTTCTAAGTCATACTATGAAATGAAGTTACAACTATAAGCTGTGAACAGCCTTACTACGCAGCCTTCTGTTGCCAAACCTTTCAGTAATGGATAAAGGCCCATTTTCAGTTTTTACTGTCTAGTCGAAAACCGCCTCAGACGATGTCTCAGACTTTAGTAGCCCCAGTTCATATCTTTACCACACCAATGTGCTAATCACAGCAGTTTTAGAAAACAAATATGAAGAGTGCTGGTTATAGATACACCCATCTAGTCGTTAGTGTTACGATCCATAAATGTTTTAACTTTTGGTCACAGTTTTGATCATTTCTTTGTTTTATTCCTCGTTTCTTATTTGTATCATTTGTGTATTTGACTTGTTTCCTTAGATTAGTGTTCATTCTGTTTGTTAGATTCAGGTTTTCCTTTGGCTAAACCCTACGGTCTGCCTTCCTTCTGAGCTGTCTTATCTATTCACCTCCCCTCCCAGCTATTTTCCATCTCCTACTTTCCCTCTGTCTTCATTCTCCCTCAGCTGCTTTCTATTTTCCCCTGATCAGTCCCTTTGGTTCTCGTGTCGCTCTCCACTCTTTCAGCATACATAGCCCCCCCCAATCTCATTTCTCCTATAAGCATCTCCTCTCTATTTCATGAATATTTGTGCTTTTGGATGAGCCAGAGCCCCTGTCTGCATTTTGAGCTGAATTCAGCTTCACCAAAAGTAATACTTAGAGGAAGCAAACTTTGCTTTATATCCCTTCCATCCCAGAACCTCTCGACGTTTTTGGTTTGCAATACTGTTTTCCCTTGAAACCCAAGACTTGGACACTGCCCAATGGGTCTTACTGGCAGATGGTGGGTGGCAGTATAGCACAGTTTCTACCACCCACATCTTGCACAAAGAGCCCTGTTCCTCTCGTTCTGCCAGAAGGAGATAGAAGCCAGTCAAAAATGACACAAGAACAAGACAAAAGCACAGAAAACAAAAGAAATTGAAGCCAAGATCCGGCACGTTAGACAATATCTGAAATGCAGGCTCTGCTAACATAAATCAAAAGACCATTCAAAGGGCCTTAAAACTAGAATCACATTCCCTCAGCTGCGATCAAACACCAATATGCAATATGCACCAATAAGATCATAAGTTTCCCCGACCATATAAACACAGGGCAGGCTCTTTGGTGAATCAAATTATGGATGCAAAACGTATAATTTTAGGAATTTTTACGCAATTTATTACACAAAATTTGCTTTTAATACATTTTTTAAAGTAACTAGCTTCAAACCGTGCTGCCTATCTTCCTTCTTTATCTATACTTATAGAAAAAGATCCCCTCATTCTACAATTTGTTTTATCTTTCAATGGATAATTAATTTTGCTCTAACATATGAATTTGAGTTTGATTTTAGTATTTATGATAAATGTGGCTATCCAAAGGAAGAGAAAAGCCAAGAAGAAGAAGGAACATCGAGCTTGATAATTACTGAGAACTTAAAAATGAGAGGTCAGTACCACTACTGGGGCAATGCTATAGACAACTCCAGAGGACTGAAGCATATAGGAATAGTAAAAAAAAAAAAAAAAAAAAAAAAAAAGATGTTGCAATCCAGTTTGTCGAAATGGTACTAGCGCAAAAACAGCAAAATTGGTAGCATCTACAGTAGAGCTAACCAATAGTTTTGCTGATGCCAGACATACCTCAGTCCAGTCACATATGTTATGGGTTTAAGTAATCATTGGCCCATAATGCGACATTTTTCACTTGGTGTGACATTGCCATCGCCAGACATCAGAACACATCCTCGGATGGTTACTGTTTTGTAAGTTGAGCCACTGTGACGATGCACATGTTGAGCATTGGCTTGATTGACCACCCAGCAGCCTTGTGCAAGCCCACAATTTGACCCTTAACAAACTCTGTCGAGTGTTTATATCAATCTGTCTACAAGGCATGCTCTGTATCTGATGACCTCGACTCATCATTTTGCCTGTCGGTTGCTCTTGTAACTGCGACTCGTCATGACGACGCTTATGCCCTCTGGCATCCATTGTAGACATGCAATGTTTTTTTGTTGAAACTGAAATAAAAATTCAGTGACGATTGCAGGTCGGACCTTAAATTAGAAAATTTGACGAATGAAGGTTGAAGTTGATATTTACAGGTAGGTCATATACGTTTTTAAAAGTACATTGGCCGATTTCATGTCCTTTCCAGTCGTTCTTGCCCTGTCTGATCCGGACGTGTGTTGTTATTTCGATAATGTAGATAATTTGAGACATAACTTTCCAGTCATGTCCCTGTGGTCGGGTAGATACTTTCAATTTGATGTCTCCAGATGGAGTGAGTCACTCATCTGTACCTCAGTGCTGACCCACGCATCACCCCAGGTTGCCCGAGGTAGACAGAAGTGATTGACATGGTCATAACAACCACACACACACGCACGCACGCACACACACACAAAGGAAGAGGTCTTTAAGCAAATGTGGACACATTGCTCAGTAAGTATTGCTTTGGGTATCTCTTGGCCTTTGAAGACAATTTTAAATATTACCCTGAAGTGTCTCAAAATCTGACTGAGATCCTATGCTAAGCATGAGACAAATTGCTACAGCTAAATTCAAGGAATTCTACAGGCTTGTTGATGAATAAATAACCCTGTAGTGTTTGCAATAATGTCTGAATATGTGTGGGTGTATTTTTGTCTTCCAGCCCCATCGTGAAGCATAACTGCTGTAGCAAAAAGCCTGAAAGCTTTAGTCTGTATATCACATCACAAGCAAAAGCTGGCAGAAGGGGGGCTGGGGGTTATTGGGGGGGGTTGCTCCATCTCCAGAGAGGTAGGCGGAGGGAGGGGTGGGGATGCACAATGAAGAGCTGAATGACGCAGCTGAGAAAGGAAAGGGCGGGATGCATGGAGTAGAATCCCCAACAAGGAGATGAGGAAGAGGAGTAGGAGGAGGAGGTGGAGAAGAAGAAGCGTAGGCAGACTGCGTGGGAAGGAGATGCTGCATAATCAGCTTTCTAGGGCTTTCTCCTGCTCTCCTCTTTACTCCACTCACTCCTTTTTTGAGTAGCCTATTCCTCTCTGTCAGCCCTTTCCTTTTGTAATTGACTGCCTCTGTTCTCTTTTAATTTTTCACGTTTCGTCGACATTCGCTGTTTTTTTTTCTCCCCAGAATGACTCATTTAGCAGCACCAATTCAGGTGTGTCAACATGACACTTTTGTCTTGAAATCCATCCATCCATCCATCCATCCATCCATCCATCCATCCATCCATCCATCCATCCATCCATCCATCCATCCATCTTCTTACACCCTTGTCCCTTAGTGGGGTCGGGAGGTGCTGGTGCCTATCTCCAGCTAACGTTCCGGGTGAGAGGCAGGGTTCACCCTGAACAGGTTGCCAGCCTGTTGCAGTGTCTTGAAATTCACACTTTTGAAATTAATTTTAAAAGAAGCTAATGTCAAGAAGTCTCTGCTTGTGTCTTGAGACATGACACCTCATGCTAACTATTTGCATAAGCTGGAGACTAATACAAAAAACAGTAGGAGCAGTGGTTCGTACGCATTTCCCCAGTCCAATTCACAAAATAAATCTTTTTATAGCTTTATGGCTATTGTTAAGGAAGAATTTTTATATTACTGTTAAATTTAGCAAAACTCTGGCTCTGATACTTCCTTTTGATCCCGGGTTTTCTCGCGTGGCCACGTGCGGGACAAAAACACAACAATGCGTGTTGACGTCACAGAATACAGGATTTAATCCAATCAGAAGAAAATATAAGATAGTACAGGAAACTAAAGAAAGACAGATACAAACATTGTTACCTGAGACAAGAAGACAAAGAAATATCAAGGACGTCCTTGGAGAAAGAGCTGGTGCAGAAGTAAAATAAATCAGCTTTTTTCTGAATTATTTCCCTTGTGCACAAACTTTATACCTGTAGGTGTTTACCTCTTTAATGTATTCAAATAAGGCGTATCTCTACTTGACCAATTGGAAGGCATCTCTGGCCCTTTTAAATTTTAGAAAAAGTCCCGCAGTTGTTCGCAAGATCAAACACCTTTTGTTAAATAAGGTAGAAGCAGACTCTCTGAATCATGGTGGTTTATGGCTTTCACAGATCAGTGTGAAAAGCTAGAACTTCCTACTGATGTTTCCCAGACAGACAAAGAGTAGATCAGAAGATCTGGCAAACAATCTGCTTTAACTACAGTAAAATATATCAATAGGTCAGAATATGTTATAAATTTTAAAACTATAATTATGTATTTCAATCAAGTCATGATAAATTCTAAAACTAACTTATTCCAAATTTATTTTCTTAACAGTATCTGGCCTCTTGTGCTCTACAGCCATCTGGGCAAAGAGAAACAAATGAATGAACCTCACAGGTAGCTGTGAAATTCTGGTTTCTCTCTGCTCTGCCAGAACAAACCTTTAATTCTGTACTTTAATTCAATGAAAAGTTCTCCAAAATCCAATTTGTTCTTCTGCACTCAGCATCTCCAAAGTTTAGTTCTGATATCAAACCAAAAGCAATAGATAATAAACAGAAAATAATGAAGTACAATTCCTGTTTCTAATTAGGAATTAGAAACAAATAAGAATTAAGACATTAATTCACCATAAACCTAAGTATTTCTAATACTAAACAAAACATTTCATGTGATTCTAATATAGTCAGAAATAATACAATTTCAAATACATTCATCATTAACTAAATTAATTCTAAAACAAGATAATAGAATTTCAGTCAAAACATGTTATAATAACTAAGAAAATGTCTTACAAATTAAATGTTAGTGATTTAAAACATTTTATGTTATATTCAGTTTTTGCACCATGTCAGATGTTAGTTTGGAAGATTTCTCATCCTGGTTACGTGAACCGACCAAAGTTCCCTTTCTCACAGTAATTCAAGTGATAATGTCCTCTACCTCCCTGCATATGTTAATTTATGACCTCCTGTCTTTAATGATAAGACCCCAGGGGTCTGAGCCGAGGCTCTCCTGCAGATCTATTTCAATACTTACCCAGCAATAGTATTTGTTTCAAATCACTAACAGAAACCTGTTCAAACTTAAGAAATTGGTTCTAAAGGTTTAAACTGTGTTAAACACTCAAAATAATAATTTTTCTCAACAGTCCCCCTTTTGAGGTCTGAGATACACAGACCTCACAAATAAATTGATTAGGCCTTCCAATAGGAACAAAAAAATTCCGTGTACTAGAATAACCAAAACATTTACCTTCTTATACAGTCCCCCTTTTCAACAGGACCCCTCAGCTCCACATCCCCCTCATCTGCAGCACCACAGTAAAGCATCTGATAGGGAGGCGGAGCAGGTGGGCCTCTGCTACCCTTAGCAGTTTTATGCATCTAAAATTAAACTCCTTATTTTACCTGTAGATGATAGATTTGTTCTGTCCAGTAATTTAATACTCACCTGAAGTATTGCAAAAATTTGTAACAATCTCAATTTAAATGTAAAAATACCTATTAACCTTTTAAAAATCCTATAACTCAATTATTTCAAAACAAGCAAAACACATTACAAATCATCACCCAAAAAGGATAAAATGGAAAAATGTCCGAGGTACACAAAACTTACCAAAGATGGACACTAATCACAAAATCAATACTGATCATAACAATTACAATCCTTCAACAGTGTAAAAAGCAACACCAAAAACAAAGCTGTCAAGGAAAAAGAAATTAGAACACATAAAAATCAATTACACGTTTCTTTTTTACAGAATTCAATAATAGTCTTAGAGTCTGTGTCTTTCTTCTTTGCCTTTCCTCAAAAACAAAAGAAGTTCTTCGTCCAGAAATGATCTAAAAATACGCGTGAAAAAAGAAACGAAAGTTCATTGAGTTCGCAAGAAAAGACGAAAATACGCAAAAGAGAGAAGATGTGTTAACGGTGATCCTCTTGTAACTTGATCCTTCGTGTAACCGTTTTCCTCGTCGGATCTAAACCTCAGGTTCCCACCTGAGTGTCCGTTGCTCACTGAAAATTGGATTTATTATGCCAATATATCAGTGAACTTAAGGAGAGGATGCAATCTCCTTTTTCAAGTAAGGACACCGGAAACAGGATTATTGTGCCTGTCCGGGCCTTTCAAACCTTGAAGCCCTGGAGATAAAAATGGTCGTAGCAGGAATCCCTGCTACACTCCTGTCTGGAACTGCCGATCCTCCTCGGTTCTGGGAAGTGCCTGCCGACGCTCCTCGTCTGAAGTTGCAGATCTTCTTGTACGTCTCGGAGCGCGTTGTGGCTCCTCAGCTGTTGTGCAGTGACTCCAATGGAACCAGGTGTCTCCCTTCCCTTGCAGACGGACAGCATGAGACGTCCTTTCCACAAGTTGGTATGGTCTGGTGAAGCGAGGTTCAGACCACTGTCTTTTGATGACCTTCAGCCACACCCAGTTGATTCCTGGACCGGTCCTGAGCCTGGACGGTCCTATGACGTCTGGTATTTTGCAAACTCTGTTGCCAGAACCTGTGACTCACTAAAAACATAATTATGAAATAAATGTGCAGGTTCACCTGTCCATTCTGGAATCCGAGTGCAGGTGCTGGAAGCATCCTTCTTGTGTGGAGCTCATATGGACCCTGTTGATTTGTTAATGGACATTCAAACAAACATCCAATAATAAGCGATGCATTTACCCAATTTAAATTTAGACTGTGCACAGTTTATAGCCAATTTTGTTTTATTTACTCTCTCAACCTTGCCTTGTGATTGGGGATAATATACTGTACCGAATAAATGGGTCAATCCGAGCATCTGTTCCACATTCTGCAGATCTTGATTCCTAAAAGGAGTACCATTTACTCACCTGATCTTTGTTAGAAATCCATAGCGTGGAATGTAATGATTGATCAAGCAGAATATGAAAGCTTTGCTGTCTTCTTTTGCGCTGGCCACGCCTCCAGGTATCTTGAGTATTGCATCCAGAGGGATTAATACCTACCAGCGTCAGCATATCTATCCTTTAACCCTGTCTTTGAGAAAAGATACCACCTGTGCTCCAGGTTTTCATCACTTGTGAAATCCTTTCATGCCAAGTCCATAGACTTCTTGAAGAACCTGGAGTCTCATATCCGGAGAAAGAATCACCTTACCATTCAGTCCTTGTCTGAGTCGGTCATTAACTGACTCCTTATTGCTCATCAGAAAGCTCCAGTGGTGACACCCCCTTTTTGTGTTAAAATATCTTGTACAGATGGTTCTATTCCACCTGCTTCAGTTCTAATACTTACCATTTAAAGGAATGACAAGAATCAAACAGCCTTCTTGGCTGCGTTTGTCAGTGGCAGCGCCTTCTGCTGTCACTCTTGTCCTGCTTTCTTCATGACCCCTGTTTCAATCACAATAACAAATTAACACAGGAATAATGCTTCTACCAATTTACATTTCCGTTTCATATTTTATGCGTTTTTAAGAACCCTGCATTTGTTGTCTTCTATCTTTTTGACTAAAGTCCCAGTTAAACGTCGTTAAACTCAAGTCCTAAAAGGAGTGTGGGTTTTAATATATGTATCTTTTTAAATCTCTCTATCTCACTGTTTACTCAATGTCACATGCTGTTTCATTTCCATTATGTAAAGCACCTTGAAATGCCCTGCTACTGAAATGTGCCACACAAACAAAATTCAATTTATGGATTGGTTCTGTTCCTGAAACTCACTACTTAAATCTTAAAGTAGTGCATATGCTGCTTTCATTTCATATTTACAACAGGAACCGTCTGTGTACAGACTTCTCAAATCTTTCACTTGTGGCACTCAGATTTGCTCTCCCCCTGTTTCTGAGGCAGAACTGTGTGCACTCAGTTCAGCCACAGAAACATCCAAACTAAATTGCAAATGGCAACAAGTTAGAGCCAATCGTTATCAGGATAATCTAGGAGCATAATTCCTACCATTCCTAGTCATATAAAGAAAGTGCAGCATGTCCACCACAGTCATATCCCGGGGTGATTCAAACTCACAGCTCTGTGACTTGCAGACATTTAAATGATTTGAAACAACAAAAATGAAAATGAAAAAATAAAAAAAATATCAAAACTAAAAGAAGCTCTGTTCCTGGAGACTGACAGCTCAGATGTACACAGTGTATAACACTCACTAACTGAATGTGATAACAAGTATGTGCAGCCTTTATCCAAGAACACAGTGTAAGTGCATTTAACAAAATAGTATTCCTTTCTTCACTGAATAAAAGCTTGACCTCTAATAAGTAACACTCGGGCCAGCTTCTGTTGTCCCCTCCACTGCAGCAGACTTATGTAAACGACCAAAAGAGGAGGACCTAGTTAAAAATCAAAAGCAACAGGTGTGATGTCAGCGTGCCCCAAATCAGTGGGACATGTGGCCCAGAACACTATATTTCATATGTTTCATGGATGGGAGAAGAAAAAGCGAGGAGCAGGACTACATCGTCAGTCTAGAATCAACAGGGAGCATGAAATTACACCTCCCAATAACTAAGGCTATGAGCCAGAGTGCAGAGCCAAAAGACCATAAGGCACTGCCACTTCTAGTATGCTTTTGAGTCAAACTCATGCACCAGCAACAGCTACTTAGGCACAAAAATGCAAAAACATGTTCCAGGCACTACCTACTAAAGTTACATCTACCTACTCCTGGAAGCATTCTGTCCAATTAAATAATTTAAACAGGGTGGCATGGGAAAAGGTCAAAAATCAGCCCAGAGAACACAAGTGTTCGGATCTAGGGTTTCCAAAGTGAGAAGCAGGACCAAAGCTTGGTGTGTTCATTCGTGTCCAGCTGTCATCCAGGTGCTCCACTGATAACTGCAGCAGAAAATGTCCATGTGTAAAATCATGCACAAGCGTGTGCAAAAATGTGGCGACAGGCAGAGTCCAGCGTACTGCAGAGAAAAGAACCACTGATTTTATGCAGTCAGAGAGGTCAGTGTTCAGTATGGAGTGTGCCACTCCTACAACCACCACAAAATGGCAACAAATGTCCATCATTCTTGACGTCGATCAGGAGATCTGGCAGTGATCTCAGATCAAAAGGTCCTACGTGTGTGTCAATATCGTCCAGCTTGTTTGCACTGTGCATCACATCATGGGACCGACGCAGGATCTGGTGCTTCTCTTGGCAGTTATATGTCAGCCGTACTGCCTCCAACAGGAATATGAAGCTTGTGTGGGCATTGTCGAACCCAGTGGCCTTGTTCACCACAATAAAAACACATGTCCCTGCAGTTCACACCTTGTTGACCCTTACCCTCACACCTGAAAAACCGAGTGCGTTTCTCCTTGTGCCACGCCAGCCTGGAGCTAAATTCTGCCAAGATGCAGCTGCATACATGCGAGGGCCAGAATATGTTGCTGGAGCAGGAACCCGACCCAAAACAGGTGGAAAATTTTCTGATAATGCATCAACTCCCACCTGCATTCGTTTTTCATGTTTCATCACTCTGTATCTAGCCTCCTTTATCTGAAGCTTAAGCAATTGTTTCTTTAACCGCTCCAGCTCATCAACCTCAGTCCTCTCCGCATCCTGAAACATATGCAAATGATGTAACAGATGTTTCTCCCACTCAGCATGATCACAACCTATCAGCTCCCGATTTTGGGTCATCTTTTCAGCTACAGAAGAAGGGACACCAGCTAGGATGGCCCGACGAAATTGTTCCCTCTGCTCTGAATGATCAGCCGGATGTAATCCCGTATGTTTAATCCAGATTTCAATACCCCTGTCCAAATAGAGTCTGGGACTATTAGTACGGTCCCAAGTAAATTTTGGAATAAACAAAGGAGCCGAGAGGGGGGAAAAAATCCCTACATCTGAGCTCTGTTTATGGAGATGAACTGTTCCTTGCCAAAAAACCAAGCAACGAGCCCATTCGTGCCTGATCTGCTCTGCCTTCTCCAGGTTTTTAAAAGCGGCTCCCTTAGTGAACAAACCAGCCTCACGAAGGTCTGACCGGGCTGCAGTCTCATCCGCAACTGCCCGTTTCAAAGCCTGACTTAAAATTAGGCCCAAAGGCATTTCGGTATTTAAAAGTTTATGCTGTTGTAATACTTCCCGTTTCAAATCGTCTGCCGTCACTTTAACTGTGTTCCACCCCAATTGTTCCAAAACGCTAAGTAAACCTGTGATCTGTTCATTCAAAGTTTTCCACGGACCTGAACAGAAACTCAGAATCTTATCATTTAACAAATCAATATCCATATTTAACTTAACACAAGATCCGCAGCGCAAAACACGAATTCAAATCCACACAAACAGCAGTTTTCAAACGCAGCGTCCCACTCACACTGATTTGCTCACACAGCGCCACAGACACACAGAGCTCTTTACATTCAAACAGCACAGATACAGAGAAAAACAGAGAACAAGAGAGACAGGCTCAGGTAACAGGAAAAACGAAGAAAAGAGAGGAAAAAATTTTTTTGAAGCCGGCTAAAATATAGTTCTACTGCAACGCAAGAAATTCCCAACAACTTCTACATTTTCAACAACTTCTACATTTTCAACAACTTCTCAATTTTCAGAGTCGGGTCAAAACTCAATTTCAATATGTTCTTCCATCAATCCGCCCAGCTACATAATTTACGAAGAGCCAGCGAAGAAGGCGACATCAAAACCCGGCCAAATAATAATTTATCAAAAGTCTCTTAAATCGCACAAAGCGACAGACTCAGCCAATTTAACCCTCAAAATAATCAGTCCTTGAGGAACGAGCAAATTCCCTGGCCGAATCAAGCCAATCCTACAACTAGAACACACAAAATTAAATCCAATTAAATTTGTTAGTTTACAGGCACAGTAACGTTCCTGTAGGCCACAAATTAAAGCCTAGCTTAAGACAGAGACTGCGCCGTTTCCCTGTTTGAGCCCGCCACCGGCTCCCTGTAGTGTGTATTCATTCATTAACATTAAACTATGTCTGCTCTTTTCGGGGGGAATTTTCTATGACATTGCAGAGAATTCCATAATTCTGCGGCGTCGCACAGTAAAGGGAAGTCGGAAGGGTCAAACGAAGCGGCGCCGCCCGCAAACTTAACACAGGCTTACCAGACCGCAGCGTCAGACCCAGACGAATTAAAAAATCCCCACAGGCGCACGTCCGAAACTTCGGAACCGGTACGAGCCCCCAAATGTTAAGGAAGAATTTTTATATTACTGTTAAATTTAGCAAAACTCTGGCTCTGATACTTCCTTTTGATCCCGGGTTTTCTCGCGTGGCCACGTGCGGGGACAAAAACACAACAATGCGTGTTGACGTCACAGAATTACAGGATTTAATCCAATCAGAAGAAAATATAAGATAGTACAGGAAACTAAAGAAAGACAGATACAAACATTGTTACCTGAGACAAGAAGACAAAGAAATATCAAGGACGTCCTTGGAGAAAGAGCTGGTGCAGAAGTAAAATAAATCAGCTTTTTTTCTGAATTATTTCCCTTGTGCACAACTTTTATACCTGTAGGTGTGTTTACCTCTTTAATGTATTCAAATAAGGCGTATCTCTACTTGACCAATTGGAAGGCATCTCTGGCCCTTTTAAATTTTAGAAAAAAGTCCCGCAGTTTGTTCGCAAGATCAAACACCTTTTGTTAAATAAGGTAGAAGCAGACTCTCTGAATTCATGGTGGTTTATGGCTTTCACAGATCAGTGTGAAAAGCTAGAACTTCCTACTGATTGTTTCCCAGACAGACAAAGAGTAGATCAGAAGATCTTGGCAAACAATCTGCTTTAACTACAGTAAAATATATCAATAGGTCAGAATATGTTATAATTTTAAAACTATAATTATGGTATTTCAATCAAGTCATGATAAATTCTAAAACTAACTTATTCCAAATTTATTTTCTTAACAGTATCTGGCCTCTTGTGGCTCTACAGCCATCTGGGCAAAGAGAAACAAATGAATGAACCTCACAGGTAGCTGTGAAATTCTGGTTTCTCTTCTGCTCTGCCAGGAACAAACCTTTAATTCTGTACTTTTAATTCAATGAAAAGTTCTCCAAAAATCCAATTTGTTCTTCTGCACTCAGCATCTCCAAAGTTTAGTTCTGATATCAAACCAAAAGCAATAGATAATAAACAGAAAATAATGAAGTACAATTCCTGTTTCTAATTAGGAATTAGAAACAAATAAGAATTAAGACATTAATTCACCATAAACCTAAGTATTTTCTAATACTAAACAAAACATTTTCATGTGATTCTAATATAGTCAGAAATAATACAATTTCAAATACATTCATCATTAACTAAATTAATTCTAAAACAAGATAATAGAATTTTCAGTCAAAACATGTTATTAATAACTAAGAAAATGTCTTACAAATTAAATGTTAGTGATTTAAAACATTTTATGTTATATTCAGTTTTTTGCACCATGTCAGATGTTAGTTTGGAAGATTTCTCATCCTGGTTACGTGAACCGACCAAAGTTCCCTTTCTCACAGTAATTCAAGTGATAATGTCCTCCACCTTCCTGCATATGTTAATTTATGACCTCCTGTCTTTAATGATAAGACCCCAGGGGTCTGAGCCGAAACTCTCTTGCAGATCTCTATTCAACTTACCCAGCAATAGTTTTTGTTTCAAATCACTAACAGAAACCTGTTCAAAATTAAGAAATTTGTTCTAAAAAGGTTTAAACTGTGTTAAACACTCAAAATAATAATTTTTCTCAACACTATCTAACATTCTGCTCGGGTCTTCTCAGTCAGTCCTATTTCACACTTATCAGCTTTTGGCATCACATTAAATTAGCTTCACATAATGAGTGAGAAACAGAGGAGTCGACTGATCATGAGCAAAGAGCAGCCTGATGAGTCATCGGCATCTCTTACGCGTTCAAACCGCGCCTGGTCGCTGCTCCTCTAAAAGGCAATCCGGAGCTTGGGCGGAGAGAGGCAGGGGAATGTGTGGGTGGAGGGGGAAGCGGAGGAGCAGGTGGTGATCGTGGTAAAGGGAAGCAATGAGGCGAGAGAGAGAGGGAGAGAAAAGGAAAGACGGGGTTTTCCTATCAAAAGCATCCCCTGAATACTGAGTAACTCTACAACAGATTAGGTAGAGCAGGTTGGGAGATGGAGGAGAGGCGGAAGGGATTGCAAAGGTGTTCATTCATGTGTGTTGGGCAGGCTTCAAATGTGCAACTCGTGGGTGGGTATGTGAACAAATGGTACCAAAAAAAAAGTCCATTGCTGTTTGAGGTCCTAGACTCTGTGAGTACATGCAATTGTGAATGAAGAACTCCTACTTAAGGGGACAGATCCATTAAGAAATCTGGGTTCACATTGTTAAAAACTGCTGAGGAATGACTGACCCAGTTTTGGGTTATTTTGTTAGCTCAGTGCTGCTTTGTAACCACCATGCAGCCCTGAAATATTTCTTGTTTGAGTTTAAATCTATGTTATGCTATATTTTAAAAAAAAACTATCATTGGAGATTATATTTAAATCTCATAAGGTCTTATTTTCAAGACCAACAGACAAGAGACAGTAGTCATTGCAGTTCGTTCAACACATTTTTAAAAGTGAAAACAAAGACGGCAGCAATCAAGCATTAAGAACATGCAACAGGCACCCAGTTCCAGTAAAGATCATTTGAAGTGTGGACTGTAAAGCTTAACCCACTTAACCAAAGTATTTAATGGTTAGTAAAAAGTTTGTGTCCATCACAAATAGTCTCCAACAACTGTAAGGAACCATCCGAGGTGTTTACATACATTGTGTAGTCATAATTACTGGTAAGTAAGTAACTGGCCCTGAAAAGTTGTTTCTTCATGTATGTATTTTTCGTATTTCTATAATAAAAGAAGTATCATTTCTATTTTTTTATGTGTATAATTTCTATGTCATATTCGTGACTATGATTTAGCAAGAACAGATTGTGCAGAAATAATAGTAGCTGGGATCCTTTTTCGGTTTAAAAGTTACATACCCTTAGATTTGCTAGTAACCAGTTAGAGGTGGAACAGAAAAATGTCAGATGCAACCTGTAGATGCCGCTTTCCTGTCAGTAAACAACTGTGCATCTGCATACAGATGGAGAGATTAAGACTTAAATTATATACATTGTTAAAAAATCTTTGACCCAATACAGAGCTTTGTTTACACCTCACTAGGAAATACGCAAAGAATTTCATGGAGCGAATGTCTTTTTGAGTTGCAGATTTAACTTTGACATCATTATAAGGATAATATTTGCAAACAGATTTTTTGCTATTGCCACCAAGTGACCAAAATTTAAGTATGTGAGAAATCCAGGGATGTAATACACAGATCAAAGTCATGGTTCTGATCATTTCATAAAACCTGACTTGCTTGAGACAAGAGGGAACAGCTAATTTAGTTTGTATAATTAGATAACACAATATTGAAGGGAAGAAAATGACCGTCATCTTCACTGTTCATCTCTGTTATTCTTTATGTATGTTTTTTCCTTGTAGGTTCAATTGAAGTTATCCCTCACTCCACACTCTGATGATGACAATGATGACGTCTCCACACATAGCGAAGGACAAACCAATTCGGTTTTGCCACTGGCTGCCTGCCGATGTGCCAGCCCCGGATACTGGCTGGCAGACAATGGCGACTGTGGCGGAGGTAAGCCTTGGTATGATGCAAAAGAGTGAAATGAAATCACACGGCAGGCTGTAGCTGTCTCCCTCTTTCAGGAAAGATTAATGTCAGACTCCCCAAAGCCTTTCATCCACCTCCACTTTTAATGAATGAATGTAGCTTTTAGTAGTCGGCTCTTTTCATCCTGCCGTCCGTCAGGGTGTAATACAAAGCAATGTCTGAAACCAGGGAGCAGACAGCTATTTTGCTGAGAATAAAATATTTCCTGTTTATAGCAACTGTGTTAGAAGCAAACTGCATGTATTTGTACAGAAGCAGATAGGTATAGATTTCAAGTCAGTGTGAAAGTATCATTTTCTATCCTTTCAAACCTTTTCCTACGTCATTGTTACTTTCTGCTATTTCCTTATTAATGGGCATTTAATTGGAATGGGCTACTAACACTTGAATGCAGCACAGATTTTATTTTATTTTTTCAGTCTGTGCTAAATCGATTCATGGAACCCTTCTGCATCATAACATTTCCTCTGTTTCCTGTGGTTTCTCCCATCTCAGCTGATCGCACTGCACTTTTCTTCGCCTTACTTTTAATGTATAGATTTGACTTGTAGATTGGCAGTACAACAAGAATTTACAAAAGCAAATATGGCTTCTTTTGAGACAAGTGACTTCATCTTTGTGGTGCAGAAATAATCTTTCTTTTAATCTTTCTTAGTCCGATTTCTACCATTCAAACTCTCTCTCACTTTACTGCTGGCAGTAGGGATCTTGACCTACAACATCTCGCCATAATAAAACATCACAGTATTTCTCTTTGAGGTGACTGCTATCTTCCAGACACAAGCCAATTGAGGTCAGCGTCACCTGACGAGGTTGTAATAGAAGATGCCTCAACTACTTAGAGCATTCGTTTGGCAACATTTTGGATTTCCAGAGGGACAGGGCATACCATCAGTAGAAACTGGGGAGTACTGTACTGATGACCATGGTTTAAGCATTTCTTTAAGGTTTGAAGAGATTCCATTTGGTTTGTTCGTGTAGCGCCAAATCGCAGCAATTATCATCCCCAGGCACTTCACAAGACAAACTGGTGCACTTTGTTTTATGGAATCAAAATGTTCATAAAAAAAAAAAAATCAAATCAATTTTGCTCAATCTAATCCAATCCAATCAGCTCCCATTACACACAGCCTAGTTCGATCCCCGCTGTTTTATTCCTCCGTTTATCAAAGTCAGTCGACCGTATAATACCAATTAGTAAAAAGTTAATTATCCAGGAAAATCATGCAGATTTCCTCATGTCAATTGTTCTGCAATAATATTTTTATCCAGAGCAAGCATGTGATGGTGGCAGGGCAAAGAAACAACTACCCTTGAAAAGGAAGAAATCTCCGACAAAGTTTTGCCTACTTTGAACGAGAGGACAGAAAAGCCGGAGAAAGCAGACACAGTTTCACTTATCTAGGATAACAATTTTAGTAAAAGGAAACAGGAGTAAATTGAGTTAAAACCCCTAAAAATCTGATCTGCTTTTGCCTCAGAAAGAAACAAAGTCAAACTTACAAGCGCCGAAAACCAATCTGATTGCGAAAACATAGTCAATGGCAGCATGAGGTCTTGCAGTGGTTTCATCCAGAAAAGAGAACAAAATCTACAGAATTACAAAGTGCATCTCAACCGTCCAAAGGAGAAAGAAAGGTTTGTCGGTTCAGTTTAAAATGTGAAATTGAGATATGAGCACCAAATTTGCAATTTTATTGAGCTGTATGACGAATCGGTGTGGAAAACCTTGTGGTGCTGGGAGGCAAAGGGGACACAATTTGATTAATGTTCTACATTAATTAATCAGCGAGCTGGTAGGTGATTTTTAACATTTCATGAGGTCCCATTATTTGCTCAACGACCAGCTCACCACACCAATCCCAGTCGGCTAGAGTACACGTACACAGCTCAGCCAATGTGGCATGGCAGCTCGTTTAATGTTACAGCGGGTTATGATGACGTTTGTGAATTCCAGTATAATTGAATTCTGTTTCCATGTGGGTAAAAATCTCATCGTGGTGAGGCGTTAAACCCTCCATCTGACAAGAGGGATGGCCTAAAAGGCACGAAGAAGACGAACATTTGACAACTCCCCTTTGTTGATGACAGACTTGATTTGGCTTTTCTTTCCAGTTAATTTGAGGGGAGGTGATAAGGGCATCAAAAGAAATCGATATGAGCCGCAGCAGCAGAGAGAAAAATGAAATGAGATTCATGAGAGGCAACCCAAGCTGCAGTCCGTTCCCACGCGTTGATAAACTACCATTCTCTCCGAACAAAGCACACTCTGGCCAGCTTCGCTTCATTCTTTTATTGACAGATTGTAAAACAAGCCTAAAATAACACTTTTCTTTTCTTTTTTTTTTCCAAACAATTTGGTCCCTTAAGGTTAAATAGGTTCGACTCAACAGTAGCTAAGTTGCTATGAAAGCTCATCACATTTCTTCCCCAAAAGAAATTAAGTTCACAAACAAGTAAATAATACAGATTTACTTTTTTTTTTTTTTTTTTTTAAGAAAAATTGCACAAAATCTAATGGGGTTACACTGTTTGAGTCTGACTGTTTAAAAGTGAATTCCCTAACATACAAAATGTCTCTGCCTTTTAACAAATAATTATAAATTATGGACTTGATTATTTTTTTATTTTACCATAAATCTGAGAAAGGATAAAGATTCTGTTTTTAAATGTGAACTCTCATGCAGTCCTACATGTGGCTATGGCACCAATGCATTTGACAGGCTACTGATTGTATACAAACACCGTTTACTTCACTTTTACAGTTATCAGTCTAAATCTAATGAAGAACATTGATTTAGTCTAGCTCTTGCGATATTGTGCTGGAATGCACGGCAAACTGTATTACATATATATCTTATTTTACATCTGCACTATTCCACTTAATAAATATGGCCATTTTCTCTGTGGTTTCTAAACTGTTGTTGTCGCAGACGTTTCAGGCTTTCGATG
Organism: Poecilia reticulata; assembly: GCF_904066995.2. Classification (NCBI taxonomy): domain Eukaryota; kingdom Metazoa; phylum Chordata; class Actinopteri; order Cyprinodontiformes; family Poeciliidae; genus Poecilia; species Poecilia reticulata. Next base: position 22,438,763 of record NC_088833.1, read on the forward strand.
TGCAGGGAAAGCAGTTGTCCTTCTGTTTCACAAGAAACCTTTTATCCTGCTGGTGTATCGTATTACCCTCTTGCTGATGACATCAAATATTTGGGCCGTAATGGTTCAATATGCATGTGGCGTGAATGAAAGGAAAGAGCAGCAATCATAAGGCTCTCTGGTCTCTCCTATTTGCATTCACGTTCTTTCATCTCTGTCAGGGAAGGAATTCAGCTCTTGCCCACTTTGCAATAAAAGAAGACTCTTTTCATGCAGAAGGAGAAGATATAATCTGGGCAGACAGGAGAGAGGTATTATCATCATCATCCACCCAAATAAATAGAGAAAGAGCCCTTTGCATTTACTGCAGGGCAACAGCCTTAGAGGATGTTGGGGGATGCAAGGAGGACTTCCCTCCTCCTCTTATTGTTAATATTTATCCCCGTCGTCTGCAGTGATCCCCTTGCTCCACATTACAGAGGCAGGGATTTCTACAGCCCATCTGAGGAAAACTTTATGAGCGCAAGCAGTTTATGATCAAGCTGACAAAGGTGCTCAAGATTAATAACGTACTGTAGTGCGTCCTCACTTTACTCCTAATAAATAATAAAATGTTCTTATTTTACTTGAATGGTAGCTGCTGTTTCCTGGAATCGCACACAAGGAGTAAATCAATTAGATTTTTGTTCAGGTCAATTTTGAAAAAAGTTTTTTTTTGTTGTTGTTTTGATTTGTTTTTAGCAGGAGACAAAGGAAACCCAGTAAGGACAGCGGCATGTACAGATCAAGTTTAAAATGACGACCTGCTTTACAATGTATTGGTTGTTCAGAAATCTAAGGAATTTGGAGGCCAAATGAAGCACAAAACGTCCTGTTGCTAAAGTCTTTGAAAAATTGTACATGGTCTACCTTGGTAGGTTTGTTGGTTCGGCTCATACAGTCTGGCCTTCACTCCAATGTGAGCTGCTTCCCCATTGCCAATTCACCTCCTTGGACCACGTTTGACAGATACTGATGCTCACTGAACAAAAGCTTGGAAATACTATGACCCCTTTCTCAAAACACACCAGTTTCCCCCTGATCAAACTCTTTCCAACCCATCAGTTGGTGGAACAAACTCTTCACTTACTGCCTGTTTTCCATACAGTAACATATGTCACGATGAAGATATAATCAGAAGCCTCCCTTGCAAAAAAGCTCCATGGTAAATCCACATTGACCAAGCTCTCTCTGGGATTCCCCTAGTCGTTCAATGGTCCATGCATGCGTGAGCTTTCAAAACTCATACTAGAATTTTGGAACGACTAAAGGTTTGAGTGATCATCAACCTTTATACGTAAAAAAAAAAATCACATCTGTGATGTGTTTCCTATCTCCCACACCTGTTCCTGAAAACACTACACTTTGTTGAAGTCCAGTGATTTTTTTTTTTTTTGTATTTTTTTTATATCTGTAGCCATACTTCAGAGCAGCTTGTCCTGTGTGCGTATGGTTAAAAATCATAAGCGCCAAACTTCATAAAGGTGGACTCAGTGTGTCTTTGCAGCACAGCTTTAATTGCTTCTTTATATTCTGGAGAGGCAAAGTTGCTTATTCTTTCAGAAGTCATCTAACGCTGGGCCCTGCCTACACCTCGCTTTGTGAGCCACGGGAGAGCCCACGGTTGGCCAACTTCGCAAAACCACAAAGAGATGGTGAAAAAGTGTCTTAATCCCACACTTTGAAGTTTTTCCTTTCACGCCACCTGCCAGAGGTCACAACGTTATGATCAGTGTATGCCGAAAGGTAGCGCATGTTTTGAGAGCTTAGCGTGGTTTTGAAAGATTTATCACAATAAATACCCATCATGTTCAGTAGTTCTTGCGTAACTGCCTAAAAGATAGCTGTAAACCTGTAAACAAAAAGGTCTGCTTTTTTCCTGCCAAGACAGAGACACGTGGTGTCAGTGCTGCGCCAAGTGCTAAGAGCTTATCGAGTTCCTACGGATACACCTCGCACAGTTTCTAAATTGTTCTTTACGCAATCCAGGTGTTCTAAAACGTAGAAGTACCCATTAAGTAAAACAAGAAAAATAAAGCAAACAAGAAATCAGCAACAAAGTTACGGAATGGACTCAGCAAAGAGAAATATAAATAGGTTCCCTTCAAAAGAATACATTTTACAAGAAGTTTGCCTCGTCTCTGAGAAGGTTGTAAAGCTTGTTGATTTACACAACCAGTTTGAACCTTTTCTCGCAAGGTTTAAAGTGACATAGAATCTACCAGTATGGAGATTAATTTGTCTGATATGGTCTTGACAGATTAATTAAAATTTTAATCCTTCATTTAGTTCAGCTAATTATGACTGGCAGCTAACTGTTGTACTCAATTCGAGAGCTTTTCATTTGTCTAATAGCACCTGGTTTCACAGTGGATCAGTGAGCAGAGGCTGAACCTGCGTCCAGCTTCAGGTTTTCTAACTGGAAAGACATAATTGGCAACACAAACTGAATCCAAACGTAGAAATGGCCGAAAAGGATACAGTTATCAGTAAAGCAGCTGGGATGTTCTGACATTTTTCTCTGCTTATCTTTTGTTTTCCACAATCAATCATGTTCATTTGGAAGCTTCAAAGATGTGAACATGAAACACATTCAAAATGCTTAACATTGAGTACATTTCTTTTAGATCTCTTGGTCTGTAGGCTTAATTTGTGGACTGGTTCAACGTGTAATTTGTATGTTTTATTCATGGCTCTAGATTTTACCACTCAAGCCATGCGCAAAAGAACACAAACTAAAACCAATACAAATTGTGTATGAGGAAAAGTGAGGCTGACAATGTCGATGACTGGAGCCCTGCTACACTGGGCTGTGGTCTGGGGAGGCATGTGCGGCTGTTACGGTTACACACTCGGTGGGTGTGTCCTTGGTCCGGCGAAGGGCCGCATACAGCCTCTCGTCCAGGATAGAAGTCAGCTTGTCCGTGAGCTCTGCTGTGATAGTTTGAGGGCCGTAACCTGAGGAGTTAGGCGGGTGAGGAGGAGAGCGCTCGTCCGGGGGCTCAGGAGGGTGCCCGCATTGTTTGCTGTCCTCCTGAGTGTCAAGTTGCTCAACCAGCCCTCCATCTTTTTCAAATAATGAGGGCTGAAGAGGTGGAAGAGAGGAGGATGTGCGTTCCTCTGAATCTGTGACCGGAAGTTTCTTGTTCCTCAACTCAGACTCAGTAGACGTTGGCTCGACCTTTGGGGTGTCAGGAGTGCTGCCAGTTCCGTCGCTGGTCTCCTCGTCAGGTGCGCTGACGATGCGGGGCAGTGTGCTGTGGTAGCTCGTGTCCAAGGGGTAGTTTACGCTTTCTCCCCTCCGCAGTGGGACACGGTGTCTTTCAAAGGAGGTTTGGAAGTGTCTTACTCCGGGGTCACTCCACTGTTTGTGGCGCTGCCACTGCTTACGGAGGTGAATGCGGGAGCGGTGTTTTCTTGGCGACTCCTGCAGGTCAAACTGAGGATCGTGGCGGAGGAACTCATGGAAGAGCGCATCTGTTTTCTCGTCTATGCTGTAGTCGCGCCGATGAAGGGTTATTGGTTGAGCTGGAGGCTGTGCAGCCTCTCGAGGGTTGAGCATCTGACCATATGGCAGCCAGCTTAAAGCGCTAGCACCTATCTCCATGGGAACTCCTCCACTGGCACCCAGCAACAACTCATCTTCAGGTTCTTCTTCGAAGAGGTGAGACTCGAAGCTCTCGCCGATAGTGCCCGTTCGCCCCGCATTGGTGAAATGATGCCTTTTCTCATGGGCAGTTCTGTCTTTAGGGCTGTCGGTGATGCTGCTGCTGCTAAACAGCCTCAGGTCCTCCGGACCTCGAGATGGAGCCTCTATTGACGCATAGCCGCTGTCCATCTGTAACAGTTTACGAGTCCCCGATTCTCCATCACTACCCCCACGCTCTGATTCTGTGCTACCATGTTTTCTCTTTAGTGACTCTTGCATACCCAACTTCTCATCTGCATATGCAAAGAAGTCCTTGTCCTCCTCTCCACCCTCCGCCTCATCGCCCAGGTCCTGGGACGGGTAACTGGGAAGCCCTCCTTTTTCAGCGTCTGTGCGTACACTCAGCGAACAAACACTGTCAGCATCGCTGCAAACCGAGTTCCTGTCGTTGTTGCTGCTCTGGTCGGAGGCAGCGTACTGTTCTAGCGATGCGCGTAGTGTCCAGATGTCTCGGTAAAGTGACTGTGAATCCTGGGGTTGGAAGGAGTCTGGGGAGTAGCCGCCTTCCGTCCTCACCACAGAGAGGATCTCTTCTTGCGGATCAGGGGACAAGCCAATCACCCCCGGTCCTCCACGGCTGCAGCTGGGCTCCACCACCACCTCTACCTCTACCCTGCAGTGTGCACACAGGGGTTGGGAGACAAAATAAAATACAATAATAAAATAAAATGGGAGAAATAAGGACACAAGTGCAACACAAGTGTCATTGTCAGAGAGCGTTGACCTGAGAAACATTACTGTGTTCACAGAGCACAGAATGATTTTTATGACTTGCAATGGCTGCTGCTGAATGTCCTCTGAGAGCCAAATCTTTGAAGCCACAGGAACTAATATTCTGCTGTCAGGTTTGGGAAAAAATAAATAAATAATCTTCCAAGAAGAATAAATCCACTTGAGTAACTGAGCAAGAGGCTCATAAAACAATTTTGCTCATTGCAGCTTCCGAGAAGTTAATTACATATTACCCAATATCATCAAGCACACGCAGGAAACATTAATGTTTATATGTTTATTTAATGTTCAGCACTAGCAAGATCAAAAATTATATACTGAGCAGTTTTTACTTTATGAAACTAAAATTATATAGCAAAGATATAAAGTTAGAAAAACAATTTAATGTTTGAGGACCTTGTGAAATTACCCAGCCATGTCAGCAATGGAATGGGTTTTTATGCCAGAAATAAACTCTGTGTCCCAATTCCCCACACCACTCTCGGGGGAGGGAGGAAGGGAAGAGCACTCCGGGAATCCCCAACATCCTGCTTAAAAACATGAAATCGAGTTTAAAAGACCTCTTGTTTACTGCAACTTTGTCACACAAGTGGTCAGATTATGGCGAAATCGCATCTTCACAGTAGATCAGTATGGTGTTAGGAACTGATTGCATCCCACAGAAAAACTATTCCTCCAAAAAAGATCAGGAACACTCTGTCATTTGTTACCCAATTTTTAAAATGAAGATCTTAGCTGTACATTTATAGCAGTCATTTCTGTAGGGTTAGATGAAATATGCAGCCTGCTACAACTAGATTGTAATATGGATGGATGGATGGATGGATGGATGGATGGATGGATGGATGGATGGATGGATGGATGGATGGATGGATGGATGGATGGATGGATGGAAAGACATTTTATGGAAAATGACTGAATGCTACTGAATGGATAATTTATGGATAGACAGATGGATCATTTCATGGATAGATGAATAAACACAATGATTGCTGAACCTAAGTATATGTCTGTCGTAATAAGCAATGAATCAATTTATTGCATGAAAAATTAAAATGAGCTTTCTAATGTCTGATGATTGATAACATACTGAAGGGCAGTTTTGTTTTTAGAGATGTTATCCATTTAATTTGTGTTTTGGTTGTGTGTGACTTTTATTTCTGTTTTATTTGTTTTTGGTTGCTGTGTTTCATTTTGGATATTTAGAATAACTTCCAATTTCAACGTTGAGTTTTTTTTAAAATAAAATTAAAGTTTATTGGTCCTTGAGAGAGAGAACTCTCTCAAAGACCAATTGAGAGTGTTTTATTATTTATTATTATTATGCCATTATCAATATTTTTACTTTAAAATGGTCTGGTATTATTGTTTATTGCAATAATTACTGAGCCTGAAAAATCTCTTATCATCCACGCATCAGTCATCGATGTGTGGATGACTGAACAGCTTTTAGACTGTGAAAAATTAAATAAAACCTGGAAAACACTTGGATCACCCCCCTCACCTCCCTTTTTTTCCCAGACAGCGTAGACATACATGTCTCACTAGTAGCCTTGTTTGGTCCAACACAAGTTTTTTAAAGAATTTACTCAGCAGATTAGTGAGGGAGTATTGAGACTCAGAGTTCACGTTTTCCGTACAGTGTCACCATAGCTTCTCTTGTTGCAGTAAAACATGGTTGCAAGGCAGCAAAGCAGTGGACGGGATGAATGGCAAGGGAATTAAAGATACCTGCCGAGGGAGGGGGGTGGTGTGGATGGGGGTGACAGGAGGCGTGTGGTGGGCTGGCTCTGATAGTAGGGGACATCCTGGGTGCGGGCAATGTACTGGATGAGGTCTATGTGGTGAGTGTCATTGTCGTCCTGGTCCATGCTCTCGCTGGCGGCTCGCTGGCGCTGGAACTGCCTCCGCTTGGGAGAGCCTGGTGCACACCAAACACAAAGAAAGAGCAATGAGTTTCGACAAGCCTCGAGACAGCAGGAGCCGAGTTACACTTAATTCAGCTGAAAGCTCCGTCCGACTGTTTGGGATTTTGTGATCTCTTTGGAGCGAGGATAGAAGAGCATCGGGAGGAACCGGTGGGAGTGTGTGTATGGTAGATGAGGTGAGCGGCAGGGAGGATTTAAGTCGAGGGCTCAAAATGATTTGGAACAACCAAACTTTACGTCATTGAGCCATCTGTCTTGTGTGCTCGTGTGTTTACGTCCAGCTCAGGCAAAAGGTGGCTCACAGTGGGTTGCTGGACCTCCTGCTAAACCGTTATCTGTTTACTATGAGAGAATGTTGGCAAAGACACAAAATAAGAAAAATCTGCAGGAAAAAAAAAAAGAAAGAACAATGAATGATAGAACAGAACAGAAAGAGTGTCAGAAATGAACCTCTCGTGTCCAGGCTGGATGCTCTCTGGCTGCTGTCCAGCTTCCACTTTTTTATTTTGAAGTAGGGGCTGGCCCCCTCCAGACTAGCGTGGCGCCGAAGTTTGGTGAGAAACTGCAGGACGGGCCTCGGACTTCCCACGATGCCACCGGTGGGGCCCGCACCGCTGTTACCCATCGTCGGTGCTGTCTCTCCTACGCTGACACTGCTGCCCCTGTCCCGGGGCCTTGCTCGCATCATCTCGATCTAAGCAAAGACACAGGGATGTGGTCATGCGCAAAAATCCGCCCACAGCAGTAGTCTGAGTGGAAACCTCTCTGACAGTCCGTCTCTAACGTAGCGTCTCCACGTTCACCCTTCAACCATCGTTCCCTCACGCCGTGTGAGCTCTAATCTAATGTGTGCAGAGATGTCTTCAGGTGCAAAGTCTGGCCGAAAATGCACCGCTTGACAAGTGATCCATGTTTGCATCATCGTGAACTTGGTAATATACTTTATTCTAGTTTCTTTCTATGGTCTTTTGGACAGTTGTTATATCCTTACTTAGTACTTTCTGGTAAATTACTCCTAGATATAATATTAGCTAAAGTTACTTACAGAGCTGGAGGTCAGCTTCGTTGAGCCGAGAGCTGCAGATTTCTCACAGAAGCTGGTGTCAACCACAGAATTGAGGGCATCCCCGGGGAGGGCACAGCTGGGATTCACGCTTAAATTGATCAGCGGTGTTTGTGGCAGAGGGCAAAGCATTGGCTAAAAAGTGAAGAACAAACCCCCCCAAAAAAGGACTTTGTTTTAAGCTTCATCTGTTGACAATGTGGGTTTTTGGAAAAAATAAATAAATAAATAAAATCATACAGAAGAATCGTAGTCTCTGACCTGGAATATGGAAAGAGCTGATTTAGCCACAGGACGGGTCGTTGACGTGATGGTGTTTTCAGCCGAGTCACACTCGTGAATCGTGACGATTTTGAGTGCCGGCGGGGGGATGTTGAGGTTTGTGAGCCGCGCGTTCTTCAGGTGGTGGAAGTCGCCTTCGGTCAGAGTGTACCTGAGGTGCACACGGGTAGAAAGTGTGTTTGCAGCAGAGCATGCGCAATGCCTTTCAAAGGTACCGCTACCCTTTCAACTGTCCAGCTGTTTGTCAAGTTGAACCAATAGCTAGCCACGTGAAGTACGTAGACAACAGTGAAGCGAAAGAAAAAATTCTAATGCATTTCAAATTAAAAAGAAAGATCTGAAAAGTGTGGCATGGATTTGAATTAGACCCCCTTTACTCTGATAAGCCAAAAATAAATGCAGTGCAACCAAACAGACTTTAGGAATCAGCAACTAGCAAAAGAGTTAGAGTTCACTTAGACATATTTTAATCTCAGTTAGACTGGGTGTGTTCTGTGCAGATCTCAGAGGTTTGCTGGAGAACGTTAATAAACAAACAGCAATTATGAGCGCCTTCCAGAGTTTTGTTCAGTCCATCATTTGAAAATGGAAAGAGTATGACATAATTACAAACCTAAGAAATAAAATGACAAGCTTGACAGAGAGGGCTAATCAATTAATTTTGCAATTCTGACTTTATTGGAAGAGTAACAAGAGAGACAAAAAGACAGTGTTAAAATAAAGTCATAAGAAGTCCCATTTGCAGCTTGCCACAAGCCATGTAGTGGGCATAAATGTGCTATAGATTATGCTATTTTTAACACTGCACATAGTCCTGAACACATTGTGCATGGTAGTAGCAATGGGATTAAGGACATAAAAACTAGTTGCAGTTGATAGGAAGTTGGAAGGAGGTTAATGAGAGGGACGCCTGTAAGAAAACCTGCCAAACACTTGTGACGTGACAGGATTTTCACCTTCCAGCAGGAAAAAGGACCCCCAACATACAGTCAGAGCTACAACGATATAACAAAGTCCGGACTTAAATCAAATTAAGAAAATCTCTGGAGAAGTCGCAGAGATCCAGACGGATCTCCAGTGGAGGAATCTGTCAACAGAACAACCACTAGTCCCGCATTTGTCTTCAGCAGAAATGTGGAAAGTGATTGAAGCTATAAGTAAAGGGCAATCCTGAAAGAAAACCTATTTACAAAAGTCTTAAAACTGAGGCAGATTTTACCTTCTAGCAGGGCAATGGTCCAAAAAAACACAGTCCAGCCAAAGTTAATGACTTTAGGCTATTTTTGCTAAGAGGAGTGGATTCAGTGTTATTAATTGGAAAAAGTCTTAAAAAAAACTATAAAATCACTAAAGTTTGTGGTTGCAATGTAACCAGATGTTAAAAAAATCAACTTGTAGACAGACTTTTGCAACCCAATGGAAGTGGCACACATTTGTATTATAAAGTTCACATTGGTGTGTCTTATCATTGCATAAGAAACCAAATCAACTTCAGAGCCGTCACAGCCTCACGAAACTCAACGTTAGGCCCCATAGAATAAAGTGCAGGGCTTCAGGAGAAAAGTAGGGCAGCAAAGAACAAACACACACACACACAAAAGCTCTTTGTTTCCCCAGCATATATAATGGATTCTGCAGTCATTCTCAATGCTACACCAGCGTAGAAGTTGGTCATAGTGAATTGTTTACATTCTTTGATCTCAGAAAACAGCAGTCATTTAGTGCAAGAGTCGAGTGCTGAACGAAAAGCAAAAAAGTCTCTTTTCAAATGTGTGTGTGTGTGTGCGTGTGTGTGTGTGTGTGTGTGTGTGCGCGCGCGCTGCCTATCTGACCTGCGGCCTTTCTCCTGGGTTTTCTTGCCATGATCAAAGAGAGCAGCTTCATTGAAGGAGACACGGCGGCCTGTGGGGCCGGTGGACAGGAAGCGCTCTGTCTCTTGGTTGTGAGAACTGGCCATGGACAGGCAGTCTGACTCATCCACCCTGATAGTGATTTCTGCCCAAATGTAAAGAGACAGAGGGAAGTCAGAGAGACTCACATGTTCAGGCTGATAGATGAAGAACAGTTTTAATAAAAGATGAGAAGGAGATGGATGAGTAACTATACAGTCACGCACTCAACGTGACTGGTGGGAAGCTGGGCAGGAGGTTCATCAACATTCGACACCTCCCCCCCCCAAAAAAAAAAATTGATACCCAGTTACACCGACTTAAACTTTTAAGTTAGTGAAGTTTCCTCAATGACTTCATAATGAAGTGGTGCCAAATCATTTCCTATGTGTTCCCTAGATGTTTGTAATTTCACAATGTCAAATCACAGGTGCTAATATGATCGGTTTCTTTGCTTTCTATACTTTAATAACGCCTTTAACAAAAGATAAAACTCTTATAACATTTCACAAGGTTTGAGCACACTGTACAGATCGTCTAGAGATTGTCCTTAGTTGGTGGCTTCGGCGTAGCTGACCCCTGTAGTTTCTTTTATAGGATTTAAATCTTAGTATGACTGGTCATGAAAAAAGGTTGATTTTTTGGAAACAAGTATAGTTTATTTATATAACAAATGAAAATCGCGAAGCGCTTCCCAGAAAGACTGTAAATATTAAAGCAACCTCAAATTACATTTTTAATTAAAAAGGAGTACAGAGTAAAAAAAAAAAATATATATATATATATATATATATATATAAAAAATTATTTTTATTTTTTTTACATATTTTATACATACTTTGGAAAAGTATTATGTTTAAAAACATTTTGTTTCATTTGCTCTGATATCTTTAAAGGGGTCTGGAGGCTATATTATATTAGCTTTAGCTTTTGATCATGCCACAATGTTATTTGCTCTTTCCAAACACACCTGGAGTGTTTGTTTGATTCCTTCATGCATGTTTGAGAAATTCTCTTGGCAGCCATTTTCGGGTGCCTATGTGTGTGTCTATGTATAAGACAGAGAGAGTTTGTGTGTGACCTTTGAACTCTTTTTCTGGTGTTTAAATGGTTTTATAATTTACGGATCAAAAATGACCCATAAGACCATCTTTGTACCCTAGTGGTGTACAGCCCACATGGAAATATAAACAAAAACAAAGTGGCACTTTTTCCAATGATGGGAACCATTTAGGAAAAGTCATTAAATTTCAAGTTGGAAAAAGATAGTTTAGGGTATTTTTTTTCCAACAACTAACAACACAAGGGTTTAAAAAAAAAGTAAATCTGTTCATTTTTCCCTTCTTCCTTTCTGCCATCTTACCATGGGTGGGTTGAGACTCCTCCACATAAGTGACAGTTTTCTCTGGGTCATCGTCGGCCCTGGGATTGAAACACAACAGCAGATTATTGCTGTGACAGGATTATCCACAAAGTTTCTGACAACCAAGACACCCAGACGTTCTAAGACATGCACATGCATGAACCTAAATGATTTCAACATAGCTCTGGCTGTTTGTTTTAATGTTGTTCATCTCCTGGGGGAAGACGCTGTACCCCAGTCTGCAGTCTTCTGTTGCATCAAACAGGTTTTCCTTTAGGAATGCTCCTCAGCTTCTCTGTACTTGCTGAAAAACACATTCCCACACCACTACACTACCACCACCAGATTACAAGCTGTTAAGAATCAATACATCAATACATGCCACCCTGTTCAGATTTAAAAAGGTTTTTTTTAAAACAAAATCACCCATAGTTAATAACTGCAAGTGATCAACTTCTTTGTGGAGGTGTGTCTGCTCAAATCCATTCATGCAAAAATACGAGGACGTTCTTGGAGTAGAAAAACCTTTGCACTGTGTGCCTACCTGTGTGGTTACGCTAAGTGAAAGCCTAACTTTTACCAAAAAGAACATGACTTTGTGGCCTTGTTAGACTCTAAACACACTTTTTAGGTCGCAGGTAAAACTCACATTAAATTCTGTACTATCAACACGACAGAACTCCTACACCTACTCACCAGTTGCTCGGCGTTCTTCTCAACAAGTTTATTACACATTTGGGATATTTTCTTAAAACCCCTCTCTGTTTTATCACCCTTATTAGCTGCTGATCCTCTATAGTGCCTCCTAAATCCCATGCAGAGGATTTGCTTGATGAGATGAAAGGAAAAAAAAAAGAAAGAAAGAAAGCGAAAGCTCTCCCCAGTCATTTTCCTCCATTTTATTTCACTGTGCAGGGCTGAAAGCTGCATGCATGTGCTTGTGTGGGTGTGAAGTGACTGGAGGGACATCTCCATCCACCCAGATCTGTGCTTTTCCTTGTCTTTCATTTCCTCTGTGGCTCCTGCTTTGCCGTACAAGTGTGATTTGGTGACTGCGATAGGCGTGCGCGTGTGTGTGTGTGTGTGCATCTGTGTGCGTGTGTGTGTGTGCGTGTGCGCGTATGTGTGTGTGTGTGTGTGTGTGTGCGTGTGTGTGTGTGTGTGTGGAGTCTCTGCACAGTGCTGGGTTGAGACGCAACATTAATCACTGCCGATGGCTGCTATGAAATCTCATTACCCTCATCATTTGTACCAGTCGGCCCGATTCTCGTTTTCACGCCTCGGCCTGAGCGCTCGCTGTTTATCTGCACCTAGAGCTCTCGTGTGCTGGTGTGTACGAGGTTGTGCATGTGCTGCCATTAGACGGAGCCACAGAATCCGAGGGGTGAGAGGATGGCGGGGGTTTGGGGGTGTGGGGGAGGAGGGACGGGCGGGAGAGGGAGGGCTCAGCCATTTCTGCAGTGAATAAACACAGACGATTCACAGATAAATAGCCGTGAATACTGAAAGTGCCTCCAACAAGGTGTTTTCATAACAGCACCACAGGAGGTCCTGACATTCAAGGCAGCAGCCATGTAGAATGAGCGAGCACGCTGCGCTGTCATGCTTTAACATGCTTACACGTCTCTGTAGGCTGCCAATCCTGCAAGCAATAACAATCCAGCAATGAAAGCATATCGGTAAACATTTTTTTTAATTATTATTTGCACTGCAGGGACTGTCAAAAGTTTGCACACCCCTGATCTGATATTGGATAAGTACATCTTTTTTCTTTTTTTTCTTACATTTAGCATGACGTCTGTTCTGTAATATTATTAGAAGAAAAAGTAAAAAAAACAAAAAAAAAACTTACTGTAATAACCTGGTAGCATACGTAGCCACATTTTAAGCAAACATGCTGATTGAGTTTCATTACGGAGAGACGGCCTCACATCATTGCCAGTTCAACTTTGCCAATATTTTCCAAATCTATCCGACTGTCGGGACTTCTCCTGTTAAACTGGGAGACCTTCTGCCAGATTTGGTTTTGGAAATTTTGGCTACAATTTTCTCAGTTGAGTTGCATACGAGCTGTGACTCAGTGTGATGCTGGACAAAGAAATTCCTCTTCATACTTATGTATTGAACAGTCACCTAATTAAGAAGTGAAGATAATTTCATAAATGGACAAACACCCCTGAGCAACAACAACAACAACAGAAATAATTCTGATCATCAGTCTACAGAGGGTCTGGTGTTTTTTAGGTGATGCATAGAGTTATTTTTTCAATGTCAAACATACCTTGTAGATAAGTCTTGGTTTTGCCTTCTCCTGACTGATACCTTTGTACATTAGATCCCTTTTATTTTTTTTGCAACCTCTCTGAAAAAGATGGTGTAGTTGAAGGATGCAAATGAGTATCTAATAAGACTAAATACTGCAGTCCAAACCAAAGGTTCTAAAAAGTTTTTGTCTAACGATTTCTGTTATATTTTCCTCTCCAAATTGTTTTGTTTTCCAGTTGAATTTGTTTGAATTGTACAGGATTGACATCACATAAAAAAAAAAAAGAAAAAAAAGTTTTGAAATGATCTCAGGCAATCATGCCTTTTTCCATGAGAATTTTGGTGTTTGCATACTTCTGGAATCTACTGTATGTCTCACTTGCTGCTTGTCTCACGCACAAGTCTTGTTACATCCATTCTGCAATTACGATCAGCTCCATAATGAATCTATGCATATTAGGACTTATGCCAGACTCTCCTTCAATGTTGCATCTGAGTTTAGCAACAGTAGACTGTCGAGAACCTCATATGCACCTGGATTTGTGCGGTTTTGAATTGAATTTTAGGGAGTTTTTATGTGCAGCAGAGCATCGTAGTAGGTTTGAGGAGGATTGGTGGGTAGATAATTGAGACATTTGACAATAACATAAAATATCAGAACAAAAATCAATACAACGGCCCTTTCCTACAGCCTCAGCATCAGCAGCAGACTTCAATCAGCCTCGCTGAAACACGGTCAACAAAAAGTCAGCACCGAGGGGCTTTATGAGGTTACCATTTATTACTGTGCTCTTGTTATTAGATTATACAGCTGCTGCTTTTATCATGTTCTCTGCTTTTATCAGTTAAGTCTGTCGGTCTCATGTCGTTTCAAGGTTTATATAACTTCAGACGAGGGGGCTTAAGCAAACGACTGAGCGACAAATAAATACACGGTGGATCTGCAGTAGGTCTACCGCGTTGTTTCGATGCCGCACCTGTCACAGAAGCGCCCTCCTCTGTAGCAGCGGCGGCGGCAAACGACGAGGAAGACAGAGATGCTGACCAGCGTTCCTACCAGAAAGACAGAGAGGATCACCAGGAGGAGCACGTGGCCATCTGGCTGCTCCTCGGGCTCAAGTGGGATCTCCTGAGGTAAAAACACAAAAAAAAGGTACGGAGATGTTAAAATGACATCTTTGCCTTTTATAGGGTTAGACAATGCAGCTTGTCTGAAACAAAGATAAGTCTGTTTTTAAGTAATGTCACACATTACAAAGCACAGCAGCTTGTGAATCCTTGCTGTTGAAATTGTGTTGATTCGTATTTTTCAGCATCACAGGTCTTTGTAGCAAACTGTCGCTTTAGGCCTGTACGTTGCTTTTTGAGGTTTTTAGCCAGATTGCACTTGGTGTTTGGACTGATTAACTGTTAGGGGCTTGAGGAGCTCTTCCACTACGAGGCAACATGATACCGACAAAAAAATAAAAAAATTTAAAAAAAGCAGTTCTAGAGTATTATCGCATAAAAACTTTAAATGACACAACATAATTTCTTTGGCTTAAAGCAGAAAAGCAACAGACGTTCCTACAGTTGCTTAAATAATATTAGGACATATTGGCTATAACAGGTATAATGATGTTACATATGACAGTTGTTCTTTTTTGGGTGGGTCGTTATCTTCACATTTTTTTTAATCAACGTTATTTTGTGCAGACCATCAGGGAACAAAATCTACAGCTCATCCTGCTTCGAGCACTGACAGTGTGCCATTCAGATTAATGAAAAGAAAATTAGTGTCACATTAAAACGGTCACAAAAGACGAGTTTCATCATCTGGAGAACATTGCCAGAGCACAGCTCCGGCACAAAAAAGGCGAGATTCTTCTAAAATGCAGAAGAGGAGCAGAAAGAGAGCTCACCTCAAGCTGGCATTTAAAAACTCTGCTCAGGCTGCTTGTGTATTTTAGTATTATAGGAAGGTGTTTTATAGTTTACTGAAGGTTTTAATATGTTATAGGTTTGACCTATTACTTTTAGAAGCCCTCTAGGCTTCTGATGTCTACAGAGAAAGTTCCTCTCTTACTGCTTATAATTAAATCTGAAACTCACAGTGAGGCGTCATTCGTTAAATACAGACATTTGGAACAACATTCCCAAAGAGCTGAGTAGAGCTTTTAGAGTGTTTATGTCTTTAAAAGCAATTTAAAGACTTTTTATCCTTGCTTTTGGTTATAGTTTTGTAATTATGTGTAGTGTATTGTAGTAGTTGATTACATTTTAGCTTACTGTATGATTATTTGGCTCTATTGCATTTTTAATTTGAATTCACTGCCTTCGCCTCATGAAAAAAATATATTTTTAGAATGCTATTGTTTTTAAATAGATTATCTTTTTGCAATGTCCTATAAGCCACATGTCTTCTGTAAGCAGTGCATATTTTTATATGCAAAAGATAACTTTATGGATGTTCTCTGGAATAACTGAACTTGTTTCACCCACCAAAGCTAAACTATACTTTCATATTTTAGCTAGCTAGGAGCAACCATGTAGCTTTGCTATTTTCTGCAAAATAAGCTAGAAGGTGACAAACAGATGCTAACCTTCAAATTGGACAAAACTGTTTACTTTGCAACATGACAAGCTTTAACAAAAAAAGCCGATTTATGGCTGCTTCCCACATAACAGCAGCACCATGCAGTTTAAACGATTGATTTTTAAGCCCACCGGTTGGTTGGCTTGCATAAACTAAATCTATATATACAACTGTCTGAATGATCAATAAACTCCAGGAACTATTAACCTGTCTAAGATTCACATTAGCAATGGGAGAAGAAGGAGTACAGCTGAGGGCGTAACCCACACACGAGCAGCACAGGTGGATGCCACAATTAGCAGTTTGTTTTTGTTGTTTTTTTTCAAACACATTTAAAGAAGGAGGACAAAACAATTCCAGTTTAAACCCGAAATCATTGTGGTCTTTTGATTACTTTCCTCAGTGGACTGCAGTAAAACCGAGTTCTCTATGCTACAATGTCTGGATAAGTGCAATAAAATACTTTAATATAGATGTCCAAATGTGCCCATAAAAAGCAGAGACATCATAAAACCGGTAAATTTTTCAAATACTTGCACTCGTGCTGAATTCTGAAGTCTAAAGGACACACAAGATCTAAAGGAAGAACATTCAGAGTGTAGATAAAGCGATGCTGCGCTAAAGAATCTACCAAAACAAGTTAGCCACTAAGATTGTTTTTCGCATCTTATGTAACACTTCCTCTTTGTCAGTAAGTTGTTCAGCACAGCTTTGAGGTGTAATGTTAACGTGGAAAAAAAATTTAATTACTCCTGTATTGTTCTTGTGGTATTCTGCAGAAAGCCACAGCATAAAGTAGGTCGTTACTTCAGCAATTATGAGAAAGAGTTCCCAACATGATTATAGGTCACAGCTAATAAAAAAAATGAATTTCAGTTTCTCGGAAAATTTACGTAACAATTCATTGTTATTATTATTAGAATTACTTAACAGAAATGCATGAACTCAGCATATGCACTCAGTATTTGGTCGGGAGATCTTTTGCATAAATTACAAAAGTGGTACCTTTGGCAGTATATGGGCAGGCATTAAGTTCTGCTAGAAAATGAGCTTCTAGTAAGGAAAGGGAAGCATGAAGTGCAATGAACTTTCCTGGTAGATGGCTAAACTTGAGAAAACCTCATTGAACCAACACCAGCAGATAACATGGCTTCCTAAATTATCACTGTCTGTGGAAACGTCACACTGGACCTAAAGAAACTATGATTCTGAGGCTTGCCGCTCTCCTTCCAGACTGTGGGGCATTGGGAATGCTCCCACCCTAGAATGACAAATTTTCTTTCATCTGAAAATTGGACTTTGGACCGCTGAGCAACAGTTTAGACATTTTCCTTTTTAGCCGAGGTGAAATGCTTATGACGTTGACTCTGGTTCAGGAAATGCAACAGCGGTAGCTCAGGCCCTGGATATGTCTGTGTGCGGTGGCCCTTGAAGTGCTGACTGCAGCTTAAATCTATTTCTTGTTAATCTCAACCAACCACATAAATCAGATTTTGCTTATTGTTCTAGTTTCTTTTGCATCATACTTTTTCCTTCCTCTTAGCTTCCCAATGAAATGCTTGTCTTCTGTCTCCCTTATGGTTTAATGGTCATGACCACTAAATAACATTTTTGTATGGAAGACGCCCGTCTATTGATTTTATGTAATATTCAAAACGGACTTTAGGTTTTTGGGGGGTTTTTAATTACCTTTGTCAGCATTCTTTAAAAATTAACAGAAAGAGTTATCAAAATGTGTGTCAAATGAACTACTTAAGATTTTCAATTATTGATTTAGAAAACAAAAGTCTCACTTTTTAAACGGTGTTTTTGTTATTGAGGTCCACCTGTGTGAACATGGCAGGCTTTTGCATATCGGACTGACAATCTTTGAGCTCCACAAGATACAACACAACAAGTGTTAATGTCTACTACCCTTTGACGTCACGCCATAATTTCTCTGCAAAGGGAAATTAAAGCTGAGATTAGATCAGAGATTTAATTATATCAGACCCAGGTCAGGATGTTCTCTATTAGCCAGTCAATCGACCAGGAGAGAATATGAGGGGAAAGTATGGTTCTGGTGCTGATCTGCACGCAACACACACCCACACACACACACACGCATTTAACAGGAAGTTTGAGAACAAAGTCAGTGGTAAAAAGCAGACTTACTGTGGAGTTTTCTGGTAGGATGTTCCAGACGGTAGACTCATTGCTCATGGTCCTAGCCAGCTAAAGAGTCCCCCTGAGAAACAACACAAGCACACGAATGCACAAAGGAAGCGCCTGTCACTGGAGCCGTTTATCAAATCACAAAGTCAGTCACCAAATGTGCTGTTTTGTCCAGGGGAATAAACCCAGGCATGTCAGCCAAAGGCAAGCTGACAGAATGGTGTTCATTAGCTCCCTAGAACGTAACTGGATGCTATAATTTGTTGGTTTTAAGGCCAGCTGAAAGCAAAATATTTCCTGGAAACTAGAGGGACACTGCAAAAAAAAAAAAAAGAAGGGACAGAATCGGCTAAATATCTGGGTTTTGGAAGTGCCCAGGCATTGAAATGGCTTTTGTAAATTGAAGCATTAACTCTTTGGCTGTACGCCACCACACATAGTTTTGGATCAGCCTGACAACTGGATCTATTCCCCGTATATCCTCTCGCACAACAGAGAGAGACACCAGCTCTTTCAGCACTGCTGCCTTGTATTTGCTCTTCCAGATCACACCCTTTAATACTGCTACTGCTGCATCAAACACCCACACACACACGCACACACACACACACACACACACACACACACACACACACACACACACACACACACACACACACACACACACACACACACACACACACACACACACGTACGGATGAAGCTACTCACCCAGCGAGGAAGAAGCAACATGCCAGCAGCATTCAGCTCTTCTTGCTTGCCAGTCAATCACTGCAGCACTCAACTTCAGCAACACAAGCTTTAATCTGTTACCTAGTTCCCATCTGACTTCCATACACTTGTAAGCCATCTAAGAAAGAATGGTTTGCTTTGCAGTATATTGCTGCACCACATCCTGCTTTCTGCCAGCCCAGTGATCTTACCCTGATGGAGGGCAGCGCAGCAGCAGCAGCAGCAGCAGCAGCAGCAGCAGCAGCTCTGGATTTGTGTGTGTGTGTATGTGTGTGTGTGAGTGAGTTAGGCTGTATAGCTCAGGACTCTCCTCCTCAGCTCCCTTGCTGCATCCTCAGCCGACTGAGCCAGAGCAGCAGTGCTTCCCCCCTCAGGACCGGCCCGCTGGCCTCGGAGTAACGGGACGAAAGCGCTGCATGGCTGGCAACAGGCAAACAAATAAGAGAATTATTATGCTATTGACATGATTCAGTTACCCGCATTCAACAAATGCTGTAAGGTCGTTTTGAAGATTTATTTTATTTCTCCTGATGACTTGATGGAGGGTTGGAACTGGATCAGCTCTGGCTATGATTGGCTAAATAAATACTAAAAAAAAAAAAATTAGCTGTTGTTTTTATTATTATTGATGTGCAATAAATGAATCAGAAGTAAAAACTTGCAATTTTTTTATCTATCACCGTACAGCAAGTATTTTTGATACTTTTAACAAATACAAATACTAGGGATGTAGACTTTGATGTGAAAATTAGAACAACTGCATTTTTCTTTCTTTTTTTATTTTATTTTAAAACTAGCTTCATCAAACAACCTGAAGCCAATTTTCTTTGAAGTTTTATAGTCCTGGCTGAAACAGAAATTGCGACTGGTTGAAGCCTAAATCTTCCGGTCAATGAAAAATTGGTTTTTCGGACAAGAAACTGATGATTTGGTGCATCACCGTGTGTATAGGAACGAAAACTGCTTTAAGAACAGCATGGTAACAATAACAGTAACTTTCATCACTTGGTCTAAATGGTTACATGAAAATGATAGGTATTCACTAGTGCAGAATCTGGTGGAGCTGTGATAAACGTGAGCTGTGACACGAGTTTGTACAAGAACTGTCAGGTTCCGCTGTGTTGTAAGCCCTGGAAATAGCCTCTGCTGATTAGTTGCCAAAGCAGATGGTGAGACACGGGTGACCCAGCCGTACCGTATCCTTTCACGCTCAAAATCTCAATTCCTACCAGCTGCATTACCGGTATCACACAGCGCAGCTTTCACAGCGCGTTTAGATTTTGTTCCATCTTTTAAGCGCCAATTATCTTTACGCCTCCAAGAAAGTAAGAAACATAGCACCGCGATTTGAAGGGGGGGGGATGCATAAAAATGCTCGATCTCTTTGTGGAGAAAAACTGATTGTGGTTATTTTTCTTCTTCTGATTTATCATTTCTGAAAGAATGTAGTCTGATCCCGATGAATGGAAAACATCCATTTGTACAAAAAAAATAAATAAATCAAATAAAAATAATTGCACAAATGGATGCAGCGAGGCATCTTGATATTTCACAGGCGCCTTTGATTTTTATCTGTCCGGCGTTTGGCAAAGCTTGAGCGAAGGCAGCGGCACGGCTCACGATCTAAACTGGCTGCACACACACATAAACATACACATACGCACGCACACACACGCACACACACACACACACACAAAGCGGCTAGGGGCAGCACTCACCTACTCGACCAGCCTGGTCCATACGGGAGGTGGAGGGGTCGAAGGCAGCAACACAAAACACTCCTGTGAGGACTTCAATGTGTTCTTTTTAAAGCTAAAAAAGTATTTATGAATGAAACGCCACCGTTTGGGACACGCCCACCGCCCCGTCAGAGGCGCACCACGTGACGTAGGGAGTGAGGTAAAGGGAGTGAGGGATGAAGGGTCTCTCAAATGATCCCGAAGCGCATCACAGCTGGAGCACAGCCAGAGGAAAACCTGGGAGGCTGAACTATATGTAGAACAGTATATTTTACACACCGTAGTCATACCGAAGGAATTGTTGCTATTTTTCCCCTTTCATTTGATTTACACATGTAAGCAAAGCCTTTAAATTATTTGGAACAATAAGATAAAAGTATGACTCCCCCTCCCCCCTCATTTTAGTAAATCAAATCATGCTCCAATATCTGCCAACTCAACCATGTTTCTTAATTATAAAAAAAAATAATCTAGTGGCTCCATGGTTTGTGTTGCCAACAAAGGAGTTTTGGCGCCATCTCCTGGCAGCGAGAGGCTAAGAGTTTGCTGTGTCCACAGTGGCTTTTGGGTTGAGGATCTCTGCAGGTTCTTCAGTTACCGCAGGGCTTCTTAGTTCCTTTATTTGACCGGTCGATTTAAATGG
Source organism: Poecilia reticulata (assembly GCF_904066995.2). Lineage (NCBI taxonomy): Eukaryota > Metazoa > Chordata > Actinopteri > Cyprinodontiformes > Poeciliidae > Poecilia > Poecilia reticulata. The sequence continues at coordinate 22,459,855 of NC_088833.1, forward strand.
ATAGGCCTGACTCTTGGTAGATTCGCAGTTGCAAATTAATATATATATTGCACTTGCAATATATAATGCAAATTAAATATATATTGCAAATATATAAACATTGTTCTTTTACTCTATGAACTACTGACAATATGTCTTCAAAATTCCAAGCAAACATTTAGTATGTATTTACAGAAAATGAGAAATGGTCAAAATAACGAAAAAGATGCAGCGCTTTTATACCTCAAGTAATGCAAAGAAAACAAGTTAATGTTAATTTAGAAACAATAATGTTAATGTTTTACCTCAGGAATGGTTCAGAAATCAATATTTGGTGGAATAACCATGGGGTTTTCAATAGGGTTCAGTACAGTGCTCTCTTATTTTTTTTTTCCAGAGCTAGAAACTACACTACCCAACGTTCTTTGCGTCTTTGCGCGAGCACAAAGCCTTATGGGTAACCCGAAACGTCCTTGTCCTTGCGCACATCGACTGCCTTCACGCCTGGGTCGGGGATTTTCTTGTCATTCACCTGCACTTGAATAGAATAAAAACTTCCAAACATGATGGCTGCCAGGTTTCTCCGCCGTACTCTCCCTGCGTTGAGGCAAGCTCGCTCCTACGCTGAAGCCGCCTCCGGTGCCCCGCAAATGTCCTTCACTTTCGCCTCTCCGACACAGGTATTGGTTGTCGATATTAGCGAGGCTCAAGGCCTGGCTTAGCCTGTCTGCTATTTACAGCACTTTTTTGCAATTAAAAGGCATTGTCACCGGTTGCTAACCTGCATATGTTGTGTTGTGCAGATTTGAGCAATTGGACACGTTTGTTGCCATTGCATCAGATGTAGAATACGTCAAAAACTCAGCTTAGGTCAAAGTTAGCATTGTGATGAGGATAGCTTCGATAGCTAACCTGGCTGTCATTCAGTGGCTTTAGTCAGTTCTGTCATTTGTCTTTAAAAATTATCACTGAAGAACCTTTTCTATTAATTTAACCAACTTATTTTTTACCTGTTTTTACAATAACAATGTTGACCCTAAATACTTATCTTTGTTTAATTGATGTGATAAACCTTAACATACCGGGAAAAAATGCTTATTGATAAACCGTAACCTTGAAGTTCATATATATTAAAGTTTTCATTTGACTTAGCTTAAATTTAGAATGTAAAAAAAAAATGCATTTACATTGTTTTACATTTAAATCTCATTCTGCAGCGTGATTGTGCTCAATCTCTTACAGTTTGATTTGGGAAATCAAATCAGAATTTGCTCATATAATTAAAACATTAGTTAATAGGACTTTGTACTTATTAGAGTTGTGCTTGCACCTTTTACACTTGGCAGAGTTAAGCTCATATTGCTGATTTGCAATATGATGTCAAAAAATATGTAATTCTCTCTGCATAGGATTTAAAGTAGTCTTCAAACCAGATGTGCTTATTTGACACTTACGATTTGTTTGTACTTTTCTTTAGTGTTTTTCCTTTTCTCCATTATAAGCCTTTAGCCTCTTACTAAGAAGGAAAGTTAATTACTGAGATCTAAGATCTCTTCTTCAAGAGTGTCCTGGCCAGATGGGCAGCAGCACAAAAGACAATTTCAAAACGCTTCACATGCAGCAACCGAGACACTAAAGATAAGCCTGAAGTTGCCATTTAAATGTCTTAAAAGAGATCATCAAACTTGGCAAAAGCACCTGCAATCTGGTGTGGATGATTTCAGGAGAAACAGAGGTAGACATAAAAAAAAATTAGAGATCACAAATAATAAAAGGACTAGTAAATAATACAATAATTGGGAAAAAAAAAAAACATCTGACAAAAATAAATGTTTTATTTGTGCGTCTTCCCTCCCAGGTGTTCTTCCAAGAGGCCAGTGTGAGACAGGTTGACGTCCCCACACTTACCGGTGCGTTCGGTATCCTCCCGGCTCACGTGCCCACCCTGCAGGTGCTCAGGCCCGGTGTCGTCACAGTCTTTAATGACGACGGCTCCTCTGCCAAATACTTTGGTAAGATCTTACTCTGTTGCTATTACACAAGCACTGCTGTCTGTATCATAAACATGTACACCAAAATGTGCAATTTGGTTACAATGTTAGGAACGTACTTGGTGATTTATATTTAAACCTAAAATTTAACCAGTTTGAATTTAAATGAATAAATGTGCATTTCAAAACTGTGATATTTCATTGGCAATATGTTGCATGCATAAATCTGGGTTAGCAGGTTTCATATCTAAAGCCTGTCCACAGTAAAAAATGTTAATGTTTTAAAAAACTATTTGTCCTCTCACAGATTGCTTCTGGTATTTTCTTTGTCTCACTTAAATTTTTCAAGTCATAAAACTAATTTTAATACCCGAAAAGAGTAGCTTGCATATCTACAGTCTTAAATACTCGCTCTATTTATTCATTAAAAATGGCTTTCAAAAACATTTATATAATTATTTAAAAGTTAATTGCATAAGTCAGAGGACTTAGTTTACCATCAAAATTATTGCAATCAAAGAGCACCTTTCTGGAGAAGACTGAAGCTCAACAGTCTGCTCTTATGGAGTTTAGTCTACAACCACTGCAGCAATAAATGAGTTTCTAACTTATTTACAATTGACATGAATATTAGGAGCTGGTTGTTGTGAAAAGAGTCATATTTTATAATAATCTTTTTTACTTTATTGGTTAAAAAAACTGATTGTAGACACACTGTCCCACCAGATGTTTTCAATAAAATGGAACATTATGTCTAGAAAAAAGATGAGCCATTAATAAAGGTCATTAGTGGTGTAGCAAGGACCGCACTAGCCCCACTAGTGCCACCGAATTTGATTGACATGTACACCAGACCTCGACAGATGCACAATTTCAATATAAGACAAACATGATTTGTGGTTGTCGTTTCTGTCCATTCGTGACGTGTGTGAATACTGACCAGCTCTGGTTTGATGACGGCTCAAAGCCTTAAGATCTTCACTATCCCTCTCCGGACAGATGCTTGTCAAAAACGCATAACCAAAACAAATCTGTTCATTGCAATTACCTTGTCCCAGTATGGCATGTTGCATTTACATTTTACTGTAAACTTTGATATGTCTTTTTGCACTGAGTACTATGCTAATTGAATCATGGAAAAGCAAAAACTTTGTGAGAGATGTGTAGGAATCCTGTTAAACTCCATTAGGCCACATGCATTTGGACGTGTACTGCTCTTTTTGCCCATCATGCACACACCTAGAATCAAACATGTATAAGTTCTTACAAAAAGACACTGTGTGTTTTTGCAGTGAGTAGCGGGTCAGTGACGGTCAACGCTGATTCTTCAGTGCAGCTGCTTGCTGAGGAGGCTGTTCCCCTGGACCAGCTGGACGTAGCAGTGAGTATAAACTCTGCCGTATTGCTCACCTGTGCTGTAAGGTGTTAATTAAATTAATACACTAGATTTAAAAACTATTTTCTCTGCTATTCTGGAATTCCACCTCAGTTTATTCCACTTCGTGTGCCTTGTTATGCCCATTACAGCACATTTCTCTAAAGTTTTTCACTTAACATTTTGCATTTACGTCTGCGCTCAATAAACCTTCATGACTACGACATACTAGCTCACATCTCATTCACAGCTTACTTTTTGCCATAGAGGTAACTGGAAAAAGACGTAAGTTTACAATTAAAGCTAAATGTTTAATGAGCATTTTGCAGTTGATTTTAGAAGCTCAGACACAAATATTGTCTGAACTTTTGTTGGATTTTCCAGGCAACATTTAGGTAATAGCAGTTTTCAAAATGTCAGCATAAATCAAGTCAAAACGTATGGTTTCAGTTTATCAAATTACATTGTTAGGCGTTTTTATATAACAATTTAGGCATTCTTTTGGTGGTCAGTAAATTTTACCAGAGTTAGAAGATGAATTAAATAAGAATAAGGAAGTCGGTTAGGAAAAATCAAAATTTGACCATTTCTAATGTCAAATTTGCCGACATTTGAAAACTGTCAGGAAATTTGACAAAAAAAAAAACCCTGGAAGTTTGTGTGTAAATTGAATATTTAGTGCTTTTAAAGCTACAAAACTCACAAAATGCCATGAGGAGAGTTTGCTGTGTTGTTGTGCCATCGGTTACTCATTCACAATTGGCATCAATTTTTTTTCCTTTACATCAATTGAGCTGTTCTCTTGAGCTCTTTGTAAAAGGTCATCTGTCCCTGCAGTCTCAGATCATGTGCGTTCTGCTCTGAAAGGACTTCTCTGTCGACTTAACAAAGTTTGAAACGGTGCTTCTGATGCTGAGAGCAGCTCTGCAATACTAGGCTGTTAACTTGTTGGCGTACACTGGGCTGGATGAAAAACGGCACCAAATGAAGTAGTGCAGGTTTAGCCCAAGCAGAAGAGGCGTTTGTGCTGTTTGAAAGACGCAGATCTTCAGACGTGGCTTCGTATCGCTTATCCCTCACTAAAGTCAGGAATTGACGGAAATTTGCTGCATCGCAGTCAAAGGTTCTGAGCTCGAGTAAAATCCAGTTTTGTTTATATGTTTGTGAAAATGAAAACAAATGCTTAATTGTGCCTTATTTTACATGAGCACACATTTTGAGTTATGTCAAAGATCACCACAAGGAACAAATGAAGTCAGTGATGTAAGGTCTAAAGTTTGTCTTTAACATACGCTATGATTACAGCATTAAAGCGTTTTGAGTTAAATATGAATTAAAGGAAATAATCTTCTAATTCCTTTTTTTCCCTGTTGTGTTTAAACTATTCCCTCCATCAAGAAACCTGCAGCACATTCAAAATCTGAACCAGCAAGTTAGACTTCAAACACAACTGGAAATGCTTATTGTCCAGAAAAGACTTAATTGGAGCCTCTCTAAATAACAAAATGAATATATTTTGTAAAACCAGAAAACGCCGTCGAGGTCAGTCTGTCCATTTGAAAGGGATGAAGATCTGACACAGGAAGTTGAACTCGTGAGCTTACATGGAGCAGTGTTTAGTCATTTGCTTACTGTCACTAGCTGCGTTTCCAGCAGCTAGTGAATATCACCAAACGTTGATATTCCTGTAATGTCGAAAAACACAATTTCTCAAATGCAGCGTCTCCATTAAATAAGAAAGGCAATTTAAAAACACACGTGAATAAGTTTGTTTACCCGATAAGTCATTAAGAAAACATGCCGCGCCATCGTCCTCCTACACCTTCCTGTCGTCATCTTTGTTTTTTCCACCAGCACCAACATCTGGTTGTTGATCACACGACTTGTGTTATGCGAAAAGTGTTTCTATTGCAGTTTTGCGAAATACACTAATGTCTATACAACTGAAAAACCACCTCAGCCTAGTGCAAAAAACCTTTATTGAAAAACCATAAATAAGTGGTCTGTTTCCTTTTCCTCATGAAAATAAAGCAAATTTTCTTCATAATTCCAGTTGGTGCAATTTTACAGTCAATAAAATTGCAGCTACTGCCTTTCTGTTAGACTGTTTAAGCCGTAGGACCTGTGAGATGTCATATTTTAGCGGGTTTTGAAACCGGGAAGCTTGTTGCCAGGCCACTCCCTGGCACACTGGATTCATTCACACAAAGGGGACAATATAAGTGATCCTGTTGGTAAATGGAAAACCTGTTTAATAGCCCACATTGTGGTTAAGCCAGACATGTGTTAATGTTAATGGCATCACTTCATACAACTCCTGTTTTTTTATTTCTTTTATTTTTTAAATAAAGTTCTCATTTAAAGTTTAATCAGTTGGTTTCCTCCGAGGGAGGCGTCTCTGACTGACTTTGGATTTCGACTTTCACAGATGACCAGATCTCTGTTTGATATTAATGTGATGGCGTGTCTGAGGAGGAGACCCGCAGCACTGAGGCCGATGTCGCAGTTTATCAGTTCAAGCCGTCAAAGCCGTCGGCTCCCCTTTAAAGTATACGTCCAGTACGTTTAGTCGCAAACTCTACAAAGGAGGGGAGCTTTTTATGTTTTCTAAGTTGTCCTTTAAGCAATGGCAGTTGGCTTAATTTCCCTCTAACTCTAATTAGCTTACATAATTAGCTTTTCCAGCCTGATGATTATCCATGTGACCAGTCTGGAGGTGAAGCCCAGATTAAATGTCGGCCACGATAATGGCGGGCCGTGTTATTATCCACTCATCATAGAGTTGTCAGTCTCTCGCTCTGGGCAGCGTTACAGTCTGTCAGCTTGACTCTGTCGCAGTAAATGAGTTATTTTTTTATCTTTTTTTTTTTTTGTATTTTCCCCTTCCTGGTTGTCTTTCACTCCATAGTAACAATGCACATGGGCCCACACTGTTAATAAGGCGGGAAAGGTCAGTCTCTGTCGAGTTATAGCAGATGTGCCAAGTCCCTACTGGGAGACCTTTAACTTCCAGCTATGTTTGGCATTTCTCGTTTCTAATCGCGACTGTGACAAATGGAGCTTTCAGAGCAAAGAGACAGTGGGGATTTTCTCCACTCGTCTTTGTCCTCACTTTCCACTCTTGCTCGGTCTGGCTGTTTCAACTCGGACATCCCCGTTGGGAGATGCACGCATGCAGTCTCGAAATGTTTGGAGTTGAAGTATTTTCCTGTTCTGCGCACAGATGGGAAAAGGAGAAGAGAGTCTGGAAGAAAAATGTATTTCTGGACTTTATTTCTTGTACAGCTGTAAAAATGTTGAGTCGTCTATCCATCCCTTCCCCTCTCCCTATAGTTTTTTTTTGCAGTTTAGACTGTGTCCTTTGTTGAAATGTGCATTAAACTCTGTTTTTGTACTTTTTACTTGTATGGTAAAAACTGATAGAAGAGCATGAAGTCTGGGTTTGTAAAAAATAAAATAAAATAATAATAATAATAATAAAAAAATACTCCTTTGTTGTTTTAAGAAAAAACCGACTCGTAAAGCTACACGAACTCTGAATTATTTTCCTACTTTGGCAGCATTTTCCAGATTGCAGAGCTTGCCTTCACTTTTTTTGTTTCATTGCTCCATCCCCCTTTTTTTTTTTCTTCCATTCACTTTCAGGCAGCTAAGGCCAACCTTGAAAAAGCCCAGTCCGAATTGGCCGGTGCAGCTGATGAGGCAAGAAGGGCAGAAGTTCAGATCAACATAGAAGCCAACGAGGCAATCGTCAAGGCTCTGGAGTAGACTTGCGGTACAACTTCTCAGCTCCTTTTAGCAATTTTGAGTGAAAAAGCAGAACATTTGACACGTTATTGTGTTTTTGTTCTCCCTTTTGGTTTCAGATAACCTGTTGCTCGGATGAAAATGTTCTGTCCTCTCGGGATTCCAGCTCAGACCTGTCGGCGTCCAGAAAATACCATTCTTTCTTTGTACAGTGAATGAAGTTAACAATAAATTTATTTGGAGTTACTTTGTGAAGTGTTTCCTAAATCTGTTATTTTGATGCTCAAAGCGTGCTGTTGTTTCAGATTAACCCCCATATCTGTTTATACAATTCATTTTCGTCCTTTTATCACAATCATTTGCAGTTTTCTGTGCAGCTGCAGTTACTACCACTTGATGGCAGCAGAGAGTAATTAACCTTATTTAAGCTGACCCATTTTTTTGTTCGTCATGACAAATGAAACATCCCTCACTAAAGTTAGGATGATACCATTCCTAAATGTCATCAGTAAACCCCCAAACTTGGGAATTTTCTCATTTCTTCGGTTCTGGGATCCGGTAGCTGCTGCTGCATTGTGACTTATCATAGGGAAATGTGTATGTTAGCATTACTTGGAATCCTATGTCCCAAAAAAATTGAGCTGGCAGTGCCCACTTCTGAGAGATGACAAAAAGCATCAGCGATTAGGCCAGTAAAATGTCTCCACGGTCGGTTCTGTGGAAAACGGAGCCTCACGCTTGATTTGCAACCACAGCGTCCAGCTCTCGTTCACTCTGAGGCTGTGACCTCAATCACGTGCTGAATTGTTGTTCTCAGAATAAGAACCACAAGCCTTTCTAAAAACACAACTGCCATAGTAAGTGCAAGAAAGGTTGATTTCTTTTGTTGTTGTGTTATGATCTCTAAAAGAGCTCTGAGGCCCTAATAGAAAAGAGGAATTTGATACATGCTTGATTTTAGTCAGGGGTGTGTTGGTCTACTACATAAAATCCAATTTAAACAAATTGAAGTTTGTGGTTTTAGCGTAACAAAATTTTAGATAAGGTTGAGTGCGGAAAGCCTTGCAAAACTCAATGCGGTGTAACTGCTGCACATTCATTGGAAACTGCTTTTAATCCATTTTAATCAGAAAAAGTGAGGCACAGAAGGGAACCCAAGTGAGTAACGGAGTTGGATTTAAAAAAGCAGTGGTCGACACCTTTCACATCCTTCTCTCTGTTCTTCTTTCTAATCTGTCATCAAAACCTCACCCCAACTGAAAACATTCATAAAGAGTGCACACTCATCCTCGCGCATCGGTTTTTCACAATGCACGACGCGTAGCATTTCATAGAAAAACGGTTTATTTATTTATATATATATATGAGGGAATCACCATCAATCCAGATTTATTTTGAGGGAAGGTGAAACCAAATAGGTTTTTTTGTGTTTTTTTTCTGATTCTTCATCAAAAAGCGACCTCGTGTTTTCCACAAGAGTGACCGGCTCTCTCGCTTTGTGTGTCAAACTCCAAAACTCCGCTGGATGTTTGTGGAAAATAAAGACTCTGAAATTGAGGAAGCTGGTTTTTTTTGTTTTGTTTTGTTTTTTTTAGGTTATGGCGTTTCTAGTGCAGATTACTTATGGATGTATTTTTAGTCAACGGGATAGATGGGAGGTGAGGGCAAGGTGTGCTTTTTAAAATTTTCCTTTTCTTTTTGTCTTTCTCAGACATGCATCCAGATTAAGTGAATGTCTCATAAATGGGCTTTCAGACCTGAGAGTCTAAGTGCTGCACGGCAGCAAAAAGCATCCCGCTTTATAACCGCTGCACATTGATAATAGGGGATGAGTATTGAGTGAGAGCCCTTACTGGAGAGCCATTTTGAGTTGAGTAAGGGCCTGGGATAATAAGTCACCGTCTATACCCCATGTACTGTAATTAAAAGACTGTACCGTCTGCACCCGGGAGTGAATAACATCATCCAGGCTATGACAGTCCACGGAGTCACCTTTGAGTGGTACTCGATAACGAAGCGAGTCACAGCTTTGGGAAAGCGTAGCGTGGCACGTTTATTAAATAAACCATATGGGGAATACAGGAGACCAGCCCATGTGAGTCATTTTATTTACAATGATGTCACCTCAAAAACAGACATGAGTTTTTTTTTCTTTTCTTTTTTTGCCCTTCAGTTTAAAGATATGTGTTTTGAAAAGAGGTTTGTGTTAATTAAAAGCCGTATTGCAGCATTTAATCAAATGTGCTACTTGGAATGCTTTCAGTGGAAATGTCGGGATCAAATAATGACGTGAAAAACTCAATTATAAAAAGGTTTTAAGTCTGCTGCCCCTGGTATAAAAAGGTGAAAGTGCACTTTGATAACTTAAAATTAGGTTACTTCTATGTTAAGGAAGTACTTAAGGGATTGTTTTGGTTTCACTTGATGCATGTTCTCAAACTGTTCTGTTTTATTTCAATGTAACTTTCAAAAATGTGCTATGGGTTCATGTTAGTTTGGCAATGTTACCATTGTTGCTAGAGAAAGCTTAGTTATTTGAAGTGAACGTTCTTCCTGCCAATCTTAGCTCAGTAGTTTCAGTTACATCTTACACTGAAGTCTGAAGACATACAAGTGTAAAATTTACAGAAAAATGTTGAAAACGCTAAAAAAAAAAAAAGCATCTTTCATCAATGGCTTCGAGTTTCCCAGCATTGGTTAGATTAGGTTAAACATCGATAATCTGCAAACCTTTTTTTTTCTTTTTTTCTTGCTGCATAACACAAGTTGCGTTTGAGCTTAAGGTCACAAACTGATGACTGGACTTTTTCCTTCAGGATTTTCTTATAGCGAGCAGGATTCAACGCTCCACTGACTGATGTCGAATTGCCCTGGTCCTGAAGCAGGGAAGCTGCACCACACTGTCACACTACCTCCAACACAGTTGATTGAATCATGAACCCCAACCTTAAGGAAGGCCTTCAGTGCCTTATAGGCTGTTCTGTTTTTTTTTTTTTTGGGGGGGGGGGGGGGGGGAATGGGGGGGTTATAAGACTTCCTGGAGCAACTCCTCAGCTGTTCTTGAAATTCTTTAGAGCAACCTGCTGCATTCCTTTTGAGATCTTTCACCTACTTTATGACGTGAGACATGCTCAGTTTATGTAAAAGCTTAATGAGACACGGCAATTGCCGTTAAAACTATCAGAAAATGTGGATAAATACAGTTTTCAGTGTCGTTACTTTTTTTTTTTTTCAAATAGTGACAGCTGGATTAGAGTATTTTTTTTTCCCTCAGTAAATAATTTTTGTAACACAATTAATTCTGATGCATGTGTATCACTACACCACTGTGAATACAAATGTGTAGCCCTCTGATAAGCAATGTCTCCGTCATCCAGTTCATAACTGACTAAAAAAAAAAAGTGAAGCAATACCTTCACAACTAACAGACAGTGGAATTGACATTTGGCTTTGATCAACAGTTTTCAGTTCTCTAATGGAAATGGCATCCTCTGAAGCAGAGAACAAAGAAAATCACATAAAGTGCTGAAACCAGCTTGGTCGAGCTTTCTGCAGGGATGCAGTTAATCACAAAGCCGATGGAACCGAGGCATAAGATTTTCGTTATATGTGGGTAAGGGCTGGAATGTGACACATTGTCGTTATGAGACGGCGTAACATTTTCCTGTGTCTCTTCGGGGCGTTTTCATGCAGGCTTTAGTCACCAGCGTGTACGGATCTGAGGCGAGCAGACCCGACTTCAACCTCCCCAGCCTTGAAATGCAGATCAGAGTCTCTTGAGTGGACGCTCGAACCAAAAATCCTCTTCATCGCTTTTACATCAGGGCTCTCGTTCTGCTCGCGAACATCATTGGACGCGCTTCATGCACACTCACATTGACATTTCACACTTGGTGTTAATGATAATTCAAGCAGCTGACAGCAGTCGGCGACACGTGGATTTATCAGTCACAATCGGGAGAAATAAAATTGTGTAATGATTGAATAGAAGGGTTGCGGGGCAAAAATAGGAAGGAAAAAAAATGAGAGAGGGACAGATGACACATTAACTGATATGCTGTGACTCATAAAAAAAGTGCTACATGTGCATATCATAAAAAAAAAGACTGCACATTTGAATTTCTTTTTAGTGGAAGTGAATGTAATGTTTTTATGGGATGTATGAGCAGGAAACAGAACAATGGACTGGTGCGTCTGTTTTTCTGGCTCGTCCTGTTTGGAGGCTGTACCCTGTAAACATCGATGCGATATTGGCACCCTAGAAAATATCTGCATTACACTTTTACAGAAAAATAAAAATCAAGACAGCTTAAGGTAAAGAGATGCAGAAATGTGCATTCAAATCAGGCTATGCGTATCTTGTATAGTCGTATTACAGTGCAGTATAACTTGGTTCATAATTCATATGGGTAAAATATTATCTAAGGAAGGCCAACTGAGAACATTGAGTTACAGGCAGCTATAATTGTGGGCAATTCATAAATGGAGAGCAGTAGGGAAAAATAGCAGGTGGAGAAAATGGGGTATATTCTCCAGCAGCGTCAGCCTATGGCAGCATCGCTATAAGAATAAGTGAATCCACTCTATAGGCTTTAACAAAAAGTTAACGTCATAAATGTAGACAGGGTACCTTTCTTATTGACTGAAACCGGGAACTGGTTCCACAGGAGTGGAGTCGGCCGACTAAAAGATCTGCATCCCGTTCTACGTTTACAAACTAGGGACCGCCAGTGAGTGCTCTGTTCAACCAGTGTGTTTTCTATTGGGTACATATGGAAAAAGTACATCGATAATTTGTGACGAAGCTTAATTATTTTAATGATTTTAAGTTCTAGTTGGGATTCAACCTCTAGCCAAAGACGAAACGTGATTTATCTACAATCTTTTTTTCTTATTCTTGCTAGCACTCTCACCTGTATTCATACCCATCGAACGTTTCCACATCATCTTGGAACCAAAAACCTTATTGAAGTTTCTTGTCATTTTGTGTGATAGACAAATGTTAGATAAATGACAAATGGTTTTCAAAAACATTTTACAAATATCTAAAAAAAAAAAAGTGACGTATTTGTTTTCAATTCCCTCTACCCCAACGCCCCTAAATAAAATCCAGTGCAATTGTTTGGTTTGAGATCTAAATTATACTATTCCAACCTTGACACATGGGTGTAGCAGCATCTGTTAGAAGCAGCAAAATACTTGAGACCAGACCAGAGGTTCAGCTTTCCGCGAGAGAGCTACCCCAAACATACAGTCTGTGCTGCAATGGAATGCTTTAGATCACATTTAGTTCAATCACAGTCATATATTTGACTGAACCAGTTAATGCTCAGATTGAAATCTAGCTACAAACCTAAGACGAGACCTACGCAAAGCAAATGTTCACACACGTCTCCCGCCCGATTTGAATGAATTTGGAGAAGAATTGGCAAAAGGAGTTGGAGTTTTTGGATCCGATAGACATAACCTTCTCTAGACATGAAGCTGTAGAAAAAAAGTGAATGGTGGTTCTAACGCATAAAATCCAAATAAAATCTAAAATGTTTGTCATAACCTTACAAAACATGGAAAAAAATATAAAAAAATGGGTTGTCAATAAGTTTAGCAAAGGACTGTGTATTCCCATAGCAGGTGGCAAGCTACAGGATATTAGGAGTGCCTGATGTGTGAAGGCAAATAAGAGACCTGGGAGAGGAACGAAGAGGAAATTAAAGGTCTGGAAAATTTAAATGCTCTCAGCAATGAGCCAATTATGACTTTGAGGACTGCAATTTTCCACAAGCCGGAGTGTTCCGAAATTACACATAGGATCCGTCGTGCATAATTATCTGCCTTCGAAATTTTATGATACCGTAGATGTCGGTGTGGCTCAGCCGCATGAACGCATTCCTTCGGATGGCTTTCTTGCGCGCAGAAATCTTTTCACCTGCGAGAAACGGTCAAGCGCGTCCAAGTTTGCATAAAAGGCGGTTTTAGAGAGAGAAAGAGAGGCATCCAGGGAGCGGAGCTGATTGAAGTGCTGACCTTTTGGTGGGACCGTGCAAAGAGGGGGCCTGCAGACTCTCAGTCAGCTGTCAGATACTGCATCCAGCCTGGTTGTGGGAGTAGGGGCCCTGACACCAGCCTCCCACCACTCTGCCCTGTTTGTGTCATCCATCTCTGCATTCTTCCAGCCTTCCATTCCACATTAACACCCACCCATCCACCTGCCAGAGACGAAGAGCCAGGCAGCGCCGCAAAAAAAAAAAACACTCAGCCAGACACAAACATCCACACACACAAAACAAAAAACAGATTTTAACCTGTGCCAGCTAGGTAACATTTCTCCTACAAATAGCAGTGTGGGCATTTGGGAGAGAAATCGCAAAGCCGCAAACAGCCTGCTGTAGGGGTGAGATAATCAGCTTTGTGGTAGCAGCAAATGGCCCCCTGAGTGGCAAGGCAGGTAATCACTGCACTGAGTGCTTCTGTGGGAGAGGAGGAAAGTGCTTTTTTCCGTCCTTTCCATGCGAGTGTCTGGGCATATTCGCTCCGAAAATGAGCAGCCGACTCAAACGCGCACAGTTATAAAAGAACTCCAAATGGGTAGCCGGTTGCAAGCGCCGTGGCACATAAGCTGTCAGCTGTACAAGAAAAAGTTTTTTTTTTTAAATACATATATATCCTCAGAATACATTTGTTCAACCATGAAACAGAAAATGACAGTAAAAGAAGGAAAAACTTCAGGCAATTCCCCGTTCCCCAAAAGCATCCCAGGTCGAGAATGCTTACGCGAAAGGTTGAAGCCACACATCTTGCTTGAATCGACATCAGAAGTTTTTTTCTTTTTCCATGTCCTTAATGTGCTTCTCATTACGCGGTCCCTTGATGAACTCAACCGGGTTACTCATTACTGATAAACAACACACATGTTTTAATTTCTTTTACTGCTAATGTAAGGCTCCTATTAGGAAGCAGAAGACGTTTTACACACGGCTTCTGAACAACGAGAGCAAACGGCTCAATAGCTCTCAAAGAAATCCAACACATTGTTTGAAAAATCACTTAAGCAAAAAGTGTGAGGGTTTTGCCTTTATAGCTGGATCCAACTTTTACACTCAGCCTGACTTTGTGTAGTCTTTACTCCTAGAAGCTGGCTTGTTCTTGCCATGTAAGTGTCGCACAACAACACGGGCACTGACAGGCCAGGTAAGGAGAACTTTAGTTAAATAAGTGACCAGGAGTGCCACTGCAATTCTGGGGAAGCTGTGTGTTCAGCAAAAACTGGTGGACACGATAAATATCAGCTGCACACACGGAAGAATCTGGTCGTGGTGGAAGAGGAAGAGAAACAGTCCAGTCCATTGTTAAAAAGTCTAGTTTGAAGTAAGCCGCAAACTACGGAACCCAGGTGACATGAAGATTTTGTCTTTCGTGTGACATTGCAAAAGCATTGCGTTCTCACGCAATAAGTATCGCATTCCCAATAAGCTAGCAAACACATCCTGGTCTAATCGGAGGTGAATAGTTTTGCTTGGGACATTTAATTTGCATTCTTGCATGTATTAAATCTGTCCATGGCAAGTTGGGCCGATGCTAGGTTACCTTTGGCCGAGACAAATGGGAACAAAATGTTATTTCTCCGGAGGCTCCTGATGATGAGCGTTGACGTTCCAGCTAGACGTCCTGCAGCGGTGCGTATCGGCAGGGTGGAACCTATCATCAGCGTACAGTATGTACAGTGCCACTTTAGGAAGTGTGAATATTTGTGTGGGTCCAAAAGGTGAGGATGGAGAGCTCTTTGAAACTGTGTCAAAGGTCGAGCAACGCATAGGATATTGGTTCTGTTCAAGGAAATGAGAGGAGAGAAGCTTGGCCTTTTGTGACCTCAGCAACACTATTCACAGATCTATATTTAGTTGTGAGGCCAACGAAGAGGCACTTTCAGGCTATATGTCTCTCATTATTTGTCCTAAGTCATCAACAATGCAGAAAGCACATGCGGTAGTGCGTTCCACAGGGTGTCATTGGAGCCACTTCTGTGCAGAAAGATTGATAATATACAGAAATAATTGTATCATTCTGTCGTACATCTTAATAAATGACAATATCGTTGGAAAAATGTGTATATTGCAGCTCTTAATTTTGATGTTTATAGCTAACGCATTATTAAAAACCCAAAACTCTTGGTTTTTAAGAAAATTGCAATATTATGAACAATGGGATTTTGTCCTGGCCTACATAGTCCAGGATAAGACTGATGATCCTATAGAAGATGGTCTCTGTAATCCTCCGAAAAGATTGGTAACTGCGTTACACATTTTTCAAAGGATCAACATTTATGTGTGCATAAACAATTTGTTGTTGATTTGAACAGTTCAGTCACAGCAGTACAATCTTCTTTAAGTTTTTATCAGCTATTCACCATAGTCATCTAAATTAACTCTTGAAAAATATCAATCAGTTTCAACACAGTCATCTCAAGGCTATTTCCGCGCCTTTTCCTAACACACTTTTTCCTTCCTCTCAACTTTCCATCAGTTCACTTGAATGCATCACTTTGTGAGCAGCTGGATTCTTTACTGTGACCTTTTTGTCTCCTCTATAACTGGTAGCAAATATTTAAACTCCTCTCTTTGATATTGTGTAAAACAAATAATTTGAGAAAAACTAAGCTTCAAAATGAACTTCTTTTTTTTTTTTTTTTTTCTGTGTGCGATCAACATATGTCATTTCTACATTTCCCTTATTGAACTGACTCGCTGCAATGAGTGAACAGATGCGGCTGTGCACGCGTTGGTCCGTAAAATCAGGTAGATTGTCCACAAGGATGAGAGAGACGGCTGACTTTGACCACTAACGCGGGTTTCACGTAGATCGAGAGGAACCTGAAGACGATGCCTGACATGATTGTGGCGGCCCTGTTGCCACACGGTGACTGATTGCCAACACACAGGAGGAACATTTGCCACGTGTGTCGCGGATTATGTAAGTGTCACAATGCAAGCCCCCCCTGCAGGAAGGTGGTCGAGTGCTCGTGAAGCAAAGCAAACACAACCAGATAAATACGAGCGACCCCGGCGCAGACGACGCTTGGTTCTGTCCAAACAAGGCTAACATCTGTTTGCTCCGGATAAGCCAACCCTGCAGTGAATGTAGTTTTCCTCTCTCTCCCCCCACCCCGTTCTTCTCAGTTCGTATCCTTCAGTCCCATGTGATTTTTCCATCAGGCCCTGAGCGTTTTTTTTTTTTCCCTTGCCTCCTGGGGCCGGTTCACCCGCCTTTTCCTACAGTCTGTCTTCAGCTGATCTGCTCCCCTTCCTTTTTTCCAAAACACATACTGAATGTGCCTGGGCACGAGATGACACATTTACGCATGAGTGCGAATGAGCACACGCCCACCGTGCAGAAGCAGTCTCTTATTTGTCCCTTTTTTAAATTGCACGCTTAGTTAGCGCAGGTGACGGCCCTGTGGTGCGTTCTGTTGCACGCGCCCAGTCACGCCAAAAAAAAAAAAGATTAAAAAAAAGGGGAACTGGGGCAGCGCGTAAATAACTCCAGAGCTGCACCTCCGGACTCTCTTCCTTCCTCTTGTGTCGAAACTTCTGTATCATTCAATCTCTTCTGCCACCTGGACTCTTTTGAAACTTTTCAACTGACTGAGAAATTCCTGCAATTTTTTTTTTTTTTTTTTTTGCAGATTGTGCAAATTGTAAATATAGAAACAAATCTCAGAGAAAACTTTCAGAGTTTTCTTCTTCTTTTAGCGAAGGACTTTCCGGACATACACATCAAGCATTTTATAAGTCGCAGTTTTGCAGAAGCAGAGCGTGTAACAAATTAAACTCTTTGCACTGTGACTTGCAAATGTGACACCCCTTTTGACCTTTGCCATTCCAGTTAATCCTTTTTTTGCCGGCTGACGTTTGTTGCTGCATCCAGTGTGACTGAAAACTCTCCGTGGCTTCATGGTCACAAGCCAGCGTTGGAAAATATGCCAATAAGCTAGTTTCCACCCGGGACGCCCAAAGCCGGCAGAAATAGCTTCTTTGCCTCTGACCTGGATTCCTCTGCTGATGTCCCTGAGTTGCTTGTGATGGATATAATTAGAGGAGAAAGTCACTAATGAGATGAAAACTGAAAAAGCCTAAAAAAAAAAAAAGCAACAACTTGTGATCAAGATTATTTTTACACCTTTGCAACTGATCATATAAAACATATTTGATGTTATGAAAAGTAAATGTTTTCAGAAATGTTCAAAGTTCTCTTGAGGGTGGAATTTCTTTCTAATACTTTTAAAATATTTCTGACATTTTTCTTGCAAATGAGGAAATAGCCAAGTGGATTCCAACCGTCCCCCCTGTGCTGGGTTCCTCTTTCAGCTCCACCTTCATCCACCGTCTCGTTGCGTGAACCCTCGTCTAGGGTGTCCCTCCACCCTCGGATTTTCCGGGGTCTCTGCACTGATCGAGGCTTAAATAATCCATCATTGAATGATCGCGTGCAGTGTGAATTACTCCACAGAAATCCGTCGCTCACTTCCGGCCTCCAACTTACCAGCCACCTTGCAGAAGCATTCAGATCCCGTCAACGTTTTTCATTTTCATGGATTTTCAATGGAAAATTGTGAAGTGGAAGGAAAATGATACGTGGTATTCATAGTATCAGTTCTGAAAATCTAATGATTTATACATTTTTGTCCGAAGTAGGACAGATTTGTTTGAGAGTGTCTGGGAAAATCATATTTATTTTTGCATTGGACTTTCAGTCTGGACTTTGACTGGGACATTCTAACTCATAGATATACGTCGATGTAAACCATCCATTACTCAGCTATTCACTGTTAGTTTTGCAGCACATAAATAATTTTGCATGTAGCCTTAAAAGTTGCACTTTGGTATGCAAACAGAACACCCTCAAGGCCAGATAGGAGGAGTCGTGTAAAACCCCGATATACTAAACTGAAACACATTGGTTGCAGCGTGACAAAATGTAAAAAGAAATCACTGGCCATGACTGCTTTTCTATAGCGCTTTATACGGCAGCGTGCTGCTGTACTGCAGCGTACAGTGTCTGTAACAAAAAGCCGTTACTGAATGTTTCACATCATTTCAACCCTGGTCAGAAATGCTCTGAATGCAGCTGCTGACGGTTCTCTCAAGTAGAGCGTTGCCAAACGAGTCTGTTCCATTACTCCAAATGGTGAGCCAAAGTTTTACAGTAAACACCTCTGAAAAGGTCAGATTTGAGAGTAGGCTCACTTCTGCATATGGTAACTATGTGTAAATGTGTAGGTATGTGTCATTCAGAAAAGCAGACAGCTTGTCTGAGACAAAGCATAGTGTGACCTGAGCTGAAAGACAGGTTTATATCAATATTGTTCATTTTTATTTATGTTTTATGTTCTCAGTATAAAAAAAAATAAATTCTCAATAACTTTATTTTGTTGCTTTATTTACTCTTGTCTGCCTCCTTTTGCTAACTTTGCCTTCAGAACTGCCTTATTTCTTTATAGTCTCAACAATGTGCAAAAAAACAAAGGTTGTTACATTTTAACTTCTGTTGCGTTTCTTTAAATACAAACCAGTCTGCCCATTTGCTTCTAAACCACGGCGTCCACGCAACTATCCCTCACCGGATATTCTCCCTTTTCTCTGGCCAATCTCTGCAAGTTGGAGACAAGATTACGTCTGAAAATCCTAGTTGATCACCAGCTTCTGAACTGCTCAGACCAGACCGATTGGCCTTTACAGTCCCATCACGTTCAAACTCACTTAAACTCTTTTTGTTGCTCTCAGTGTTTGCCCAGTTTGAACTTCATCAAGTATCATATTCACCACGGAAGATAAGCCTAAATGCATTGAATTGTTGATTATGTGTGTTAATAAATTAAGTATGCAGTCGGTTTATTTCTTAGTTGAAATGTTTTTCGACATATCCATCGTTAAATAACATTTACGTAGATTAAATAAGCTGCATTTCATGCTGGCCATTTGCTCTGCTATCATTTGATAGTAGTTCAAATGATGAATTTGACGCCGGTATCGTACTGATTGTTGCTTCCATTTTCATGCAGGTTTACAATGGCAAAGCTGGAACAAACCAACAGAGTAAATGTTGGCTCTTTCAGTGGGGGAAATGTGATCGGCCAGAGGTCAAAGTCACGATTTCGTTCGACAAAAGATCATAAAAACACTGATTACCTCTGTAAAACCGAAGTGGCCGTGGCTTTTAATTATTACTCCCAACTTTGATTTGAATGCCTGAGCATGTCAAGCGGAAACATCCCACAGTGTTATTCATAAACTGTGTTGACTACCAGATATTTTACACCCACGGAGAGCAGAAGCCCAAATTAACCTGACCTGCCTGTAATATTGCTGCATATTTAGCTGTAACACACTGTGTTCCAGTCAATTCCTGCCTCCGCTCCCATTTGCAGTCTCAATTTACCCTTTAAACTGGCACTGAACTTGGCACATCACAGCCAGCCCACCATGCAATGTGTCTGATTATGTAAAATTCTCCTCCATGTTCTTGCTATTGTGTGACAAACACTAGTGGAGGCCCGATAAACACATCCTTTACAAGCAGTCAACACCAGACACGTCATCTGGCGCGGCAGAAATAGACACAACTGACTAATTAACTGCGAACTCATTTCTGGCTCCCTGGCTATATCAAGTAACGTCGAGAAGAAAGAGTAGACGTGGCTAAACATAGATAAGTCCAAAGTCTGGTTGGAGAAAGTGAGGTTAGTAGATTAGCTTTCACTCCTGGCACATTGACGGAACCCATCGGCGTTTCAACACACACGAGCCGATGAGCTCGGAACCCTAACCCTATCCAACAACTGATACAAACATAATCATGTTCAAAACAGGGTTGCTTGGCTCTCATTCTTACATGTTATCAATCATCCAAGCGAACAAGCACGCATGCATGTGCTTACACCAATGGGTAAGTTAGAATTAATCTAGATAATAAAATCAGAGCATGTAGTGACAACTCGTACATACGCAAGAGAACTTGGGGAAACACAACACGCAGAAAGAAAAAAAAAAAGCTCAGCCAAAATCTGAGATGACAACTTTCTTCCTGAAATGCTCTGACAAGCCACATTTTGCTGCCCGGCGTTTGCCTCCAGGCCTTCCCCAGACTGTGAACCTGCTTCAGCTCGAAAGGCAAGAGAAAGTAGTAGCTCAAAAAAGTCGGTAGTAGAATAACGCAGAGAAAACGCCGATGTTGGTTAATACTTGAAGATAAACATACAGTGTCTTTGACAAGTATCCAGACCATTTGGATGTTTGATCCTTTAGTTGCTTTTCCAAATTAATCATGATCAACAAAATCTGGCTTTTTTTTTGACAAAAAAATATTTACAGAAAAACTTAATTGTCAAAGTAAACAATTAACAATTATCTGTTACAAAACAATCACAATTGAATGTAAATATATCATATTTGATGACGCTTGTCCATGTTTGTACACTTGTAAGATATTTAACAAATGGAAATAGGATTATTTTTCCCCTCTTTTTGACTATTGTGCACTATGTTTCACACAAAATATACTGAAATTTGTTGCAACTGTAACATTTTTTTATTTTTATTCTGGGATTATGACTATTTTGGCAAGGCACTATTGGTAATTAGAGCTAATAATAATATGTAGATGTTTTGCATGTGCTAAAGCTGCAATGAATTGCTTGACATCATCTTGCTGTTTGTTGCTGTTTCCCAGTTTAGCTATTTCAGGCTAGGAGTCACTAAGTGAGCAGTTCAGCTGAAGCAGCACAGGAAATGCTGCTTTCGTCACGTATTAGATTAAAGTGAAGCCTTCTCTTTGATCATCAGCTACACAAGTGCACAGGTCAGTGCAGCCGCTCCACTGTGAGTCACTTTGGCTTCCCCTGTCATCCACCCATACACAGTAAATATTTAACTCCGTGTCATTTGGTGGCATTCTCGGCTCAAGATTCTGCAGCGTTTCATTGATTTCAGCAACAACACGAGATTTATATTAAAGTGGCAGGTAGCAGAAGGCTGGGTTCACATGTATGAAATTGTCAGCGTTTTTTTATTTATTTATTAATTTTTTTTTTTTTTTAGAAGGGAATCCTGGAAGGTTTCCCTTGATTTAGACTGCTATGAAAACAGCTATCTCTGCCAAAGAGCAATGAACCCAAAGTCCGGTGAACTCTCTCTTTTATGGAATTACTGCTGTTATCGTAACGGAACCACGGAGAGCGATGGCAGCGAGGGGGAAGACTAATGGGCAGGGGAAAGCGCACGAGAAGTGGTGGGTGGGTTGGAAAGTTTAGGGGGGAGAGAGGGAGAGACGCACAAAGATAAGAGGGGAAGGGGGCGGCGGAGTCGGAGGGATACAGGAATGGATGACGTTGTCGGTGGGGACGGAGGGCTATTTTCGGTGTATGGAAGGGGGAGACGGCGGGGAGGGAGGGAGGAGGGTGCTGTATACTCCTCTGGGCTGACGTCACGAATGAGATCAACTCAGCAGGACCTGACGCCTCGATCATGTGACCTGGAGTGACCTTCGCAATCCACGATTAAATTACTCTGCGTCAGCTGTAGAGCGAAGACCTGACACAGGCTTAAGGCCTGGCCAAAACAACGGGGGGGAAATAAGGAAAGCAAAACAAAGACCCGAAGAGACCTTTACCTTAAAATAAAAAAAGAAGTGGGGTACCAAAGCAGAAGAGTGAGAACTAATTAGAAAGAGCACGAGTTCAAGGGTGGAGAGCAGAGAGACAACAGGAGACGCACAGAGCAGAGGCGCACCAGCAAAGATCGAATTAGCCTGCAGCTTTGGCTACCCCTAAGCCTGGGACGGAGGAGGATTAGTGGGCTAGGATTTGGGAGAGAGAGTGTGCGTGTGTGGGAGTGTGTGGAAGTTTTCAACTGTGTGGGTGGAGAGCAGGGCGATTTGGCAAGTTCTGAACTTGCTTGCACTAACAAAGGAAATGCCTGCATCTGGTATTCATCACCAGTGTGTACTGTACAAATACACAAACACACACACGCGCGCGCACGCACACACACACACACACGCATGCATACATTCATAGCTATTATCTGCTATCAGTTTGTTTCTCGCTGCTTAACTTCTGGGAGCAGTGGTGCTCATAAAACAGAGCTGGTGAGCTGAATTGGTGTCCCCCTCATTTCCCGTTGACCTCCAAGAGCAGAGCGTTTACAACTAATGCGGCGTGGTGAATGGGCAGAGCCATTGCGAAAGTCCATCTCTTTTGTTTTACCAGAAGAAATACGCAAGAAGTCCATTCTGTGTTGCCAAAACCACCTACCCAGACACCCACACTTCCTGCCCTGAGTCTCTCTCTCGTCCTCCTCTTCCTCCCTGCTTTACTCCCGTCTATCTCTCTACTTTGTTCTGCTCCGTTCTATTTTCTCCTCTCCGCGCTGACACCTAACCTTTGTCGGACCACGGATCCCTCCAGCACCGAGCCGTGGGCAGCCAAACAGACAAATAAACAAACACGCAGAGCTCACACCCTCCCAGCTTGGTCGAGTTTCACAGCTAAAAAGGTTCTTATCGTGGACGGCTTGTGTCCTGTGGGTGGATTTCATTAGCTCAGTTAACACATTCGGTCCAGTTCCCGGCTGTCCTATTGTGGGCCTTTTTAGTGAGAGCAGACCGGCTCTGTAAAAAGCAGCAATTATCAGGTTGATTTTGCGGGGGCTGTTGTAGTTATACCACTTGGAATAGGCTGTACAGTGAGAGGCTTGCAGGCCCAGAGCAGGGCTTTCGGGGACTGCACGGAATCACGACACAAAGACTGTGACAGGGACAAATGTCTCGCCGCACATGCACGGAGTATGCACAGAGCTGTGTGAAGTCTTGTGTTACAAACGTGATAGGCCAAGTCATAGCAGTACTTTGTATTCTCACAGGAGACACGAGGAGGCTGAATTTTCAAAGATGACTATTACGCTCCTGCAGGTACACTGAGTTTCATAGTAAATAAGTGTGAATTTAAGGGGGGAACTTGTGTGTTTGTGCATTTTAGATTTTCTTACCCTGTAAGTTCCATTCTCCCAGAAAATAATATGTTATAAGAACCCACCGAAAAGTACCTGGAGATGTTCTGTTGTGGGGGTGGGAGTTAGATTTAGGTCAAAGGTGTGAATTGAGTTTAGGTGAAGTTCAGAGTTAGGCATGTAATAGCATTGGTTTGGTTTCAGCTTAGCATCAGGAGCTGGTTATAGAAATGATTGAGAATTGGATGGAAGTTTATGCAAAGTCCTTGTGAAGACTTTGCACACGGACTACAAGAACTTCTGTGTGTATATATCTTTCTACACACATAGTAGAAAAATATACTGCCTCCTGAATACGAGTTTTCTGGATGTCTAACTGCATGAGTATTTATTACCCTTTAACTTTTTCATATTGAGTCGCATTACAACAACCGCAAACTATAAAAATTGTTCCTTTCTCGCTCATTGTGTGGGCTTAGTATTAGTGTATGGCTAAAAGGGACAAGGGACTTCCCAATTCTTATTTTTGACAATGGTTTTCTTCAAGCCTCTCTTTTATGAAGACAGCATAGGTAGAATGCTCAACTTCCCTGTCATCAGATTAACACAACTCAGCTCTGGATCTCTGCGGTTTACCATGGTGTTACTTGGAGTAACTGCACACCTTGCCTGGCCTGCCGGCATAAATGGATAGCCATGTCTTTATGGGTTTGGAGTTGTCCCATACTCTCTCCGTTTCTTCGGTTGGAGACCTTCGAAGCTTGGGATGCTGTTTTGAACTTAGCTTTGATTTAAACATCTCCAAAACCCTGTCCCTGACCACTTTGTTGTGCTCCTCGTGACGCTGTATGTTCATTGCATTCTTGAACAAACTTTTTTATAAATTTTTATATATTTTCCAACTCCATTGAAATTTGTCCCTAGTTTTTGTCAACACCGTCAGACATGAAAAGAATGTAAAAAAAATCAGGCGTTATTGGGGGGCACCAGAACTTCTGAGGACCCCATGACCACTTCATTTCTCTTCCTTTGCTAAGAGGGCTAGTTAGCTCTGGTTAGCTTAAGTTATTCTTTAGTTTTTTCTCAACACTATACCTGACAATTTACAAAACTTTGATGAAATTTTGTGAAATAAAAGCTTAATTTTAGTTTACTGTAAATATTTCATGGACCTGATGAGCTACAACATGGCCTCCATCAGAATAACATCATATAAATTGAGGTAGTTTGGCTTTTTGTCAACTCCGTCAGATGTCAACTCCATCAGAGTTTTTGTGACTCTTTCAGTGAAATTGTTGTCAAATCTCACTTAAATGTGCAATTAATTCATTTTAATGTATTTTACATAAATTGCATTACTTCACATGTACCAAGTTTTTCATTTTACTCACTAGTTTGTCACCACCTTCAGTTCTGTGTCAACTCCGTCATGCAGTTTCAACTCCGTCAGATGGACTTTTGTTGTTATTTGCTTTAAATAATATTTATTTTGTTTCCCGAGAAGCATTTGTTTGTAAAATGAGTAAAAATATCACTAATAGGGTCATTAAAGATTCTTTTTTTATTTATTTTTGTCAGATGGTGATGACAACGTTCTAGGTCAGGTCGATTAAAAATGTATTTTCTTTTGTAAATGTTGCAACTGGAAGCCTGTACCTTAGCATCTTTACATTTCCAAAACATTATTTGTCATATTTGCATACATCAGGTTGAGAAATAACAAAAAAAAATTATGGGAAAATTAAAACCCATTTTGTCCCTATTCTCAGGAATCACTGAAACACATACCTCGCTTTATTTGTAAAGCGAATGGAAACCATGTATCACTTTTCTTCCGGGTCACTGTCGTGCTTTACTTAATTGCCACTTTAACATACGCTCCCAGTAAAACAGATTTTCGGCTGCATTTGTAACGTTAAAAAAATGCTCAAGAGGAACGAGCACTTTTACAAGTGAGCGCTCCTCTTGGATGTGTCCCACACTTCGAGGCAAGCAAATCACCCTTCCATTGTTGCAAAATGGCAGATGATTAAGTATTCCTTTCTTTTCAAGTTTAGCCAGAACCAGTGAATAAACTGTAGAGTCAGAGCATACTTAGAATGCTGCTAAACCCCCAGCCAAAATATGAGGAACGGCATTCTCATGACTCACTGGGCTCACATGCAGTCTCTCATCATTTTACCCTCCACTTGGGAATGTGTTGACTAAGGAAGGAGTGACTAACATGTTCTAAGTCCTTTATAGAAACAAATACAGGCAGTATATTGTTACTCATAACTGTGGAGGGACATATAAACACTCTATACCGTACCGTGTGATGAATGCACCATCTGTGAAGACTGAATGCAGTTAGGACAATTGCGAAACCTTTGGACGGCATCCAGCGCGCTCGTGTGAGCCGCTCGGTCTGCAGATCTTGTCGGGTTCAGTCAATATTCGCTCAGTCTGAAGCAACGGAAAAGTATGTGCTTTAATGTACGCCCTCATCTCCGCGAGGAACTTTCTGTTTTTAATTGAAGTGGATGTGTAGGTCTCCGCTGAAGTTTTTACAGGAAGAAGAAGAAAAAGTTTCCCAGAAGAAATGTCGTGACTCGCGTTTCTGGAAATGGGGGCTCTGGTGGAGAATGTTCCTGGCCTGGATGTTCGGTAGTTACTGTAAACTGTGATTGTGACTAAATCGTAGTCCAAAAAGTGACACTTTCTTTTCTTGTCCACTGTCACCGCATGTTCCGCACAGTTTCTCTCCCTTTTTTTCTCGCCGACACTCGCCCTGGCGCGGTGTCTGCTTCGGTGTACGAGGCCGCAGAACTCTGAGATGGATGTGTCATCAATCGTCTGTGCTGTGAGCCGGGCGGGCGAGCGGGCCCAACTTCAAACAGAGCGCCTTTCTGCAGGTGTGGGATCGAAGTAAAAGAACTGAAAAAAAACATTCCCCGTTAGGCCCCCCCTCTCCGCTGTGTGCTCATGTGACACCTTTTTAGATACCAACACGGTACCTTGTGTTCTTTTGTGCTCTGTTTGAAAAAGTAACACTCTTCTCACACCACATTTGTTACTACTCGCTACTACTATGACCAGGCATCTTTAGGTTATGTAATCCAGAGTTTGTAGAATAACACAGTTGAGATTACTTAACCTCCACTGGAAGCTAGGTAGATCGGCAAAATCCAAGCTTTCTCAGATGTTTGCATCTTACCTTCCCTTGTTGTAAGTATTTAAAATAAAGAAACAACTTCTTGTTTGGTTGTTTTTTTTTTTGTTGTTGTTTCATTTTATCAAGAGCAAAGAAGAACCAACGTCAAATTCCTTGCTCTTATGTATAAGCTCGGTAAATAATGCTAATTGCGATTAGTGTGGTGAAGTGCTACGCTGATGTTAGGGTGTTAATGTCTTCTGATATGACTCATTGATACTTTGGCTCGTATCACCTGTCAGTGCAGTTTCAGTTTATTGTGTACAGAGAATACTGACAGAAAAGGCGATATGCCTTTATAAACGTAGGACTTTGCTTGGTTCGAAGGCATCTGAGTGCAGAACTGAGACTGAAAAACAATGTGACAGTGCAAATAGGTTGTGATTACTAAACATGCACTAAACGAAGACTTACTGGGGGTAACACTGACAATCAACACCAATAATAGGCATCACAATTTGAATTTCATCAGGAACTACATCTACCGTGAGTCCTAAATCTGAACAACCCTATAGAAATGCTTACCTGGAATGATATCGACTTGACGAAGTTCACGATTCCAGTAAAAATCATGTATAAAGTACCAGAAAAAGTTAACAAAGGCCTGATCAAATTGGCTTCCTAAGCAATTAATTTGAATTCACTGGGAGACAAAATTTTATTACTGTAATTAACATAATACTAAACTCTTGGGAATTTCTCTGAATCACATGCGCATAAAAGTGTTGTGCATCGTCACAAGTCGGTACTTGCACATCATATACGTGCAAGAGCGCAGTAGGCTTGGTCCAAAATGATGAGATGAGTCCTTGACAGCCTCTGCACTGTTTGTTTTTACTCGACAGCAATTTGTAAGGAGCCTGTAAAAATAACACACTGTCCCTGTTGTTTCAAAATAAAAATAAAAAATCGAGTAGTCAACCAGCGGCATCTTGATTTAAAATCAAAGACGTGAAAGAAGAATCTTTCTTCCCGTCTCATTCTGCTTTGTTCTCCTCATATCTCAAGTTTCAAAGAACACAGCAGAGATCAACAAACAATGAAGAAAAACAACAATGCAAAGAGGGCTGAGTGTAAGAATATAATGCAGCTAAAACATTCTGTTTTACAGGATCAGCAGTTTCTTATTGACTTTCAACATTACTCATCGGAGAGGTGTGCTAACTCCTATGTCATCCCTTTTATTGCATTCTAGAAATTCCACATTGCAAGTGTCTTATTTTGCACTAAGCGACAAGTTATCTGTAATCGCAGGGCTGACAGAGAAAAAACATTTCAATCCCTCATTGTCTGCAGAATCTTGAAAACCTACTCAATCATAGTTGCTTTTCAAATGAAGTAAATAGAAAAAAAATTCAACTACTCATTTTGTTAGTCAGAGATTAAAGAAGGGAACAAACCTTTCTCATTATTCAAACTACGTCAGCACTTTAAATGCCGCATGTTCATTGACTGTACGCAAAACAACATCGTAGTTGACAGGAAAAAAGGCCTGTGTTCAATTAATCTAAATATTTCCTCACCTAGTGCATTAAATTACTGAGACCTTGAACCATGGAGCATATCAGTTTATTCAATCTGTGTCATACTGGTACCTCCTGAATAAATTGCAGTATCATTTGTACACATTTGAATACAGTTCAAACATACAGATACAAGATCTTTACAGTGGAAACAAGAATGGTCTGAGGATGGAGCACCAGCGGACGTCTTCTTAAGCAAGATTCATGATTTTCTAACAAATCTACCAAATAATAAAAATCATAAAAACTTACATTTCAACCAAGTGTATCCATCCATCCATCCATCCATCCATCCATCCATCCATCCATCCATCCATCCATCCATCCATCCATCCATCCATCCATCCATCCATCCATCCATTTTCTGAACACCCTTGTCCCTCAGTGGGGTCGGGAGGGGTGCAGGTGCCTATCTCCAGCTAACGTTCCGGGTGAGAGGCGGGGTCACCCTGGACAGGTTGCCAGTCTGTCGCAGGGCAACTCGGAGACACACAGGACACACAACCATGCACACACACACTCACACCTATTGGCAATTTAGACAGACCAATTAACCTAACAGTCATGTAATGGTTATTGATTAACTGTGGATGTTATTTATACAAATTATTTAAAAAAACAACAAGACCGGGAAACATAAATCTTCTTGACATGTTGGACTTTAAATTTGGTTGAATTATTTTCAACATGTTGCTCCATTTTATGATTCACTTTGTTTCTGTGATTGTGTTACTTTGGCCTCAATGTCTCAGTTTTCTGCTCTTGTACACCTAATTTCCACCTCCCCACTTCAGTCCCTTCACGTCAGATCCTCCACTTGTCCTCATGCTGAATTTATTGTCAATCAATCAAATCAATCAAATTTTATTTGTATAGCACATTTCAGCATCAAGGCATTTCAAAGTGCTTTACATCATAACAAACACAAAAAACACAAAGTCATTTTTTGGTTCTGTTAATTAAAATATAATTTTCACTGGTCGTCTGCGTTTCTTCGCTCTGCATTTCTTAACATCTCTGCATGACACTTTAAAACCATTTACATTTTACTTTGTAATAAATTAATTGTTAATTTATTACTCTTTTAATATGCAGGCGACAGGGCTTCATCCCCTTCAATATGATCAAGGTGATCTTCTTAATCTCCAAGCAGTCTTTGCCAAGAAACAGCTCATCTTTGCTTTAGTCTTAAAGGAAAACGCGTCAACGCTATTTTCTCAGATATAAGAAAATAATAGATAAAAAAACCCATCTATGTATGTATCAAATACCTAATTGTAAATGTGTGATTATCTCAGTAGTATTTATGACTTAAATATTCTTACCATGGAGGAAATACTAGATACATTTCTAAACCAAACATTTCAGATGAGCTATGATTCTGCTGTCAAGGAGAATCCGGCAGAAGTGTTGTAATAAAAGGATATAGGGGTTGCAGTTTTGTTTAGTAAATAACAAAAAATCAAATGGAGAAGTATTGCCTGTTCTGTTAAAATTTTGAGTCAATACAAAACTCAAAAAATTGTTTCATCCATTGGTCACGGCCATTGGTTGAACTCATTTTAATGACCAAGAAAATTGTAAAAAAAAAAAAAAAAGCTGTATTAAAAGATTAACTTCTTGAAGTATATTTTACATAATCTCTATTAAGAATTTTTTTTTTTTTAGATGAAACTCAGATCTTTTCCTCCAATGACTGCTTTCCTCTTTTTTTCCTCTCTTTGTGCGAGTGTTTCTCATGAAACGATTTCTCCTAAATGAACACACCTTTCATGATCCATCTGATCATCCAGTCTGCATGACAAGCGAGCATCCTTACTTTGTGTGCCAGATTCCTGTGGCCGTGCTGTGAGTTAGCGAGGTGTGGCCGTCCCACTCACAGCCACTCAGGATGAATCAGGAGGAAATGGTGGCAGCAGCAGCAGCAGCAACGGCTTGAGTAGCGCCGGGCACGGTTCATTTTTCTCCCGGGGCACTGGGCGGCCCGTAGTTGACTTTGATGGATAGGAATGTTGCTCACCCACACACACTTACACGCCCACACATGTCCCACACACTCACACAGCAACGCTCTGATGCACAAACTCGCAGACAGATACACAATCTCAGCCCCACACACACACGCACACACACACGGCCCGGGCCGAGCAGATCTGACGTTCTGTGTGAATTGTTTACGACCCGCCCACATGGCCTTCCTCCTCTGTCAATAAACTTCTTCCCAGAAGTATGTGTGATGCATGATTGTGTAGATGGCTATTTGTGGGGGTTGCGCCTGTGTTCTTCATCACAGGCTTCTCCATGTGCATCCTGGTGCAAACGTCGTCAAACCCATTTAGCGTTCGGGCTGCGTGATGACAAATCGGAGCATTAACTTTTGTTTTTCGCTTTCATTAGTCACATTAGCAGCGACAGAATGAGAAAACATACTGCATCGGGTGTTTGTATATTGAAACAAATGGCACGCAGAAAGCATAATTCTCCACCAGAAACCCTGAAATGTAGAAGACGGGGCAAGATTTTGATTACCTGTGGTGGGAACTGTGCCTTTGTCAGGCAACCTGTGAGATTTTCAACTCAACTAATCTGGGCTAACCAGGTCCGGGTATTCCGTATGACCCCCCAGCCAAACCTGCTGACAAGCGCAGTCAAGAAAGAAACTGACTCTCGAGTGATCAGAGTGACAAACATCAGAACCAGTTAGCTCTTTCTCCTGGCCAGAGTCTCACAAATCAGCACGACAAGCATCGAAACAAGCTTTGAGGTGCAGCATTCGACTCCAACAAAGGGGGGGTTGTGTTTCAAGTAGGAGTTGAACCAACTCCTTTCACTTTTCTTTCACTGAGTCAGCATCTTCCAGTGAGGAATAAAGAGATGGAGGCAGATAAGCAGCAAGAGGGAGCCGCCTGGGCTACGAAAAGACAGCCACCTTTGTCTGCTTGTGTAGCCTCTGTGAGATAACGCCAGTGTTTTCTTTTGAACACACACTGTATTTTCTGTCTCTCTCTTACACACACACACACACACACACACACACGCAGATGCACAAAAGGATGATTCAGTTCTTAGGCAGCATGATAACATGCTGGTGGGGCACAGTGTCCCCTGCAAAGTGGGGAGGAGTGTAACTTGCTGTTATCAGACAGACAGTCTGTGCTGCTCCTGAGCTGGAGGCAGCAAGGAGGGACAGTTCTTGTCAAGTCCATTTTTCATTTTTTGTTCTTTTTTTTTTTTACTATCACATTGCACAACATGTTGCTTGTGTCCTTGATGTGAACTTTATCATAATGATTATCACAAGTTTAAAATAATTGGCAGCAGTCGCTCCACAATGCTACAATGGACTGACTTTTTTGCAGAAACAGCCCACGTCTCAGCATCATTTACAGTGTATAGAGGTTCAGTTTAACGACAAAAAAAATAAAAAAAAGTTATATTTTAACTTTCTCTTGAACTTTGTGAGAAAATAATACTTTCTTAACAATTAGGTTAAACTGAAAACTGCATCTCTCCAAGTGGAGCATTGTGGTTGAACACACCCAAAAATTGTATGAATAAAGAAGCTTACTTGTCGGAGAGGTGCAAAAGGTTATAGTAAGGAGAAGTATGTTAATGGTCTAAAGCTGTGACTTATTCTACATAAAATACTCATTTAAGCCTCCATGGATCAGAGTTGCTTGTCCAACTGCACAATAGAATTTAGATCTGGGGAAATATGAAAGGAAATTCAGCACCTCAAACTTGTCACTCTCCTCATCAAACAAATATCAAACCCATTTTGCCATTTTTTTCCCCCAACACTTTTCCCCCACCTTTGGCAGATGCATGTAAAGACCTCTGCAAACCAGAATCACCCCACAAGACATGAAGTTCTCAAAATGTCATCAGATTTTCTCCTCTGTCAAACTTGCTCATATTTTTATGCATGATTTTTTTTTTCTTCCCAGAACACATTGTTCACTTGCTGCCTAACATATTCCACTCACTAGCTAATGGCATGAAGAGGATGTAATCAGTGTTATTTCTTATACTTGTCAGAAATCACAATGTTATGCCTGACTGGAATAAAACACCATTGTTAAAGGTTTCTGTTCAAACTGACTTATTCTATAATGCACAACAAATGAAGCACCCCACAAGACACACAAATTCAATTCATATTCAGAAATGTATAATCAAATCCCAATACAATCTGGTCATATAAACAGAATAGTACGGGTTGATCCTGGGTATTTTACTTAATAATGCTTTTAACAGATTTTAATTTACTGATTACGTCTAATTAATTATCGGGTGATTTGATTTGTTTGTTTGTTTTGCTTATGCTTATGAAGCGTTGACAGCGCGTATATTATTTCTCTAAACAAAGCGGTGAACCCTGCCAGCAGAGTTTTTTGTTTACCGGTGAACAGGCCTAGTATCCAGGGGAGGGTGTTTACCTGCTCTGTTGCCCGGTGACACGTACGTCGTCAGTGGTTGGCAACGCCCCTGACTCAAGGCTTCATTTCATTGACGTTCTTTTAAGGTGGTATGAGACTGATTGGAGAATTCACTTTCACCGTATAGTGTCTAATTCAGTTGCGAACCCCCTCTTTGAGACTCGGACATAGTCACGGCTTTTGACGCAGTTGGATATTGGATACCTCAGTCTGCCGCTGTTTTGCGTGGACCCCCCCCCCCCCCCCACTACCCCCACCACCACCACCACCACCGTGATCTTGCTGTAGCGCGAGGATGGAGTTCCACCTTAAATCAACTGTTGACACAACAAGAACTCTTGTCTCCACCCATATCCGAACGGAGCCAGTTTAAAGAGGAGTCTCACCTTCCCGGCTGCGCTGTTATCACCGAGAAACACACCGGCGTACCGAGAACAGCCGGACGCATTGGGACATATCCGCTGCTATTGGTCAAGACTTCCCGGACTGCTATTAAAGTGCGTGAAGAGGCGAGCTGTGACACACACAGGAGCCGGCGAAATACGGAGAGCAGAGATACAAAACTGTTGTGGATGGTATTCAAGTTGTTTGGATTTATCTAAGAGTTTGGTTTACCTTACATACCAAAGCTGGGGGAACAGACTGGAACTCAGCTCAATTCCCAGCGAAGCTTTACAGTTTTCGCCACAATAATTGGTAAGTACGCAATTATACAATTTTTAGAAAGTTTGCGTGTGGTTGAGAAGTTTTAGAAAAGCCTGACTTGGGCTTTGTTCTGTAGGAAGGGTCAACTTTGTTCACCGTTCGTCGTGTGAGTTCTAACAACGCAACTAACTTATTTCGTTGCGAATTTCACTTTGAACTTGAGACGTGTCATCAATATGCGCATAGTATAATAATTGTCTCCTTGTATCGTGATACTTAGCAGTAAAAATTAAATATACCACACACACACACACACACACACACACATATATATATATATATATATATATATATATATATATATATATATATATATATATATATGTTTAATATTAGTTTACTAAAGAATGAATGACACGACTGCAGGTTTTTATTGTGGAATCCACTAGGGGGCGACTGAGTATCTTATTTTACGTCAGTTTGCCCAGAGATCTTCCTCTGAAGGCAGTCGACGTCTCTTAAGTAAATATACTTCCAAGTGTTCTACGACATATTTCTCTTCTTCTTTTTTTTTTTCAAATTAAGAGTAGAGGATCACAAAAAAGTGATTGGAGCAGTGCATGATGTAACTTCTTGCACGAACATACTCAATTGGCTGCCATATTCCGGTTTCTTTTCGCTGGAACACGTGGGATAAATAGAGGACCCATTATGAGTTATCTGGTATCCTGGTTCCCTACGGGAAGAGCTGATTGTTTACAATGTGGATATTTGCATAATATTCTCGGCCGTTTTAGTGATGCTGCACGACTGCATGCTTCTGCGCTCATGGGGGAAGTTCTATAAATATCATTACAGTATATCTGATAAGACTTACTGAAAACAGGGCGTTACGGTTTACAACAGGTATTTAAAGTAGATGGTGCTACCTGAACGAAAGAAAAAAAAAAAAACAACAACTGCCAGAACCTTTATCTTTAATGCTGATACTTTTACAGTATGGTGCTTCAGAATAGTTGTCTGCACTCTGATGAGTAGTTGTTATTTTGAGGAGAAGTGCTATTTTTGAGCGTGTTTTTTACAAATGTATGCTGAGAAATTTGAAAATAATAGAAAGTGATAAGCCGGTAATGATTGATATAAACATATAATTTCAAACCTCCTCTGCCTTGGTAGATTTAAAGGAACACGGACAAGCAGCTTTGAGCTTCTGCGTGGTGTGGGCACATACTTTGTTCTATGCTGTAATTTATTAT
Organism: Poecilia reticulata; assembly: GCF_904066995.2. Taxonomy (NCBI): domain Eukaryota; kingdom Metazoa; phylum Chordata; class Actinopteri; order Cyprinodontiformes; family Poeciliidae; genus Poecilia; species Poecilia reticulata. The sequence goes on from NC_088833.1 coordinate 22,494,001, forward strand.
GAATGGCCTAAACTCGTCTGCCCTCCACGTGGGTGTGGATCTCACATTTTAATTGGCTGACATCAGCAGCGTCCTGAAAGAGCTCGGCCGCGATTGGCTCGGTTGCTCCGGGGGTTGTGGGCGGATTTTCATCGATGGTGGAAGTGGGATACTTTGTGACAATGTTCATTGTCGGTACATCCACTGGGGCTGCTGTAGGTTTGAGAGCGCTGCGGAGAGCCTCTCGCTTCTAAGCCGAACAGGGCTTGCAGCTCCGCTCCTCTGAAGGTTGCAGGAACCTCAGTTAACATTCAGAAGGAGTTTATTACTATTTTTTTTTCTAATCAAACCGCGCATTTTTAAAGGTTATTACATACGATCGCCTGCATTTTTTTTTACTCTTTCTTTTTTCGTTTTTCTTTTTTTATTTTTTTTTTCGCTGACAATATAATTCCGTTTCTGTTTGGCTTTTGCCCAATGTAGCATTTCGGAAGACTTGCTTGCAACTTGGAAAGAAAAGAAAAAAGAAAAAAAAAACGCTGCAAGGAGATTTAAATAAGGAGATCAAGCAAAGCGAAAAGCGACTCTGCAGTGTTAGTTGATTTCCTGCGGGGACGTTCTCATGAAATCGACCGGACTTGGTTTTATTCCGACTCTCGGAGGACGCACGGAAGGGTTAATAGACAGAAAGCTCTGAATGCTGCCTTCTAAGAGACGATAGTCGAAGCGACGGATTCCGCTTCCTCCTCCTAAACCCTTTCTTCATCCCGACTCTTGCTCGTCTTGTCTTCCCTCCCTCCCTCCTCCCTTCCCGTCCCTTCCCCCCGCCGTCTCCGAGCACAGGTTATCGAATGGACCAGCATCCTAGCGCCCGGAGCTGCACCAGTCGCGGGACTTCGTCCTGCGAGGCCGTCCCGGCTGAACCCTCCATGAATCTGTACATCCACTCCACCACAGGCACACGCTTCGAGCTCTCCCTGCCCCAGGAGGAGACCGTGGAGGGACTGAAGAGAAGGCTCTCGCAAAGACTCAAAGTACCCAAAGAGAGACTCGCTCTGCTGCACAAAGAAACGTGAGTAAAATCCCACAAGGTGGACGGCGGTGTTTTAACCGAATGCATTGTGTAGGATAACGATCTCGCGATTTCTATGTGGTATTTTCCTTTAAGAAACCTCTCTTTACACGCACTGACATCACCAGCCGTAACAGTATTCTGCAGTTTTAAGATGGGCACGTTTGTTGCATTAACCCTTTCATGCTCTGGTAATTTATTTATTTTTTTTGGTCGCACAGAAAGAATAGGGGGAGTAACCTTGCCTGAGGTGGTCTAGGTGTACATGAAAAAACGTTCACATTAAACTGCTGAGTGAGTGCACACCGTTGCTAAAACTGCGTGAGGACTGTTGGGAGATGAAATCTGCAGACTTGAATTGATTTAAATGCAGAAATTATGGCTCTATAGCTTTGCTGTATGAATCAAAACATGCATTCATAAGAGGAGTCTCACGTATAGCGGCGGCGTACATTGATAAGATGCTTAACAACACATATTTGGGATAATAATGTAGTGGTTTCTGTATGGTGTGACTGGCTGGAGTATTGTTGAATATCGCAGCATTCAAGCAGGGCTGCAAGGGAGAAGGAATAGTTAACCCTTTTGCTATTCAAGACTAAAGCTCTCAAATGCTCTGCAACTTAAACAAGTTATTTCAATCCCCCTTTCTAGTTATTTCAAAACTGGAAAGGGGGATTGCTTTACATGCAAACAGCTGGCATTGTTTTTCGATCTGCTTCCCCTCCTACCTATTGTAATCACCCTACAAATCACATCATCCTTTAAAACCTGAACACCCCCTCGTCTTAATCTCCTCTTGCGCCTCGGAAGTGTAGGCCTACTGCAAAGCCGGCTCTGCCTGCCTTTGTTCAGCTGCACAGGGTAACATTTGGGTCATGCATGTGCAGCAGGCTGTCCTAAGCATCTTCCTTTGCTTGGGGAAGAAGAAGAGCAACCCATGGACAGCGTGTTTGTAGGGTGTCGTGATCTACAGGGAAGCAGTATTTTGGAGCAGACATGGCTGCTCCTTCTCTGCAACAAACATCAAAGTGCAGAACGAAGAAAACCCATCTTGGGACGTGCGGTTGTCTAAGATCTAAAATTGTAAAACTGTTTAAGCCACCAATCATAAAACTGCGTCGCAGAGCCATTTGTTTCTTGTCACAGCTTTTGCAGTTTGTTCTGCCTGCTCGCACAGCCAGTAGAAAGTACTTACCTCCACTTAGGCAAGTGGCAGCAGTGCCAAATATCCACTGCGAGCACTTGTCAAGCTGCACTATAGTCGAAATTGAAAAATGACAGCCCAATCAATACATCTCTTTCATGAAGCTTTTCACCCACGGCTCTTTTCCAAACTAGTTTTGAAGTCTGCCTAACACCCCCGAACTCCCCCAAGCACTCCTTGCTGAGGGGTGTTTGGGTGTCCATAGAGAGAGAAGATACTGTCAGCATAGTCTAATTATCTCGATCTGTGTAACCCTGCAGGCGACTAAGTTCAGGCAAACTCCAGGATCTAGGCATCTCTGATGGGAGCAAGTTAACACTTGTACCAACAGTCGAAGCAGGATTAATGGTAAGCCTTGTCCTGATGTTATTTTGGTTTAGCTTGGAATAAAATTACAGAATGCACATTCAGTTTATTTAAAAGCTGCAAAAATTCATTTGTTTACATAAAGCATAAATGTCTTTTTTTATTATTATTTCTGTGCAGTCTCAGGCATCAAGACCAGAGCAGTCAGTAATGCAAGCCTTGGAGAGTCTAACAGAAACTCAGGTAAGGAAGTTGTTTGCTTTGAATTACAAGAATGTTGCAGAGGAACTAATTTTTATATTTATTGTTCTATCTCTGCTTATGAGCTTACTCAACAGCCTCTTTTTGTGCCTCTTTGGGTTTTTTTGTGTGTGTGTGTTTTTTTTAAGAGTTTTAACTGTAGTTAGCTGTGTTCAGAAATTACTTAATTTGATACAAGCTGTGCAAGGCTGCACAATGATGTTTCAATTGTTTAATCTTGGCCCCCTAAACAAGCCAAGCTAGGCATCCTGTGTGAGCTGTTGGGATATAATAAGCAGCAACACCCTTCTGTATCCTAGTAACGTCTGCAACAGCGTGTGTTTGCGTGTGTATGCACGCTGCTGCAGAAGACTATCAGAGAGTAAACTACACACAAAAAGACTTATTTGTGAGCACTTAAGAGGCCTGGTGCTCACTTTCATGTTTCTATTTCTACAATCTCTCCACTTCTTCTGTATTTCACGGACTTAGCAGATGCACAGATGCACACGCACACACACGCACGCATACTGGCTAGTTTCCAGGAAGTGTGCTGAGGCTGCATGGCAATTGAGTATACTGTAGTCTCACTCACTCATAAACAGAGTGCTGGATCATCAGATGGCAGCCTTCTCATTCTGTATTAGCATAGGGTTCCTGGAAGCCTCACATGCATATATGTCCTAAGATGGGCCCACACCCTGCACTTACAGTGAAACAGCTCTTTAGGCCTTATTAAATACAGTATGTATTTGAGTCAGTGTGACATGACTCACTGAAATGATCAATAGTGAGAGTAAAGCAAAAGAAAAAAAAAGCTTCTCATCAGCCACAGAAAGAACCTTGGCAAGAAGAGAGGTGATAAGGCCGAACACACTTAGACAACATTGTGACGTATGAAGCTGTGTGCAGCTGACTGACTGACTCACATCCACTTCCTTTTGGCGGTGTTGGGCAACGGTGAGACGTACGAAACTGCATCAGTGTGATGTCAAACCGATGGTGAAACTGAGCACTCTGGGTTTGCAAGGTTTTTGTCCAGAGAACAACGCCAACCTGCACTCAGTCAGAATTTTTAAATCGGAGGATGCGGACTGCTCAGAGATAGCAAGCTGTGGTTCTCTATGGCCTCCCTGATAATTTTATGGTGGAAATCCTGGCCTTGTCGTCTGTGTGTGAACTCAGCATGCGCCTCGTAGCGCTGACAGCAGATGACTACATGTGTGTAGGTGTGTAGACATGTTGCTATATATGTGTGTGTGTGTGGTTTTTTTTTTTTTCAGCACTAGTGAGCTAGAAGTAAGCCTTGCCCGTCAATATAAAACAAGAAGGGAAAAATGTATATATATTTTACTTCTTCACCAGATGTAGATGATAATTCAGCTGCCAACCCAGAAGAGCAGCTTCCTCACTTTGCCTCTCGTCTGAGTCCTAACCCTGTTTCGCTAAGATTCGTTATGAGTCAGATGCATTTTTCTTAAGAACCGCTTACCGTTTACATTACTTCCAGATTCATATGCTGATTGTAGTCCTGCATAAGAGGACTGTGAGAATAAAGGGTAGCGTGTGAATCATAATAGTACGAGGGGGAAAGTTCACGAAAAGGCCTAACACTGCTTTTGTGTGTATATATCCTGAGAAATTGATTGAATTTATAATTCATGCAGCAAAATGGAATGCTATAGATTGTGGGGAGATTAGTGATATGGGGTAAGATTAGAAAACAGGATCACCAAAAGCTCTCCCTCATTTCCTTTCTTCCTTCTAACTCAGGGTGGGGGGGCGCTGGCTATCAAAAATCAATCAATGCACTTAGCTTTTTAAAAGTGTCTGACACGGTAACTGATATTCCTAAACACCTAAAAATAGCCCCCGGGTGATTCAGGGTGGGTTTTGGGTAGTTGCAGATGAAGTGGACATAAACCCGCAGACCCCCTTTATTTAAGCACTTATCTTTCTAAATGTCTCTCTGGTTAAGTGAGGTCCCATTTCAAGTTTGAGTGTTTTTCCAGGAAGTGTGTGTTCATGGAATATGGACTGAGTGGATCACCTCATGTGTTCTCCTTTATCTGGATTAGATGTCCCCGGCTAGCGGCTATATAGCTGGGAAAGCAGCTTGCTAGAACACGCTGATTTGTCTGAGGAATGTGTGTGTGTGTGTGTGTGTGTGTGTATGTGTGTGTGTGTGTGTGTGTGTGTGTGTGTGTGTGTGTGTGTGTGTGTGTGTGTGTGTGTGTGTGTGTGTGTGTGTGTGTGTGTGTGTGTGTCACGTTATAGGGAAAATGTTTTATGGAAGTCGAGATCTGGTAATTATCGAAATTATGTTTTTCTCCCCAGTGTCCCCCATTTTCTCCTTCTCCCTCTCTTGTTCCTGCTTAACAGCTCTCTCAAGGCACTATAATTTAAATGTGCTGCGGTTTGCAAGTTTGGCTGTAGCTGCCTCTGTTTGGCCATGATGGCTGGCTTCTTTAGCTGCCTTAATTCCTCGTCTGGCATCAACTAGGGCCTTTTTTTCATGACATCTAAGCTGTATTAAGCCACTGACTCCCTGACAGCCCATCAGAATGCGCTCGCCTGCACTACTTTCTTCTCCTACTGTCTGCTAAGGAGACGTTGTGTGTACGGCTTATATTTACACTCACAGATCTGAATTGAAAGGATGTACTTAGTAGGATTTCTGATCTTTGCAATAAGAAACCTGAACCATATAATAAAGCGAACGTGTACTTGTACAGTAGCCAGTCAAGTAACATGAAGGGAATTCAAGCAGTGACATAATTTCATCTTTTATTGATTATTGCAGTTGACAGAAACCAAAAGAATTTGTGTTACTTTCGAAACACAGAGACTATTTGCTCATTGATGCACGTTGATGCTCGAATAAAAGCCAACCAGGCGGGCAGCCATCACCCTCACCATCCCCCTCCAAATGCACTTCCCCCCCATTTAGTCATCTCTTTGTTCCTGTCTTAAAGCATCAGCACCAAACTGCCCAGCTCACAAACCATCAATGCTTGAGTCACTCTTTAAGCTGAGCTGTAACCCCACAGTCCTTGCTTATACTGCGTGCATGCATTGGCTGCTGTCGGCGAGTCAAGCAAGAGTGGTGCATCCTGATTTCAGAATCAATGCCCAGCCCAACTGGAGTGATGCTCAGCTGGATGCAAATTGACAAATTTTTGTCTTGAATGCGTACAGATTGCTCAGGGAGGAAGCTGCGTGCTGCCATTCCATATGTCCCAGTAGAATACACTGTAACATATCTGCTCTACTTTTCCTCTCTCGCTCCCACCGACAGGCACCTCTTGTCCTTATGCTCCCTCCCGCCTTCCCCCCACAAACCCACGGTTCCCTCTCATCTTTGTCTCACTCAAGTAACCACGGATGGAGCTCAGCTTTGCCATTGTCCCTGTAGGCAGGCAGATGCAAACTAAAAAGACCTAACAATCTGTCTGCAGTCACCTCTGAGTCACCCTTACCTAATTTCCTGTGCTCTGCATCCCTCAGGGAGTGCCAAAGTTGACAAGACAGGTGGAGGGGAGATGAAAGAGAGGAGGTCTGGACGAGTCATTCAGTAACGCGTCCAGCTGTGTTTGTGTATGGTATACCCTTGAATATTGGGGGTAGTTGATGGGATGTCTACACATGCCATTGGGCAATAAAGGCCGTAACATACAGAAAGATTTGTGTACCCGTGACTGTCTGTCTCGGTTCAAGGCTGTGTGTAAAACAGCTCAATGCACATGGTCGATATGTTTCTCTTTCCAGTCTTGCTACCTGTGCACCACCTTATCTACATGCTAGTTAATCAACCCTATTGGCACTACTGGAAATCATTGGAGAGTAATTGCATTGAGGATTTCTGAGTGCAAAGAATTGAAAAATTACCAACTGAGTCCAATGGCCAGTGTGACAAGATCCCCGTGTCTTTTTGCCATTGTTGAAGTAAAAAGAAAAAACAAAAAGAAGCATTTTTTTATGCTTGTAGCTTAAGAGAAAGAGTCTTTGCTCTTTACAATGATAATTTGCCTTCTTTGTTCTATCAATGAAAGCTACAGAAATTAATTTGGTACTGGATGTCTAAATCAAATTGTGTACGGAAGAAAAGACAATGCTGATCTAAAGGCCCATTCAGTCCCTGCTCATGTAAATCCTGGCCTTGAAAATTGCATTAATAAGCTGATCACACATTATTTTTGCACCTGTGTAATCCCTTTTGTATTGCTTAAACACAGTCGAAGGGAGATGTTGGAATGGGCTTAGGGAATCAAGGTGTGTTGTGGGGCAATCAAGAGAGAGGTGGATTTTGCTGTGGATTTCATTGTCCTATTGTGCACATGCATCTGGTCGCATTGGGCTTATGTGGGCGTATGCATGTGCCAACATCCATTTTTAATGTCTTTATCTTTGTGTGTTCCCTCGTTGAGCGGCCAGGGGAGTCTTATTTGCCTCTGTTCGAGTCGTGACTGTCATTGTTTTCCATTCCTCTGTGACACGGTGCTTGTGTGATTGGAGTAGCAGGCATCGTGACTAGTGTGGCTACTGTGTGGCAGGATGGAGGCCAGGAATATCAGGTCTTATAGCCACCACCCATATCCGAAACTCCCAGTCTGAAACAGACTGGCATAGGGTCAAAGCGACTGAGGTTTTTAACGAAGAGATTTTGAAAGAGGAAGTTTTGGAAAGACTTAAGCATTTTTCACGGATGCATCACAGCTGTTTCTGCACTGCTTTGTTGACTTCCTGTATCCCTATTCCCTCATTGTCTTTCCCTTCCCTTGACTTTTTCTCTTATACCTTTACCTTTGTGTGTAGCATTTGTTGTTGTTGTTAACTGTATCCACATCCTCACAATGGCAATTGTGGTCATTTTGTTTTGTCAATTCTAGGTTTCGTGGTTAGTGTAAATGAAGTATATGGTGCACTATTTGCATGAACTTGATTGTTTTGAACTTTGCCACTCTGGGCTCTCTTTTAACAGGTGAATAAATTCTCTGGAAGTGAGCTGGACATTACTTATTGCTCACACTGTCTGTTTCTTATCAGACCGTATTACAGACAGCTATCTTTCTAATAGACCCTTTCAGGAGCCCTCTACCCCCTCCTGACTACCTTTAGGATTTAGGGCATGGTGCAACTCATTGATTTTTTTCTTCCTTGTCTCTTTCAAGAGCCTGTTATTGCATCTTTAGCTTGTGTGTCTGCTCAGAGACTATCAATAGTGTCCTGGTGCGATCAAACCATCTAGGTCGATGGGCAGGTTAATAAGCAACTTTTTGAAGCTTACCTTTCACCTTGCCATTCGACAGGTGAGCAGCTGCACTGGAAGCAAAATGTGGCTGGAGAAGCCGGCTTCCTTCTCTTGTGACTTCCCTCCCTCCAGCCCCCTCCTGTCCCGCCTTCCAATCCTCTATCCTCTTTTCTCTGACACAAAGCTGCTCAGTTGTTCATGAATGTCAGCTCAGAGCTGCCAGCACGCTCCATCCCCCACCACCTCCCTCCCAGCCTCTTTTAGACTCTCAGCCTCTCTCTTCCTCCCTCAGTCCTTATCTCTCTGCCTTACTTCGCTTAGTGTGCAAAGGAAGAACGACTGCAAATGAGTTCCTTGAACCACAGGGACCCCAATAAATAAAACTGTCAGGCAGAGATGTCGAAAGGGAGAAAAAAAAAGGGGGTGGGAGCCAGAGGCACACTCTCGCTGAATATTTCATCACCCTCTACCACTCTGACACCCTACCCCCATTGCCCGCATCCTCCATCCCCCCTTCACCATCCTGATTCCCTCTGTCCCACATACCACCTTTTCTCCTCCTCTCCCTCTCCTCCATCTTGTCTCTACTACTCATCCCTCCAAGCTGCCCCTTATCATATTCTTCCCATTCAGTGCATGGCAACCAACGCCTCCTGCTAAACAAAATACCATGTCCTGGCCGGCAGTGATGAAAACTGAGGGATTGAAGGGACTGGCTTGTTAGCCAGCTCCTTATTTTATTTTTTTTTTGCATGTAACTTCTGTCATTTCAACCTTCTGAGCACAATGATGGACTCCTTTGTCTCAGAGGGTCCCAGCTGAACTTTATGAAATGTGACAGATTAGCAACCATGATTAAATCAGAACAATTCTAATTGACTTCCTGCTAGTAAATATTATTTATTGAAGTCATAAAACCACATTTCCTTGCAGAACACCGAGTGGAGTGTAGAGATTTATTTGAACGTGTCAGTTGCCAAACCGGTACAGAACATGCCCCTGGTGGATATTAATTCATATTTGGTATATAGGAAAAGTGCAACAGTAGATGTCTTCACTTTATACCTGGAGAAATAGGGGTCTACCAAAACCTTAAAGGTACATAATGGTTGCCTTTCTTATAAAATGGCAAAGGTTGAACCTAGAACAAAGGTGGCAGATGGTAAGAGGCTGAAAAAACCAGCAAAAACAAAACTCTCTTTTGTTTGTCTGTAATGTCTAGAAAACCTAGCTAGTGTTGGTCCTGACGTCAGCGGTGGCCAGCTACATTAGCTGTCTTGGCTGGGCTCTCGAGAGCAGACAGGCATGTTTGGACTGGAGCTGAGCTGCTAGCCGAGACCACTGGGAATCATTTACTAGCCAACTCTCCAGCGCCAGAGAGCCCCACTCCCTCCCATCTACCATCTTTCTCTCACACAGACATATAGACATACTCTCTAACACATTTCCTCCTCTTGTTTCTCTCTTAGTCTCTGTCCGTCTGGAAAAGGCTTGTTGTTACACGATCGCTTGCCAATCTAGCCTCTGGCAGGCAGGATGTAACATCTTCCGCCTCCTCCCATCCCTAAAGAGATAAGAACTATTTCAGGTGTTCCACTCCACAGCTCAGAGCTACACAGACCATTTGCCCTTCTCTTATATTTTCTTTTCTGGGAGTCTAAGAATTGTTGGGGAAACGGCATGTTTTCAGGAGAGGAATTTCACACCTGGAGGTTTCAATGCGGCTCTTTGTGTTTATCTTCTGGGGGACGTGAAAGATGACCGCACAGATATGAGCTGCCAATCAGATAGTCATCGAGATGTTCCCTGTCATTTTCCCTTCTAATGAGACATGGATGTTTATGTGGGTTTGTGGCCTTTTAGTTGCTTGCCTGAAGCCGAGGTTGTGGTGGGTGGCATGTGTATCTGCAGAGACCCCAAATGAGTCACATTCGGTGTTACACACATTTAGCTCACATGTATGCGAGATCTAACACGGCCTGTGCAAGCGACTTCTAATTTGACTTCATGACTCAATGGCTGAGACTTGTGAGTGTCAAAAATCGAACGGAGGAGGGAAAAGAAGGAGAAGAAAGGAAAAAAAAACTAACGAGGTGCGAGGAAGAAAGCTTGCCTCTCTTGGAGGCTAATTTGAAGCCTGCCATGTGGTGTTGTGAGCTCAGTGGGAGTACATGATTTTCATCTTGGTGGTTTTGAATAATCCACACTAGTTATTATAAGGGTAATCAAGCCTCCTCTTTGTTTCTCCTGCTGTCACTCACTGTCATGTCTTTTCTGTCACTTTCTTTTTTTGCCTCTGCTTGCACACCCTCACACAGAAAAAAACAAAGTTGTAAAGCAAATACCCTGTTTAGTCTTGGCACCTTTAAATGTTCCTAAACAATGATTTTGGATTGAAGTATTTTCCAGGCCTGGGGAGAACTTAGAAATTTGTGTTTCTAGGACTGTATCCTATTTTAGAAATATTGCATCTATACATCCATGAACTCATAACCAGGCTTTGTATTGGTGTACATAGGTAATTGGATGAAAATCATTGCAATCTCTAAAAACATGAGCCTGGAAAATCACAGGCTATTGTCATGATAAGTATGTAGGAGTCCTAATTTCACATGATCCTTTCTTTTGTCTGATGCTCACACACCCACCAGATACAGGTGTAGGTAAAGTCCACTACACTCACGACCTTCTACTTTAGCACTAAGTTTTGCACATGGTTTTGTAGTAACAGTTGTTAGTTTTTTTCTGATTTCTCAATTAAATGTCTCAGGTGGAGTTTAGTTAGAATCAATATGAATACTGCATGCCTGTGTAGAATGAGAGGTGTGATCAGGAGCAGAGAGAAATGCTCACTCATTAGCCCTAGCGCCAACCCCCCACATGCTTTTCTCTGTGCTCGTTTTGCGGTCTCCCTTGGGGTCTTTGACGTAGTGTTGGCTGACTGTTGACTCTCTCCTGACAGCTGTCAGTCACTGCCTTAGTCAGGCCTGTTCGTTTTTTCTTTCTCCTTCCCCCAACGACCTTTGGATTCTGTCTCCTCCCCCCCTTGAGTCGCACACATATACACTCCTTCTTTCTATCAGGCAACCTTTTGTGTATAGAGTTTCATGCAATACCCTGCCCCACCCTGCCCTCCTCCTCACTTCACACCGCACCTTACGCCTGCTGAGTTTGTTGCCTTACCATGCCGTGGTAATCATTGCGGGTGTGGACTGTATCAACAATCCATCAGCAGCTGAATTTGCATTCAGAAAAGAAAGGAAACCTTAGTTATGTTTGTGGTGGGACCTCCTGAATAATAATTTTTTTTGCTACTTTGATATTTGAACATTTACCTTGCAAAAATGTTGTTGATCGTTCAGCCATCATATCACCTCAACTCGCTCAGATCTTTTAGTTGTCTGTCCTCTCATTTTCCATCTGCTTCCCCCCCCTCACCATGTGAATAGCGATGTCTAAAGGTCACCATGGCAATACAGGAGTCGCGGTCGATTGAGAAATAAATAAGCACAAGAAAATGGAGAGTTCTTTTTGAGGACAGGCTGGCGATTTTGGGGTTAACCGTTGCCAAGATCTTAGAAGTAAAGGCGAAAAATGTACATGGTACAAAGGCCAAGCAAGAAAGAATGGCCCCTCATCCTCTCTATCTCCTGCCAAAATCTATGCTCTTTTCTGCCCTTATTTAGATTGTTGTTTCTGACTCCTTTCCCCCTTGGGTCTAAAAGCACACAGGCAGCAAGGGCTGTTGAAATATTTTTGGATAAATGTGTCACTTTGTATTTGCCAGTAAAGGGTGGTTTCTGTTTGCCTTAGTATGGGAACAGCTTTAGATGTCACCAGTGTTGAATCTTCAAGACCAAGAACCTTTCTGACCCCTTGATGACTCCTCGTTGAAAAGACGCAGACTTTTAAAAGCCAGTTTCAGCACAGAATGTTTGGTATTTAGCGTGAAGCTTCCAAACCAAGTCCTAACAAACCAGCTAGCCCATGTGCGGTTGCGTGCATCTATCCGGGCCATGGGCGGGTCAGTGAAGACCTCGACACTTGGCCCTTGTTGATCGTTGCCAGAATTCCAAAAATGGGCAGCACTTCCAGATCCGCTGCAGATCCACAGACAATTGACTATTCTGTGCTTGAGAGGCAGGCGGGGTGTATTTCCTGAACGTGGGACAGATTTTTCAGGCAACAAGCCAGACAGAAGGGTGGCCTTTGTCTCTGAGCTGAATGACACTGCTGACTAAGAGTGGACCCAGAGGCAGTTGGAGGAGAGCAAAGAGTGGAGTCTGTGTGTGTTTGTGTGTTTTCCAATAGGTCTCCTTATCCAGAAGTAAATAGTCCACTGTTACAGAACTGTGAATGATTGGATGGTAGTCTAAATGTGGTATGCCTGTGTCTCTATGAGAAGAGGGGCTCAAAGCACTTTTGTGTCTAACTCAAATGCTATCTACGACAAAAAAATAAAAAATATTCATTTACCATGAAGGAATTCAATTCAGTTTGCTTCACTTGAGGAAAAGATACCGAGAGGTCTCATGAAATACAAACATTACTCAAAAGTATTTTCTGTTTTTCTGTTTATGTGTATACAGGTCAGTGACTTCCTGTCCGGCCGCTCCCCGCTCACCCTGGCACTGCGCGTAGGGGACCACATGATGTTCGTTCAGCTTCAGTTGGCAGCACAGCAATCTGGGGGTCCCCAGCTCCAGCACCGGCACCTCATCAGCCGGGGAAACACAGAGGCCGCCGCAGGACAGCCCACAGCGCAGCCGCCCCGAGTTCCCCACATTCACCCGCTCTCCCCCCACCATCACCCCCAGCAACCACACAATCACCCCAGCCCCCATCCTGTCGCTTCCTCCTCCTCTTCCTCAGGCTCACCTTCCTTCCCGTTGCCAAACACGCACCACCAGCCGCTCCCTCCTATGTACCACCAGTCACCCTCCTCCCCTCACTGTAGCCCCCCTACTCCGCCACCCCACTCCCCTCGCCCGTCTCACATCCCCGGGGGAATTTTCCGCTCTCCATCTCATCATCACCATCATCATCATCACCATCACCACTACCACCAGCCCTCCTCCAGTCAACCCAGCCATGACATTGGCCAGGTCAGCCCTGTAGCCCCGGTTTTGTGCCCTGAGGTAAGACCCCAAGAAATGCATGTTCTTCCGTTTTATATTTGAGTTGTTTTTTTGTTTTTTGGGAAGAGACCTATGGCTTATCTTACATCTACACTAAATTAATTTGTCATAATTAAATAATTAGACAAACTTTATCATGCACACAAATATTCAATTCTCCAATGTAGCAACCGGAATAATGGAGAGGAATCTTTGGTTTAGTCAAACTGCTGCAGGGCTAAAGATAGAGTGATTTAGCAAACCGTTTTCTTGCTGTCAATCATCAGTCATAAACTTTTATGATCATTTATTTAACTTAGAAAATCTTTAACAGCGAAATGTGCTGCTCATTCTCTCTTGACCTGCCTGAGAGCTGCCATGAAAAGTGAAAGCAAACAAACATCAGTGAACTCAAGCAGAGAGCATATATAAGTAAAAATGTCTATTTAACAAAGAGAAGAGGATATGATTATTCCTCATTACGCTACAACATGCATTCTCTTAAATAGAGCTACACGCAAAGAGGTTTTTGTCAGCAGTTCAGTTTCACTACCATTAAATAATTGCAGTAAAGCTAAGGTGGCTTCTAAAAAAATGGCAAGATGTATTAAGCCAGAGTTTGAAGTAACCTGCTACTGTATGGATTAGTAAACTAAGCTTTCACAATGTAAATATAGGGATTTTTAAAAAGGTTTTCACAACTCCTATCTATGAACATTTGCTTGTGTAATAAAGTGGAAATACTCACACTTAATTTTTGTCTCTATTGTGTTTTCACTTCAGGCTAACTGCAGCACCAACAGCCCTGGCAGTGGTTCTAGTCCGTCAGCACGCTCACGAAAACCTGGAGCCATCATTGAGAGCTTTGTCAACCATGCTCCCGGAGTCTTCTCAGGGACCTTTTCAGGTAAACAGACATTGAGCTCCGCACTGAAAATCTTGCTTACTGCACAAAATGAAGTCGAACAAGTCGTAGTGCATCATTTTGTAAAACTTTTCTCTATCTTTCGTCCTCTCTCAGGCACTTTGCACCCTAACTGCCAAGACAGCAATGGGCGTCCAAGACGTGATATCGGTACCATCCTGCAGATCCTCAACGACCTCCTGAGTGCCACTCGGCACTACCAGGGCATGCCCCCCTCCCTCACCCAGCTCCGTTACCAGACTCAGTGTGGGTCGCCCACCTCCCCGTCCCCCTCACCACCTCCTTCACCCCCAGTCGCTGGGATGACGGGCCTCTCTGCCAAAGCTACCTCTGTGCCTGCTGGCAGCCCTCCTCCAACTCTTCATCCACTGGTGCAGTGCCAGAGCCAGATCCGCATGTGCAAACCCCCTGGTGAGTGAGCCCTCTCCGTACACCTTTTCATCTAAGCATGTCAAAAACACAAACAGAAGCACACCCCTCACCCCTACTTACACTGAGTCTTTGTTAGTCCCTTAACGCCCTAATGGCCTCACGAAGCAGATGTTCCTGCATTTGGCACCGCTTTGGGGGAGCATGTCTGTGTGAGCATTTGTGTTAAATGACAATACAGCCACTCATTTTTGCAAAGCTCTGTTCTTGTTTTGCAATCAAATGAAAAATCCATTGTCATCTCTGTCTTTTTCTGTTTCTGTTCTCAGAACGCATCATGGGTATCTCAGTTTGGTTGGGATGATTTTACATCACTGTGCTTCATGTGCTTATTTTTATCTTTTAAAATACTGACGATAGTTGAACTGAAAACTCTGACTAAAGAACAAAAACACTCAGGCATATATGTCTCTTGGGTTTTTAAGCAGATGAAAAGAGGAAGTGAATAAAGGAGATGGGGGGTGGGGGGGGGGTCTCCTTAGTAATGCAATACAAGCTTCTCCAGGCCTGTTCAGTCAGGCTCCACTTGTCAGTCAGTCGAGTTGGCTTTGTTTTTGTGCATCAAGGAGATAGGTTTACCTTTTCAAGCCTGGGCTGGGCTATGTTTAGATTAGATTAGGCTTTGGGTTACTTAGCCTGTGTCCTAAAGAAGAGCTGCAGCTGGGACATGCATGGGCCGGACAAACCTCGACAGGTTCTTGTTTTAAGAGGGCTGGGCCAGGACAGGTGTTGTAGTGCACGTGATACGGTTCTGGTGCAGAGCTTGGATGTTTTAAAACCCTCTTTTCTGAGCAGCCACTCAGGATGTTGAGAATCTGACAGATGTCCAGAACTGATAACATTCAGGCAGTGTTGTGAGGTTAGACTGACTGTGTGGAGAAAAACTGCATTGTCTTCTAATGCCTCCTTATCGTCTGCTGAGGAAATTCAACCACTCTATAGAGAAACACTGGTGAATCTTGTGGACAATGACCACATATTGTGGAATAGTCCTCCTCGGGTGGACCCTAAGAGAACGTGCTTAGTTTTTAATATTTTCTGCTGACTGAAAAAGAAACTCATACATATTCATTGTTTTCTTCTGGCTTTGTCCCATGTTGTGCGTTCCCTGCTTGAAAGCGGTACAAGAACATTCAAAGTTATTGTAAAGACTGAACCCGGCATCAGTGGGATTAACCACTATTCCACTGCCAAACTCTGAGTACCTTCACAACTGCTCACTGAACAGTTGTAATAACACAGGCTTATTTTTCCTATCTTAGAAAAGACCATTCCTTCACTTCCCCACTTGTCCATACTCACCCCGCCCTTTATTCCCCTCCCACCTCTCCCTAGTCTTGCCATGTCACTTCATCTGCACTCAACCACCCACGCCACTGCCCCCCTCTCCCTATTAGCCATCCAAAAACAGCCCCGACTGTAGAATCCATCTCTCTGTCCGTCTCCTATTCGCCCCCGTCTCTTTCCACGTCTGTGTTGTGCATCAATACATTGTCTGTGTTCATTTGGTCTTTAAAAATAGACTTATTCCAAAAATCAGCCCTGAGAAGCATTTTCTTTGTGAGCTCTACAGCAGTAAGAGAAGGAGGAGGCACCGGAGGACAAGGGTTGTTGAATCCACAACTCCAAGCTACTTATCCTATGGGTGTTTATATTCTACCATCAACCATATCGCATGTTAAGTTTTAACTAGAGGCTAAGGGTGAAAGAGGAGCCCGTCTTTTGTCGTTTCTCTCAGTTGTATTTCAAACCTTAGTGACACAATGGCAGATTCCATGTGCCTCCTTTGTTTTCTATTCTACATAGCAAGCTACAACCAAACCAATGACTGAGCTCTGAAGGGCAATCTTATCATTCGACAACTGATGGAGGACTTGCTGGACTTAACACTGCTTCAGAGGAACCTTCACTCATTCAGCTCCAGTTAAAGAAAAAAAGTGCACTTCTCATCTGCCTGAGTATGTGCACATAGCCGAACTCAAGGTTGAGGCAGCCTCTCGAAAATGTCACCTACCTCGACTGTCTCTTGAGTCTTTACCCTTTCTGCTGCAAGTTCACGAGTAGAAAAAAAAAAAAAAAAAACTCAACACATGCACATGCAGTTAGTCCCAGGGCTTATACAAGCAGCCAGCTTTTCCGCTTTCGCTGTGTAAAACTGCTGAGTTGTGAGGATTTGTCAACATGGGAGTCATGTTGAGTTTGAACAGGGGTGCATTAGCATGGTCTAGCAGACTGATTGTTAAGCTAAATTCCTTTGCTGTGTAGCGTGGACCGACCCCACCATCCGCCCTGCAGCCTTCAGTGTCGATCACCCCCTGCCCAGCCTACCCTATTGTGTGAGGGGTGTATATAGAGCACCATGCTGGACCATTGTGGGTCAGAGAAGGGGAGGCCTATGGGATTATATGGGTACCTTTTAGCCCTACAGCTGCTTTCGTTCAAACTGAGCACACAAAGACTGGGCAAAACAGAAGCAAAGTTGGCTCTTAAAGGCTCTCCAACAGCTCCCTTCCCCCTCATGTGTGTCTTCCACATCCTTTAACTTGCCCTTGTCTCCTTTTGATTTGTCAGGTCATGTTAGCTTCGTGCAAGCTAAGACAGAGCAAAGCAGGGGGAAAAAGGAAGGGTGACTTTGAATGAGGCAGAGACAGAGAAGGATTCTTTGCCCTTAACTTTATCGAGTCTTGTACTTAAACGGTGACCCACACGCTACTCATTCTGCCAGCAAACTTAACTCCTCTCTCATCGCCAGCCAATATTGACTGGGATGCACATGCGCCACTAAAACTGACCGAATGCCCCCAGCGACTCTACAAGGCCACAGAGGTATCCAGGAAAGCCAGCCAAGCACATCAGGTGCCCTTTCATAGTCGGGAAGGAGAGGAGAAGAAGGAGGGAATGCAAATGAAGTCTAAAAGTCATTGAAGAGCTTGTGTCCCTGCAGGGCCGTCAGTGCCCTTTCACTGGCTGTCAGGATGCTCATATTACCTCTGCTTTGATTGGTTGCTTCAGTATGTATCTGTGTAGGTTGAGTATTTCTTTTTTACTGAGTGGAACCGGGTAGCCTTTAGTTCCATGTAGGATTATCAAACCTTTGGGGCACATTTCTGAACTCTGCTTTCTGTAACTCTGACACTCTCTGGTAGAGATTTTTGGCTGATTTCAACTGCTTTTTGGGAACTATGGTAAAGGAAACTCAATGAACATTGCTCGAAATACCTTTTCACTTCCTGTCACTGGCAGACCAAGTAGGAACAATGTTGCACTATGCATGTACAAAAGCAGTTGATGTAAAATAGGGATTTCCTAATATATTAAAGCAAATACTGACTTGTAACCAATAAATCTTCCGTTACTATCACTATCAGTATGTCTAGCTAGCATCACACAAACAGTAGTCCCATTGTTTTTTGCTTTTTTGGCTAGAGAAAGTCCATCCCAACATGGTAGCACTTATTCTTGGTATCTTCACAGGCAAAGAAAAAATTAACTATGTTTTTAAATATATTTTTTTAGCTGGCCCTCTGACCAATTAAGGCTGATTAATCTGAAAACTTGACAAACAATTGTTGTGACCAACAGCAGTTTTTTTTCTCCTTACAATAGTGGTCTAAGATGCATATAAATGTATGTCTTACAGGTCATTATTATTCTAGTTTAATTCCAAAATGAATTATTTATATTATTTGCACCTACAATGGAGAGAGTGCGGTCAGTAATACTAGATAGAAACCGAAGCAGATATTGCTGCACTGTGATTCTCCCTTCCTCTCCTTTCCTGGCCTCGTTTGTTTTTCCCCCTTCCATTGTCTTCCCCTCCCTCCCTCGCTCCTTCCTCTGGTTTTCTGGATGCTCAGCAAACACAATGTTCTCTGTGCAAGATCACAAGACTTATCTAGACAAACAAACAAACAACAGCAATAAGACAACTGCAAATGAAGGCCAATCTTTACACAATCAATAGAAGGAGAAGCTCCTTTAATCTCCCTTTGTGTCCTGGACGCGGCAGCCCTCCTCCTTTTTTTATTCTTCCTTTCTCTCTCCATCTTTTGCCTGCTTACTCCTCCGTCCACCCACTATACCCACCCACTGGACCATCTATCCCCCCCCCCCCCTCCCTCTCCCCTACCGCTTCTCCAGTCCTAGCTGTGTTGCTGGGCTGGGCTCAAAGGCAAGGGAAACTGACTGATGCATTGATTATTCATAGATCACCTCTTTGCTCCTTGACTCTTTTTTTCTCTTTTTTTTTTTCTACGTCGTCTGGCATATTTACGAAACGTGCTTCAAAGGGACAGGCTAGGATCATTTTGGAGAGGGAGAGTGGACTGCTCAGGAGGTTTTGGTGTGGCTGGTTTTACGATAAAAGAGGGGAAGAGACTGGCATTTCCTTCCTCTGTGCCCTTGAGCTGTGCTCTGTTTGATACTGGTGGCGCATTTCTAAAAAAAGGAACCAGTGTTGCTTCCTTGTTTGTCTTTCCTGTGTCACACAAGGTTGTGTTTGGGTAAGGGTTCCCTAAATCTCTCCTTTGCATTTATACCCTATGTCGGCTCTCTGTGGGTGCAACTGTGCTTGCGTCAAACTCCAGCCCATCCAGTCAGACTGAGCCAATCTGTGTGTGTATGTGTGCCTGTGCTACGTGGATTGTAGCACAGGCACAATCTTTTTTGTATTCAGCCCTAATAATAGCCTTACTGTCATAAACATAGTCTGGAGATCCCTGCGGCCAGCTGTGTCCGGCCCAGCCGCCCAGGGCTCCGGTAGTGACGCTCATGAATGGCCGAGCTCACACACGCACACACACACAAGTTTGGTGGTGCTCCAAGCACATTCCCAGAACTCTTGCCAAGCCAAAGGCCAAGACCTCCTGCCGCCCCACCAAACTGCCCTCTGTGTGTATGCGTGTGTGTGTGTGTTTCCTTCTGCAATGCTGAGATGAGAGCAGATGTACCCCCCTCACTCCCCCTTTAGAAACCAAGATCAAGACTAACGGACTATCTTGTCAAGGTAAAGGGAAGCAAATTGCTGCAGAGAAACAGATTTAAGTCCATAGGCAAACAGTGGCTTTCTGCTGTTTCATTATGTGCGGCCAGTTTCTCTTCAGATTAGTCTGTGCACATAATAAGGAGGCGAAGGGAGGACCAGTGAGGAGAACAAAGCCTAGCAGCAACGTTTGTGGCTATCACATGGTGCAGAAGGAACAATAGATGTATTGCCGGACACCCCCCCACCCCACCCCCTCACACCCCTCACCTCTGGTGTACTGGATTCATTCCCGAGGGGTGACACATTGTCCTCAGACAAAGTGCAGCATCTGGATGCACATGTATGTTGGTGTCAGGGCTGACCATATTGAAGTAAAAAGAAAATATGGTATGACCAATGCAATGGAAAGACGTTAACCTTTTTCGACTCGTTACCTCCTTTTCTGGTTTTCCAAAAGCCTTTCAGCACTTTACTTAAGTGTATACTGCTATAGCATAATAAATAGTCCCGGAAAGGGAAAATTGCTTTGCACTGCTCAACCTGATAAGCAAATCAGAGAAAAGAGGTAAACGAAGCCCACACCGAGTCCGGAATTCATTCCGATAGAGAGGGGGAAAGCAGAGGAGGCCATAATCGATTCTGCAAACTGACACCTACGGCTGATCCTTTACCCTCCACCTTTTTCCTCCATCGTTTATTCCATCCCCCCGGCCTCAGGGGGAGGAATTCCTTAACCCACGCCGCCGTCCCCTCCTCGCTGCGTCCCCCAGCCGCCTCCCCCCTTCACCTCTTTCTCTTCTCCGCACACAGCCCTACCTAGCTGTCTCTGGGGAGACATGGGCCAAGATACTGGAGAGGGAGGGGTGAGCTAAGGGGTAAAAAGGGTGCAGTGTTTGGAGGAAGAGGGGGGCACTCAACGAGCTGCGATTTGGAAGCTAGAGCGATAATAAAGAAATAGAAGAAAAAGAACTATTTTAGTCTCTCTTTCTAGTCTAGGCTCTCTCATCGCTTACAATTTCCATTCGCTTGCATTTCTATTGAAAGCCAATAGCGTTGTCCGGGGCTGGAGATGGATGGCTGCACTAGAGCTAAGGTTTAATCAATAGGTCTTTTTAATTTGCCATCGATCCACGTTAAAAGCTACTGCGCCTGTTGGTGCTGGGTCCATGTGTGTGTGTGTGTGTGTGTGTGCGCGTGCGTGCGTGCGTGTGTGTGTGTGTGTGTGTGTTTGTGTGTGGACCTTTTGAGAGAGTGCTTGTGTGCATCCATATCCATGCATGACTGTACACATCGTGTGTGTGTGTGTGTGTTTGTGTAATGCGGATTCCAGTGTGTCCTTGTGTGTGTTCTCGTGCACAGCAGAGATGGCCGTTGTGCTTTGGTTTATTGACATCCTAGCCCAATATTTAATTATTTAATTCCAAGACAGATACTAATGGAGCTAGCTAATAGATTGCGGTTGCCTTCCCTTCCTTCTAAGCTCTCCGAATATACGCATAAATGGAATTAGGCTCGACTTGGCCGGTGTTGGGATAGCATTTGCAGTGCAATGCAAGACCTCTCCCTGGAGACTGGAGTCTCCTATAGGCACATCAACAGCTAGAAATGCACTTAGGAGAACACACACCCACTGAAGCATGTCATACTTAATTGTGTTTGCAAATATCACAGGGAGCCACGAGCGTGTGCTGGCTCTTTCATATGTTTTTACCTTTATCGGCCCTGCTTATGGCTCTCTAAGAGATTTGATTGTGGGTGGGGGGGAAGGTTTCCCCACTCAGAGTGATGGGAAGTTAATCAAAAGATTTAACAGTCATCTCCATGGAGTGTCTGCTTTTAAGTTTGGAGCACGTGGGGAAGGAGCAAAACATGTTAAAGAAATATTATCAAAAGCAAAAAAAGAGCACCCCTACCTTCCACTTATAATGCGTTTATTGAGTGGTTAAAATACAAACAAACAAAAAAAACCTTCATGATCTTGTAGTTTATTTCACCAGTTACCAAGCTATACAAGTCTCAGACAGAAATACTAATGTGCCCCTTTGTTTCGCGCAGGTGACCGCATCCGTCAGACCGAGAACCGAGCGACTCGCTGCAAGGTGGAACGTCTGCAGCTGCTGATGCAGCAGAAGCGTCTGCGCCGGAAGGCCAGGCGGGACCAGCGAGCGCCCTACCAGTGGCTGCCAAACCGCAAGGCCGGGCGTAGCAACAGCAACAGCAGCATGTCCAGCGAGGGCTCCCTGGATCTGGACTTTGACGACTCGGTCTGGAAGCCCGACGTCAAGGCCGACTTAAAGTCCGAGTTTGTGATGGCCTGAACACCTTGTCCACCCCCGTTCTTTGTGAAGATTCGTAGAATTTGTGAAGCGTTTCTTGGGATTAATGTGGAAATATATTATGAAGGCTGTGTCTTGGCAGGAGGTCAGGGGGAAAGAAAAAGTTGTCCTTGTGACTGTTATCTGCCACATGGGAGAAACAACCCTCCCCCCACCCCCCCACACACACACTTGCCCCCCCCCCACCCCCCCCCCCCTCTGCAGACGCTAATCCCATTCTGTCCTTCACAGCTGACCTTGTGAAAAGCAGCAACAATAGCAAAGGAACTTCAGTGTGATGCTTGGACTTTACAGGCAAAACAACTGGACTTTACAGTGTACAAGACTTTTATTTTCGAGGTGTGATATCACAGATCACATCTCCACTTGAGCAAAGCAGAATTTAGTGAGTGGTGGTGGTATTTTCAGATTTTTTTTTTTTTTTTATCCCTACATTTTTTTTAAGTGCACTCTGGGCAGAAATGAAGAGATCCACACTGGACTTATGAACAGAACAGGAGCACCAGAGACTGTGGAAATATTCCGATGGGCATTCTTATTGTTCTCAAAACCAATCAGTCGGAGTCCAGTTTTGTTTTTCCTCTGTTACGGAGTGGTTAAACCTTTTTTTTTTTTTCTTTTTTCCACTTTTAAGCATATTATATTTTATAAACAAAAAAAAAACAATATGTAGCATTGTTCACAAAGCATTCAGGTTTTCATATAACAGTTCAAAGTACTTGTTTATTTGCACATGATGTTGATTTATAACAGCTGGTCAATATGTGCAAGGAGGAGGAGCAGGAGGTGGGGCCTGAAATAGAATAATAATAATAAAAAAAAAAAAAAAAAAGAAAATGACTATTGAAGTATTGATGTTGACCTCAGTGACAAAGGGTATCGATAGGAACGACTAATAAATGAACAAAATGAATTAATATTACAAAGTGCTTTAGAGGATTTTAAAATCTTTTAAAAAAAAAAGAATATATGATAGAAAACTCTATTTTTGTTTCTCTTCCTATCTGCTGTTTTCTAAAAACAGCAGCCCTCTGCGGCTTTTAGTCAAGTTGTTGACTGTCAGCAAATATGTGCATCCATTCAACCATTTGTTTGCCCATTTGTGGAATTATCTCGTCTCGCCACAGCGAACCATAAAGAGCGACCCCCCCTCCCCCCGTCATCCAGCCCCAGGTTGACGTCTTGCAGACCTGAACTGACTTATCCGAGGGAGTTTGTGTACATAACTGTGACGTTTTACAAATGTTTATGAGGGTGTGTGTGTGTGTATGTTTGGCTTTTATTTTTGTTATTATTATTATTTTTATTATTTTTAGAATATTCCATTGTTTCGTCATCTCCTGAGTAAACCCTACGATCTCCTCGCGTCGTGTCGATCAGCCGCAGCGGAGGCGTGGGTCGAACGTAGCGGCTCGTTTAAAGTTCGAGGCCCTTTATCACTAGTTTTATCAAAGGAGGGAGGAGCAGCGGCGTCATTTTTCTGGCATCATTATCTAGTGCCTGGACCAGTACACCCATTGACATATCAGGTTAGGCCTTTCACAGTTTTGCTGCTAACACATGGGAGCTTAAAACGACACAAAAGAGAGAGGAAAAAATAAATAAATCAAAGCTACAGGGGGAAAAAGGTGACATTTCTTTGCATGCAAAGGTGTGAAATTACAAAGATCCTTTTTTATATATATATATTGATGGAAGAGAAAATACAAAGTGGTGCTTTGGTAATGAAGGTTAACAACATGCATGAATTTGTGGAAAAAAAAAAAAATGAAACAATGCTGCTTTTGTTGGTTAGGTTTTTGTAACCTAACGTTTTAATGTTTGTTTAAAGAAAAAAAAAAAAAGTGTCCTGCTAAAGAGTGACAATGCAAAACCAAAACAGATGAAGATGAACTCGTGTTGTGGCTCGGCCTCGAACATTCCTGTTGCGTTACGATGAAGATGATGATAAGCAGAGAGCAAAAGACTCTCTTCCTCTCTCTCTCTCAACGCCCCAAGCACTGTTTTTTTTTTTCTTTTGTTTTTCTTTTTTTTTTTTTTTTTTTGTGTTACCCAGACAGCCGACAAAAACTGTTTAGCCAAGCCTCCTCCTCCTCCTCCCAGCCCGAACGCCAACAGAGGCTCGCGTGGACATATACGTCCGCGGGGGAACCAGCAGACCGGTGGATTTAAAAGAACTGTCTGTCAAAATCCACTCGAGAGAAGCATCGTTTATCAGCCTGTCTGACTGACCGCCCTACACCACTATTGCACTCCCAGAGATTGCAGTGAGAGATTACCTTTTTTTTGGGTAAACCTCATAGTTTTTGTTAGTTTTATTTTTTTTTAAGTGGCCTTACCTTTCACTAAAAAAAAAACAAAAAAAAAAAAAAACGAGACATTTGGGGGGAATGGGAATGTTTTCTTTCTTGTTGTTTTAAAAGTTTCTGTGCATATCGTCGTTGGACTTTTCATCAAGGCACCATTTTGTTGTCACTGAGGACACTGGGCATTTGTTGTTTAGTGCTATTAGCTGGTGGAGTCTCTATTATGTCAAGGCTTCTGTGCCTTAAAAATTGCCCTTGCAGTGTCGGTGTCGATTGAAGCTCGTTTTCATTGGTTGATATGTGACTGTAGTACTCGCAGCCATGACGGTCATAGATTTTAGGGGTGAATCTTGTTTGAGCGAAGCCAATACTATTCGGCGATTAGGTGTCGTTCCTCAAACAAGGTCTTTGTCCCGTTTCTTTATTGTGTTGCCATGTTTGTTGCTCTGTTGTTTGAACCTCACGTCCCTCCGAGCAGTACTTAGACGGAAAGAAGCAGTCCTGACTCAGAATGAGAAAGGTCCTGTAAGGACTCCAGACTACATGCACTTCCTGTTTCCATGGATATGACAATTATTAAAAGGACAAATGAACCCCGAGCCCCTCGAAAATTTTATTTATTACGATTTTTTTTTTTCTTTTTTTTTTACGTATATGTATGAAATATACTCTGTGTGTGCCTCACTTCTGTGTGAAACTCAAAAAGAAGAAACAAAACAACAAAAAAGATGACAAAAAGCATTACAGAGAGGATAAATAAGAGACAGTACGTTGGTGGAAATACTGATCATTTAAGTTGCCTGTTCTTTCTTGTAGCCAACTATTGAAAATAACAGGTTTCAAGAATACAATTTACAATGTTCTAGCTCTAGACCGGTGTAGCACATGTGTGACTGTATTAATTTATGAAACCAAAATGGTAACTGTGAATTATGTATTTCTTTGTGCATTTTTAAGAAAAACAAACAAAACAAAAAATCGGTGGGGGAGAAGGTTGTCGGGTCACGGGCCGCAGCTCACGCTCGTGTCGGAAAACAAGCTTTCCTTTTTGTTTCTTTTGGTGGATTATGACGGAAACCGAGACTCGTTTCCGAAGAGTTAAAAAAAAAAATGCAAAAAAAAAGAGGAAAAAAAAGGTTTAAAAACAAAAAAGATATGAATATATTTTTTTTTCTTAAGCAATACATTTCAGTGTGACTTGTGATAGAACATTTTCTTTTTTTAGGTAATAAATGAATAAAAAGCAAAATGAGAACATCGGCTGGTCTTCATGTGTATTCATTCGATAACGTCGACTCAAACAAACTCCTCTGCCTTTTATTTCACAAAGTAACTCAATATAAGAGTCATTTCGAAACGCGAAGAAGCCTCAAGTTGCATCAATAAAATATAGCCCTTCCATGTATAAAAAGCTGATGCAACTGATGATCGATCTGAACTGTCTTTTCTCATCTTTGAAGCCAATTGATAGAAACGATGTTGGCTCGTGCATACGTACAGAACGCTACTGTTCGCATGCGTTTTCTTCTCCGTTTGAGAATTAATTAATGAAATTCCTCACGCGCTCAAGGCATCCCATCGCTCACGATGCAGGCAGAAGACGGTAGGCCTGAAAACCAGAAAGACCTGTGTTAAATGTGAAGTCTCCTTTAAATATGCAAACTAACAGCACCATGTGTTTGAAAGCACTCCATCGGACTTTTATGCAATTTGATCCACTGACACTGGAAGTTTAGAAGAAGGAAAGGAACATCAGAGAATAGGAGACATGTCAGAGTAGAGCTCTAATGGCGACGATGTGGCGTTATGTGCAGTGAGAAACTGCAGCATGTTTTGGGTCGATCGGCTTGCCATCTTAGTCGAAAGCAGATGAACTCATATTGAAACTAGCTCTCCTGCATTAAGACAAAATCGTCTCTGTCCTCACACTAATTTCTTCCGCCTCAACATGGAGAAATTCTTGTCAGACCAGCCAGAACTCTTCTGTTCTTCCTGATAACAGCCAAGCCAAGGACTTGCTATGTCCTTTGGCCTTTTTCTTCCACCTGGCTGTTGTCCCTTTTTCTATTCCTTATCTGCACCACTGTGGCAAGGTGTGGCTCTGAAGCAGAGATGAGTATCTGTGATGGTTCATTAAAGAACTATGCACTGGAAACTCCAAAGTACAGTGCCTGTCAGACATTTTGGCACCCACTGGTAAAGATGTTGTGTTTTTTTTCTTTTTTCTTAAAAAGTATTAAATTGCAACAGCACAGTCCCACATTACAAAATTGAGAAAAATCTATCAATGAAGTTTTGTACATTCATTCAGTCAGGATACACCCATGTTAAGAAATACTAATCTTTTCTTTACTTTTATTTATTTCATGGCAGCATAATTACTGAGACCCCTACAATCAGTACTTTGTCCAACCCCCTTTCTGCAAACTGGACAACACTTAGTCTTCGCTTATTACAGTTCAACTTTGCGTCTAATCAACCTTTTCCGCGTTAATTTGGTTGTACGTTTGAATCACTATCCTATCCTTTTGAATAACCAAATAGTACAATAAATGCAAGTTTTCTTGACCGTTCTGGTATAAAGAGTTCACACTAAAAATGTTTCCAGCAGCTTTGGATAGGAATCACGTCATCACATATCTGCCACACTGGGAAGACCTGCTTTTTTGCACAGTCATCCTTTGTTTTATGCTAATGCTAAATGGAGGATGACGTTTCGGCGTGAGATTATGCTACTGCAAATAAAGGTGAATTTATTTTAGTGATTTACAAACGTTTACTTGGCACCATTCAGTCTTTCAGCAGCCTCTGAGAATTGCCATGCATTACTCACGTCGGCTGAAGATATGACAGCAAAATATATCATACAAAGTGCCAACACAGATTTCCTGATTCATTAAACGTACGTAATGACCTGATCTTGACCAGACAAGAAGACAATGGTTAAAGTAATGTTGTGTTTTCAATGGGTCCCAGTGCATGTTTTGATATGGAAATGTGTCTTTCTCAACAGAACCATGTTAACAATGGAGTTCCATAAGGATGCATGTTGGGGGCAGTTTTATTAACATTGTACATGTTTTCTTTGGGTCATAATTTCTGTAAAAGCATCATTTATTCCCATTGATACAGATTTATTCATAATACATGGGATAAGTCACCACCTGTTCGTTGTACCGTCGCTAAATTGTACTGTAGCTTAAAAGGTGAGTTTCCCGGGGCCTCTTTTAGCATGTAGCTGGTTGATGGAACCAATTCTGGTTTTTTTTGTTTTTTTTTGTTCTCCTCTTCATTTTGCTGGGATCTCCTCAGTTTTGGTTGTGGACGTCGAGTCTAAAAACGAGACGAGGCTGAAAATAGAAAGAACCAAATTTATCGCGACAGTGTGTGTGTGTGTGTGTGTGTGTTGCTCCGAGGAGCGGTTTACCTTTCTTTCTGTCAGTTAGGTGAGACACAAACACAACAAAACCACAAGTGTGAATGTTGACACACATTTACAGTTAGCATTACAGGTGCAGCCAACAGACTCCCTAATGCTGAGCCTCTGCTTTCTGTCTCATTTCGTGTTTACAGTTTTTTTTTTTTTGTTTTTTTTTTGCGTTTTACTGGATACAACACGAGCACAATTGCGCAGCAGCGCGCCGACAACTTCTTCTCATGACTTCCAGTCATACTGCAACTACCGAGAGCCCTTTTCTGAGAAGTGGCTGCCTATTTCTGACTGCGTCTCAACTCTCAGCCTCCGCAGCTTTCTGCAGCGGAGCTTTTTTTTTTTTTTTTTTTGCCGCCGGTGGATTTAACTGCCTCCTTTTAGAGAACACAGAAGAAAGTCAGCTGCCACCGCAAACTGAAACCCTGCGGCTTCGGGATTGAGAGGAGTTCCACAGCAGTGGTGTTTCACACGTCGTCGTGTGATCGGGAGATAAGGTTGCCTCAGCTGTATCCTGCCTCAAACTCAAGACAGACGCGCATAAACACGAGCGCGACGGAAAGTATCCCAGAGTGTCTTGACGCAAGAAGGCAGATGTAGTGCACCCTGAAAGTTCAAAGTTGATGTATAAATACTTTAATCTGCTTTTCCATGTGTCTGCATGCGTGATGTGTGAGTGCATGAGCTAAGAATGTTAAAGAAGCCCCCTTTGTACTTTCTGAGCTTTTCCAGCGAATGTGTTTCATGCATGTAAATAAGCTGCAAATACACTTTGCAGCAAAGAGGAAGTGAAAAGGAAGTAATTATCCCCACACAGGAAACACTGCTCCCAGCCTATCTAAAATGCAGTGTTTTTAGTCCTGTCATTTCTTTAATGAGCTAAAAAAAAAAAGAAAGAAAAGAAAAGTACCAGCAGCAGATGGACCTTTTTTAATTTGTCTCCTTACCAAATCAAACTAACAGACTGCTGCTAAAGCTGCATATCTCAGACTTAACCGCCATGCACACCGCAGTGTTGTGCACCAACAGAGTTCACTTTTTTGAGAACTTTGAACTGAACAATGTTTTGCTTTTTTTCATCTTTTTTTTTTACATGATGTACTTTAAGTGAGCCAAGCTTATCCTGATGTCATCTAACGATAATGTATTTGATGTGAGCAAAAGATTTAAGCTTGATTTCTCTGGCTTTGACTTCACTTTATATTCAAAAAGTATTTATTGAAGGCTCAAGCACCAAACATCAATATTAAGAGTTACCACGTGCCAACAAAACTGCAGCTGTACTCTCGTTACATTTTTTAATATTTTCTTAGACCATCTTACAGGTAAGAAGCTGAAGTAGCTGCACAAATATCTTTAACTTACATGGCAGGAGATTTTTGTCAGCTCTGGAATTACAAAAGAAAAGTTCAATGAGTGATTTTTACTATCTTGCTGTTGATTTTTGACTGTGCGTTGCCAAGTGCCAGTAATCTGAGTGTTAAAATATGACCCCATTTGCAAATGTAGTTGAAATGGAGCACTTTTTTTCTTTTTTTTTTGGTCAAAAGGTATGTTTTCTGTTCAGAAAAGCACCAGAATTGGTGAACAGAAACAGCTGCTTTTGAAATTTGTCATCAACTAAATACAGCTTTCAAACTTTGAGACGTAAAACGACAAATTAACAAGAACAAGAATGTCACGATGGAGCTGTGAACTTGGTTGAGAACGTTCGGCTGGAGCTGTGACCATGAATCAGCTCACTCGCACTGGCTGAGCTGAATATAGAACCAGGTTAAGGATGTACTGAAAGCCACTATTTTTTGTGTATTTTTGACCATGAAATTGCAACCCAGAACCTCGCTGAACAGCAACTGCACTGGAAAAAAAAGTAAAAGGAAAATGTAAAATAGAAATAAATATACACCCAATGGTCCCCAAGGGGAGACAGCATGGTGAGGTGAACACAGACCCAGAGGTGCACACAGCGGCACAATAGCTTCCTGCAATCAAGACGGTGCGAAGCAAAATATCACAAATTTTGCAGATTTCAAAGTGGAGAACAATAATAGCGTAAATGCATGCCCTGTGCAAGTTAGGGGGGGAAAACACAGCTAATCTTGGGTAGCCATTTTCAGGTGTCTGGAATTGAAGCACGTGTTGAGAGGAAGTGCAATGTGTGCAAATCTGATACAAACTTCCCAAAATAATCATTTGCTGCACTGGATGTGATTTACCCCTACCCTCCCCCCACCTTCCTTCTTCCTACATTCTGTCAGGCGTTTTGCTCCCTGTTTAAGTGCAGGCTTTCATCATTTTACATAAGAAAAAACAAACATCCTCTTTGCTCCGATGAAAGCCCCATCTGCACTCGAGAGTAATGGAGCGAACTCCAACACGCACGCCGAAAGATGCATTTCCTTGCTGGTCAGGGCACACAGACATCGGCTCTCGTCCTCGCGTTTCTCCTCCTCTCTAAGACCCCGGGGGCCCCGTTCGCTCGGTCAGCGGGGACCTTGTTGTCTTTTTGTCTATTTGTGTTTGTTCCCTGCGTAGTTGAAAGAGGAGAATGGTTTCTGTTTCGGGACGTTACCTGATGGATATTTATGCAGCTGCGAGGCTGTGAAGGGAACCTTTGATATCTTTTTGAGGCTCACACAAAACACAAGCGTGAGCAGATTCTCTCGGCGGAGCCGCGCTGAGACGATACACACGAGCATAAGTTGCGCTCGACGTTGTACAGCTGTCCGTCCCCGTCAGCGTGGAGTTGACCTCTGAGTCCGACTTCGCGACCCGGGGGTGGTATTGGTGCAGAGGTCGTGGTTAAAATAAATCCTGGAGACTGGGTAAACAGGATGCGCGCACCCACCCAGGAACAGGACGCTCATCAGCAATCGCATGAAACACTGCTCTCAGAGAAGAAGAAAAAAATTAAAAAGAAGGAAAAAAACAGCAAACTCTAAATAATATTTCTGCAGAGTATTGGTACAAATGTTCTGTTCTGCTATATAATAGTACGAGCTGCTTAGCAACAAAACAGGTTCCCGGCGTTCACCAAGGATTCTCTCCCCGTCGAATGCACTGCGGTTTATTTTAAGACTTTGGGTGTACTTGTGAGAACGAACAGAAATGTCAAGGTATTACTTAGTGAAGTAGGGTTTCGTGCAGCCAATCACAGAGAACCATGGTGCACCGATAATGAAGGTGCAAACAACTCTGTCATTTGCCCATTAGTCATATGCCTCCTAATACCTCCTCCACTCTTGTTGGAGGGACGAGCGCGTCGGTTTTTCTTTTTCCACTTTGCTTTTGCGAACTTGCAGCCGATCCAGCTGTGTTCGCTGTACGGACAGGACCGCTCTCTCCATCCCACTCGATCCTTCATGCGACGAATGGTCACTCAGGCTGCTAACCGCCAGGAGACAGCATCAGTTTGAGGCAAATCGAATGAAAATGAATCACTGGATGAATCAGAAACATGTGGGCAACAATTTAGCAACTGGAGAAAAGCAGACCTTGCTAAAAGAAAGATGTGTTTTTTTGTGTGTTTTGTGTG
The DNA here is from genome assembly GCF_904066995.2 of Poecilia reticulata. Lineage (NCBI taxonomy): Eukaryota > Metazoa > Chordata > Actinopteri > Cyprinodontiformes > Poeciliidae > Poecilia > Poecilia reticulata. The sequence continues at coordinate 22,525,118 of NC_088833.1, forward strand.
TGAAAGAGCTAAATTGGATTTCTTTATAAATGTTCCAAGCAAAAAATAAGACTCAGGGACAAAATGTTGTCCTTTGGTGCCATGTAAGAGTATTTATATCTCTTAGATGTCGTTTTACAACTACAAACTTTGATGTATTTTCATTGGGATTCTATTTGAAATACTAGCACAAAGAAGCACAAAAAAAATGGAAGGACAATGTTACAAAGTTATAACTTTTTATTTTTTTTGCTAATAAAATTCAATCCCCTTTACTTTAACACTCTTAGATAAAATCCAGCAGAACAGACTTCGTTCAAAAGTCACCCCATTAAGTACGTCCACTGGAATAATATTTAACTTTAGCACAAATCTAACTGTGGAGGCCGGTGAACAAACACATGGAAAAAATAAAAAAATCTCAGGCAATGAGAGTGGCACAATTGCAAACCTACAAATGTCAGATCATCCACATAATCTAAAAGGCCAGGAGCTTTTTAAGCAGCCAGAAGGTCTATGGTATCTATGGAGGAGCTGGAGACAGTAGATACATAAACAGGAACTCCTCTTTGGAGCTTCCCACATGCCATGTTGGCAACACAGCAGACATGTGGAAGGTGCAAAATAGTAAATGGACTGAATTTCCATTCTAATGCAAGTTCAAAGTGATACAGAGTATCAAACTAGAGCCACGTTACTCAGTTACCATCACAAATTTGCACACATTCACGCACTGATACACTCATGTAGGCATCTTGGGGTTAAATTTCTTGCCCAGAGCTGCTCACAGCTTATATGTTGCGAGAAATCTACTCCACCCACAGAGCCACAGTCATCCCAGTCAGATCAGAGTACGTTTGAACTTTTTGCCCATGCTTGTTGCTCTAGCATGACCAGCCGTGGACAAAACGAAACTTTTGAAAGACATCTGTTCATGCTGTGTGATCTTCAGTCTTTAAAATAACAGGCTGCTGCAGCTTATTGTCTGTTTGTTGTAGAAATAGAAACAAACAAAAAAAAAGTCTCGGTGTAAGAATGTGTGCACTTTCAGTACTGCAGGTACGCATTTAGCTCTTGGGTGGTTTCTCACAGCTGCCGTATGTCAAATGCTCTTGGTTGCTGGTGTCCTCCACCTCTCTTTCCTCTGACAAGATCAGGCACATTTCAGAAGTTGCTCCGGTGACCTTTAGCAGCTGTAGGGGTGAAATTGCCTCGAAGGGCCGTTTTTTTTTTTTTTCGCGCCGCTTTTGTGCATCTGTAGCTCTATGTATTGTAACTGTTCTGAGTTACAGGGCCACCACATAACCCATTTGCATAGAAGGAACTGACCTAGATCCTGTAAGGTAGTAGCACAGTTTCTTACCTTTACACCTTCTTCTCAGTACATGACAGGAGTTAATTGCACAGTTTTTCCACATGCAGTAAAACCCCAGGCTGACAATGTGGTATTAACCCTTCCTCTATGATTACACGCTGCTGAATGGCATAGCAGGAAAGCTCAAGTCAGGGCTGAGGATGTGTAACGTGTCAGTTCAGTGCTGTACTTCTAACTGGGTCTCCTCTGTAACCCGACACACTTTGAGGTCTCCTGAGCCTCACATTCTGGGGATTATCAGTCGTGTTTCCTCATTAGGCCTGTGTTAGACTATAAGTTGCTCCAGGACATATGTTGCGTCAGTCAAAAAAAATAAAAACATGCATCGTGAACTATAGATTTGTTCCTTCCAGCTTTCGGCCATGTTGCTTTTAGTGGCTGCAGTGGTAATGTCTAATCCTTGGTTTACATTAACACTTAACGCATCAGTCAAAACAAACAAAACAAAAACACCATGAAGAGGTAAAACTGCAAGCTGTAGAACCAACCAAACACTTATAGTCTGGGAATTGTGGTAACTGTGGAAAGCAAACTCCTTGCTCATCACCCACAAACAATACGACTTCTCACACTAAGCACATAATCTAAAAAGGGCAGGCCGGCAATTTGGATGCCCTCCAACAGGTATTCATTGCCGCCGGAACAGTCAGGGCATATTTGTTGCCCCGTCTCTGCCAGCACCCATCATCGGCCTCACCTTTGTGATCCACCTTGCCCCGTCTCGACTCGGCCGCCCTTCCATCTATCCACCCTCTTGCCCCACCACATTAGCGGGCATGGCCCTGCGAGTTATGGAACGGCGTGGCGGTGTGTCGAAACAGCTGAGGTCACAGATACAGACAGAGGGCGTGAAGACTTGTGTGCTGAATGTCAATGAGACGGTCCCTCCTCCAGCCGGGAGCGAAGCGGAGATAAGCATGCACCCCCCTCCCTCCCCCTTCCCTCAGAGACACCAGGAAGGGCAAAGATCCTGCTAATCAACCAAGAGTACAGCTGTGTGTGAGAGATGTCAGCATTAAACACCGAGTAAAAGGGCAGAAATCCCTCTTAGGGAGTGAGAGTCTCAGCTCTTCTCCAACACAAACTGTTTCTGACAACTACACCCCCCCCCCAGCTTCTTGTGTTTTTGTTCCCTTTCTGCCTCTTCTTCTTTTCTTTTTTTTGCCTTGCAGAGCACTTAGCGAGGAAACACCAGTTGTATGCGTGGGTTTGACAAAGTTTCCACTGAGAAAAAGGTGTATTTAAGACCTCCCCAAGTAAGAGGTGTGTGCAACCATAAAAAACAAAACAAACAAAAAACATTTTCAGTGCATGTATGATGATTTGATAAAAGCTACCACAACAACTGTCAGGATCTAAATAACTGTACATTACAAAAACTTCAAAACCAAATAAACTCAAACCTCACCCATGTGCCTTCAGTATTTTTCTCCCATCCCTAGAAACCTCACACCGAGCCTGACACACATTTTCATACCATTTAACTATAAATGGAGATAATTGTGTGCAAATGGGTGCAGTTTTGAAGGATAAGAACCCCGCGCTCATGGCTTTCTGTGTGTGTTAGTGTGTAATCGCATGGGCCCGAACATGCACGTGTGCGGTTACCATTAATGGTGTTTATTTAGCTTTTTTGGGGGAAGCCCTTTGCCCATTGTTCATTAAAGCCCATATATGGTAATGTAAACAGAGCGGCTTCGTAACTCCTCCTGAACGTACACACAAAACTGAATGAACACAGGAAGGCTCACTCTGGCAGGAAGTGGCTGCCGCTGCCATGGCAACAAACTGAAACCTGAAGCGGTGAGGGAGACTCGCCTTTCTCACCGTCTTGACGTCATTTCTAGTACACACTACGACCGAGAGGCAAACAGCCACAGGGCGCACGCAGAGCAAACAAAGGCGGAGGGAACTTTTTTTTTTTTTTTTTTCTGAAAGCTTGCAGTGAAACACAGAAAGGGCAGTTCTCTTGAAAATCACGATTCTGTGCTGAGCTGTGCAAACAGATAAAGATGTTTTTTTTGTTTTTTTTGTTTTTTTTAAGAACACTGTGTTGGAAAATCCCCCATATGTTCAACACTCTCACCGACAACAATGCAAAAGCGGCATGAGAACTACGAGAAAAGCACACAAGTGTGACTGAGGAGTATTAAAGCGCCAAGTTAACAGTATGATTACAGGCACACATTTAAACTACAATAGTGCTTTTCCAGATTTGTGTTGTGTGAACCAAGTGCAGCTTCTTTGTTCACACAACCAGACGCAACGAGGCTGCCGTGTTCAGTCATCACTAAATAAAATGCCAGCAGGATTTTTTATGTTGAGTCTGCATTCCTATTGTTTAAAACATGACAATGTTTGTGTGCATAATCTATTTATAGATTCTTTCCCTCTATTTTGGTTTCCTAACCACAACCGTTACATCATTATTCAATCAGACTTTACACAGCATGCTGCAAAACTATTCAGGGCCCTTGAGGTTATTCATGTTTAAGTTTTTTTTTTTATGTTGGCGTATTATTTATGTATATCCTTACAAAGAAAAGCTACAGCTAAAGGGTGAATTGAGGAGTTGCATGGCGCAGTGCTTAGCATACATGGGCTACAGACATTGACACGGCCGATTCCTGTCCTCGGTACCTTTGCAGCATGTCCTTCCCCGCTCTCTCCACCCTCATCTTATTTTTTCAAATGAAGACCCACAGAGCTGAACATTTCTGAAAAATAAAATAATAAACACGGTCAATTTGTATTCAGAGCCATTTTCTCTGACACTCAGACACTGACATTCAGAAGAACTCCAGGGCAAAAGAAAAATGGAGTGCAAAGCAAAGTGAAAGTGATAAAAAAATAATAATAATCATGCCACACTTTTGAGGCATGAATACGTTGCCTTGTATTTTATTTGTTTCACTTGCTTTATGTGCGTGACGCATAAAACAAGTAAAAGCTGTTTTGGAAGAAAGCGTTCATCGTGTGCAACATGCTAATGAGTGAACTGGTGACCCTGCAGAGATGCTCTGTCTCTGTTGCTCAGAAACTTTCCCACAAATTATAACAGGTTTTTCTGTGCGTGTCAGTAAGAATTGCTTATGTAAAATCATAACTGTAAGTATACCGCAATATGGAATTGAGTATCAAAACAAATGTGCATGCTTTCAAAAACATGCACAATTGACTTTGACTTTCTCAAATCTGCCAAACCCACATAATACTAAACCTGCACAAAGAGATCTCTGATAAAACAATTCATTATATATATATATATATATATATTTTTTTATTGTTGTTCTTTTGATTTCTAACATGAAGTTTTGTTTAAGTTCATGACGATCACCTGACCTCTTCTTTTATAGGTTGACTTCATCAATTTTAAAATAACAGGAAAGTACAAAAGCATGTCAGTCCTTGTGACAAAGCCAGACTCTGTGGGCGCCATGGTGGCTCATGGGTTAGCAACGTTGCCTTGTAGCAGGAAGGCGTTGGACTCAAAACCCCGTTCAGGCCTTACTTGAGGGGTTTGCCTGGTCCTAAATCTGCCTGGGGTCTGTGTGTGGTTATGCTGCAGTGCCTCTGTGTTGGACATACGATGGACTGGGTGACTCGGCCAAGGTGTGTTCTGCCCTATGCCTCATAAGGATGAAAATCCTGAACAGCATCGAGGATATTAAACAGGTACTGCATGGACTCTAATCCTACTAATCTGAGGTAATGCACTGGGTTTTTTTTTTAAGATGAGCGATCAGGTGGTGTAAAAATGAAGTTGTTTTTCTTTCAAGCCGTCCACCACAGTAGCTGCTCTTAGGAGTTTAAAAAAATAACCTATAACCTACCTGCCCATGAGATGTTACCAGCTTGAATGAGCAAATACAGATTCTCTGTCAAGTTAAAGTGAACTATATTTTAAACTTCAAAAAAGATCAAAGGAGACTAATTTAAGGGAAAGTGTATTTCAGAGCACGTTCAGACATTTCTGCAGGCCAGTCTGGGTACAAAACCTTTTAGCAGATAGATTTTTACATTTGAGAGCATTTTTGAAATCTCTGAGTTGTTTTGCCATGATACCTGTGCTAATTTGACAAACTGCTACTGTAAGACATTGAAACTAATCTGTCTGTTCCACATTGACTTTGTCCTTGAGCTTGTTTGACCGTAAGTGCTCTGCTACTCAGCGGGCAAGGAGTTGCATCTGCAGATAAAACAGACAGATAACAACAACCGGTCTCCGCTGAAAGACTTGGGAAAATTATGTCCAGTGCTGCATAATCTTCTTCTTCAAAAAATCAGCCTAAATCTGTGTCAGCAGGTCAAAGACCATAGATCAAACAGTACCACCATATACATATAGTTATGAACACACACCAGCATTTTGTGTGGTTTAGCATCACAAGTCGTATTCCTTTATTTACTCTAAAGTATTTAACAAGTTTCTTTAAATATTGTAGCTGAAGAGGTTTTCGAAAACATCCAATAATCACACTGAAGTTACTAATGTGATTAAATATAACAAATACCTAATTCAAAATCCAAACCAATAGACAATATTTCATTTCGTATTGCTGTTTTACATTTTTATGTCAGTCAAAGCTCCCAACTGGGCTGCAGGTGTCATCTGCAAACATTAGAAGGCACTTCTGAGCACATCTGCTGTCGATTGCAGCAATGTTTTTAAAGAAAAGATGGGAATAGGATTTTGTTTGACCCCTCGAGCCCAAATCGCTAGACAACAAACCTCTTTTAAATAGTGGGGAAGGGGAGGGTTCACAACACTCTGCGCATGTTGTTGGGGGTGACTTCATACAATGAGACACGTGCAACACGGCAGGGAGGCTTAGGAGAGAAGGCCTGAGGAAATGCAAATGGGGTAAGCCCCAAATCCACCACCGCACGCACTGTGACGCCATGGAGTTTGTATGACTGGAGGTCCTGCCACTGTTTTTAAATGTGCACTGAGACACACGAGTACTTTGCAATGAACACCTGCCTGTTGGTCCAATAATGACTCCTTGTCCCTCCTCCCTTTACTCGCCCCTTTCTTATATCCCTATAAAAGACGAGAAACAGGTGCTGGAGGATTGTGGATGTTTTTAGTCCATTTACACACCGCTAAAATAAATACACACACACACACACACACACACATACACACAGACTGGTAAATGTTGAACTACTGTGAACATATTGTTGTCTTGGATTATGATAATTAATCTCTTGAAAGATTGTTATGTTGGCATTTACATCTGCTGTATTCTATAATCAGTTAAAGAGCCGAATTTCTGAGCAAATTCCCCAGTACGGATCATTGGGTATTAAAACTACTGGGCCTGCTGGCTTTTCTGTAAAATGTTATAAAGTCACTTCACATGTTGTCTTTTTAACCTATAGAACATGTCAGTGTTAGTTTCTTTTGGTAGTTGGCTCTAAAATGCACTTGTCAGATAAAATACAGAAAGCAGATAAAGCTTAGGCATACCAGGTTGTTGCTTCATTTTCAGTTGCATTCAAGATGATTGAACATATCAAATATTTTTTTTCTTTTGTAAGTTATAGTCCTAAAAAACATGAAAAAAATCAGGCTAAGTTGGTCCATATTCAAAGAAAACTGAATATTAGTACTGGGCAGAAAGAAATTTAACTTTTCCACTTATAAATAAATGAGATGAATAAAAATATGGGTGATTCACCAAAGTGGCCATAAAGTCATATTAACAGTTTTATGTAAGATTGACAGCGTTGTTTTTCAGTGTTGTCTGAAAACAAACATCACAAGCCATCCAGCAGCTACACCTGATTATGATCCAGTTGTGTGTGGTGGGATCAGTAGATCACCCGAGACTTTCTCGCCATGCCGCCCTCCCGGCCTCATCTTCCAGGACCGTGGGGGGCCTCTGGTGCGCGGGATGGGGGGGCTTGATCAATAGGGATTTAGTGTGTTTGTCGGCGAGCGTTATGTGTCTGCAGTGGTAGGTTTCTGTTACCCGGCCTGCACTTGTGTTTCCATCTGGGCGTGCAGTTAAGTGATGCTGGGAGGGGGTTGCTGTGTCTTTTAGTCTGGTGCTATAGTTGTGACTGATAGGACGGTGGGGCCCCGGCGTGCGGAGGCCCAGGGGAGCGGCTCTGTATTGGCAGACTCTGCGGAGAGGCTTTCTGTTCCTCCATCGATCTCAACATGTCAATTAGACAGACTGAAATAAATGTGCCCTGAACCTCAGTGAGCTGCCCGTATGAGGAGGCTCCCATGTAAACGACACCCACACATCAACCCCCATGTCACCGGAGCCAAAGGGCCCCGTGGGTTAGAATTGACCAAGAGCTTTTCCGTTGCACAGATTGTTTTTCGCTTTGACCCGAGGACTGGCCTGAGAAAATTTCAGACAATGTTTCTGACGCTGTGGACATCCTGTCGACGAGCTACCTTTTATGGGTTAAACTTTAGCTTCTCTATTGCTAAAAACATTTGTTACCTAACAGTGCAAGGAGCTACTTTTTCAAGACATCTAAGATGTTTATATAAGTATGTGTGCTGCCTGAGCTGCCTGGCTGTAGTGATTGTATACGATGGGATAAAAAACAGCAAACAGAATCATCTAATATCACTTTTTAGTACAGAAGTGTTAACGTGGAATTGGAATAAAAACTAAAATGTCTGAAACCAGAGACTGACTTGGCAAATAGTTAGTCAGATCATTTAAATGCACATTTTATACACATAATACTTTAAAAATAGCAACAAAAACAATATTATTTCCTGAACGAGAAGCATGCGTATAATTCCTGGTAAATGTTAGATGGTCTGCACCTGTGCAGCGCTGTATCAAGCACCAAGACTCCAATTCCGCTACTACTTTCGAGTCGTTCACTCGTTCGTTCACACACTACTGGTGGTACGCCACGTTGTAGAGACAGCTGCCCTGAGACAGACTGACAGAAGTGTGGCTTTCAATCAATCAGTGCCATCAGGCCATCTGATCACCAGTAGTGATTTTGATCGTTGTAAGATTTGAAGAATTTTTTTAATTCAGATTTCATCAATAATTGCTTAGGGTATTTGTTATAACAAATACCAAGCTCAACATACAGGAGCAAATAGTTATTAACAAAAGATGTGGTGGTTTAAAAAACAAGTTTTGAAATATAATCAATGGGGCAGATGTCAAAGGGTAAATGTCCAAATTATGAGTTAGTCAGCAAATTAACATTTCATGCATGGATATGAAGAACTACTTATTGCTCTTAGTAAAACACAGCATTCCTGGCAGGATTGGTTGAGGATTTTTAATGGTCCACACAATTTTTTGAGGTCAGGACTTTGGGGAGGGAATTCTGAAGGCTTAGTGTTAGCAAGTCTCATCCAACTGACCCATAAATGTTCAAGTCAGTCGTAAACCTGAAATTTCTGAGTGAGTCCACAGTGAAACACATTTAACACCAACAGGAACTGAGAGGGTGCCAACCAAGAAAGAAGTCTCTGTTACAAAACCAACACCTTCAAGATGTTCTAATATTTACAGCTGCCCAAAGTGACAACCCAATTATCTTCCAAAAAGAAGGTTGCATGGTGAGACGAAACAAAAGCTTTTTTTTTTTTTGGCCAAAATGACAAAAGGAGGCCTCAATTATTGGGGCAACATGTTGGGGGTCCTGGTGACTCTGGATGGAGTGAGAAAGATGGAGGACTACCCCATATGATGTCTGTTTTACCATAAAGCGAAAGCTTATGGTCGAAACTTTGACACATTCTGGTGTGTCATTGTGGTACCTGATCAATTTCAGATTCAATTGTATTGCCATTGCACATGTCAACACAATGTATGTTACGTCTAACCAGTAATGAAATAACATGCGGTGCAGTAATGCACAGATGTGAATGTGAACCCTCACTACCTACCTCAGCCAGCCATTTGTCTGTGCATTGGAGTACAATGTAATGACTTACACATATGTACAGTATACAGTTTGTCAAGGTACATTGACTAATTGTGCAAGCATGTATTTGACCCAGGTCATTAGACTCCGTGTTGATTAGAAGAAATCCACAATAAAATCAAGCTTTTCCTTCCAATTCTTAGAATCAGCTAAAATTAGAATCGTTCAAATGATAAAAGATTCATCCGGATGATGTGAGTACAAGGACCTCTGACTTTAACTAAATACACCTTTTCCTCAAAATGTGCTTTAAAATCTTATTTGTCTACTCTATCTGAACAAAGACTTTGCAGTTGGAAACATTCAGACCCACACAGACACAAACAGCGTTTTGGAGAACACGGGATTAGAGCATAAAATTGACTGTGTCCAAACAAGTTGACTGTTATAGAGATGGATTGGTGGTGAAGCCTCTTGAAGCTAATGCCTGGGAGAAGTGGGCGAAGCCCTGACTGGAGGTAATAAACCGGTACTACCTCTGTCTCTTCCCCCTCACTACATCACCTCTCCTCAGCCATATTCGCCGTCCTCCATCACCCAGGCTCTTCACGCCTCTTTCCCCCCCTGAACAGGCGCCCCTGTGAGAGGACGCCCTCCCCACCCTCCTCCTGCCCCACCCCTTCCCGTCTGCCTTTTCTGCCCTGATCAGAAGGATTTACCGAGCGCTCGGCCACAGGTCCCAGCCGGTCACGCACACACCCTCTGGGTCGATCCAGGTCAAATTCAATTTGTAAGATATTATGTATCGATCCCTGTGCTCTGTCCCGTGTCCCTCCCAGCCCTCGGTGAAGCTGTGGCGGTGAAGCATATTGACCCAGATGCATGATTCCTCGGATCGTCATCATCATCGTCGTCGTCGTTGTCGCAGAAGGGTGGCGGTCTGAGCCAGTGTTGGGGTTGGTGGCCTTGGGCTTTTTCTGGTGACCCTTTGTTACATCTGCTGGCCAAAATTACCATTAAGCTTTGCAAAGCTTGTTTGCAGAATTGTATTTATTTATTTTTTATTTTTTTATTGAGAGCAAATAATCTCATCTCCCAGTTCTTCCGCTAAGGGTTTTATGGTGCCATTTAGCTGAAAAACGGGATCTAAATCTTTCGGGTCAATAGTTGCTCCCCAGTCTCTCTATCAAATCCACAACTAAATAATTCAAGTGAGATAGTTAAACCCCTCAGAAAATAAATTGCAAGGGGGGGAAAAAGCCCTTGGTGTAATTTGGATGTTAGATTTATGAGCATGACATACACCGCTGTGAGCGGTGGAGGGAGGGGAAGGTAGGTGCCATTCATAAATTTGCAGGTTAAATCAATGAGTGCTCCATCTGGATAAATTAAGATCCGCAGAGCTTTTATGACTTTCCCTAATACATTTACATCAAATATTCAGGAGGCTTGATCACTTTGCTGTTAGATAGATCATGAAATAACAATGTTGTCAAAACAAAACAGTACCGGCCCGGCAAAAGCGTTTAAATCCTTTGAAATTGTTCACATTTCGCCACTTTGCAAACACAAATTTCTTTACGTCCACATTTTTTCAAGCCTTTTTTCTTTTTGACAACTTCATATAAATTCACTGCCATCATCTGACTCTGGAAGTCACCTGATTAGTAAAGGGCGTCTCCTCGTGCGTATTTCAGAGGTTGTTCTGATCAAAGAATAGCATCTCCACTCCATGACGCTGCCAGAGTGTGAAGAGGGCAAAAGATTTCAAAATTGGTCACATTTTCAGCATCAGACCACACTGCTTCCACATGTTTTTGTTTTAGTTTGTGACAAATAGAAAATGTGATTTCTCTTCACTTTACTTTAAAATGACTTTCTTCTTATGAGAAGTCTGAAGGGCAAGAGCATTTTCCAACCAGCTCATTGCGAATGGTTTAGCTGATTTAAGTCGAGGTTCTGCAGCCAAGATTCCAGAGCCTGTCCACTGCATAACTTTAACCAGAAATGATACAAAAATAATACTGATTTAGGTGGAAAGGTTTGTTTTAGCAGATTTATTCAGATTTTACAGGAACACTAAACCAGTGATAAAAGGTTTTCTTGTCGAGTCCTTTTATAAAAATGTGAAAAGTGTATTTCTTCCCTCAAAAACTGCAAATATTGTGTCCCTATGAATTCAATTTCCAAAAGCATGGGGTAAATATGACTGGACTGTAAAGGTTTCTGATCCCTGGTTTAGGTGGTTTGATTGAATCGCGCAATAAAGTCCTGATTTAAAATACACTGCTACGTTATCCATCAAATATCTGTTGTGTTCCTTGATCTGCATGATGCCGTTTGTTCACTAATACTCTCTGAGGCTTTTACACAATAACTGTATTTATGCTCAGTCTGCATTACACACAGTGGCATCCATTTTTAATATAATTGGTGGAGTTTTATTTAGGGGTATCAGAGGAGGCAGATTCACACCTGCCTTGTGCTACCTTGTGCTGGTCGACCACATAAAATCCCAATAAGACACGTTCTGGTTTGAAAGGTGTCAAAATATGGAAACATTCATTGCCTCAGTTCCATTCTGTAACACATGCATGTCACCACAGGAAAAAAAGAAGGATAGTCCCTCAGACCTGGATCCCGTCAAATTCATAATGGAGTACCACAAACATCCGACACATAAGCAGATGAGCAGAGGTTTTGCATGGCTGCTGCTGATAAGAAAAATAAGGTCAGGCGCTAACGGGGGAGAAAGCGCAACGCCAAGGTGAGCAATGGCCATGACATTTTCGCAAACCAGGCTAATTCCCCAGAAAATTTTGAAAGGGCACATTGCACATTATTGCATCACGACGGTGATCGCGTTCAAAGCATATCACTCTGTTTTCCACTGAAGCTCATTTACTCTAGTCGCGAGTAATGTTCTTTGTCAAAGAGCCACCAGCTGTCCCAAGAAACACATATCTAAATTACCACACTTCATGGTCGCGCATTCCAAAACAAAGCTTGAAAGTGGAAATCCGCTAAAGTTGCAGAGTAGAACGAAGCAATAATCTATAAAGAGCAACCATCATTTCGCTTCTTAAATCCACTAGACTTTGCACTCAAAGCTTTGGTCCCAGATTGAGGATGCGAGGAGCACACGTGGATGCCTTTGTGTGTGTGTGTGTGCGTGTGTGTGTGTGGACGTGTGCTCGAACCAGGAGAGAGACAGAGAAAAGATAGAAGGCAGTCTGAAGGGAGCCACTGTGGAGTTTCCTAGTCATATTGTGGGATTCCCTCCGCTTACCCGTCCACATCCCGCCCCGACAAGGAAGCATGAAACACTCTGTGACTCCCCTGGGAGGAAACACGAGCCCGCTCTGGTTTGTGACTCACCATGACCTCCAGCCGAACCCTTTATCACATGCTTGTTTTAGAAGTACCCAAATGGAATGTGCCAGGAATATGGATGCATTTGCTGGAACTGTTTTTATATTTGCATTTCAGAGTAAACAGAGAACTTTTTGTTGTTGTTGCTTCGCCGTACTGCTTCAAACCTCACAGCAGGCACAATAAATTTAGTCTCAGCAGAGATATCACGTAAAGTAGAGTCACATGGTCAAGTTAGTCATTTCCTACATGAAAACTGCGACACCTTGAATGTCCCATAAACGGTATCAGATGGTTCAAATTCCTGGAACTGCGTGTAAAAATGCACACGTTAAGAAATGTTGAGTGCGTAAACCTTAAGATCTCGCCCAGTGCCTGGACAAAGCAGGTTAAGGTAAAGAGATGTGTGGATTTAAATGTGATGACTAGATGATGGTCAAGAAGTAATCGGGCTGCGCCTACATGTCTGGATGTTGTTGTTTTTTATTTGCTAGAGCACAGAGCATCACCAGCTTCTGAAAGAGTAAAGCGGCATCATGTCATGTCCATGTACTGCACACCTTTCACAAAGTTCTGTTGTTTCAGAAGACTACAGAGTAATTTCCACAAAAAAAAAAGCATTTGAGATCATCACAGTGTTTGGGAGATAACACTTGGAACAAAATTTTCCAAAGTCAAGCATTTTCGTTTTTTTGGAGCCCCACAATGTTTTTAGATATTCAGTTTTGATTTTTGGCAGAAAGACAAACTTTGCCCTCACTATATGCCTTGTAAAATTGGTCTAGAATAATTTCTTTTAAACTAATGCATGTAAAGCCTCTTATGTGCACTTGTCAAACAAATGTAGTTTTGAGCAATGCTGACCGTTGGTATATTTTCTAGCTAAACACTATCTTTAAATGTGATAACCAGAGATAAAAGAGGGATATCCTCTTCGTAAAAACTCTTAAACACTCAAAACTAAACATAAATGAGTCTTCAATTAGCTCGCAAAATAGAAGTGGAGATCACTTTGATAAGAGTTCCCAGAAATCCTATGTAAAACGTTGCAGAGCAGCGACTTACTTTTAAAGGTTAGCGCTACAGGCAGCTCAGACGCGCGACGCTAATTATGGACCTAATGAATAACTTCAGCCGTCACAGTCCAATATCAGCACATGTGGATTTTCAAACCCCTGGCAAGCATTAAAACATAATTTCTTGCTAATTTCTTGTTATTCACTTGAAAGCAATATTATTAGTCCTTGGGAGGAGTAATATTTTACACTTCTTAAACAATTACTTTCCCATAATTCCCCCTTATCATGGCAAATTAAGGCTGATTCAGCCGTCATTAAGAACTAAATTTATTCCTCTGCTGTCTAAGTTTAGACAAATGGTACATTTTTGGACAGGGCAATCCATATATACTCTGCATGAAAAGATTACTGACAGAGCACCTTTGTGGATTTCTGTCTGTAGACGTAGATTATTTTTATGATCTGCCCAACATTTTCAAGCAAAACTATTTGCTTCTGCAGTCGTAGCCTGGTTTCACTCTCCTCTTTCATACAGGAAGTCATGCAAATCTGGAGACACATCCCCTGGAGAAAAGTTTCTCCCTTTTATTACATTTTAAATAATTCACCATATACTATGTTTTGTTTTTTTTAATTGAAAAGTATTTACCTGTTTTACTCAGTTATGACTTGGTTGGGTCTGTTTTTCGTCTCTCACCACAATCCACGTGGCGCCGCTTTCCATTTACGCTCAAAGGTTTAAACTCAAACCTGGGAATTGTGTCAGAGCCAATTTAAGCATGTTCCAGTTAAAGTTTGGGAAACCATCAGGGTTTGTCTGTTGTTTCTTTCAATAAACCCATGTTACAAGTCCACTCATAGTAATTCAGGCAAACAGCAGCTTTCCTACAATGCCAGTGTGTGACTGATGTATTCAGAGAAAAACAGACAAAAATACAAATTGGCAATTTATTTCACTGCTTTACACTCACTGATTTCTGGAAGTTTGTTTGATGTTGCTTTTTATTTCTTTCTCATTTAGATGTTGTTTTGAGATATAGACAAATACGGCAAAATATTTTTGATATTATTATTTTTAATATTTTTGAATTTTCATTTAAAAATATATATATTTTTAATTGTGCTTCGTTTAAGTCCACACTTGATTTTATTTGGAGATCAGCTCCTTTAAAAAATAATGCTGTTTTTGGCATTGTACCATTTAACATATCAAAATTTAATATTTGTAAGTACAAAATATTTGCAGTTTACAGTCACAATTTACACCCTCTGTAAAATGCAGTAGACGATACAGAAATTTTTGAAACATAAAACTACTGAAACATGCGTCACTAAATGACCAAAGGAATTCGCTTATCTGTCTTCACACAAAGAAAAACTTGATTGAGATTCCATAGGGTGTAATATGATGTTGGTTCACCTTTTGCATCTAGAAGAGTTTTTATATAAAATGAAATTTAGAAAATGTTCAAGGGAGTTTTTGACCATTCTTCCAGAATCATATTTTTAAGGTCAAACAGGGATGTTTGACATGCGGTCTCAGCTCTAATTCGCCTTAAAAGATGGTCAGTAAAGTCCATCAGTCCCAATCTTGCTCCTCCACTTGTTTTTTTTGTGTGTTTATTTTAAAGATAGCTTTCTGCACTGGTTCGCAATCAAGTTGTAACAGAAAGACGCCGTAACCGAACTGTTCCCACAAAGTTGGTAGCATAAAATGTTCCAAAATATCTTGGTACTCTGCAGATTTAGGAGTTACTTTAACTGGAACTCCTGAAAAACATCTGTACACCAAAATCCCTTCTGCATATCACTTTACTCTTGAGAATGCAATCAGGCACATGCCATTCTTCTGGAAACTGCCAGTGGACATTGTCCAGTGGACTGCCAAATAGAGAGGCATGACTTTCCACTTCAGAGAACAAGTTTCTACTGCCGTTCAGTATAGCATGCTTTATATCACTGCATCAGACGCCGCGAGGTTGTACTTGGTGACGTAAGGTTTGCAGCCGAAAATCTATTCCATAAATCTTTGTAAAGACTGTCCTTCAGCCCATTTGAAGGCAAAACGAAAGACGTCTGCGGTTACTGATGCTGCAGAAGGTTGGCGACCTCTGCACACGGTAGGCCTCGCCATCCGCTGACCTCACTCTGTGATTCTGATGTGGTCTACAAGTTCATTGTTGAGTTGTTGATGTTTCTACTCCCACTTTGTGATAGTGCCAGTAACGGCTAACTGTGAAATACTTAAGAGTGAGCAAATCTCATGACTGGACTCATTGCACATGTCGGATCCCATCATGTTACCACACTCTCAGGCAGGCGAGTCATTGGGCAGTCCATTCTTTCACAAATGTTTATAGAAGCAGGCTGCATGCCTGGGTTTTATATGCTTGTGGCCTTGGATGTGATTAGAAAACCTGAATTCAATGATTTGGAAGGGTGAGCCAATACGTTTGGCAACAGAGCGTATGCTGAAGATTGCAATTCCTTCTAAGTTGAAGAATCAGGCATAGCTGACTAAAACTCGGAGTGAGAATTCATGTCCTAGTTTTGGTGTTTCGTTTTTCTTAAAGATTTTAATGAGAAACACAAAGAGTCACAGTTACATAATAAATAAAACCAAACCAGTATATCCTAAGCATTTTATGAAATAAAGTCCTCATTCTCATTTGGTAGCATTTCTCATGTTTTGAAACTCATGAAAATCCTTGACCCACGTGACGGCGTCCAACCGCGCTGACACGGCGAAGATTCGCTGTCGACTTTCTTTCTTTTGAAAGTTTGCTTCCTTTCTCACTTCCTTCCTCTCTCCTAAAGACTTCAGCTCTGTCTGAGTTTGGTGTCACGGGCTAACAGTCAGAGACGGGGCCGACAGTGAGCCTGGATTACATCAAACACACACCAGACGCTGCAGCCGGAAGACAGGCAGGAACCATGAAACTCTCCTCAAGTCTGTCACTGTCTATCATCAAAAAAAAAAAAAAAACAGTCTTAGAACAAACGGGTGTCAGGCAGGTGGGGTAAGGATGTAAGTTAATAAACAGACCAGTTTTTTTTTTCTTTTTTTTTGTTGTAAGAATGTTGCTTTGCTCAGACATGTCTGAAGACGTAGATAAATAGAGGAGGGAAAATGAGAAGATCAGACTTGGTGTCAAGTGGTTACAGAGCTCTCATTCATCTGCAAACCTCTTTTCTTTTTCTGCATGGCAATTATGAAAAACTGCACATGCCAATTTTCCAAGAGAAAAGGTTATTTCAGTGGATGAAGATAGACTTTCCACTCAACCTGTGTATAATCAAAGAGCAAAAACAATGAAACCGGGTTCTCTCTGTGGCTTTCCTGTGCAGCTTTTTGACATTTTACAGGGCTGTTTTTTCACTTAATGTGCTGTGAATGCAGAGAACTAAGTGGTGAAGTATGTCGCTTTCATGTGCACCTACAGTATGTGTCATTTTGTTGAAGATTTCTGTTTCCAAGACATATTTGTGATGAAGGTTGTTCAAAAACAAAAGAAAGTATGTGGGGGGAAAAAAAACAAAAAAAAAAACCTTGGCTTTCAATATACTTTAAATTAGATTTATAGCTTTGTTTGCAGCTTTTGAGATTCTGACAGATGCGTTGGAAACAAAAGCCATCCACAAACTGTTTAACATTTCAAAGTGAAATGTAAACATGTCCAGCCTGAACAAACTCCAGGCAGGATTCAGACCCCGTAGACCTGAGCAGACCGGATCGGACCAGAGCCGCGAGACGTATGTCAGTCAGGCCGGATTTTTTTCAGCCAGTCTGCGAAGTATCGATCTTCCCTATTGATTCGAGTCGCTGTCCATCTGCCTGATCCTAATGTCGCTCCAAGTTCATTCGCAGAGAGGAGAAATTTCGGAGGGAAAGAAAGCGAGGGCGCAGACAAACACGTACGAATGCAGATCGTTTGGTACATCAGGAGCTGCTGGAGGGGACAGAGAGTCCAGCCTGTCGATCCTGAACAGCTGGTGTTGATAGCTAATCTGTTCCTAGCTGGCACTTTTTGTAAAACATGAAACCCAGCAACCTGATAGCACGAATTAATAAATGAACAATTTCGCCTACAACAGGGGCCCCCCCTGTTCCATCTGGGTTTCTTTACACAGACACAATAGACACTTAGAAGGGGCCCGCAGGGGTTTTCATTCCCTCAAGCACAAACTGCGCAGGCCGCTGGATGACTGAGAACCACTTGATCGTATAATGACACCGAAAGATGGTATCCTCGCTCATGCCGCCAACCGGAGTAACACAGACGGTGGGGATCCGTGAATTGGGTTTTTTCGGAGGGAAGCGGCTGCCGCTTCTCTCCTTCTCTTTTTTTTTTCTTTCAGTTATTTAAAGTGGGCCCTAATAAGCAGCGTGGGTGGGGGATGAGGAACCATTAGCTCAATAGCCTCAGCTTTCGCTAGCTTCTTTGCTTTTCAAACCCAAGCAATGGGAACACCTGCATCAAGAGACAGGCGAGGCAGGGGGAGCGAAGGGACTTGCAGGGGGAAAAAAAAGTGTCAGGGTGGTTTAGAGCTGGAAATATACTGTAAGTGGGAGAAAGACAGAAATGCATTTTCTTTCCATATAAGAAGATTCTTTTTTTTTTTTTGCCATCATGTGTGGTTTGTAAAGAGTCAACGCGGCTGATGGGCTTCAGTTTCTGGTACAATCTAAGTGACTCACTGACATTTCTAAATGTAAGGTTTTAAAGCAATTTAAGTACTGCAGAAGATGTATTGCTGTCCTGTGCCTTCCACAAGCACGCGCTAAAAACGCACAAGAGTACCATCCAGTTACCAACAAGCATGAAATTATGACAAACGTGGCATCTAATTTTTAAACTAATCTTGTTTTCTCCATTTACATCACAAAAACAACCATGGAGGAAGATCCTGGTTCCACAATTTGGTTCTTCTCTTCGCTAAACTCAATATGTTGGCTTCTGAAAATGATTAAAAGCACTGTCGAGTAGTAGCTAGGATAGAGCCTTTCAGTCTTTTTTCAATTTACAACAATAGTAATACTTCTAAAAATTGCTTAATTTGTAGAAAATATCTCCGGTGTTGAACATGGGCACTAGCAAGGAAAAGCAGGTATTGGCAAAGGATGGATAGAAAATGTGATAAGAAATCTTTTTACCTCCTTTTCACATTTGTAACAATGGAGCTGATGAAGCAACTATGATCTTGTTCCATTTAAACAATAAAAGTTGATATTCTCTTTTTATTTGCATTTTCTCTGTGAAAAACAAACTGTTTACGTACAAGAATGCAAAAACTCATCCACAGAATTCAAGCAAAGGATTATGAGTTTTAGGAACACACTGCGGGTATTTTACATGAATCCTCTCCACGACTCCGCTGCCTGTGCATTACATTTCCTGCGTCTCCTATTTATGCAGTATTTGAGATAGTGAGCCAAAATCAACCAAGCCACCTTACACTTTACACTCCTACAACTATAAGGCGTAAAAACCACATTGTGAAGCAAATTATATTAAGACATGACACAGCACTCCTTCTAAGAAGTAACGTCATGCTTCCTTCGAGAGATTTATTTAGCCTAAAATAGCAAGTTTAGTTGTCATTTCTTGTAAACATTTCAGTTTTCTTGGGTCCACAGTTTCCAGTTTTGTCAAGACACAGACTAGAGGCCGCTGCTGACATCAAGTCATAAAACTAGACGCTTTTTTACAGTTTACGTTTATGGCTCATTTGGCAGTTGACAGAGATTAGTTATACTTTTCTATCAGATTGGCCTTTTCATACATGCGATTGTGGAGCCAAGCAGTTCAGACTTGTTGGTCGGATTACGTGGCGGTTTTTAATCGGAAAGCACGAGGCGTGAATGGGAAGGAATGCAGGTCTTTCGAGATAAAATTAAATATGTTCGGCTTTCAAAAAAAAACTTATCCTTCAACTTGTTCATACTTGCTGAGAAGGGAACACTTATCCCACATGTGTGCTTTTGTCATTGACAGCTGCAATTGATGCAATTCATGACAAAAGGGGAAAAGAATGAAATGGAGGCATTGTGGGTGCTGAGTGAGCCTGTCAGGCATCTGATCTATGGCGGGACAGATGCAGAGGGCCGGGAGGCTGAGGTAAGCTGGCAGGCAGGGCACTGAGGATAAAGAACACAGAGACACAGAAGAGGAGCAGGCATGCAAGCTATGTGATGATTATCAGAAAACACAGGGCCCCGTCTGTTCTCCACCCAGCCCGGCTGCGAGCCACAGGGCTGGGTCTGAAAGCAGGTGTGCTGGGTGGGGAAACACAGAGAAAGGGATTGGGAGGGGGTGTG
The DNA here is from genome assembly GCF_904066995.2 of Poecilia reticulata. Lineage (NCBI taxonomy): Eukaryota > Metazoa > Chordata > Actinopteri > Cyprinodontiformes > Poeciliidae > Poecilia > Poecilia reticulata. The sequence goes on from NC_088833.1 coordinate 22,545,048, forward strand.
AGGGGTAGGAACAGAGATTCAGACAGGCATAAAAATGGAGACTAAAGCTGGAATGAAACAGGAGCAAAAAAAAAAATAAAAATCCAACAAAATACACTAAGACAGAGGTAATTATTGATAAAAGACTGCAAGACAGAAATGTGCTTCTGAGATGAGAACGGGAGTCGCAGCAGGTGAAGGAGAACAGCACACAAGTCTTACTGGAAGCTATGTTCGTCATTAGAGTCTTTCGCTGGGTTCAATAAAGAGCTCAGACATGGAAGACTGTATGCCTTCCAGCATCGGCCTGAATGTTCAGATGTCAATATAGAAAGCGGCGCGCATCAGAGGAATCGGAGGGATCAATGACGAGCAAAGACGAGCGTAAGTGGATCAGGGTGCCCCTTAGCTGACCCCTTATCATCGCCATACCTGTGGCTCGTCTTATAGTTCCTGTGCACACATACAAATATCGCCTGATGTTCTGTGTGAAAATGAACAAACACTTATCAGTTGTGAACACCAACAGCAAATCGGCCAAACTTAATGCATCTAGGAATCTAACAATGGTAAAGGCGGCTTGCTGGAAGAGACTGAGCACCAGAAGGTTGAAGGAATAGGATTTAAGTAGCTCTGAGGCAGCTGCCAGACTTTTCGATTTACAGAGAATGGTCCAAAGAGAAGGAGCTCCAATAACCACTTGTTGCCAGGCGTGAGGAACACCGTTCCTGAACGCACAACAGATTGAACCTCGAAGTAGCAGAAAACCATAGTGGGTGCCTCTCCAGTCAGCTAAGAACAGGGAGCGGAGGCTACAATTTGCACCAAATGAGGGCTGTTCTGACGAGTGTTGATTTCAGTCGTGATGTTTGGATGGTAGAGTCGGAATATGGCCTTTTATCAACATGCTGGTGGATGCAACGTAATGGTCTGGTGGACTTTTCTTAGTAAAGTCCGCCAGACTTTATTATTTGATTGGTCCCCTTAGTGCCAATCAAGCATTGCGTCAACTACCTGAGTGTTGTTGATGCCATGTTTATGCCTTTATGACCACATTGTAGCCTTCTCGTGATGTAGCCTGCAAGATAAAGCATCTTCTTACAATACTAAAATAAACTCAAAACTTGTTTACCATTACTGAAACTCCAGCGGGCTCCATAGTGACCAGATCGCAGCGCGAGATCCTTTGATACAAGGTGCAACGAAAAGTTGACGTGGCAGACAAAACTTCAAGAAATGTGTGATCCTCTCATGTTAGTTTGGGCCAAAATCTCAGTAGAATGTTTTTAACATCTTGTTGAATCTATATCAGGAAAAATTAAGGCTGTTCTGAAAGTAAAAAGGGACCCAAACTGGTTTTAGTAAGATTAACACAGTAAAGCGGGTTTGTGGGTGTAGTTTTGCACTTAAATTCATCTCGCTTCAAACCAGTCATGCTCATAAAATCACAAGATGACTGAAACTGTACAGTTGTGGTTTTGTGAAGGTCAAATATAATCCGGTCACAGCACATTTGTTCACTTTTTTTAAAAGCTCAACAAGCTCCTTTTTTTCATACTTCCTGAGAACTGTCTGTTAAGAAGATTTTCACAGGGCGACTAACCGATTTGTGACTAAACATTGCAACATAGTAAAACACAGATTAATCAGCATACACCAGTGTAAAGTTTGAGTGTGAAAACGCACACACACACACGCACACACAGCCATGGTTGCCTTGTCAGCTGCTGCAGCTTCTGGTAAAGAGCGCAGGCTGTGGGAGTGCAGGGACATTTCTCGCTAAGGGAAGTGCTTAGGTTTTGCGGTCTCGTTTTAGCCCTCGTGTTGAGAAATGGCCAAACTCTACTTTCATTTCATCTGGAGAGACTTGCAATTACGCTCTGCACAGTCACATGACCAAGATGCATGGCTTTTTACTGCGCCGTCGAGGCCCTCCAAGGCTGATATGCCGAGAATGAAAAATATTGAGGCAGCCCCTCCCTCCCTTCCTTCACTTACTCCGCCACTCTGACTCTCCCACTTTTTTTTGCAAATACACACATGCGCTCCAGTTGCTGCCCTACCTTCTGAATGGCCGACGGCCCCCCAACTCATCTTTGCTTTATTCGGTCTCGAGGAACAAAACATATCTTGAACTGGAGTGAGCAGACTCACCGATCATGCTTCAGATGTTCTCAGGCTAGCATGGCCCCAGTCCATAATGCTTATATTCTTCCCTCTGCTGTTTATTCCATTGGAATACGGATCAATATCCCAAGACAGCAGATGACCAGCAGCATCGGATGAAAACAAACAAAAAAAACTAACTCTCATCTAATTGGTGAAGAGTTGCCATTAATCCACTGTGTGTGCATGTTTCTTTTGTATTGTGTTTCTGCTTTTCCATTGTCTTCCACTTTATTTCAAAGTCCAAGGATTTTTTTTTCTTTCTACCCCTCCCATCGATAGACAGAGCATCTTTTTTTTTTTCCAGCAAAGGAGGACATTGATAAATTACAGCAAGCTGAGCCAGGGAGTCACAATTAAGATCCCTTCAGGATAAAGGTAAAGGTAAATTATTTACATTAACTAGACGGTTTAGATCACCCCACATTCCTCTGCAAATGGGCAAAAAAAAAAAGAAAAGAAAAAGCTCCTTCCTCTGGAAAGCTGGAAGAGCTGACTTCGGTAAATTGTTTGTGCTGTTAATTAATGAGCCGGGCAAATGTTTGCCTGCGTGTGTGTGTGTGTGTGTGTGTGTGTGTGCGTCCTTGTGATGGTTCTACGTGTGTGTTAAGGTGAGGTGAAAGAACAGCAGTAAAGAGGAATGATGTGGTGGGTGGTAGAGGAAGAGGCTGGCCTATTAAAAACGGCAGTTGAGAAACATCCTTTTATGCTGCTCGAATTTCCACTTTACCTCAAATTGTGATGCTGTTGCTCTTTAGAATATAACAGAATTTATGTTTTTAAAATATGGAAACATCAACAATACCTCCGATATACATTGAGTTAATTTTTGTCGCAATATATGTGGTTTTTTTTGGTCCCACATATGATGTTTTCCTTATGCTGTTTATATATTTATTTATGCCAAGACCATTTAAAAGGAGAGATGGATAGTACCAGGTTATAGCAATAGCCCAATTAGCATTTAGCGACTGCTAATTGGGCTAGCACTCACTAAATACACTTTTACAATGACAAGTGTATTTCATTACACTATCTACACTATTTGGTGACTTTTAAAGGTAGACAATAAAATATTTTGTGAAGAAAAGAAAATAAAGAAATCACTGGTCACAATAGCTGTAACTTCAACTTAGACAATGTTGAGTTAATCATAATGCAAAGGAAGAACCCCCCAAAAATATATGTCACATTTCTGATAAATATGAACACAAGTGAAAAAAAGGGGAAAAATTTAGAAAGATAAACACATCTGTGTAAAATAAGGAGTGGAAATCTATCTGAGTATTAAACATTGATTTTGGCCTCTCTTTTTCTGACCTGATTCCAAAGCAAAGTTTTTCCACCTGTGAAATTTAGATAACATTTCCAAACTGACAACCCATGTTGTGCTTCCATTTGTTTGAAATGCATACATGCAAACACACATGTCCTTCCTCGGATTTCCAGTGCAGAGAAGGAACAATTTGTTTGCATTAGAGAATACGTGAAGGGTTTTTGGCAACTTTATGGCCCAGGCGTGTATTTCTTGAAGCTTAGAGAAACAAAACTGCTGATTTGAAAGTCAGCTTTGATAACATGAAAATCATCTATCATCTACCACCTAAAATAATCAGTTTGGGAATCCTGTCAGTCATGCAGTAAAAGGTGTTTGTCCTCTTTTGGGGGGAAAAAAGAGTCTTTTGAGCGTTTTTCCAAAGAGTAAAAAGACCTTAGTTATGTTCCGACCAAGTTAGTTTCTCTCTGTTACCAATCTGATTTGTGTTATATGCCTTATATTAGAAATGTGATTGCGTCCAGACTAGCTCACTCACAAGTGACTCTCTGGATAATTATCTGATTCTTTCAAAATTTTTGTCCCAACAGGACATCCCACAGCATATGTGTTGTTTCAACACGCAGATAACAAGGTTAGGAAATCTTCCACACGTCACCTGCATTATTTGTCTTAAGTCACCTCATTCTTTGGTTCGGATAATAATGATTTAAGCTAGGTCAGTTTCCTGAAATGCTAGCTTAATGCTAGCATGTGTAGTCCTTGTTTTTCTATGACTTTATAATAATTCAGGTCTTCAACACGTCCAGTTTCAGGTAATGGTATACTGAAAGAACTTGTGAAAAAATAGCTTATCTGCTTCCTGACCTTGGTCTTTGTCTTTTAGACGTGGACAGTTGGGGATATTTGAGCACAGCTAGCGGAGCAGCTCACGTGACACAGGCAGGCAGTCAACACAGTCTCACTGAACGCCACCGTAAAATGTCAAAAAACACTAAAACTGTCGGTGAAAACCCATTTAGTCAACAAAATGATGTGCACAAACAGGATTTAGATTTAAACAAAATATTTAAGGCGGTCAACCAATCTACAAAATTCAATACTTTGAGGTAAAAAAAAATTATTTTAACCTAGATGTTTGCCTAGTTCAGCTCTTGTGAAAGGTTAAAAAAAATACTTCATTGGATCATGCAATTTGTTGGAGACATGTCACATTTATCCTGCCAGGCAGAAATACCCACTGGCTTCCTCGGATCAATTAAAAAACATGCCTCCGAGTTGTAAGTCCTGTTTCTGTTTGTGTTTCAGTGCACTTCTGACTACACGTTTGCATATTTGCACAGCTGTGTGTGTTAATATCCAACAGTGCATGTGTGTGCCCACGCGTGAAAGTCTGCGTGCGCATGTGTGTGTGTGTGTGTGTGTGACAGAGAGAGAGCGCCAGGAAGAGAGTGGGTGGGATAAGTTTTGACAAAGTTCCCCATTTTTTAGAAATAATCACTTGTTCCCGTCATAGAGTTGTGTGCGACTGCGGCTGATGCTGAGAAGGGAAGCCCAGAAAAAGGCCTCTCTGGTTCTCTGTCGTCTCCTGCTCATCTCTTTGTTCCTCCATCTCTCTGGTGCATCCGACCCTGTGTCCCTATAGCTCCTAACGAGGGGGTGTGGTTGTCACTGGAGGCGTCGGAGCTGAATTACCATATTAATTAGCTCATCTTTTGACCGAAAAACACCGAGCTGAAATGTCACCACACTCGCATTGGCCATAGGAAACACAATTAGTGGAAGTCATTATTGTTTTAGTGATGCACAGTTTTTTTTTTTTACTCCATTTCCTGCGTCCTCCATTCCTCCCTCTTTTCTCACTGCTGTCTCTCTTGTTTGCACCTTACCAGCATTTTTTTTTTCTTTTTACTTGTCGGGCTGCTTGCAACAGAAAGCAGATTAAGCTGAGATAATTATGCAATGTGAATGTTTGTATCTACTTGTATGAACATTCGTCATTCATACTTTAGGGTTCATGGAAAGCTGGAACCCTAAGCTTTCCATGTAATGACTGTAGATGTCGTTACATCTACAGTGTAATGACACTGTATGACAATACGGTGTGCAAAGCTGCAGAGATATTTGACAGGCACTGTGAGCTGTAACTGATAGGCAGTCTTTTTTATTTTTATTTTTTCCCCCTACAGTCTCTGAATTAACTTGAACAGGATGTGAGGTTTTTGCACACAGCTCTAATTATTGGATGGAATTTCCTTCATGATGCAACAAAAACTATTTATGACTCCACAAGTTTTCTTTTCTTTTATTTATTATTATTTTTGCTTTGCCCTCCTTGAAGTTACTGCTACTCTAAAAACTGTAACTTTTCTATTAATTTTTCAAAACATGCGTTTGGATTTACCGACATGCACATGCATGCATCAAGCAGATGACAACTCTCCTCTGCCGGCACACGTCTCTCTATCTCTCTCTCTCTCTCTCTCTCCAACTGTCATCTTCCACACGCCTCGCAAAGTCATCATTTTTGAGACTGCGGTCGTGTGTGTTCAAAATACAGCTTTTTCAGTGTCAAAAACACTCTGAAGTCACATTTCCAATTGCTGAACGTTTCAAAAATGATGTTGCTCTCTTATTAAGTTGTGTCTGTAAACCCTTGTGAGCTAAATGCGAGGCGCTGGCTGAACCTTTAAACGGGTTCAATTTTAATAATTATTTTTGTCTGTCTACCCGTTTCAGGTAATCATAGACATTCCTACAGAAATTACAGCTTATGTTTTAATGTTGCCTTGATGCAGGTTGGATGCCAACATGTAATCATCTTTAAGGTCTGGGAGTTCCTTCTCTATAATAATCGCTTTTCTGCAACAATAAAATATTAGTGGATGTGTTGGGAAAGAAATGATATTTGACTGCTGGTTAATTTTTTTGTTTATTCCCTTGAGTGTTATGTGTGAATCATGGAGACGAATGGGAAGTTTCCGTTTTTAAAACTCATTGAACTTTTTTTAAATCGTGTCACGTTTCAACCACAAGCTTCGGTGCATCCAGGATATTAAGTGGTGAACCAACGTGAAGAAGTGCTTCATTTTAAAGTGTTGCATGCTTGTGTTGTTTTTTGTTTTTTTTTCCCAGCCTCATTTATTTTGAAACCACTAAATCAAATCCAATGTATATCATTTAAACTGTTCAGATAAGGCTTCCCCATCTTCTTCTTTTTGTAAATAAGCATCATTATAAAGACCAAAGAACACTGCAGATAGGTCAACGATGAAGTTGCGGAGAATTTCAATAACACAATATCCCAAGGCTTGAATTATCTCACTACTCAGTCGATTTACAGAAAGTCAAAAGAGTTTGACCCAGCTGCAAAAACACCAAGACATGACTGACTTGTAGGGCAATGAGGGCAGCCATGTGAGCAACAGTAACTGTAGAAGAGCTGTTGAGCTCTACAACACCAGCAGTCGGCTGCTGCTGAAAGGACAGCTATTGGGTGCACCAGACATAAATCTGACCTTAATGGAAGAAAAATATGATGTTGCTAGAAAGTTGCAAGAAAATCCGGTTTGCACTGTGCAACAAACTATGAAGAGGACGCAGCACGCGTGTGAAAGATAGCACTCAGGACTTGAATTTCAATTCACTGCGATGGTTTTGATCGAAGCTTACACTTGTGTTGCAATGGAAGAATCAAAGTTCAGATCTAAAACCAATTGAGAATTTGTGGTTGGACTTGAAAATTGCTGTTTTCAGACGTTTTCCTGGCAGTCTTATTAAGCTTGAACAATTTCACAAAAATAAAAAAAAATAGATTAAAGTTTCAGCTTCTAAAGATGGATAAAGATACTAAAGAAGACTTGCAGCTTTAATCACAGCAAAGTGCTGTTTCTACATACTAGGAAACACTAGTTATTTGTAAAAAAAAAAAAAATTATAATAACTTAGTGTTGCTCTATCATATAAAATCCCACTTCATCACACCAACACTTGTGGTTTTAACTTCATACATTCTGAAGCTTCTGGAAAGGAATATATTTGCAGTCTTTAATCAGGCAGGTTTTGAGCTTGCAGGAACTTGCATTTAATTTGTTGGTGAAAAAGAAACTTGGTTAAACATATTTTTAGGGAGCAAATCTGCCATTCTTTTGTAAATCCAAATATTCCTACATAAAGAAAACCAGCCACACAATTATTGACATCACCACAGTCAATAAACTTGGATACTTATTCTAATGAGCCCAGGTTAAAACCCACCTTTTGAAAATAACAAACGTTCAGAGGGCAGTAGTCATACTTTTCGTCAAGCTGACACCTCTGTATTAAAATCATTTAGTTATTGATCTGATACAATGTTCCAAAAAGAAATCATGATTTTTTATTGTATGTAAGCAGACAGAACATCAAAATGAACTAAAAATAATTGGTAACACTTTATTTGAAGGGGTGTGCATAAGACTGACATGACACCGTCATAAACATGACAACACCTGTCATGAACATAAAGAAGTCTTTATTAATGTTTATGACAGTTGTCATGAAGTGTCATTCGGTAAATAATGACACTTTTAATGCAAAGTTGCTCTAAAAGTTGCATTAAAAGTCCATTAAAAATGCCAACTTTGCATGATTTTGTAAATGATGACAATTTAATGCAAAGTCGGCATTTTTAATGGACTTTCAATGGAACCTTTAGAGCAACTTTGCATTAAAAGTGTCATTATTTACCGAATGACACTTCATGACAACTGTCATAAACATTCATAAAGACTTCATGTTCATGACAGGTGTTATGTCAGGTTTATGACAGTGTCATGTCAGTCTTATGCACACCCCTTCAAATAAAGTGTTACCAAATAATTGGTGTGTTGCATTTTTACCTGAAGGAAAAAATGCCACAGTGTTAAAGCAGGGGCGTCCTCCAAGCTTGCAAATTGAAAATATTTCCAAGCCAGGGTGTTGCTTTAATTATGAAAGAACAGCATACATATCCATTCCAAATGACAGAAGCATCGGAAAATAAAACGTGAACAAGATTTGTTGTTTTGCGTATGTGACTGAAACGTGAGTTACCACCATGTGGAAGCCATATGTTTTGTTTAAATTAAAGGTGTGCAGCGTGCTACAGTATAGCGGTATTCCTCAGCTGTATCACTATTGATTGTCTTGGTATATTCCTTGTGAAAGCATCTGATGAATGTTTAAGCAGGAGGGCTCACATATCCTCCTGTGTAAGTCTGACCCTGGACTTGTGCCGCCTGTTTCTTTAATGCTCTAGGGATGCTATATCATCGTTTGGATTCCATGTATGTCGTCCTGATATCTTGGCCTCTTCACAAGTCTGGAAGCAGACAGTAACCCCATGGCCTTCCATATGTGCCTGCGAATCTGTATAACTTTCCCTTTGCACAAGGCTAGGCGTTGTAGTACGCCCTCACAGGAAATAATGTCATGTCCCGTCCTAATGTCGTTCAGAACGCCAGTCACAAAAGTTTAAACACAAAAGAGAAAAGCTGGGGCGTACTGTAAGCATAGAATAAAGCACTTTTACAACAAACAAATGTAGAGGCCCTCACTGACTTTTTTTTAGCAATGTGTATCAAACTAATTTTTTTTTTCCATTTGTGGAACAGATTCAGGAATGACCACAGTAGCCTACCTCCAAGTTTATATTCATTTGCTATCGACAGATGAACTGCTGAACCTTGAAGAAGTAACTGTTCCAACAAGACAACAATGATCTGAAACGCACATCAAAACTGTTTTTGCTGGCAAATCTTATGGTGTTCAAACCGTTTTTGAACACAAGTCTCAATTTCAACCCTACTGAAAAATTGTGGGCTGCTTACGAGCTTAGTCTAGCTCAGAAAAAAACTACAGTACCTGCAATGCAGCCTGCCAACTCTGCTCTGTTAAACCCAACTATGATTCATTTTTAGATACTTAGATATATGCCATCCATCCATCCATCCATCCATCCATCCATCCATCCATCCATCCATCCATCCATCCATCCATCCATCCATCCATCCATCCATCCATCCATCCATCCATCCATCCATCCATCCATCCATCCATCCATCCATCCATGTCTCAGTTAATAAGAGCTGTTCTATGTTTTATGTTACGTCTGCTGCCATACAGAATGTCATATGGTAATATCACTGTGTAAGCATTTGCATGTGTCACTCTGAGTGTGTGTGCAGTTTGGTTTTGCAGGGGACCTTCACTTGAGACCACTGCTGTAAGAAGTGGGTCAATCCCACGGTGCAAAGTCGAGCATCGACAGGTCTGTGAGAAGCAGAGGGATGAAGAAAAACAAGAAGAAGAAGAAAAAGGAGGAGGAAGAGGCTGAAAGCAGACCTCGGTGAATCAGAAGCAGCATCACAGTTGAGGCAAAACATACAGCATGCGTGCAGCATGTACGCCACGTGCTCCCTATGTGGGTGGACTGAGCAACGAGCTAATCAGATGTGTTGATGTGTATTGGGTGAGAGCGTGGCTGCTCAGCGAATGTGTGAGAAATCTGTCTTTGACCTTAAATCTCACTTTCATGCTGTGGCAATCGACAACTTGTCAAACGAGGGCTGATCTAGACAAGTTTTGAAGGACAAGTGAAAGGGCAAAGAGGGCAAAACCCCTCCAGAGCTGGAAAGTGTAACTCGCCCTGGTGTAGTAACACTTTATAAAACTAGAAAATAACATTTTTCAACTTTGTCACTTTGTTTTCTAGGAGCATCTAACTAAATGAGAGAAAATCGAGGGAATTTATCTAAACTCAGTCAATCAATTTAGCAGGAAAAACTTGAAAGTATAATAATCAAATGGATTTATCACACAGATGCATTCCAAGTACTAATTTTTTTGTTTATTTAGGTGATTATAGCTTACAGATAATGAAAACTCATTTGCTTTTTTTTTTTAAAGAATATATCTTTTGCCTAAGTAGGTGTACTGAAAAAGCAAGACATGCTATATTTTATATTTTCATCGATTGCCTATTTTATATCAATATTTGCATGCATAATTATAGATTATTCATTAATAGTTTTAATAGCAGATCATGTGGCTAAAATACTTCAAATTAAAGATGAATTGTGTTACTATGCTGGATCGATGAGATTTGAAAATTCATATTCATTTTAATTCATTTCCTTCTTGACTGATCATATATTTCCAATAGCTTTCAGTGTGAATAAATTGCTATGACAAGAATTCATTTCTATGAGATCAAGCTGTGAGTCAAATTATGTTATGTTGTTTATGAAAAAATCCCCCCCCCCCCAAAATTGTGATGTTGTTCAAAATACATCACTCTGCATCTAAGAATTGACTTTTCTGAATTATCTAATAACCTTGACAGTAAGATCCAGTTTCATTAGATGCAAATGTAATTATTACATACTTAAATTAAGATTATTGCCGCAGACTACTGTGCTGCAAAGTGCAGGAGTGTTTCTCTTTCTGATGCTCACATAAATCCGGATGTGTTTAACAATAAACTCAAAACAAATCTGATACCATAACATGGTTAAGTTCTGAGTTATAGCTTTCACTTTGATTTTATTTGCACAACGGGGGTGTTACCCCACTCCCCCCCCCCCCCCTTCCTCTGTTCTTTGCCCCAGAAGATGCCTTTAGAAGTCTTCTCTCATGAGAAGAATGTAACAAATCCCACATTGTTCATTGTTGTCTGCCTCTCCTTGAAAATGAAATGAAAGATTAAAAAAAAAGAGAAAAAAAACTTCACAATAGTGTGGGCAGGGGTGGGGGACAAAAATGGAATTACAAAGATCACATTTTAATCTTCTTTGATCTGGTGTGTTAAGAGAAAGTGTTGGTGTGTGTGCGTGTGCGCGTGTGTGTGTGTAAGGGTGACAATGTCTTAGAGAGTTGGGGGAGGAAAGGAAAAAAAAGCAAAGTGGAAGAAAGGGACAGTGAAAAAGAAAAACGGAAGGGGTGATGTTTAGCTGTCCTTGAGGGTTTGGGATTCATGAAAAGAGGAGTCGCAGGCAGGGAGAGTGGGCTGTTTATTTACAGCAGAGAAGATGTCTCCCTCAAGGGCTTTCCAGGGAAGCTTGTCCCCGTCATCACTACCTCAGCTCCTGCACCTACCCTTCAGCTAAACTCTGCATGTAAGCTCCACCCAGCCAGGGAGGACAGCAAACGGGGGCGAGAGGGGATACTCTTCTCCTTTTCTCCTAGCCCCTGGCAGAGATCTCTCCTACCACCCCTCTTACTGCCGACTCCGCTGTCTAAAGCTGAAAACGGAAAGGGTGGGGAGAGGAGGGGGTTTGGGGTTGGGGGCACTCAGTGCCTCCGCCTCTGCAACAACAAAAACAAGGAGACTCCTTATGCCAAAGAAGTGCTTATTAAATCCCAGGCAGCCATGCAATTGCGCCGTGGAGCGAGTCAAAATAAGAAATTGTTTGTTGTTGGGGTTTTTTCACCCTGCCTCCCTCTTACCCCAGATGCTTTTTTAACCTCCTTATGATCAGCCTGGACTTTCCACTTCTCCCCCCCCACCACTCCCCCTTTCCTTCCTTTTCATCTTTGTATGAAGCGATGTGTGGCTGAGGCAAAAACATGGGACATGACAGCCCAGCAACAAAAAACATGCAGATGTGACAGTGTGAGAAGGCCACTGGAGGGCAGAAATAAGGGGTAGAAGAAAGAGGTGGGGGTGGGGGGTGACAGTATGGGGAGAGAGAATGACACAAACAGTAAAATCTGATAGAAACTGAGAGGAGAGAGAGGGAAAAAAAGAGGAGTGGGCATGAGAGAGGAAAGAAAGAAAGACTGTGGGATGAAATGCTTGGAATAGTGAGGAGGGTTGTTAGTGTGGATAAAAACAAAGAAACAGAGGGGGGTTTGTGGGGAGGGGGTGCAGATTGAAGGGGCGCATGTTGTCGAGGTGGCCCGGGTCCCTGGTGCCCTCCTGTTTCATGGCTCTCACAGCTTGTCAGTGAAAACAGCCCAGCCATGTAGACAGCTGTGCTCAGGAGGCTGCGGGGGCGAGAGGAGAGGAGAGGAGCAGAGCGGAGAGAGGAGAGGAGGAGAAGACCTTTGTTTTCCATTTTGCTCCATCAATGTCCTGGTTTTTCTCCCGGCTCCCCGTACGAGCACTCCATCAAAATTTCTGGGCTCTGCCATGTTTGCTTCCATCGTCTGCTAAAAAGGAGAAGTGAAAAAAAAAACAACAAAAAAAAAAGTCTCAATTTAAGACACAAGGTTGGATCTGTGTGAACGTTGATGTGGGCATTTGGGGTTTTGCTGTTGTAAGTAACTGCAGATGGATGCCACATTTCGACCGAGCAGACTTGATGATGAAGACGTGGCTTTTGTTTGACACAGGCACTCATGGCGTGAAAACTCAAGGAGGTAAAACGGTTTTAAAAGTAAACTTGGTGAACTGCGATCTCATGTGTCGAGCGCCCGGCTACAGGCTAGCTGCTTGGCTAATTAATCAGTTACGACAGCTGGCTATGCTTTTGTTAATTCTAAAGAAGCAGAATGGCATAGAAGAGTGACATTCTGCTCAATAAGTGTTTGAGAACAGCCGCTAAATTCTGGGTCTGCCTCCGGTACTCCTCCCAGCAGTGACCATATATGTTCCCAGAATGGATGGTTGTTGCAAAGTTACTGAATTGAGGAAGTCAACTGTCCACCGTCACAACATGCTGACACAGGAGATGCGATTGCAGCAATGGTAAAAGTGACTCGATGCCATTGGTTGGGTCTCCTTCCTTCCTTAATAATTAGTATCATGTTCATATTTTAGATTCTTGTTTTAAATTTTGCAGTGCATATCATGCGAGTCTCATACCTTTCCATGCACTCTTGGCATTCTTGAGGAGACGTAAGAACCAGCTGCGTTACAGGGACAATGCTGACAAGCCGCCATTTCTGCTAAGTTGAATTCAGTCACAAGTTCGATGGGGTGATTTTTATGAGGTCTAAAAAGCCCTGGCCGCGGGCTAAAAGGGTGGATTCATCTCCGCTTCACCCCCTCAAACAAAACATCTCCCAGCATTGAGACTTAAAAGAGTGTGACAGCTTGTCATCCAGATCATCTCCACTCATTTGTACCTTTTTGTGTTCATGCCTGCAACATCAGAGAGATCACGCAGATCAATGCTCTCGTTTCTTCTCTTTGAAGTAGCAAGTGCTGTCCCTGTGGCAGCACCCCCCCCTCCCCCCGCAGCCCCCTCTCCACCACAACCCCTGCCTTTACTCTGACCTTCTCAGTGCCTCATCAAGGCCTCTGGTTTTCTTCCACCTCTTCGTTACCTCCCCCTCCGCCGTTTCCTGCCATCTTGGCCTTGTTTACGAGTCTCTCCCCTGGAAGGACAGGTTAATAGAAGACCTGGCTCAACTCAGGCCCGTCTGGTTCTCATTCACTTCCCAGAAAGATTTCATATCTAGTATTACCTGCCACACACACACACCCACACACACACACCCCCGCATACACGCACGCACGCACGCGCACACACACACACACACACACACACGCACACGCACCCCCACACACACACACACACACACACCAAACTTTGCTGAAACGCTTTCAGTGAGCACTGTACGTGAACTTTGTTTAGTTTTGTTTTCTTGTTGTTTAAAAAAACATATCAAACACTTAGAAGCTGTAATGCTCCACTTGTGAAATTAAATCTGTAAATCTTGTTTTTGGCACTCAGACAACAATTATAATTGTTATATTGTCAGACAGGACACAGTTTAAAAAAAAGTCAAACACAAAAGAATGTGTATGCAAAAATCTAATATTACTCAATTTTTGCTGCAATAACAAATAAGGATGCAGATGTTTGTTTTTCCTTTAGTTTTAAAATCATTCAACTTACACTGACAGACCGGGACCGATGAATGAGAACGAGCTGCTCAAGAAACAAGCTAGTCATGAACTAGTGTAGCGAGGAAAAAGAAAAATAATGTCCAATTGGATAATCTGAATCGCTTCCAGCTCATGTATGGGTTTAGTTCAGTTTTTTTTTTTCTTTTTTTTTACATCAAACCAGCTGCAGTGCTAACCCAGGAGTTTCCACCGAGTTTGGGATAACTCATCTGGTGATGTCTTATCACCAACTGCTAGCTGCTGGAGAGGAAACAATTTCTTTTACCACAAGCTGAACGCAAGTTTCATGGTTACCAGAAACAAATCCAAAGACCTCACACATCACAATCGTCTTTCGAGTGCTTTCTGTAAGTTTCCAGAGCCGCTGCTTAAAACTATAGAGCTGCTGATATTAAAACACTTGCTTGTACGGACATTGGGCAAAAATCATATTTGTGAAGTCAAACTTTGTCAATGCCCCACAAGTACTGTAACTAAAACAGACAGGCAATCAAGACATTTTAGTGACGTAATTTAATGGCACCAAGATGGTTCTCAGGCTGTGGAAAATCAAGCTGGTTCTTTTATATGACCAATAAAGAACCGGCTCCAGCGCCAGTCTTGATTAGCCACTGGAACTGCTGCTGGTGGAGAGAAAAAAAAAAAGTGCAACTGTATGTGAAAACACAAGAACAACTTGAGTCTCTTGTCTTTTGACAAAACAAAAAGACAAAGGTGTTTCGTAGACTAGGGCAAATATTAATAGACACATCAGAAATACTATGCAGCATTACTTTTTTTTGGTGCATTGCAACTGGAGTATGCTTAAGCGTCGAGTGTGCGATGTTACAAACCACAACTCTGCAACGAACATCTATTTACTATACGGGAATTATGGTTTTGTCTCCTGCTCATGATTCAGTTCTGTGGCAGCTGGTCCAGCCACGTGTGCATGTGACTCCTGGTCACAAAGTACAGATTGGGAAAACAAAAGATGCCACACCAACGTGAATCAACTTGTGACAAGTATCATCATCTAGCATTGGGCCTCTAATCGTGCAACACTAATGGTTCAAGGTTTTTTGCGTGTGTCGTCATATGCCCCCATTCAAGTGGAAACTATCACCACTTTTCTCTGACATAATTTCATGCTGTTGTAATGTTCACTGGTGTTTGCCCCGCACCTCCCTACTTAATGCCGCCGCAATGTGGTTTGCATCTAAAGGGTCAGCGTACTGGAGCTCACAATTAAAGACAGAACAGTGAAGGCAGCCTCCAGCGCAAGAGGTTACCCTGTAAATCAGCTCTCAAGGACACAATAACAGCCCCCTGAAAATACAGAAATTCAAGCGCTGTGATCTTTTTATTGGAGGGGAGGGACGGGGGGATGAATGAGAGGCAGGAACTGGAGAAACGAGGAGCCAGGCCTGCTCCGTAAGGTTCCGACTTTGGGTGGGTTTAAATCACCTTGACTGGCTGAGCTCTAAAATCAACAACAAAAAAAAAAAACGAACCAACTCCCGCCTGCTCAGAAAGAGCCCGGAGAGACTGGGCGACCGGTAAACAACGTCCGCCCCGTGCTCTGGAAACCCAGGGAGAGAGAGGAAACGGCATGTCCTTGGGACTTCAACTCTGACCCTCCTCCCTTGATGAAATATGGACCTTGCCCTGTGGTGTAAGCTTGTTTGAACTCAAGTCTCTAATGGGCAAGGTTGTGCAATTCTTTTGTGTGTGTCTTTTTGTGCTCCATGCATGTTTTTTTTTTTTTTTTTTTTTGTGCAACTCCAGAGAGTTAAAGAAAAATAAAGCCACGACTGACAAACAATAACCGCTCCTGGAATGTATGTTTCGATTATTGTTCTGCTTCATTTGACGTAATGGTTTCACAGCAGTTTTGGTCCTGGAGGAAAGGATCACAGATCAGGGAGTTCATCCCTTTGTTATTCCGATGTGTTGATTATGTTTGCACAGTTATGAGCTGGCGAGAGACATGTAATAAACTGTTTTATGACTAGCACAAGTTAGTGGGTTCATTTGGGAAAAAAATAAATAAATCAACATGTGCTTTTCTGCTCTTTGATAAATGTTCCAGGAAATGAATCGTGTGTCATACTTGAGACTTATAACTCTTTGCACTCATATTAAATGTGAAACTTGGTGCACTATCCATCACAGTGAGCACAGCTTCTGTAGCCATTGTCACGGCAAGCGCTAATGGGGATCCTAATAAACAAACAAACATCCAACACAGCAACCGTTATCAGAAGATAGATTGTTTTTAAGTCGATGATAAGGGATGCTCTTTTTAAGCTAAGAATAAGAATAAGCTAATAATAGAATTAAAGTTTTAGTAATTTTAGGATCAGGATGGCCATTTTGTGTCACCACACAATTTATTGCTCATAAATTGTACAAGCAATATAAAGTTGCTCACTTTTGGAGGTACTTTCAATGAACTGAAAAATATTGCAAATTCTTTGGCCATATATTTGCTGCCCTTCTCTCTGTCTTTTTCTTTTCTTTTTTTTTAGGTTCAATTACTGTTAAGCAAAGGCCACTAGTGCATTCATAAATTTAAACTTGGTTTCAACCTTTATTAACTTCAAGTTACTTTATGACATGATAAATGTAGTTTTGGCTTACAGATGAATAGCAAGGGCAAACTTGCTACTAGGCTTTAGCAAGTTCTGTTTTTTTAGGTACCACCTTGAAACCGTTGTGCCTCCGTTTTAGAAAGTCAGAAAACTTCTGCAGGTTTCTGCTGTTTAAAGTTCGCTTGAGATGAATGCTGGAGACAGTACAGGAATTTATTTGTGTAAAACCGGCGTGTTATTTCCGCTCAAGCTTTCCACACTGTCAAAATCTCCCAACTAGCCCAAACCCTCTTGCTATTTATGTTTACTACCGACAACAAACACAGAGACACACGAGTGGGATTTGAAACATTCCACTTCCCCTCCGATTTCTCCTGCTGTGGTTGCTAGTGGGGGTAATTTCAACTCGCTGTCGTTTCCATGGTGCATCTGAAACACAGGAACGCCTTTGTACAAATTGATCTGTCCAACGTCCCCCCCCCCAATGCTGCGCCTGGTGTTTCCCTAATTGTCTATGCACATGTTTCAATCTCTGCTCTTTTAAATTTCAAATGACGGAGGGAAAAAGCTGGATGCCTTTTGCCCGATTCATAATGCACCTTCAGATGAGGGATGGTGGCCACAAGTGTCGTAACCTAGCAACCAGGAAGTCGCTGTGTGAGAGAACACACATAGAGAAAGAGAGAGAGAGAGAGAGAGAGAGAGAGAGAGAGAGAGAGAGAGAGAGAGAGAGAGAGAGAGAGGAGGGGGCTTCCTCTAAAAAAAAAAAAAAAACTCTCTCATTCCTATTTATTCATGCCTTTGTTTGACCAGCTATTTTGGGAGCTTTGGGTGTTTCTCTCTCTTATCCAAGGTTTCAACTATTTTTAGCGTCATCTACAGCTTTCTGTCCCTTCGTACGGGGAGCTGGGGGGAGACACTGCTTAACCCCCTTTTCTATTTCTGCTGTGCCGCCTGCATCTGTTCCACAGAACCACATGGGAAAACCAATGGGAAGGATTCTTGAGAGCGTGTGTGTGTGTATTTGTTAAATGAATGTGTAAAAGGGAGCGCATAAGAGGGGATGCAAGACAGCAGGAAAGAGAATGAGGGAGGAGAAGAGACAGAAGGAGTGTTTTCCATCTGTTTTTTTGGCTGGATGCTGTCTTTTTGTTTGCTGGGCAGCATGTTTTGTATTTTAATCTGGATATCTCACCATCTGGGTTGTGGCCTCATACAGAACATTTCCTTTGTCCCTGTTTATGCTATATTTGTGACTGCTGTGTTCGTACGCTCATGTTAGATTTAATAGCGCATACACATATATGTTTTGTCCTCTGGTGTTTATGCAGAAACACGGTCTGGTGCGTAGTTTTTGGATCAAAATGAACGTTTTTCTTTTTTCAGAGGATACGCGTGGGGAAAAAAAGAAATAAAACCACGTTTGTGATATTTTCAATCTTTGAGGAGACCAAAACAAGCAATGAGCTAGAAGTTCACTGAATAATATTTGACTCATTAAGTCCTGGTCAGTCAGTCCTTCTTGTATCATGAATTTATTACGAAACCAAAGTGTTGGATTTGATGTGTCTAATGTTTTTTGCGTAGAAGCCTGTTATATTTATCTTGGGTTGCCTTAGAAGGCAAAACTAGACTCTTATTTTAAATTGGCCATCCATTTTACAAACTGTCTGTTGTCTATTCTTGGTAAGAGTGACTGCAAAATGTACAGCATGTCTTTCCAAAGGCTAAAGAAGGAAATGAACAAAGCATAATTTCCCCACGCCTGTTATTTCTTTCAGAGATATTTACACCTACCCTTCAATTTTCAGTGTCCTCTTGCCAAAAATGGTAATTTATGAGGGATGGTTGACATCTTTTCTAATAAAACACATATTCAGCAGGCTTGTATGTCATCAATGGTCGTAGACTAGTTTTAAAGAAAGGGCATGCTGAAGTACTCTTCTGGACAACATTTTGTATTTCTGTGCTGCAGTGACCAAAGAGTGAGAAAGTAAGAGCCAGAACGTGATGTGCAATTCAATTTTTTTTTTTTACAAAAAATACATGAATAGAGATATTCATAGTAAAGTCTGGGTCAATTTCCTTTGTTTTTGCTTTTTTGTCCAGATATTTCATGCACGCATCCATCTTCTATACCTGCTGGTTCTTGCCGTGTTGCAGGGGGTTAGTACCTGACATTGGGTGAACTTTGCAGGACACACCCTAGTCAAGTTGCCAGCCAATCACAGGGCAACACAGACACACACACTTCCATGCATGCACACCCTCAGAGGGCAATTTAGAGAGACAACAGTCACGTTTTTGGACTGTGGGCAGAGTACCAAGACAGAACTGATACATGCACAGGGAGAACATGAAACTCCATGCAGGAAGACCCTGGTCATAAATGATAACCCATGTGTTGCTTTTTGAGATCTTTTAAAGGGTCCATGTATGTGATTTCTGGATTATACTCATTGGATCAAGATGTAGTCTTGTTTTGGGCAAGGATGTTAAATTTAACTCGGCTTCTTCACAGTTGTGGTAAATCAGAGTTAATTTATGATTTAGCAAGAGATCAGTTACTTTCCACAAGTTAGTTTAAAAAGTTTTCCCCTTCATTAAATGAAATAATGGTTTTAAAAACTCCAGTCTATGTTCACTCACCTTGTCTTTGTATGATACTAAAATTTTGTTTGATTATCTGAAACATTTAAAGTGTGACAAAAAAGCAAAAAAAATAAAAAATCTTTAAGGGGCTACATTTTCATTTCACATACTAAAAACAATCTCAACTGAGAGCATTAAAATTTAACTAAAAGACTTTCAACTGGAATTCAGTTTCCTCAATGACAGATTAATGTCATGTTTTTTAAAAAAATAGTTATCGCCACATGACCCTTTCTGTTGTGTTTTATTCACACTGCATTGGACAAAATTGAATATCCGCTGATGTCTTTTCATAATCACCCCTATTCTGGCTTTCAATTGTGTCTCATTATCTCAACTCCTACATTTGCATGGTCAAAGCCGAGATCATTTACATGATAGTATAGTTACAATTCATTTCATAACCCCCTCTCAGCTCTTCATTGTGTCTGCAGAGAGCGATATGGGCGGAATAAAATAATAATAATAAAAAAAAGAAATCGTGTTGGGTTGGGTGAGGGGGTTGCTCTGTTGCTGATGTGTGGCTCTCTAGTGGCAGTGTGATTTCACTGTCATTGGCTGGAGAAAGGTCACCGCAAAGGCGCATTAAAATGGAGGGAATAAATAGGCGAGCGTTACTGCAGTGCATAGGGAAAGTGGGCTTGCCAATGAAGTCCCAATCTATTCCCCTCACGCTCCCTGTTCTCTCCCATTACAGACCTCATCAGCATCAAATCCCTACAAGCAGCAGCAGCAGCAGTGGCACACCCTCCCCCACATACAGTATGCTTCCACTTTCTCATGGACAGAAACACACACGCACGCACACGCACACATAGACGGATCTTGAAGAAAGGAGGCTATTTGTTTAAATGTTCTCGCCAGTTCGTAGGAGTGTGTACTGTGTTCATGAATATGTGTGCAAATACCACTTCCGTATATATGTCAAATTTATCTATTAATATCACGCTTTTATTTCTCTGCAATTGAAGCGGCCACGTATTTTTTTTAATCATCTGAATTTTTGTCATATGTAAATGCTTCGCATCTGGATCCGACCGAGTTCTGCTCTGGGCTGGTGGTTATAAATAGGTAGAGATGTATCTAATATAGCCTATAGACGCCTCTGATGCTACAGATCGGCAGCATAACATGGTGCAGAGCATGACTTGAGTTGACTTGAAAAATTACATCTAGTCCCTGACACGAAGTACAATGTTGGGTTCGTGATTGAGGACTCTGTTGAGATTTTAAATTTTACCCAATTGCTAACTTTTGCCCGTGACGTATGCAGTGTGCCAGTTCAACAATTAGAAGCTTACCGGAAATTTCCTGCGCTGCGAACGACTATCAACACGACTGAACGGCTTCGTTCAGCTCCTCCACTGCCACCACTAAAACTACCGGCGGACTACAACTCAAATTTGATTTGGCGAGGTATTTACAAGTTCAAGCAGAGGTAAATAAATTCATTGCAGACTTAGTGAATGACAGTGAAGCAACCCCTGGCTTAACACTGTTTGAAATTGTTGTAGCAGGTGCCAACTTAGCCTTAGGTTTGGTTTGCTAGGTAGGCATGTTCAAGATTTCAAGGTTTTCTTTTGTTGTTAAGCTCACACCTTTATGAAGTTAGCGTTGTGCTGTTCATGAAAACCAAAGCATAATTCATTGTATTGTCTCAGTTTTACATATTCCTGGGGTGAATGCCACTAATATGACTCCCTTGTTCTGGAGTTTTCTTTGGGAGTGTTTTACTGGTTGGTTGCTTATTTAGAAAAGCAACACACACACACACACACACACACGCATGCACACGCACACACATGCACGCATTCTGACGACAAATGAAACTCTCGCTTCATGCTCTTTCTGCGCCACGCCTGTATCTCCTCTACCTCCACGTCACCTCCCAGCCTGAAGGGATGGACCAACACCTTGGCTACACCACTATCTCCCCCCGACCGCCACCGCCACAAGGTCCACTATTCCGCTCTGTCCTCTTTAGCTCAGCTCAGCTAACATGACAAGCCGGGCAGATGATGATAAATGCAGAGGAGGAAAAGCAATTACTGGATCAGTTAGGTGCAGTAGGGAGCACTCAGGGCGCTCATTACCAAACAGACCCAACAGTGGGGTTTGGGGACTGCACAGACACAGAAACCACGCAAACACGCTTTTCGCCATGTTTAATGCAGAAACAGCAGCCTCCTGACGCCAGAGTGTTTATCTGTTACTGTTTTTTTTTTTTTCTTTTTTTACCTCCCTTTATTTTGGCAGACCGAGCCATTTATATGCTCTATGATTGTAGGCTCAATGCAGCATACATACCATATTCAAAACAATGAGAACAAAAATTAAATCGGAGGTGGCAAGCAGATGACAACATCACTTAAGGATTCACAGCATGAATGGGTTAATATAAGTGCAGCTGAAATGTGCCATGCATTAGCTGATTTGAGCTATACAGTTGTCTGACGTGCCATCTGCACACCTGTCAAAGCTAAGGCACAGTGCATGTATAGAATGCATGTCACAGAGAATAAGGCAACCCTGGGTGATTGACAGTAAGACTGAGGTTGTCATAGGGACAGCGGCAGTCCTGACTGTCCCTCGAGGAGGATGTAGAACAGCATTATTAAGGGAGAGGCACACACACACACACACGCATAAATATTGGGGGGAGGGTGGGGAGAGGATAAGGGAATGGGGTAAGATGGCTTTGTATTTGCCCCACGAATACTCAGACACGAGAACACTCTTTCTCGCACGCTAAAACAGAGGCAGTTTCCTGGGCTCTCTGAGTACGCGAGTAGTGGGTGGCTGGATAGCAGGTCAGGCCCACGCAGCCCCCTTTCAGCCGTATAGTGTGCAGCCTGCACTGACTATGCGTTGGCCTGAATGGCAGACAAAGACACAGTAGCTGTTGCATGCACGCACATAAAGGAAGTAAAAGCAAATGCAGAAAATGTTCTTATCTCTTCCGCATGACTGCCCCCTCTAAGTTGGAGACGATATAATTGCACCTTGAGAAAAAAAAAAATGTGTTCGTTTGGCTGTAGTCAAAGGGACACGTTTCAAGGTATGCATTGCAAAAACATGGAGAGAAAACTGCTTTACTCTTATAAAAGGTCTCCTAGGGGTCTAATGTGAGAACAAAGTAGAAAAAAATAAAACAACTGCATTGCGTTAGCCTATTTTAGGATCGGATTCCTTTTACCTTAAAAAACCTTCTTTTTTTTTGTTCTTTTTCTCTGACAAAACGTCCAGCCACAATAACACAAAAGTCCGCAGGTCCTAATTGCAGGTTAGCTTTACCACTAAACACAGTAAACATGTGATTATAAGAACAGCTTGATTCTGCTGGACGTCTAATCACTGGTTGTATTGCGGTTCACCCTGATATCACTTTCCTTAATCCTAACTGTCCGAGGAGGTGTGTGTTTGACTTCAATAATAGGTTTGTTTGGTTATTTGGCTCACCGGGGCTTTTTTGTCACATGTCTGACCACATTTGGACCGGACAGGATGTTCTAAACAAGTTCGCGCTCAAGGGCTTCTGGGAAAGGATGATGTAGTGCCACTGTAGGTGGCAGAGATACACAAGTCTGAAAGTGTGTCTACGTGCATTCGTATCTGTGTGATGTATGCGTGTGTGCGTGTGTGTCAGAGCCACACTGAATGTTTGTGTATATGGGCGAGTGGGGGTGGTAAGGCTATAATCTGCTCCAAACTGCTTGCGGGCAGAGGCGAGGTGGGCGAGACAGTGATATGGAGAGAAAGCAAGGGAAGGATAGAGTTTTGGGGGGTGGTGGTTGGCAAGGCACACAAAGTATGGAAAAAAAGAATAAAAAAAAAAACAAGAGAACGGAGAGTGAGTAGTGGAGGTGAAATGTGAGCAGAGTGGATTCATATGGCTTACTGATGCTTTACAGTTACTGTACCCACTGTCCTCTTTCCTCTCCCACCTATTGTCATTCCGGGCCCTGTGGGCGCCAGCAAAGCAGCTAATTCCTCTGACATTTACGCTGCTTTTTCAGCCTTCAAGTGACGCAGGCTTGGCAGCATTCAGCAGTAGTGCCCACAATGTTCTCAGGTGGACAAACGAGAGGGTGGATGATGCAGAGTGGACAATGGACAGCTGGAGCCCGACTGAGACTCAGAGCCAACATAATGTTATGTTATTAACAATTTTCTTCCATTAATACAACTATCCACATAGGATTCTGTGTGACTGATGCCATGGCACAACTTCTGCTCATAATAGCCAACACTTGGATGTAAATGTATCCTTTTAATTAAATTCTAAAAAAGACTCAAAGACCTGTCCGTGGTACAAGCTGGGTTACTTGACCCAGTCTTAATTGCCTGTCTTAGACACATTGTGGTTGAATTGTATTGTGGTTGTTTTTGAATCAAAATGTTCGATGTGCCTTATCAGAGTTGTAGGAATTTAGGAGCTCCTGAACGGACAACATTCTGGGCTTTTTTTTTATCTGGTCGAATTCAGCTCACAGTATTCCTGACTGTAGGCTTAGACTATTGGTAGGTGGATAAGAACCAAGTCGAAGCCCTCCACAAAGAAAAAGTACATGAAAAAATAACTAGCAAAGAGCTTGTGCAACTTATCCCACTGAATTATTGGGTGATTGGGGAATGCCTCTTACAGAGCATCTTTAAATCTGTGTACCCAAGAAACAAGTCTACTCATTAGCAAATATTTATTAATATCTAAAACCGGCTTTCTATGATGCATTAAATTATGGATACAATTACTAATCTGCTGGGACAGATCCTGGAAAACAGATACTAATAACTAAAAAAGACTGTATCAATGTCTGTAGATCTGTGCATGTCAGTCTGCGTCAGTGTTATCATTCAAGCTATCGAAGTTCAAATATCCGAAACCTTTCAGCCAGCAGCTGTTACAAAATGCGAAGCATGAGTAACCACTTCTTTTCAAAAAGTACTTTTGAGTGGATTACAGTAAAGCAGTAATGACATTAACACTACTGACTTCCGATTAAGGTCTATAAGGGTGGGTGTTAAACATGAACAAATCAAAGGATTTCCCAAATGGCTGTCATCATCATCATGTGGGTAGTCTGCTCTTATAACACGATGGCTGCTGTGGCCACAACGAAGGATGACTCACCACACGAATGAACGGTGTAGTTTACATGTTGCATCTGATGCCATGTGCCTTGGACCAACAGTGGACCTTTAGAAGGGTGGAACATGTGAAGCTCTATCAGGATCTAATTCATTTGTACAAAAAAGGAAATGCTAATTTTCGTGATTTTTTTTGCCAGTTTAAAACAGGAGTGTTGGGGGGTGAGGGGGGGCCTGCAAGGCTCTTTCCTAACTTAAATCTTACCACTAGACAAAATAGCAATTATGATAAATCAGAAACATAAAACAAAAATCAAAATAAGTACATGATTTTAGATTCAGGATGTCTACAAGTCCAAGGTTTGTGATTAGTACAATTTGCTTCTCGGTCAAAGAATGACTTGCAAACTTTCATACTTTCATCAGTTAATCAGGACAGTAGATTTTCAATGGAACATTTAGATATGGAATTGGAAGAAGTCTGACAAAATTGACTTCTAAGAAATATTTGTTCACATTACAAGATCTGAGATGAGTAAGAATATTAAATGAAATGAAGAAAGGAGTGTTTTGTATATTTTTCAAAGATTAAATAGTTTTTTGTTAAAGAGTTTTTAGGATATTAGAGAAGTAAGGCTTTGTTTTCAAATACATGCAGTATATAGTAATCTTTAAATGGCTCTGACATGACTGATCATATAATATTGTGCACATATCTGAAGACCTTGCTACACACCTTGTTCTTTGGTTTGTTTATTGGAATGCATACAGGATGTTTTGGGCCATTTTGCCACTTTTCTATACCCTTTTTTTTGTGCTTTGTTTTAACCAATGGGTCATTATTTGATCCAAAATAACTTTGCAATACATTTAAACAAACTATTTCGCAACAATCTGCTTGAACTTATGGTTATCTGTCTTGTTTTCTGATGAATTATGAAAATAAATATTCAGAAAGACACACACAGGATTACACATAGCATCATCTCACCTGTACAGATTCTTTGGTCAGTCTTACTTCATGAACTATCCTCACTTGTTTTTCTATTATGTTGCAAAACCTTCACATATAATCAGTTTAATATTAAGTGTGTACTGTAGTTTATATGTGTACTTTAAAAAAATTAACATGCAGAGTCCTGTCTGCTCATAAGGGATCTTTAGAGCTAGCTCTTTAATCTGCATCTTATCTTTCCCTCCATTTGCCTTTTCTCTTCTCCACGTCCCCCCGTCCCCCGCGTGTTCTCTGCAGACCTAGTGAGACAGATATAATTGTCAGGACTCCCACAGAACCTGAGGGAACAAACCACTGCACTCAGTGCCATACACTCACTGACACATTCATCAGTGCATTACATAACTCCCTGACATGCACCTCATATTGGTGGAATGCACAATCAGTGGCGAACTGACACTAGACTCAACATGTGAACCGACACATCCAACACAGAGACAGGCCTCGGAAAAAGACTTCTGTGACAAAAGATGAGAGCAATCCTCTTCAGCAGCAGTCCCTCTTGTCATTCCTGAATTGCCTTTGCAAATGAGTGTAAAGAGAATGCAAATATCTCTTTGTGGGTTTTAACGCTTCCAGCCTGAACATGCAAATGATGCGCAGAACCCATTCTCCTGCAGAGAGTTGGCTTGTCGACTCCTCCACTCCCTGTCAGTGCTCCGGCTTTTAATCTCCGTCTGTTCTGATGCTTCAGAGGCCGAGCTTCAGCTGAATTGGGAAGAGACTGACGTTACACTCAGGTTCAGTGTTCTCTTGATGCTCCTCTCGCACCGCTCAGGCTGCGACGCCTTGAAGTTACGAAGCAGGAAAAAAAGAAAAAGAAGCGGGTCAGTGCTGACCTGGTCACTGACCACTCTGGATGAAAATCTTCCTCATCGTTTTCATTTTTCTTCCTCTTTGTTGTTATAGCGTTGATTCCGCAAAGGCGTGGGTTCAAACCGAGTTCACTGCAGGAATGAATAAAGATCCGCAGGGGTGTTATCTGGGGTGGTATGATGGGAGTGCCCCCGACCATCTGCAGATGAAATCGCAAGACGATGGGCGTGCAGCGGATTTTAATCAATCCCTCTGCAAGATATAATGAGAACTGCTTTACGAGTACCAAATAAAAACCAGCAAATGTAATGATTTGGGATTTCTTGGTTTACACCGATCATATTGAACGAATCACCTTATTTCTCCGGCACTTCCTCTGCAAAACTATCTCTGCACATATAGAAACACATGCATATTCCACGCAGAAGTGGGACTGACATCAGAGAAGTGAAGACTGAAGACAACATCATTATGATTGAGCTGCAGTCTGTCAGCGCCCCTCCATGCAGCCTCCAGTGCTCACCAGCACAGATCTAAACGATATTGACAATTGAATAAATTTTCCACATGAAAGCACATCAGCTGAAGCATGCCACCCCATCACTCCCTTCTCTCCACACCTATATGACCCACTGAAGTGCTAAATAATTACATTATGTTCCAGACGCTAATTTGACTGAGAGCAATACTTCTGGTCTCATTTCGCCAGAGCTGTTTTCATACATTTGTGCTGGTAAATCGGTGCATGAAAATGAACCATGGGATACGGAGTTGTTGCACGCGGGTGATAATCATGACCATAGAGCGTGAAGTACCTGCAGGGTTAATGATGCCATTGCTGATGTCTGTCATCAGCAGATATTAAGACCTGCAATTATCTAGGTTTCGTGGTATTTCACACAAAAAGTTGTCACAGCAGCCATACGGATGTATTTACAGACTATTGTTTGCATGCCTCTGATCTTTTATGAAGTAGGAAACATAAGGAGGGGGGGGCATTGTGATGCATTTGCTTTGGACAAGTGAGTTGCAGTCAAGCTATGAGTGCAAGGAGTTGGGCAGCATCTCCTGTTGTAGGTGTTAAAGAGTAATCATAACGAACAAAAAATCTCAAAAGACAGATAAAAGGCAAAATGCATAATGACTTTCTGCTCAGATCAGTGCATACTGGCAGGCATGAGTCAAAAAGAAAAGAAGAACATCTTTAATTTTTAACCTATCAGTTGAGCCCTGAATCATTGTTCTACTGTTTATTGGACAGTGTTGCGATATACAACCAGTGGCCTATGATGTACCTGACACAGTTTATATATTTAAAGTCCTGAATGTTTTAAAGGGAAGTCAACCATCTCAAGCTCAACCCTTTCCTTCTAAACTGCTGATGGAAATTCACCTGAACCAACCACATGACTTTATATACCACTTCTGACTGCTGATACTGTATTCAACACAAACCAAGGGACCATCTTGAAAACACTTTGTTGCCATCTAGCTGTTGAAGGTATACCCAGCTATCCCTAATTTGGCAGATTTTTTTGTTAATATCTACATTTCCGTATTTAGCATGGGCTATTTTTCCAATTGTCTACTAAATTAAGAAAGTTAACGCCTCTCTGTCCACAAAGTGGTGGGTTTGGTTTGAATCTGCAAGAACTTAAAACCTGAGACAGTAAGGGAGTTGGTTTGGACTCGTCACCTATTAGTTAATAGGTGATTTGCGATCACAAAAACTTTGGATGCAATTTGTCTGAGTACCTTAGCTAACCAAGTGGTCACAATATTGGGTAACTTTCAATGCTTCTTGGACAGGAACAGATGAAGCATGTGCTGTTCTCCTCCCAAGTGTTGTGAGCCTTCCTAACATCTGAGGGAAAATAGTACTTCATTGATAACCTACCCAGAAGAGGAACACAATGTAGTTTAATTATCCTTACATGTTAATTAGAAATTATTTCTTGCCATTTCTACTTGTATGAAAGAAGATGTTACTCTTCAGCAAGTTACCAACACTGTTCCTTCTATGTAGGCTGTCTATATGCAGGGACAGGAGAGAGTAATGCAGAATAAAATATGGTTTGCAATATAGAATCAAATAAAAGTTACCTTGTAGATTTGTGTCTTGATTTTCCCACCAAATGATTGTGCATCAGGTAGCTTCCTACTTTCTATTAGGTCTAATATTCATGTCTGGCACCAATTATAGACTTACTGGTGCCAGACAACCTCCATAGAGTTCTGTACTAGAGACCATTTTATGCAGTTGGTGGTATGAGTCGTTTTGCAGGGCAGTAGATTCCCCATAATGAAGCAGGACTGCACACACACACATACACAACTACATGCACACATAAATTAATTGCATGACATTTCTTAAATTCTCATCAGCTTGAGAAAGTCAAAGCCCCTTCTCCAATGCAAAGCCTCACTCTACAAAGGTTAATATCTAGTTTGGTTCTAGTTAAGTTAGGCGTGTCTCCATTAGCAGTGCGTTTTTCCACTATCGTGCGCACAAATATGGGTAAAAATGTAGGTGGGCCGTGAGGGCGCAGGAGCTGTGGTCTTCGCTCCTATGATGTCATTTGTAGCAACGCTCAGCAGTGGAGAACGTCGAGGTTGTTTTCAAAAGAATTATCAAGTTATTCATTTACTAATTGCAATGCAATAATTTGGTAGTAAATTCAATATTTATTATTCGCGTTCTTCAAAAAGATGTGCACAACAATCTTTAGACGTATCTGCTAGCATTTTAAATTTGCCACCAGCCACCACCCATACAAAAAAAAACACATGATGTGAGGAAAATTGGCAGCTCATTATCAAATGAACCCCGTTAAAAGTTAGACTTTGCCTAGATTCAGTAAATGAGACTAGATAGTGGATAGACATCATCAAAGAGTTGCTGATACAATATTCATCGTTATCTGCCAGGAAACAATGGGACATATTAGACTTCCACGGCTCTTTTGTCTGTTTAATGACTAATGCTGTGAGCCTCTTACAGTCACTGTTTACTCTTTAGGGGCTGATACCCAGAGAGCAACAATGTAATTTATGGCTCCACCGGTTCTCTTATGTCTCTTTAATGACATTGCAATTACAGAAATAACAGCGTATTTGCATGCCATGTAGCATTGCACATTTATTGCTCACAAATGCTTCGACCTATGTATGCTTTCAGCCTGCAACAAATAAGATGACTTGGCCTCGGTTTGCTAATGCAGGGCTGCACGCTGTGGCTGAAGATAGTCATTGTCTGGGAGTTTTGTTACGTAAGCGTGTTGGGTCCGACTGGTCTTTCCACTGCAGGAGTTTCTGCCCCCTGGTACTTGGCGCAATGAATGTCTGACTCCTGTGACTGCATTCTTTTTTTTTATTGTGCATTTATGTGTGCGCTTATGGCGAGTGTGTGCGTGTCGGCGCGCTTGTGTGTGCAGAGCTGATTTAACAACACGATAAAGAGCAGTTACATCATCTGGGAAAAGGCACAATCCTCTCTCTTTCCTCAAAGCCTTTCATTCCACAACAAGGAGTACTTTGTTTTTGTGACTGAGCATTCGGGTATGACTGAACGGTGTTTTGCAATAAAAATAGCAGTCATTGTCTATCTAGACCATTTCGGTCATTGTCCCATGAAAAAAGATTTAGTTCTTTTTTTTTTTTAAGTTTTCAGGGACACTGTTATAGCTTCTGGGAATAGTTTTGTTGTGGGAGACAACAAGCAAAAGGACAAAGGTTATTGGCTGCAGGGTTAAGTCACGATGGGTTAAGTCTTGCTAACCTTCCTCTCTCAAAAAGAGCCCACAGTCTCTCAGAAGACAAACAACTTGCTGACAAACCTTGTAGGTTACACACACAAAAAAGACATAATTAACAGACAACAGTGCACGGGATCACCCTGATGTATAACTGCTGATAATGACAAGAACAGTCCTTCTTTAATATAGCTCCACACACCCGCACAGTCATATGTGTGACACACTTAGAAACCTTTTATCTGCTGAGCACATAAACTGTGGTTGAAGTATTTTCAGGAACCAAAAGATTATTTTGAGAGTCAAATGCATTTTCCAGTTTCGAACGCCGACACTTCTGCTTCCCCTCATACCTCCAAGTCGTGGACCAGATGCTGCAAAGTAGTTTTTACCCAAAGTTTTCTGTCTCCGTCATCTCATCTCCACTCCACTCCCCCTGGCAGCTGTGTCAACACCCACAGCCCTCCAGCCTTAGACAAATCTTCCACACATCCATTGTACACCACGCCACTCCCCTCAGGCATTAAAGGGCTTCGCTGACAACTCTATAAATGCTGGCAGTCAGTCCCAGAACAACATTGATTTTGTTCCAATCAATCCAGAGAGAATGCAATGCATGGTAAATGACACAGCCGATGTGCAATAGCATACATTTCAGCATTAATTGTTGCCGGGCAGATTTCAATGGTCAAACGTGAAGGGTTGGTCTCATTGGTGTTGCAGCAATACTAAACAGTGTTTTTATTAAAACTCAAGAGTGACCGCACCAACAAGAAAGACTTCATACAGTTTACAAGAAGTGACCATGAACATTCATAGTTAAAGTCCTTCTGTAATTCAAAATAGTCTACATTTTTACTTGTTTTAGTTCAAGTCTCTACTCTGGCTGAGCCATCTCAAAACGCTACAATTGGTTGATTAAAAGACTATATTAAAAACCAAATCTACCAGAGATGATACGAGTTTATGGTTTTAACCGTAGCCCTTAAAACATTATTCCAAGAACACCATCTGACATTAAAATGCAGCTGGATTGTGTGGCTAAAGCCGTGTTTTGTCATGCAGTTTTTTTTATTTAGTGAATTTTGTTCGACTGACTTAGAACCAGGTCAAAGAATTGAAATTTTCGCACAAGGCCACCATAATCATCTTTGCTCATTATATTTGGTGGAGAGACTGGACGACATTTCCTTCACCACCTACACGGCTCTGATTGCTAACATAAACTGATATGCACACTCTCACCCATGAAGGGACCGTACGGTCAAGGAGCCGCGGTGGGATGTTATTCTAGCTGTGAGGCTTTGTTTGCCTTTCATTTGAACATTTTCCTGTCTCTCATTCCTACGTTTTGTATGTTTTCTCATCACCCCGCCTCTTGTTTGGTGTCA
Source organism: Poecilia reticulata (assembly GCF_904066995.2). Taxonomy (NCBI): domain Eukaryota; kingdom Metazoa; phylum Chordata; class Actinopteri; order Cyprinodontiformes; family Poeciliidae; genus Poecilia; species Poecilia reticulata. The sequence continues at coordinate 22,576,632 of NC_088833.1, forward strand.
TAACAAAGCATCTTATATTCCCCTCCTCCAGTAAGTTTCTCATCCCCCCCCTCACCCCGGTCCCTCTTGATTTTGCTGTTTGTGTTTCCACACTGTCATTCTTCTCTGCTCACACGCAGCGAAAAGAGGGGACAAGGCCTGCTTTTCTACTCTCTGTGTTGTGGGCTTTGACGTGGGTGACTTTGTGTGCGGTTTTGGCGCAGGCCGTGTTTTTAGAAAGCATGTCATGGGAGGTTGTGCTTCATCGTGTGACATTGGTTGCACATAGTATCTCTTGTGTTGTAGGTGTGTGCCGTCAGCTGTGTCATCCCTTTCATTTGAAATGGAATGATCTTCATGAACGCCGATTGTTAGAGAAGAAGGAGAGTGCTGCGAAAGCCGGAACCTGACTGTAGGAGAAGGTTAAAAAAATACCAGTGAGCAGGAGAGATTGCCAGCGCTTCCTCCCATGTGTCGGCCCATGTTCACTGTGCTGGGAGACACTCCTAGTTCTCTGAGTTTAGCTGCCGGACCTGCCGCGGGCTTGGCTTAAGGCCCTGAAAGGGATCAGAGTAGGACGCGGCACCCACTCTGCACTCGGACAAGCGAGTTCTGCACACAAACACACAGATCGACATTCAAGCAAACAACGTCTGCTAGAACCGTCACACTCACATGCGTGTCCTTCCCGTCTTTTTTGCAAGGGGGAAATCTCCAACACGGAGTGAGGCGGGTCAAGGAGTTCACAAAAACACACACATTCAAATCAACCTGCAAAAAGAACTGCCCCTGGCCACCAAACACCACACCAGAGCGCCTGCCTGTGGAAACAGGCTGCTGGAAGCAGGTGTGACGTGCAGCTACGAGTTCAGCGTGTAATTACACACGACAGAGATGCCAGTCGGAGATTAGAAAAGATAAACATTTACTCTTCAGGTTATTTCCTGAGCTTTGTGCTAAATTTGGCTGAGAAGTGTTTCATCTAACCGACGTTCTTGCGTCTCGGGGCCATTTCCTGTTGATTTTGACCTTTTCTCCTGCTGTGCCTTTTTTTATTTTTTTTATTTTATCTCTTTAACAGATACGATAACACACTGAACAGATTCCACAGTCAGAGCAAAGACCTCATTAATCAGTGACCGGTGTGTGTGCACTTGTATGCACTGAAAGTCCAAAGCAGAAACGATAAAGAGCCACAACAAGAGCAGAACAAGGAGCCCGGACCTGTACAAAGCTCTTTCAGGTTGACGGTTGTGTTGTACAAACAGCCGAGCTGAGAGAGAAAAGAGGTACTGTCCCCTCTGGGGAAGAGCGCTCGCTGCCCTTTGTGTTTGGTTTGGAGGAGGTGGAGTGACTGCTGACCACATCAACCACAGGCCTTTAACTTTCGGCACAAGCATTTTCTGCATGACCTTCACATTAGAGCAGCTTAAAGCTTGGTGTCCGGAGTTCATTAAAAAGGGAAAATGCCAGAGAAAAACTAAAACCTTTTAAAGCTTCACAGAGGGAGAGAGACTTATTATGCTCACTTTCAAGCTAACTTGACAATCGGTTTTTAAAATAAAAATCACGTTAGAAAATGATGAACTGCTTGTAAAACATTTTTTTCTAGTTACTGGATAAATTTAGTTTTTCTTTAAAACTCCAGAGTAGCTGCTGTGTTTTTTTTTCTTCTTCTGAGCAGAACTTGTTCCCTGTTGTGTAGGACCACCGACTTGTATGACACACCTATAAGAGCTATGTCAATTTTATACTTTAGTCTAAACTCTGTGATTACGGACGATCGCGCTGACTGTAAACTTAGTCAGGGATAAACAGGATGGCTATTTGTTTACAGAAAAATGAAAACATGGGACAAGTGTCTTGCAAAAGACACTTTACTAATACATCAAAGCATTAGTAAACACAGTCAACCTATGTCTGATATTGCCTCCGTATTAATCCAGCTTTTATGTGAAGGCATCACAAACCGCATTTCCAACGCAAATGTCCAGAAATCTTTGTCTATATTTTGTTAACGTAAAAAAAAAAAAACACATGTTTGAAATTGCGTTGTTTCCATTAAATAAGAAATGAAATTTTTCCTGCGATGTGTCATTAAAAATCATGGCAGCGACGGATGTAAACAGTTACATGAGATCATATTCATAATTCAGCCATGACAATAGCGCTCGTCATCCATCAGCCATAAGAAAGAGACGTCAGCGTCTTATTAATCTGTTGGAGCAACAAGCCCCTTTTTTATGGATTCAACACATTCAAATGACACACAACATTTTATGAACTGTGCGATGCTGTGAGAGCCCTGGTGGAGCCAGAAGCACTTTGCCCCCCCCACACAAAAAACAACAAACCATCATCCTCCTACCACTTCCTAGAAGACAACACACTTGTAGGTATATTGTCTAAGAGATAACACACCAATAAAACTAATTACGGTTTGTGATAGTAATTTAACAAAATGTGGAGAAATTCAAGGGTCATGTGTAATTTTGCATGTCATCCGTCTTTAGGATTTTGAGGACTTTGATTTAAGATTTTTTTTTTTTTTTTTAATAGCGGTCTTTGGAAATGATTCTTGTTCTTGATCCACAAGTTCACATGGAAATGTTCCTGGCTGTTCTGCTACTCCCACATTGCAAAGTGCTTTTGTGAATAGTTTTATCATACCACTGGCTAACAGACCTGCCTCCTCTCGCCTCTCGGTGTGTGCATTTCCCAAACACCGGCCTGGAACTGATTACCTCCCCGTCTGCGCTCTCTGGCCGTCTCTGTATATGTCTGCTGATGTTGTTTAGAGGAGGGCAGACCACTTCAAATTGTCCTCTGTGTGGAATGGAAACACTTGCAACCGGTGGTGGTGGTGTTGGTGGTGGGGGCTGGTGCTGGAGCGCATTCTTGTATGTCACTTTTTAGCAAAGCACAAGCTGAGTTCTCATTCCCTGTCTCGGCGTGGAGTTTGCAGTGTGGGCAGAGGGTGATGAAAACAATAGAGAGAAGAAGAAAAAAATAAAAAGAGGAGCAGAGAGAGGGGGGAGTGGGGATGGAGGAGAGTGCGTGGGTTAGCAGATAGGACTGGCGATGAGGGGGAGGGGGCAGGTTAACGTGGTGCCTACACAGGGCGCTATCCCACAGGCTCTCTCCTGTCTCCCACGCTTGGCCCCGGTAACCTGGCCTAGCTTCTGTTTAATGTCTGGTTCTGCCACACCTCGGCCCACTCCCTCGAGATCTGCATGTCTGTGAAGAGAAGTGCATTTGAAACTCTAAAGGAAGCAGTGCTGAAGTCCCCACCAGTGAGGATTTTTTTTTTTTTTGGCCTTTTGTCTCCAGGCAGTTTTTGTTTGGCTGCATATTTGGCTCTGTTTCTCGAGAGTTTCTAGTCTTTGTTTTGCTAAAACTTTCTTTTTGTTGTTGTTGTTGTTCTAGGACTTGTATTTACTAATAGCTTTTTGGCTGAGCTCCATAAATGACCTATATTTCACTCAACCATGATCACATATCTCAGTGTTAAGGAGAAAAAAAATTAGTTTACACAGAGACAAGCAAAAACTGGCTTCAAATGATTTCTACTGACGTCACATTCCTCTAGAACAAAGGTCCAGTATCTACGTGGAAAATGTGCCGATGTTCAGCCCTGTCCATCTTTATTAAAATGTTGTCAGACACAAAAACAAGGGAATGACTGGGGAATCCTATATTAATGGGATATAGCAATATTTCCTTTTAGTGTTTCACAGCACCATCTTTCAATAATAAGTGTCCTAATGTTGTTATTTCCATTAAGTAACATATAGGTTATTTGTTGCACTGTGTCGTTTTTAACATAAAACCATCTACAACTGTTTCAGCTTGGGCAAAAACCGAGACTAAAGCAACATGTAGATAACACATTTGATTAGCTTAGTTTATTACAAATGATACGGTCTCTTTTTACTCGTAGTAAACTCCCACACACACACAGAAAACATGCAAAGTCTACTCTAAAAGCAAACTACTATCACGTTGTAAAGTTCTTTATATATATATATATATATATATATATATATATATATATATATATATATATATATATATATATATAGCTAGCATAAACTCACACTAAAAAAAAGCAATATCTTACATCCAGGTCTCAATCAATTTTCTGAGAACCAGCACATGGAGCTGTTTCTCTTACAATTGGATATCTGACTTTTGTTTCAACAGTGTGCAAAGAGAGCTGCAGCTTTAAGTAAATAATGCTGAAGCTTCATAGATCTACCCGATACTACAGCAGGCGACATTTGATTTCCAGCCAATTCAGGCAGCTTGCTTTGATATGTCAAAGAAATTGACCAGCATGCACAAAGTGACGCCTCATCTGCATCGGTGAAAGTTTACACACCTCGCTGAACGGTTGCAGTAGCTCCAGAGTTGTTCAACGTTAAGTCAATTTAATTATTATAGCATGTTGACATGTGAATGGATTTGTAGCTCAGCTAATTTTATGTATTTATTTTTTTGTATGTTTCTGCATCTATGTTCAGATGAAACTCACGTTTGATTTGAACTTAAGTGGGACTTATCCTGCAGTCAGTAGATCGTTTTCCACTGGTTACAAACAGGCCAGGAATTAAGGAAATATGTGACATCTAAATCTTATGCAATCACTTACAGCCCTCTTTGTTTGCTCCTTTCACTTTGTCAACATAAAGAGGAGAATCCTTGCCTGATCTTGTTCAGGAGAGAGAGAGAAACCCAGGGCTTCTGAAAAAAGCTTTTAACCAGTATAATTTTATGTTTATTATTAATTTATTGGAAATAATGACTTCCAAAGTTATGTTTTCGGATTCATCGTAATCCTCGTGCACATTACGTCTCGGTCTTTCCATTCCTGGCCCCATTCTCAGCCTTTGTCCAGTGGAAAATTGCAACATATTGAAATGCGCAACAATTTACTATCAGCAGATTTCAAAGCATAAATATCTCCAGATAAACATTAAGTCATAGTTTCCATTTTGTTTTGAAGACCTGATGAAGCAGTTCAAGTATTCATGGCCAAAGTCAAGTTCTTCTGGCCACCCTCCCAATCTTTGAGGGATTAATGTGCAACTATAGTCGTAATATCCTGCTCAAATGGTAACAGTTTAAATTTCCACGTTTTAATCTGTATTTGTTGTGTGAAAGATTGCTTGTTAACATATAATAATGATTTGGGAGTGACAAACCTGAGGTTTCATGGGTTGAGGGCGATAGCGCTCACTAGCCAAAACTGTTAGATTAAGCAGTTCAAATTGAAGCTGTGCAGTTCTTAGAAGAGGCCGACAAAAAAGTTTATTTACCTGCAAGTTTTAATATCTTCTGACTCCAAAATCCTCATTGCTATTAAGCATAAAACTTCAAATAATTTGCTCAACGCACGTGTTAAATTCACAGAGGCTTTAAACAGTTATTATCAATATTCGACTAAGTTCATTCTCTATGCTATAGAGATAATGACAGTGATCCTCCTGTCTGACCAACCTGGTGTTGATTCAATGTGTCAATGTAGCTGAGAAAAAAAACAAAAAAAAAAACATCATCAAGCTTTGCTGCTGTTTACCACGAAAACACCAGAAATACGAGGCCGGTAGCCACTCTGAAGATGACAGATATTTCACGAGCTGGTATATTTTTGTTTTAATTTCGTTTTTTAATATCTCTGTATTTATGTTGCGTGCCCAGTAATCAGTCTTGGCCACCGTCCTTGTTATCATATAAACAAATCCAAAATCTCCCACTTGAATACATTCATAAATGCTTGCCATCAGGCAGTTTTTTTTTTTTCTCTTTTTTTGTCACGTATTTATGTCTGGGCCTGGAAACAGGTAATATTCCATCCAACGCTGGCCTACTGTACATAATCACTGAGATATTGAGATCCACATGAGGGCTGGATGAGCAGATTAATAGTATTGACAAATCCTAATTAGCGTCATGCTGAATCAAATGATTAATGTGAACAGTTGTTAAGGAGGCAGTGTGTGTCTAAATAGAGCCAGAGGCTGGATAATACAGTGAGAGCCTGTGACTCAACAGTAAGGCAGAAAAAAACAAGAAATCGTCACAAAAAAAAAAAAAAAAAGTAGTGGAAGGGCAGGAAGGGAAGACACTGTGGAATGACACAGTGTTTTATATGCATACATGGTTGAGCGGCTGCCTTCCTGTTCGGTTCCCCCTGAACGTTTTTTAACATCCAGAGTTTTAAGCAGCGATGGGATTAGTTTGTAGGATTGTTGGTTTGCATTGTGCGCTGAGAGGATAGGCAGTGAAATCCCTTTTTCAGCCACCACTACTTATCCTTGTCCCTGTGTTGTCTCTTTCAAACAGAAGCGCCTCGCTCTACATGCATGTAATCTAGGTGACAAGAAAGAATGAAAAGAGAATTGACTGTGTATGAAGGGAGAGAAAATGGGATGGCTGACAGAGAGGAGAATGTGGCGAGATTTGTGGAATAGACTTAGGAGGGAAGGAAGAGAGAGAGAGAGAGAGAGAGAGAGAGAGAGAGAGAGAGAGAGAGAGCACGTTGGATGTGCGCTGACTTCACGGCGGGTGCACACGCACCGTAACCCCGCTCTTCCCTTAGTTGGTCTTAAAGTGGGGGGAGGCAGGAAGGAGGGTGCAGGCCTATAGTATGAGCGTGGTGCATTTATGTCTGACATCAGCACGTGAATAATTCATCTTCTACTTCATGCCTGAATTATTGATGTCTGAAAGATTACAGAAACAGCCAGCAGAAAACAGCAGTCTGGAAGGAGGGAACATGATGCAAGATGGAGAAAAGAATAAGGAATTTCATCATTATTTACAGTTTCTTTCCAAAATGAGCGAGTCACCACCAAAATGGAAAAGCGAGCAGGAAAAATCCGACAAAAGAACAATCGAAACCACAGAATTTTTGCTGCTGATTTGTGATTTTGGCTAAGTTACGAAACCTGATCATTAGGTGCCTCTGTTCTGCTGTGCCTCAGGTGTGTTCCCTGCTCCAGGACATCTGATGCATGTAGATGCACTCCGCACTTCATCTCTTTATTTGTGACAAGATTTAAAAAACTATTTACCTTATTTTTTTGGTTTTTCTTTCATGATCACTACCAATTTTACATAAGACTTATTGTAGCTTTCTTTCCTTTTTCCACATTTTCATAAAAAAAAAAGTTGCAGCGTACGAACAGAAGTTGTCACGTCAAAAAGTTCTTCAGCCGCTCCGTGTTACCATAAGCATTTCGACAGCTGAGTAAAAATGCACAGCACACTGTTTGATGATTTGTGCAAACTCAAAACCACGTGTGGTTTACCTTCCACTTCACAAATGTACGGTTTTATGTTGGTGAGTCACATAAAACTCCTAAAGCAATACATGACGTTCAATTAGAATGTGAGAGAATGTGAAAACAGTTAAAGAGCTATGAATAATTTTGTGAGGATTCTTGTAAGCATCCCATCACAAATTCTGTTGTATTTTCTACATCGCAATTAAAGACATGACTGGTAAATATTATCTGGCACTGATCAATATCCAGTCCTTGAAGTTTGATCTTCTTCAAGAGCAATGAGTGGGAGGTCTGAGAAGCACCTTCTGCAGAATCAGTGGTTAAATGTTACCTTTCGATGTAGTACTATGGCATCACCATTGCAATTAAAAGTTAGATTCTTCCCCTATATAAAAATATTAATTTCACTTAAGGATGTTTAATTTCTTAAAATTCAACCAATTCTTTTGGGAGTGGTAATTAGTGGTCAGTGTGGACAGATACGACTTTATTAGCTTTTGGTGATTTTCTCATCCTGAATCAGTACTGACATCACAGACCCCCGTTAAATTAGCAACCCAGCTCTACAAACGACTGTTTGCATGCAATGCAGCGGTGGGCTCACTCTGACATTACTGCTCATCAGAAGAAGAAAAAAAAAAGGTTGCGCCGTTTCAGAAACCGCCTGCCCTCGCTGTTTCGTGACATTAGGAGTCATCACTTTCTGTAACCCTCTGAAACCAGCTATCGGACTCTCACACCCATCTTGCTGCTTGATTAACCAAGTGAGCCAAGGTGAGAAAGCCAGCGGATTCATAACCACCATTTCAAGGTTGGTTGTTATTTTTAGGGTCCTACATTTGAGAAGTGTAGCGTGACTCAGAAGTGTGCTCCGACAAAAGACTCGAGAGTGTGTTTTGCTGCAGCTTTCATGTACTATTCATCCCAATCTACTCTTACGAATTAACTGCAGACTCAGTAGCTGTTTGGAAGAGTTGTGTTAATCGCTAAAAATAAAAGCGCATCTCTGAGAAATAGATGAACTAATAAACAGATGACTTCATTTACACATACAACAAAGAGACCTCCCATTTCGCTGCCTTTTGTTTACTTTGTTAGCCCCGTCCTGTGATGCTCAGAACGAGGCTGGTACGTGCTTACGTGCATCTTTTTTGTGGGTGTAGCCGTACATGTGTATGTGGCTGCTGCGGTGCCAGCTCGGAGAGGCACGGGGCCCAGACACTTGGAATCATTTAGTGAGAATTTCGAGTGTGGGAGGAGAGGAATGTGCGCCCAGATAAAAGAAAAGTGAAAGAAAAACAGAGCAAAGAGAGGGGGAGGAGAGCATAAGAGATAGACATAGATATAGACGGAGAGAGGCCACGCTGAGAATGTAGCAGGTGAGGATGAGGTGCAGAGGGAAGAGAGAGGAAACAAGCCACCTGAGAGAGAAACGCTTTGGAGAGAGGGAAGGCGAGCTTACATCGTAGACGGGGGTTAAAATGAGGGCACGGGAGAGCGAAACAAGACGGAGGCGAAGGGAGGGGAAAGCACAAAAAGACACAGATCTTCAAGCAAATGACAGACAGTGGGAGCAGCAGAGAAAGAATAGAAGACAAGCTGAGAAAAGAAAGAAAGGGAAAAAAAAGTACAAACTGCCCACACCTTACCGACTGTTCTCCATTAAGCAGATTTTTTATTTTTTTTCAAATGGCTCTTGCAGGTCTCGCTTAGGGGGAACATCTATTCCTATCACAATGCTGCCTACACACACCTCGCAGTGACAGGCAGAGCAGGAGAAAGAGGAAAGACGGGGGCCACAAGTAGAAATGAACAAAGATATGAAAAGAAGAAATGCTGCGAGATGAAAGAAGAAGAAGCAGAAGAAGAAGAAGAAGAAATGTCCACAGAAAAAGAGATGTGACACAAATAACTAAGCCAATCCGTAATGTCTAATATTGCCATTTTTGAAACTTGCTTAATAACAGCACTGCAGTTGCTATTAGAGAAGTAAATTATCACTGTGAAGTGTTTCTAGTTTCTGGCTCGGAATACCAGAAAATCAATTGCAGATCAAATCTGCAGTAATTTTTTTATTTATTTATTTTTTTCCTGTCTGTGTGCACAAATAATTCTGAAGTCTTTTCTTTTTCTGAATATATATTTGCTCTTGTCCTTCACAAATATTCCTCCCACATTCACAACACATGCTAGCAGTCCGTCTTATGTTTCCTGATCCGTACCAAACCTAACAGAGCACCACCAAAGCTGCATGTGGCATCCCCCAGAGTAAATCCTCAAAATGTACATTTAAACAAAAGCAATCAGTCTTAGATTCTTACATTTATATATATATATATATATATATATATATATATATATATATATATATATATATATATATATATATATATATATATATATGAAAAAAAATGCTAACGAAAGCATTCTTGCTCTCAGCTCAAACCAAAGCCAAAGTCTCCATGCAATTCTGCAATTGGCCTCCTGACCCAGCTGATGAGCGGTGTAGTTTAGCCGAACCGAGCACACTCTCAAACAACATCCAATCAGCAGCCATTGTTTCCCATTCTTTCAAGGACCAATCCCTTGCCGGCCTCCTGTTTGCAGGTCAAGATGATTTCCATCCAAAATCAATCCCAGGGAGTGCTTTGTGCATCTCGATCGCCATGTTCTGTCTTCAAGGGAATAACATGAACTGGCTGAGAATTAAAAAAAACTTTAATGACGATTCAGAGTTCAACTGGATCAATGGGAGGCATTATTGACCAGCGAGGGTCGAGGAATGAACTGGGCTCATCTGACCTCCGTGGCTCCTGGCAACAAGGTGGGCACGTTCAATCTCACTTGACCTGCTCAGCTGTGACCCCTGACCCTTAGAAATGATGCCCCCATGTGAACTATCACCTCCGAGGATCAATGGCCCTTGACCATCGCCACGGGCCTTTGGCCAGAGCACTCAGGGAGATGGAGGGGCTGCAGAGGCGGTGGAAGGAGGGTGCTGGCTCGGAGAAGCAGGTGACCCTAAACAGCGAGGTCACCGACAGCTGATGATGAAGGAGATCTTTATTTAAGCTGAATCTAATGAAGGAAATGAAATGCTGGAACACAGAAATTTTTAGGTGTACATCCAAAGTTTATTTTACTCCAAATCAGCTTCTGCAGTGCTGCGAGAAGGTATTTGTTCCCTTACAGGTTTTCTTTTGCTTTCTTGTTTTTGCTGCAAATTTTTAAGTGGAAGAAATGGTAAAAGGAAATGAATTTTTATGTTGCCAATTCAGTCATGCTAACCACACAGAGAACTACAGACACATTCACACTCACAAACATTTACACAGAGCAGTAGGTAACCAACTTGGGGTTAAAAGATTCGCCAACTGGCACATCGACATGTGATGGGAGGAAACAATGAAACCTACAACCTTCTGATTGCAAGAAAAACCAATATGTAAAAAAAAAAAGTTATTTCCCACTAAACCTAATGTGATACTCTTGACTCCTGCAACTGCCATTAAGTATTTTTAGTGAGTGGCAATAAGTCTTTGTGGGGCTTATGTGCATATATCCACACAAGCATGAACAAACTGTTTAAATAAGACCCCTTCACCTGGCCTGACATTGCAATTGCAAATGCTTTTTCACAGCACTATATCTAGTCAAAATTCACTGTAGACTCTAAAGAAAACCCATTACAAACTTTCAACTTCCCATACTGCTTTTTTTTTTTTTTTTTTTCATACATGGATACATTTACACAGAGCATTCCACGTCCCCATCTGTAGTTATTGTGTTTTTGTTGTGCAGCGTGTCAAGTCAGACCATTAATCCTCTTATGTTAGAATGGTGGAGCAGCAGAAAGTTGAGCTGCTCTCACATCCTAATCAGCAAGGTAAAGTTCTTTGATCTTGCATTGGAAAAGCTCCATTTTGGCTTCTGAGATGTCGCCATGCATAGCAGTAGCTTTACAGACTAAAACCCTCCTTGCATTTGTTTTTGCCACTGCAAGAGATTCCACCATTAGGCTTCTTAGAAAAAAACTGAACTTTTAAATCCTTATTCCTACTCGACAATGTCCATTTCTTTTCTAAAGTTAGGCTGAAACCGCTGGGTTTCAATACACACCTTCCATCACTATGTCATAACATACACGAATAAATACACAGCAGGTCTCAGTGGGTGTCAGAGAGATATGCTGAGGGTGTTATAACAGCAGTGAATCATCAGCAACATAGCATAACAGAGCCGAATGTGTCCTCATCTATGAGAGCATATATGCACCAGACAATATGAGGAAGGCTGTTAAACATCATTAAACTTACTGAAAGAGATGCAGTCTTCACTTAAGTGGGACAACACTAAAAACTACAAAAGCAAACGAGACAATGTTTTCATAAATGAAACGTTTCTTAGAAAGCTGAAGACTGCATTAACTTAATAGGTAATGTGTGGGCGTGTATCTATTAGGTTCACTTTGATGCTTTGTTGACTGTTAAATAGAAATCATACATATTTGTTTGTTTCCTAGAATGTGACTGTGCTGATAACGTACTAAATCATGACGTAAAAATAGGTTTGTACTGAATTTAGTTTTTTTTAATACCATTAAATCCCTAGTATACATAAACAACAAGAAATTACAATATACTTGAAAAGTTCCTTCACTTCAGCAGTTCAAAAAGTATAAATCATAATATCGGCATTCATAACACAGGGATTTACTTCAAGCTTTTGTCTCTCATCAGTTTCAGAATTACTGCTTGCAACATACTCGTCAGAAAATTGCAATATTACACAAGATCAGTTAAAGAAATGATTTCTCATTCTGAAATGTTAGTTCACTAATATATATGTCTGTCATGTGCTGAGGTATCCCTTGGTTGGGACTAAATTACTGCATTAGTGCGGGGTGGCATGGAGGCGAGAAGCCTGTAGTGTCATGGAAGCCCAGGTTTTATTGAAAGCAGCCGTCAGGTTATCTTTGCCTTCTTCCTTTCGACTATAGTGCATAGATTCTCTCTGAGGTCTAATTCAGGTTAGTTTGCTGGTCAATCAACCCCAGTAACACCATGTTGATACTTTTAGCAGCGTGGGCAGGTGCCAAGACCTACAAAAAGAGGAACACATCATATCCCGGACAGATCCGTGTTTGGCGGCTCTGGAAGTACCGACTGCTGCTTCGATTCACAGCATGTGAATATCTGAAACTCTTGAATCGACTTAGTTTCACAATCCTCTCAAGGATTCAATGCTAATCTATGTTTTTCCTATCACCGTTTTCCCAGCGACTCAATATTATAGTACTATGCTTGCAAACAGCACATTGAAAATAACGAGTCACCGTTGGCCAGTAATCCTCCCGGTAGAGGAATCAATGACAATTTTCTGGACCACTGTCAGGTCAGCAGTCTTCCCAATGATTTCTTTCAGGAAGTAAGTAACTTTAATTAAATAGCACTTTTTTTCCCAGATCAAATCAAAAGTGGGCATTAAAAATTAAACAATCCAAACATAGCATTAATAATTTGCTTCAAAGATTTTTGTTTTAAGAAAGTAGTAAATATTCATTGACTGCATGCCAATGATCGTCAACTTCACACACAGACCTCAACCTTGACAATTGATAAACATTTGCAAAAGAATTTGAAATTTTCACAATAAGCAATTTGGTCTATTTAGTTCTTTTTGGAAGCCAGTGATTCTTGAGAATAGGGATAAAACAGGTCCTATGGATAAAGCACAAAATTTTAATAAAATATACACAAAATATAATTGTTTCAAATATCTGACTAAACTAACCTGGGCCATGTGAGCACAACATTGTATATTTTCCTGGTGTTTGCTGAATATTTTTTTTATTTTAAACATTGTAGTCAGTGGATGATGGCTGTAAAATCCCTTGTCCAGGAGCAGAACTCAATATATTATAATAGCTTAAAATAATTAAAGAAATACTAAAATGATATATTATGAAAATTAAGTATAAGTAGTCATATAAATAATTATAAAAGTATCAATAAATTCAATTTAAAATAATTTGTATATATTTTCCAACTCCATTGAAATGTATCCCTAGTTTTTGTCAACACCGTCAGACATGAAAAGAATGGAAAAAAATCAGGCATTATTGGGGGGCACCAGAACTTCTGAGGACCCCAGGACCTCTTCCTTTGCTAAGAGAGCTAGTTAGCTCTGGTTAGCTTATGTTATTCTTTAGTTTTTTATTCTTTTTATTCCTAAGTTGTTTGTCACAACCATGATGTGTCAACACTATACCTGACAATTTACAAAACTTTGATGAAATTTTGTGAAATAAAAGCTTAATTTTAGTTTACTGTAAATATTTCATGGACCTGATGAGCTACAACATGGCCTCCATCAGAATAACATCATATAAATTGAGGTAGTTTGGCTTTTTGTCAACTCCGTCAGATGTCAACTCCATCAGAGTTTTTGTGACTCTTTCAGTGAAAATGTTGTCAAATCTCACTTAAATGTGCAATTAATTTTAATGTATTTTACATAAATTGCATTACTTCACATGTATCAAGTTTTTCATTTTACTCACTAGTTTGTCACCACCTTCAGTTCTGTGTCAACTCCGTCAGATGGACTTTTTGTTGTTTTTTGTTTTAAATAATATTTATTTTGTTTCTTGAGAAGCATTTGCCTGTAAAATGAGTAAAAATATCACTAATAGTGTATTTTAAAAATCATTTAATATTTATTTTTGTCAGATGTTGATGACAAAGTTCTAGGTCAGGTCGATTAAAAATTTAATTTTTAAAAAAACGTTTGCAACTGGGAGCCTGCACCTTAGCATCTTTACATTTCCAAAGCATTATTTGTCATATTTGCATACATAAGGTTGAGAAATAAAAAAAATTATGGGAAAATTAAAACCCATTTTGTCCGTATTCTCAAGAATCACTGAAATGAAATAAAATCTGAAGGTGCTGCTTTGTGAATAAAGAAGGCAGAGTTCACAGTAAGTATGTGTGTGAGGGTTGTTAGTAGTCATTTCTCCTTTTCTGTAAGAGTCTTTCCTCTCTTTCACCAATATTACAGACATGCAAATTTAATGTTAGACTGGGATGGGAGTTTGTCTTATTCTCACAGACAATGGTTTTATGTGAGTATCTAATTTCATAGTCTTGATGAAAATGAATGTGTTCTTCATAGTAAGCTGTATTTTAGAGAACGTTTTCTACAAAGTTGAATCTGCACAGGTTAGGCCATATTTGAACAAAAGAACAAGCTTTTATCCCGTGCAAAATGCTAAATACTACTAGTGTGCTGAGATTTTAGAAATTGTTTGGTACTCCCTAGTTATGATAAGTTATATGTCCAACTACACAAACTTGAACCGATTTGGTTCAGGACTCAAACACTTTTGAAAACTTACTAAAAATGTACAACCTTTTAAAATCTTGAAACTGTAAGTGCAAATTGGCATGTTGTTTTGTATTTTTTTTACTGCACCTATATGAAAGATTTCTACTTATTTTTTCTACATTTAGAAAATTGAGGTTAAAAAGTCCAATCACTAAACTCTGGACACATTTGACTTTAATGAGACCTTTTATGTATTACTATATCACTTAAAACTTTAACCTTTCTTTGTCATGTGATTGCTTTGTATCAGTGCATGTGAAAATATATGATTTACCAACACTGTCCCTGAAACCACACATCCCCACCACACAATAAATTCCACTTAGTTTATATCAACATATTATGAGTCACTATTGGAAAGGAATAGGTCAAACCATCCGCCATGCTCTGTAAACAATACACTTTCTGCTGTTTAATTGTGACATTTTGCCTCTTGGGCACTGAGACATTCAGGACATTTCCAGTAATAGGAGCTCTTCACACAAGCAAACTTTCACAATGGTAAACCACAAAGTCCTATTTCTAATTTCCGAAACCCATTTGTCAATGATGGGCCAATTTCCTGATTATCTGATGAAAGTTTTCTTGTGAGCACACGAGCAGCTCCTATTTTAGGAAACAACTTCAATTAACCCAACTTGTTCACAGTTAATTTGACTTTCACAAGCAATACCTAGAAGACCTGATTGAGCTGTATAATATAAACACTTATAAAGAATCTGTCTGATAACTTGAACTTGTTCTCAAAAAGCAACACGTCATGGCCCAAGCCACATAAATTTAACAATAAACGAGAAACAACAGATATCTGTTTAGAAAGAGTCACAAAGTAATTTCTAAAGCTTTAATATTCCACCAAACTCCAATAATAAAACTATTATCCACATAAGGGGGGGAAAAAATTCCATAAAACTACCTACGGAGTTTAAAAAAAAACCCAGAACAACTCTCACCTCAGTCACCACAACAATTAATCTCAGTGTTTATCATTCATGTTTACCATTCAACAATGAGAAAAAAAGAACATGCAACTAACAGAAACGTGGATGAGTTTTGGTCAATGGCTCTCCCTCTTTTTCTTGTAGCAGGTGGCTGGAAGGCCTTTCCAGGCTAAACCACTGATAGCATCAAACAATGCAGACATGCAGGTAGGTAGGTGAATCCTGCAGCTCCTCTTTCTAGGCAAGTTTCAGGTAAAACCTTATTGTGAAGTTCATTGTTTTGAAAGAAGTTAGAAACCTCGGAGCTTGCACAGAAGCTAACCTTAAAGTAGGATCTGAAACAATCGGGGAAAGCATACAGAAACTCTCCGAATTGATAGAAGTGATACGGTTTATCATAATGAGAAGAAACAACAGGGAGGCTTGATAACTGCGGCCAACATACAGTAAAGGCGCAACATTTCAGGGGCTCTGGATTCTAAAAACCCTGCAGGTGATAATCATATGAGTCTGTGGTGGGACAGCTCACAGCAGGAGACCATGCCCAAACAAGACTGTGTTGCACAGGTAATGGGAGGCTGAGACGAAAAGAACAGAAGAAAACAACAACAAATACTCAGAGAAAGCCTTTCAAGAAAGAACATCACAACATAACTGTGCAGGTTGGTAGTTTAATGGTCTGCTTCTTCTCGTAAGGCTTGGATGACTTACTGTAACTGAAAGAACCACAAATTGTTTTCTGTACCAAACAATCCATAAGGAGAATGTCCAGTTTTCCGTTTCTGACCTCTAGCTGAAGCATACGTCGGCTGCCCTGCAGAACAAAAGCTGCAAACGGTGATAAATATTGGTAAATTGTGCAATGAAGACATGAATTATAACTGATACGTTCTTTAGGACTATTTATTTTCCATAATCACAGCAACGCCCTCATGATTATTCACTTGCTTTCTAATCTTAGAGAGGTCAATAAACGTCCATCAACGTCACCAAAGGATTACTGGCAAGCAGAGTTTAAAGTATCGCTTCCTAAATATGTTTGCTGACTAAATCAACCAACAAACATAGCAGATCTGGACTGCAACCTGTCTCCTTGAGGTCCCCCGTCTTGTACATCCTCTCAAATTAATCTTTTAGACTAATCTTTGGCATCTGTTATTGTTGCCTGCACAAAGAGTCTCAGTTTCAACCAACATGACGCGTTCTCAAAAACCCTTCAATGTAGCTGACATAGAAGAAAAGATGTAAAAGATTCTGTTGCCAATTATGGTAAAAGCTTGGTGGCAGTGTTTGTGGCCAAAGGTGGCACCACTGGTAAGGTTCAGGGGGAAATGTATTTCTCACATCCTGCATTTACTCACTTTATCTTCGTCTAATGCTGAAATTTGTTTGATGATCTGAAACATGTACTTGTGACAAAAAGCAAGAACATAAGTAATTATTAAGCGGGGAAGTACTTTTTTTTGCTCAAACGTTTGGCTATGCAACACCCAAAAAAATGTCAGGAGAAAAATAACAATACTGACTTGTTTCTTCTAGCCACATGACAAACGGTGAGCAAAATGTGTGCCTTTGTGTCATGTCATATTTATACGCCTGGGAAAAGGAAATCATGTATTATCACTTAGATACCGATGAACAAAAACAGCATATTATGAATAGCAGAAATGCTGCAGATGCATTTTTTTTTGACGTTCTTACATTGCTGATTCAGAAGAGGAAAACTGAGGTTATGTAATTGCAGTAAAAGATTATTCTGTTTTAAATTGTCTCACGCATCTCTACCAGGTGTACCAGTAAGTGTGGGGGCAGGGGGAAGCATTGCATTCAACATTTAAGACAGGTTCTTTAGCAGAACAAGTGATTATTAATCATCCTCTGTAAACTTAAATCATGAATGAGCCATCAAGTTCTTGCCCAACTAAACCTGAGTCACTGCAGCTCAGACGTCATTGTTCATTGTGAGAGACAGGTACCATAGTTTGGCCCCAAGCAGCTTTTTAATCACCAGAGGATTCCTAACATCTAAATTATATCTCTGTTTGTACTGTGTGCTTTCTTTTTTTTGTGAGCGTTTGTTCATGTGGCTGTTGGTGTTTGTTTGTTCTCTCGTTTCCCACTTTTCATATCTCATGTCTGTGGTTTCACAGAGAGCAGGGCCCATCTCACGAGAGCACAGGCATGACTCAGACCTATGCAGACTTGTGGCTGGCGGCTGTGACTCAGAAAGGAAGGGAAAAGGAGGGTGGAGAAGAGACGAGGGGAAGACAGTGCACTGGGGCCAGGGGTAGAGAGGGTGTGTAGGAACAGAGCAAAGTGGAGAGTGTCAGAGATGAAATGTCTTCTCCCCTTCAGCCTGGGCTGCAGATTTGAGCAGCTGGCCATGAATAGATGAGTGGCAGCATCACTCAACACACCCAGAGTGCACACTGATACATGCAGACACTCTGGAGCAGCTGAAAATAGCCAAACAGAGGCCTTCCACAACATCTGTTAATTATCTGGCAGAAAGCAGTCCCGGGCCTCGGATCAGAGTAGTCCCAGCTGTGGGCATAGGCTGGAGGATGGTACTTATAGAAATAGAGAGTGAGAAGAGAGACGGAGCTGCACGAGATATATTGTCAATAACAGGGCAAAGAGCTTTTCAACAAGAAAAACCGGCTCACTGTGCTTTAGGTGCATGGATCCGCCTGCCATAAACTCATAGATTTCTTTTAATAACGTGCTGCAGAGAAACAAACCAGGTCCCAGCCTTCCAAGCAGCATTGGCAGGAATCACAAAATATTTGACATGTTCCCTTCTCTCCGTCTCCATCCTTCTCTCCTTCCCTTTTGGTCCCTTCTGTGGGGGGGGGAAGTAAGACAAACTCATCTCCATACAAATGGAGTGAAAGCCTGTAGCTCAGGAACCCAGTGGAATTGCAAATATTTCATCTTTGCCTCCAAGGCTTGTGCTATAACTCCTTGGCCATTATCTCCTGTTTCGTTCTTTCTTCTCTTTCACTTTCCCTGAGTCTTTGTTTTTCACCTGTGTTATCCACTCTTTCCGCTGTTGACACCCGCCTTCAACCAGCTTTTCCTCCAAAGTAGCAGTCAAGACTTACTGGACCAGCCATGCTATGCTAGCATTAAGCACTAAAGACTTCCGAATCTAAGTCAAGGGAGTTTTAAATAACTTTTGGGGGGAACGCAGCCAAGAAAAGCAACTTCTGCTTCCTCCAACTCTTTCCTTCCTGTAACATCCCTTCATCCTCCCCTCCTTCATAGCATCTGCCTTGTGCCCACATTCTTGGGCCCACATGGTGTCCAGCAGATGCCAGGTCAGTATAGGTGCCTGAGCACAGATTGCCTGGCGCTGGCCACCTACTCAGGCAAACTGCCAGTTATGGGCACTGAAACACACCCAGTAGGTGCTGAGACTGGGTGGACGATTGGACTGGTTTTACTTTGCCCAGTGTTTTGGAAACCCTTTCTACTGATCAAAAGTAAGAAAAGATTAGTCGTAGGTATTACAGTAAGTAAAATGTACACTACAATGAATAAATTACTTATGCTTAATTTCACGTCTATTAGAAGTGTATTACGAATTTATTAATGATGGACATCTTTCCATGGAGATCAAACAGCAAATGATACCAGAAGAGCACCTACTTAATATCTTGATGACTAAACTGCTGGGAAACTTGGATAAGTAGTCACTGTCTGTCTACTACAGCTGGCAAGAAGAGGTTTTATATTCACTATTTGATGCCTCAACCGCATTACTCCCTCGGTTTAACTCAACAGTCACTACAGCATCATGATATAGGTTTCACAGCAGACCCACAGCTTTGCTGACTGACTGGGAGGAATTTACAGGTTTCATCCAGTTTGATTGAGATATTGTGATGGAGTCTGTCAAAAGCAAATATCTTGCTTCTGAGAGTACATCCTGCTTTTGTACTTAAAGTTGCAAAGGGACAAACATTAGCAATAAAGCAGCTATAGGTCAGCTCAGACTCCATCTCCCACATCACCACATCAACACTTTTCTTGATAAGTTCACACCATGCATGCAAGGTATTATCTTCCAGATATTAAAGTACATATTTGTCTTCAACTGGTAATGCAGTGCATGTAATTTGAAAAACACTTTTTTTTTTTTTGCTGTGCCACAATTGCTCTCTGGAATTATATTGGCTGAAATGAATCCAAAAATAATTGGGTCACTATAGTAACAAAATGCTGAATATATCAGCAGTGTTTTGGTTTCTAAGACATGAAGTCACTTTGACATAAGCCGCAGATTCAATGTTCTGTCATATGTCCTGGAAGAAAACATCTTGAGCTGAACCGAATGTGCCGTCTGCGTTCATGTGCCAGAACGATATGTGTGCGTATATCATTTATTGACGTCAACATGTTGCATGAGTTACAGTCGCTGGATTGCATTTCTTCTGAGCATCGCTGTTCAGTGTCTGTTTTGTGTCGGATGTCATTAAGATACATAAAGATAAATATTAAGGGATTGAACAGGAAATAGAGGTACGTTTTCCATGTGAGACCTTGGGGGCTCCTCCCTGAGGTCCCCCCTAGTTGATAAAGTTCATAAATCCATCTCAGAGGATCAGACTCAGAGTTTGCTCAGTGTATCTGGGACCTTGTTCTTTTAGACATTATGCATTTCTCAAGTCACATGCAGAGACAGCTGCTCCATGGACATAGATACATTGACAGCTTTACTTTTTGCATCAGCTCTTTCCTCACAAAGACTTGTAGTTAATGCCCACATTACTGCAGACAAGGCCTCAATCCATCTTCCCAATCCTACCGCTTGTGTTAAGACACTACGATACTTGAACTCTTCTGCTTAAGGCAAAGAATGAACTCCAACCAGTAGGGAGCAGTCCAGCTTTTTTCAAATCTCCAAAGTACTTTGAGTTTGCCAGATTTCCATCTAGCTAACAAATCTTTGTTACAATCTTGTATTTCTTTTACCTTTGCTTAGCCCATTTTATTTTCCACAAAGAAGGTCCTGGCAGTGGGAGTCCTCTACATGGGCTGATTTTACCAGCAGAGGGAGGACAAGCTCGGCCCCAGATGGACAGTGTGTAATGTTGTTAGCTATAGTTAGCCAATTTAGACACACTGCCAGCAGCTCTCATTTCATGATCTAATTCCTCCTCATCCTCCGACCCCCATCTTTCTCCAGCACACACACACACACTCCCACACAGGGCCAGAGAGGATAGAAGGAGTGCCAGGAGGTGAAAGACAGACAGACATGTGTGTCGATGTGGGTGGAGGTGGTGGAGCTGCAGCAGCACCACTGTGCACTCAGGAGGCTACACAGGGCCTCCCTACTCAGGAACTTCAAGTTTTACAGCAACAGAAAAGCATCAAACTTTAATGATGATGATTAATAATTCACATTTCACCCAAAAAACAGATTTTCTGAAACGACGAAGCAAAAAATCAATGCTTTCTTCTTCCTCTGTCTCTTTCTCGCTCCCCATATCGTCATGCTTGCATGGAGGGAAAAGACAGAGGGTGGGGGATGAGGAGGAGAGGCCCAGCAAAACTTCACGCTTCTTTGTTTGTGCCACGTGTGTAGGAGATTCTGCCTACGGTCTTCCAAGGTGGACCTCGGCTCCTGCACCGTTTCACTCAAAATCCCCTGGAGGCAGCAGCGCTGCTTTAGCCTCGCCACCTCCAGACTGGGTCAGAGGAGACGCCACTTGGCGGGAGGTGCGAATCTCAGCGGAGCTCGAGAGAAAGCACAATGACATGTAAGCGTACACCCATCTGCGTGCACGCTCTCAACGAAAGCCCTAACTGTGAGACAAACAGGCTGCTCATAAGTTCGAACAAAGGCAGTGCATTGACGTGGTCGCGTGTCCATTGTGAGGTTGATGTGTTGAGTCAACAGGCATACATCAGAAGATAATTATCACCTCCGTATGAGTCTGCCTGCAGACAACGAAAGGTGCACACCCTGCGCATAGACGTGCGCGCGTGTGTTTGTGTCAACAAGCTCATGTCAGAATGTCAGGCACACCGCTGTGACTCGGCGTGGTGTTCCCTCTTTCTACGTCTACAACCTGTCTTGCCGCACTGTCTTAAGCCACAAGAGACCCAAGTTTAGTTTAAAGACAATGCTGAAATCTGTCATTCGTCTTCTCATATCTCTGCTCATTCCATGCACGGATGGCTTGTCAGATTGTTTAGCACAGTCAATTTAAATACCGGGAGCTTGCAGCAAGCCTGTGTGGGCAGGGTTGGTTTACTGATGTTTTTGGAAACACTTGACTCGCAAGGTTAGTTGGTCCGGACATTTTTGGCGCCGACATGCTGAGGAGGTGGAAATGTAAATCAGTAACACAAACTGGGGGAGGATGGTTTGTTTAGTCGTTTCCTAAATAAATGAAAAAAAAAAATGTTTTCACTGAATGACAGTAAAATTGGAGATGACAGTGAATATAATGGTACATGTCTGAGGCAGATGTTGTGTTTTAGTGCCATCACCTATGCTGCACCTTCAGCCTTACTGCAAGAAACATTTTATGGTTTTCCTTGTCATGCAAGATGCTGTTTCAATGTTTAAAATATGTATAAATAACCATCTTCTTTAAGGGATATACATGTAAAAACATGTTACATGTCGGCATACAGAATAAACTGTAATCAGACACTGCTCTGGCCAAACAGACACAAAATTGCATTAATAACTAGGTTAAAAACAAAACTGGCTTGTAAAATATTACTTTAAATTGAGACAGAGATGAAAATAGACACAGCTCAAAAATGTACTTAAACTTATTTAAAAGCACACGTGTCCCCATCTTCTGGTAGCTACGTCCAGCATAAATAACCGAGAGACAAACTAAAACCTAGCATGGCTGGTTTATTGGATGTGACAAATAAAGTATTTTGGGGATGTGGTCATTGGAAGATTCATGCGATAGATATGCCGCTAATGAATTATGAGCAATTAAATGTTCGTCAGGCTGCTGTGGCTGTAAAAAGGTCACAAAATAAGATTCCCTCTTTAAGCCTTAAATATGCAGAGCCCCACTTCCAAACTTTTTTAAATTATAAAGTATAAAAGAGTCGATTAGATTGCTACAAACTATTCCTTAATAAGCATTTAGAATGCACTCAAGTAGCTGCAATAGACTGAGATATCAGCTATCTGACCTCACTATAATTTTGAAATATGACTGTGTGGTCTGCAGTAGAATGAGCTAATGTGAAATTTGGCTCTCTTAATGTGGCCTGTGAAAGATTCTTCTTTAAATCTGCAATGATCCTTTAAATACTTTTGTGTAATTACAAACGTTTCTTAATCCTTTCTCATAATATATTTTCAATAGGGATTTGTAAAGTGTTGTTTGTACATTTATATGGCCTGGGGTTTTCTTTGTGTTACTCTGTAAACACAATTCGAAAAGCATTAATTTCCAAAACCACAATAAGAGACTGATTGACACATTAGTAGGTAGCCTGTCAGGTCAAATGAATACACAAACAGACTTCAGTGCAGCTGGGTTTTTTGGGGTTTTTTTTATGTAGTTCAAGGTAAAATGTTGAATAAAGACATTAATCCAATGCAGAATTTACCCCATACTCAAGAAGCGTCTTTAGTGATGCACTTACATGAAAATCTGGGCTATCAATATTGCTGTTGCATAAATCTCTGTGACACTGTTAATATGGTAAAAGTCTGAATTCGGGTGACCGTAGACTGAGATGAGCCACAGCTTCAGGTTTTGAGACCTAATCTGGATTTAAAGTTTCAGCATAAATATTAGCTACTTAAAACCTTTTATCAGACCCTCGCTTGAGTGTCCCTTTAAAGAATTACAGGGAACGCTGCCGAGACACCTGCTATGAGGTGATTTTCAAAAAGAAGCCATCGCTTTATACAATTTAACTTGTATGTTTTAAAAAAAATTATGGCTGAAGCTTTTCTTTAATGACAAACTAGTTGATGGGGGATGGGGGGAAAATTTTGATACTGCAAACTGCAGAAGATACTTTTCTATTTATATGCTCTATGGGGTGTATATTTGATAAAACGCAGCCTCTGTGGGGGGATTAGAAGCAATGCTGACTAACTTCCTGTGATTGTTGAGGACAAACGATGGAGCCGTGTGTTGTATGTGGGTGGCACATCTGGCACTGGAGGCTAATAATCTATGTGCATGTGTTTGCATGTGTGTTTGTGTGCGTTTCTTGCCCGTTTCTGTGTGATGTAGACGCCTTCTGCAAATCTGAGTGATTGAATTTGTATTTATTTTTTTGGTTTGTTTTGCCTACCTGGGTCTCTCTGATGCGTCCCCCATTGTCCTTATGCGCAGCCTTAAAAAGGTTCTTGCGAGTATTTTTGTTTCAAGTGTACATTGGGCGAGACGACGGAGATTGTGCCAAAGATTCATCCAGGGTAGACGAATAAGTCATTATGGTATGTTTTCCGTAAGAAATTAGTGGGCTGAGGTAACCCGAGGTAAGGTAATTCAAGGGCAATAATGCACAGCTATTCCCCCAGCAGCAGAAATAAACAGTCTCCTCTGTTTATTTGCCTTTGCTGCACTCCCACGAGAAGCCAGAAACAGCAGGACAGAGGCGTGGAAAGAGAAAAATGGTGGGGGGAAAAAAAAACAAAAAAAAACAAGATAGCGGGATGAGAGTGAGAAATACAGATGACAAATAGATGATGCTTCTTTCCCACTTTGACACCCACCTACCCCTGCTGCCGTGTCCTTCATTTCGCTTCAGAGAAAAATTAAAACAGGTCAGCCCACGTTATCTTTCCCTGCTTTTCTCTTGTCCCTCGTTTCTTCTTCCTCCACATCAGGCCATGTTTTTCTTTTTATCAGTCTCTCTCTCTCTTGTCCTCCCACTCTGCTGGTCAGCGTTCGGGTCAGGACAGGAGTCACGACGAGGCTCTAGGATGCACCATCATCCCACCTCCCCCCAAAGTCACCGTCCCATGGCACCCGTAGCTGTCTGTCGTTCATCACATCCCACAATTGACAGCTGCCTCCACCCACTCGCGCTTTCACCTCTGCGATTCTCATGGAAGACAATGTGTTGCATGATATGCCAACATACGCCCGGTTGTATTAGAGCATGTGAAATAACTTGTCGCACATTCTGTTTCTGCAGCGACGTGAACGGTTTCTCAGTTTTACTCAGGAAAAAGTGACGTTTGTGTGAGAAAATTAGATTGCAATTGAGCCATGCTGCCACGAGAGAGTATCTTACAGTCGTTAACAACGGTTATAAGTTGGGCAGGATGTTTTCATTATTTTTTTTCTTGTCCTCTGAGGGAGCAGAGTGGCTCCTCTATATCATGCAACAACAAGAGACAGCGCGCCGCAGAGGAGGGACGTAGCAAACTTGTCACGTTTTGTTGCGAGAGATGGTGTTTCTTCTTCGTGACAGCTCTCCCCGCGGTGACATTCAGGCCCCCACAGTCGTCATCTGATGATCTCACCGGTGAAGCTCACACATAGACTCAGGCGCGCACACACACACACACACACACACACACACACACACTCACCTGCCCATTTGTGACCTCAGTGCGCTTCCTGAATAAACAATTCATAGAAAAAGGGCTTCCTTTAAGCAGAATGTCATTATGCATGTGGAGCCCACACATCTTTGCACGTCGTACATTCCTCACATACAGAGGCGGGTAGCTGTAAGGTGAGCCCTTCTTTCTGCTTGGTGGAACTGGACAGATGAAGCAAAGCACCACAGCAGCGCGAGAGCCAGATAGAAGGTGGAGTAGCTGCTCACATGTGAGACAAGCCTGTCCGCCTGTCAGATGAACTACTAAAACCTACCACAGGGACTCGCAAACTGGGACGCCGGAGGACCTTTGGGTCTGGTTAAGTTCTGAACTTTTCAAAGATAGGTCAGCGTCGCCTCATGCTAGGAATTTCATTTTATCATGTCCACTTTTATATTCTCCAGTAGACCGATCATTATTTACAACCTATATTTACAACTATATTTATGTTTCTTTTATCGGGTCCATTTCACAAGGTAAATGTGTATAAACAGGACAAGGTTGACAATGTAACAAAATAATGCAAATAAAAAAAATACTTAAGAAAGACGGTTTCAGTAGCACTTGCATTTACACTTATTTCAATACAATGTTTAATATTCTGACGTTATTAAAGCCAATTAAACTTTTCCTGTTTCAGGTCAATTGGGATTATTTCAGCTTTCTAAATGCTAAATTGTTAGGTTATATGGAGGAATGCCTGTTAAAGGTGTTTTAAGGCAACATCTCAAACATAGTACTACTTTGTGTGACATCATGGAAAATTCAAAGTGAACCAGGCAGAAATCGGGAAGCAAAACATATAGAGCTCTACAAGTTTGTTTTGTCCCAGGATCCACTTTTCAAATGCCTTGAGGGCGCCACATCCATCTGTTCGAACAATTATATGCAGGAACAGCATGGGGAGGTCCAGTCATCCAACTATTCAAGGAAGAGGACAAGGACTGTTTCATATGGACATGTTTTAGTGCAAAAAGTGTGCATAAACCATAGAACAAAACAAAAATAAAACACGACAAAGACTGGCTAAAGCTGGTTAGAGATTATTATCCACAGTAGAATGGGTCATGTACCAACTTGAGCTGAAAATTCATTCAGGAATTAATTTGTCATTACTCTAAAAGAAACAAGAATTTACAGGTTGAAAAGGGACTCAGGGATAAAGACCTTAATCTTTGAAGACATGTCTCATGGTTTGATTTAAACAATTACATTTTTTAGCCATTATCTTTAGTGAAATTGGTGGAGAAAATTTGGCGACTTTAGAAAACAATTTGGACCAACTGATAGTTGACAGTTTTCAGGCACAGAAATGGAGCCATCTTACATGTGACATTGCAGTCTGACCACGTGTCAATTCATTCCTATAAGTGGGAAATGTTGTACACTATTTAATAATTATTGTAAAGGAATTTCCTATGAACTACTCATTGTCTGCTGTAAGCAAAGTGGTCATCTATGTAATGAATAATATTAACTAGCAGGAGTTTACTCGGTGTTATTTTGGGAGAATTGCTATCTTACACCTTTTCACATTGTATTTTTTAAGATTTATCTGACTTGAATGGGAGGAAAAAATCATCATAATTCAGTTTAATACAAAGTTTTCAGATAATACAAAATTAAATGAATTATATATAAGGATTGAGGACATTTGTAACAATTCATCTTTAGAATATTTGTCTCTTTATCAGCAAGTTATTGTGCATAACCAGTTAAAATAGAATAACCTAATGCACCACCACCCCTAACAATGACCTCACCAGCAAGCTTAGTCTATCTACAGATACTAAAAATGAGCATTTTAAAATTTACATTTGAATTTTTATCTATATCATCAAATATTTATTAACCATAAAGGGACAGATTCAGATTTTTATTGTATTATATTGATTATGTGACCAGAAAGCTGTTTTCTGTCCTTATATTAGTTTTAGAATAGGTTCAATATTTCATAAAGGTAATATGATCATAGATGTCATTTCTTAATTTTAAGCAAAACATATCAAAGCCTGCCTAGAATCACACAAGAATGCTGTGTATAGACTGAACCTGTGTCTGAAGAAAGCAGAAGTGTATGCAAGTAGGGAGTGTGTTAGAAAACGACTCCATGGTTATATTAGGCATGCATTTAAACCTCTTTGTTTGTGCTTTAGCTCATGCTAGCAGAAGTGAAAATGAGAGGACTATGTGAGAAGACTCAAACATGCGCGTTCACACACAGCTGAAAGTCAAACGAACACCATCTTGTTGAGACAAGCACGCCTGCAATCATGCATTGTGAAGCACCCACCTGCAGCTTCTAATTGCACTTCTTGTGTTCTTTCTCCACAAAACTTCTGACGCCCACTGTGTCTTTTCTGCCCACCAAGATAATCAATTTTCCTTTTTTAAAATGCCATTCAGTGGCTTTTTTTTTCCCTGTTTGATCTCTTCTATCACTTTTCCAAACCCAAGACTCTCATGTGACAATCACGTGGCATACGCTCGGTTTTCCATGGTTTCTCTGGCAACAGAGATCTACATAGCAAAAGTATGTATGTTTCTTAACCCCCCTCCCCCCTTTATGACACAATAGCACCCGACAGTGAAATATTTTTAATGGGTGTCTATGTGAAGAAAAATCCACTTTATACAAGCAGTAGAAGCATTCCGGTACGCCATCCTGACAATTCTTGCCAGCTGTTAAACTTTTCGGTTTAAGTGTAAAGCTCTAATGGTGAATCTTCTTTCTGACTACAAATAGTCTGTAGAGCTGACATTCAGTCCTTTCAAAGACACACACCAGAAGCTGAAGCCTCATCACCACAGTGTCTCCTTTCACAGAGCCTACTTGTATTTTACAGTCTTCTGTCATTTTGGGTGGTTCTGAGTCAGTACAGTAATTCCATATGTGTCAGCAACGAAGGAATTCAGTGTGGGTGACTGTAAAAAAGTAATTGCTTAAACAAAAAAAAAAAAAACTCCACTTTCCCTGACTGTGAACAGCAAAGTGTTGGGTAACTGGAGATGTTCCTTCCTTTTTTTTTTCTCTCTGAAAATATGACATTATCTGCTTCAGAGCATAAAATGTAAAACCTGGCAAAAGAAACAACTCATATATTTTGACCTTACTGTAATATTCACCACTGTTTCCCTTAAGAAATAAAACATCTGCTTATTTTAATATGTATGATCTTACACATTCCCATCTTAACAGGAGCAGTGTTTATGACACATCTGCAAGTATACGTATGCGCCGGCTGGTAAAATATTCTACGTGATGTGTGTTTTTAGCCCGTCTTTGGCTGCAGTTTCCTGCACTTCGTCACTCACAGCTCCTCTGGTTACAGCCTGGCCCCTCTGGAGAGCCTCCAGGGCCCATTGGCTAAATTAGTTTCAGCAGCACAGCGAACCAGAGTCGCAGGCCTCTGTAACCTCTTTTTGGATTACAGAACTCTGACCCGTCTCTCTGTCAAGGCCTCCCAAAGGCCTTTGAAGTTTCTCACGGCTACTACAGATGAATAATCTACCCCCAACCTCTGCCCTTCACAGAACCTCCCTTATCCTCTCATCCTCCTTTTTTCTTAATCCATTCCTTTGGAATGAAAGGATACCCTTAGTTTACACCTCCAGCATCCTCAGCCCTCTGCAGCCAGACCAGGCCAGACACATCAATCAGAATGTTGCGGCTTATTTGAGGTTGTTGGAAAGTTTTGACCTAAACTTGTCTGATTTCCCTTTGATGGCTACGAGCAGATAACAGAACATAAGAAAATATTTTACTTTATTTTCTTTTCAAGTATCTTACTATAAATAGTCATTAAATATTATGTAAAATGTAAGTGATGTCACCCCACTTTGTGAGCTAATTGGTTTAAAAACCGGGCTTTAATCTAACTTATTAAAAGACAAAATGTCTTTACATTTTAAACTGATTTATCATCGTTTGCCGTAAGAATGTGGATTCTTTTCCTAAAACCTAGTTTAAAAGGCTGCCAACATTTCTTAATCTATCTTATTCCATAAGAGACAGAGGTTGAAAGTAACCCGCCCAACCTTCCTGTTACTTCCTGAATGTTTTGCTCTCTCACGCTATCTGGCAGACTGAATGAACTCCATGACTTCACGTAGACTTTGGTTAAACACTGTTGTTGCTGATCCAACACCGAGTCCTCCTAGCATCTCTGTTAGTCAGACCTAAAGGTTACCTCCTCTGTCTTCACCTAGTCATCTTTTGTTCTCTCCCTCATTATGTATTCTGTTTCTCATATGTTCTCTCTTCAAGCCCCCAGGCTTGTTTTTTTTCCACTAACTTTTCACCTTGTGTCATATTTTCTTCTCCCCCTTTCACCCAATTTTCTCAGTACCCCCTTTGTTACATTTTGTTCCGTCTTCCTCTCACGTCGCCCCTCATCCCCCCCCCCTCCCTCTTAACTTTGGACTTTGTCTCCAGGGTTTTTTTGACATGCCTCATGCATTCCTTTGCACTGACTGGTTGTGTTTACATTGACATCGTCTATTTGCTGCGTGGACCGCATTGTCGAAAACCCAAAGGCACAGAAGCACATAGCGATCGACAAACCTGGGGCTTCATCCTGCACACAAAGGAGATAAATGCAAAAGAAAATGTAATGAAAAAAATAAACGAATGAAAGCAAATGGCAGGCAACATGAGCTCCATGCTTTATGTCTGAATAATCTATTACCCCTTTGATTCTTTCTCCACTAATTACACTTGCATGTGCACTCTAACATTTTTCATTGATGCGCTAGGGACAGTGGGGAAGCTGAAAGTTCAAATGAAATTCAAACACATTAGAGTGCATTATGCCAGAGGAGGTTACAGACGAAAGTCAAGAGCTGCCAAACTGTAATAGCGCCCTTAATCATGTACTGTCTGATCCTTCAGCGTGAACGCAGGGAAGGCTCAGTCCAGCATTCATTGATAAATAAATGCGGCCAACTGGGTCTTTTTATAGCTCCACCAGCCAGAGGACAATGTGCAGCCATGTGAGCTGTGATTATTTCATTAAAAGAAAAAGAAAGTTCAGGGTAGGAAGAGACGAGGCTAAACAAGTATAAGACTGGAAGGGGCCTTAACACCTTATCTATCATAAGGTCATCTCTTTCCGCAGCATTAACATCACCCAAGCGTTACTTACCAAATGACAGTCAGCACATTCAAATGTCACAGTCTATTGTGTGTTGTGTAATGTCACGCTCGCTCGACTGCATACACAACGCACTTGTGAGCGGTGAGGAAACGGCGCTGAAGGACAGCATGATCTCATGTGTCTGCCAAGCCCTACCCAGTCCATCCCAGGTACTCTATTGTGCAAGACGCTCCCAGCCCATCCACCTCCTCACCTAAAACCGTCCATATTAGGTTGCTAAGTCTCCCTCCAGAACCCCCCTGATGGCAAACCATTCATATCACCGTTCCCTGTACTTGTTCTATTCTCGTATTCACCTGTCAGTCTGGCTTAATGCGTGATGCCG
This sequence comes from Poecilia reticulata, assembly GCF_904066995.2. Classification (NCBI taxonomy): domain Eukaryota; kingdom Metazoa; phylum Chordata; class Actinopteri; order Cyprinodontiformes; family Poeciliidae; genus Poecilia; species Poecilia reticulata. The sequence goes on from NC_088833.1 coordinate 22,607,270, forward strand.
TAATTTGCTTTAATGGTTTTATTTGTGGAGTAGCCTGGGATATTCAGTGAGACGACTCTGTTGCAGATTATCACTAATCTGCTGTTTATAATGCTCATAGAGCCAACATGATTTAGAGGAGCTTGACTAAACCCGGCATTTTAGGCTAAACACAAACACGATCCATCCAGCACCCCTCCTCAGTCAGTCATGTGTGTCTCCGCTGCTGCGAGCGCGTGTGTGTGTGTGTGTGTCCGTCATGCCAGGTCAAAATGAATAGCCGTGAAGATTATGAAGTTGTTGCAAATGGATAACAACATTTCTGGAGTGACTCATTTTGAACCTTACTGGCATGCACGGCTTCAATTCCAGTAAGGAGCCGCGCGCCTGCCTCTCACCCCAGCCCGAGCTCCGTTAAAAGCTGACATCGATGCCAACAGCGCAGGAACTGCTCGACAAGGAGTTAACACCTCAGATGGAGAGACATAGTGGAGACAGGGAGTGGGAGGAGAAAGAAAAGGAGGGTGTGAAGGAGAAAAGGAGTGGCTAGCAGCAGGCGTAAAGGAGGTGAGCTCAGGGCTGTGGAATCAGGAACTGATCTTTGCTCTTTGCGCTGCTACACCCCTGCAATGCAACACCCACACTTCTACCCACGCTCTTTATCCGTGCAACCTCTACTCTACTTAACTCGGGCTGGAATGCCGACTTTCAGCTCCCACCCTGCCAGCCCCCTTTAATTTATAAAATTTTTTTTGCTGTGTACCTTTCTATGCAAAACAGTGAAAGAGAAATGGGAAGCTGCAGATTTTTGTGGCCTGCCATCTGCCCGTGGATGTGAATCACGGTTTTTATCAAAAACCAGATATGGACCAAAAATAAAACACCAAGTCAGAAAAATTTGCAGTCTGCAGTGTACTTTAAGCAGATGAACCACTGTCGGACTAAAAATATATTTTTGGAGAAGCAGAAGGAAAACCTTATTCCACATGAGGCCCTATTAAAAACCGCAGATTTAGCAGCGCAGACCCGAGTTTGATTCCTATAAGGACTGTATTCATCTCAAGTGCTAGAGTTTGTAGCGTTTGAGACAAGTGAACAAACATGATGTCGTCTCTTTTGGGGCAGATTCCAGAAAGAGTAATTTGTCAGGATTTATGAGACAATGGTTGGAGAGTGCTGCGGTTCTTTCCAGAAGGATTGTAGCATACTTGAAATGTTATGGCACTGACATGGGGCCAATTTTTGTGTACTGATTCTGAGTCATACATCAAAATGCTTCCCCATATTTGGTACAGTAAGGAATAGGCAGTACATCTGCTGGTTATCTGCACTCTTACGTCCAGAGTCATGTCAAGACAATATGTGACTAAGTGGTTCGATTTGTGTTTACCACTTGTCCCTTATTCATTAATTCTGATTTATTTCCTCCTTTTATAGTAGGCCATAATGCTTTAATTTAAACTGTTGCAACTTTCCTTCACTCACTACCCCGGGTTTGTTTGTGGTGGCATTATGTTGCACTTTACATCCGTTTTAGTTCAAGCTAACACTTCTGGACCATTGGATGAATATGGATGTCTTTATTTTCAAGGTACATTTATGGTAAATGGCTTGTTTTTTCTCTCTTTTACTCACCATTGTTTGTCCATTTCAGATGCTGCAGCCTGAGCAAAGTGTGTGGGAGGGGCTGCATGTCGCTAATCGCATCACTGGGTTCTACCAAATAGAGGGTTTTCTTTTCTTGTATTATTTGTTTTTCTTTACCTTCTGAGTGGCTCTGCATTACATGTTTTATTTTGCAGAGCATTCAGTTATGTAGCTGAGATTGTAAATTAGATCAATGATCTTATTCCTGTTTCTCTGTCTAGGTTTTGTTGTTTGGTTTGACCTGTTCTATTACGTTATTGTCTAATGAAGTGCAGGTGTGTTGCCAATTTGGTATAAATTGCTGAACAATAAAATGAACAAGAAGAACTTGGAACTAGTGGTTGATGCTGGGTTTATTTTTGTTCACCTGTTTTGACTATTTGACTACACTACCACACAAGATATTCCAGATATTCATGGGTGGCAATGACACCCTCTTCATTGTTTGTATCGCTACATGTGTCATGTCTTCTTTTACACGAAATGAGAAAGCAGCTGAGTGACGTTTTCTGTCTTTAGTGTCAATAAATTAGAACCTTTTCAAGTTGATGCTTTATGCAGATAAACTGATCTTTGATAGTGATAAAGATAATCTGACTGAGTGGCTCACGAAACATAATACAATGACTTGCAAAAATACTCACGTCTGAACTTTTTTCAAATTGTGTCTCGTCACAACAACAAGGTTCCATTTATTTTGCCTGGTGCAATAGCATTATGAAGTTGAAGGAAAATGATACATGGTTACAATAAAACTACTGTTACTTACCCATGCGCCACCTAAGAGGGGCAGTGAGGACATTTGTCATGAAGCTTTGGAGTAAATGGTGAGGAAAACAAACTGCCATCTGTCTGTGCTTATTGATTTTCACATGAAAAGCAAATACATCCATTCTGTTTGCCCTGGCTCCCAGCTCTGGCTGCTTGTCGGGCGCAGTGCAGAGTTTAAGTTTACCTTTCAACATCATGCTCCTTTGATAATCCTTGTATATGACTGAATCTCAAGTCTGATGTCTCCCTTTTGTGGGATGTCACTGGCCGAGAACGGGCCAGTGACAACTCCACTGACTCATCTTTTGAGCTCCCATCGTGATATCAGGGCCAGATACCCTGAATCCTCTTTAAACAATGAAGCATACAAAGGGATGTTGACTAATACATGGATGAACGAAATGATAGGCACCAACAGAGACGGTCACAGATCAAGTGCCTTCCTCTCTGATCTCTGAAAACGCAACAGCCTCAAGTCGTCCAGCCCACAACTCAGAGAGGATGCGTCCGCACACATCATTGACATGCCACTGAGGTGCGTTTGGAGGTAGGTGCCAGAAGAAAAGACAGGAAGTGTGAGATGTGGAGACTGATCCTGAGGAAAAGAGAGCGCTTTAATGTCTTGTGTCAGCACCACCTGCCTCCTCTTATGAAATCTTTTCATGTTCCACCCACTGAGTTTCCAGTCCTCCATCCTGCCCTTGAACAGACAGTAATTCAGCCGCCGAATCTAATCCCTAATGTAAAGACCTGATAAATTTCTTTCACTGTCACCATGTAAATGTTTATCATTAAAATGGGCGGTATTCACAGAATTGTCAGTGAGGGGCGTAATGACTTTTTATGAGGTCTGACTAAGGTTTGTGGGTAGATAACCTAACAAAGAGAGGCTAGGTGCTCTCTGTGTGCATTATCCTCCCTATTTGGCTTTGATCATTCTGGCATTTTGCTGCAGACACTTTAGATATACAGCTGATGCAACCAAAATGTCATCCCTCTTTTTTTGTACAACCGCCGGAGAGAGAGCCTTTTCATTTCGGGGGAGAATTTGAAACAGCTCTAACCTTTCTTCAACAATGCCGCCACTTTACGCTGTGGAATTCCTAATTCAACGAGAGGAGATCCAAGGCACCTGCTTTCATCAGCGCATGTGTCTGCGGAGAAAGTCTGCGGAAGGAGAGGAAAGGAAAGACAACCGGCATGAGCAACTTGTTGACAAGATCTGGATGTCAAAACACAGCATTAGGCGTTCCTGGTGGCATCATGGCAAGGACAAAACACAGAGTAGTTTTAAATCTTGAGAAAGGTCAAAGACATTGCATAATTTTTCTTTCGTTTCACCTTTTTTTTCAGATGAGTTTCTGTTAAAGGGGTTGTAGTTAATATCTTACCTACAGCAGGAAACTCTCTTGGTATTTTCATTTAGGATAAAACCGGATTAACTGGTCTTTGAGGCTAAAGCTAATGACCGAAGAGGAACTCTACCATCTATGAAAACTACTGTCGGTCCACTTTTAACTTTTAATCTGTCAAGTTTAGATTGGGAAGTTTGTAAAACAGAAGCAGGAAATTAAGGTTAAAGCTGTTGTTCCACTGATCGGAACATTTAAATAGTTACGTGGGGTAAAAAAAAAAAAAGTGCTTTTTTTTAAAAGTACCTTTCTGTTCTATTAGTGTGTTTTTTTGAGTGGCTCACATGTCAACATTAGTGTTAGAAACACTAATGTTTATGACTTAATGTTCAACACAAGAAGAAAATTGGTGGTGTATGACCGCCTACATCCATTTTGACTGTAGATACTAATACTATTATTGTGTAAAAAACTATCCATTCAAAACTCTGTCAGTCTGAAACTTCATATAACAGTGTCTGGATAAATTCCTGAAATATTTGTAAGATTTGGGTTGTTGTGGCACAATCTTGTCCTCCCTCCGCGTTTATTCACACCAGAGCTTTTTGTTTGAATAAGCATGATTTCAGTACAACACTGAAATGCTCGTTTTTACCATAATGGCCAGAATGGTGGCTCGTAAACTCCAAACAGATTCCTGTGTTTGGTTCATATCAAGCCAAACCAGAAGCTAGCCTTAGTTGTTTGTTGTTTGGTCTGCTCCAGGGTTCGCACAAGTGTATTCACACCCGTACAAAATATCCTGACCAACTGGGGAAAATGATCTCTGGTTCGGTTAAAACGGATCAAAGTGTCAGGTGTGAATAAACCCAAGGACCAGCACTTAGCTTCGAGAACCTGCTTATCAAAACATATATTAAAAAAAAGATTTGAAAAGGGTTATCTACTGCAGATGAGAATTTCACTACTCATTTAAAAATGTTGAATTATTTCTTTATGTACACAGACTGTTTAAAATGTAAATATCTGCCAGTAGTTACTTTGTTTCTATGATGTACGTATCAGATAGTATGGGGGTAAACTATACTATCTGTATAGTTTACCCCTCTATGCATAGTGGACCAACACAATGTGATGGCTTCTTCTTCTGTTCTAATGTAATCAAGAGACGCATGTAATCTAATAGGAGTCTGAGTGTTATTGCAGGGGACTATTTGTTATTACTGTATCTTAATATTTGTTTTACCTAGACTTTTGTCATCTTTTTTCTATTCTTTTCTTGTATCCTTTTCTTTGTATCCCTCTCTGTCCCCCACTCAAACCACCACCACCACCTCTGCCCCTCCTGGTCCCCCTAGCATCCTCCCTTCCCTCTCTCCACATTCCTTGGTGAGTGGGTGGAAAGTTCAATGGGGATGTGGGATCCCAGAAGGGCAGGGGTGGGGGTTGCCTCTCACAAGAGCGCGGTATGCGTGCAACACCAGGGGCTTCTTATCCGACAGGCCAATCCTCCTCTTCGGTTTTGCCACGGGTCAGCAGCAGCCCACTGCCTCTACGCTGCGTTTGCAGTGGTGGTGAAAGCTTGTTGGTGTGGTGAGGGCAGAGAGGTGAAAGGTCTGATATGCCTGAATATGTGTCATATTTAACACCTACAGCTTCCTTGAGCTCATGATAGATGAACCTGCTTTGGTATGTGGACATGGAAGCATCTGTTGCATTATACTTGAACTACGATGGATAACCCCAGTCACCTTTTGTTCCCTGGTTTAAGACAAAGACAGACACTGACGACAGTTAATGAGAGAAGGACCTCTGCTGGTGATGCCTCGGTGCTACAATCCTTGTTTCATCTCCAAGCTGGAGTGAGTTTCTTGTTTGTGTCTGCACCGAGTTTGACAGCATAATTTTAAGGCTTTGCTGAATGACACAAAGCTATTATTATGAACGGTGAAATTTGACTCGCGCTTTCTCAAGATTGCCTTGCTTTTATTTACTCTTAAAATGCAAAGTTCAACTCTAAGAGTTTCACTTGCATAAACCCCATGTAATTGTAATCTAGTCACTGTTGCAACGCTGCAGTTCCAAAGTGTTTCGCGATGCTGTTTACCCCCAGTTTGTTTCGTCTCATCATTGTTGCACTGCAAGCAAATAAGCTGGTTTTAAAAGCAGCTCTGGTCCGTGGGCTGTGAGTGTAGGAGACGTGCAGGAAGTGGTGGGCGAACAGCAAACTGTATTTCCCCTTCCTGTCTATGTCCTCGCTCCCTGCCTGACTGCCCTTTGGCTATTAATGTAACTCTAAGCTACCCACTACACACCCACGTGGCCAATGGGAGCTGTTTTGCTCTAGAAATCTCAGACGCACAAATACACAGGCATAAAAAAACATAAACCAAGCGATGGATGCCAAGTGATATCATGGTAAATAAATTAGAAGCTAAACAAGCAAGCGAGTATATTAGGTTGCAAAGTGTCCAGAACAGTATGTCCCCTCCCCCCCAATGTGTAGACTCTTCTAAAAGCGCATTAATTCCTGCATCGCTCTCATAGCTTGTGGGTGCCAACAGCAGGTCATAGCTAAATAGATGTCCTTCACTTAATCACATGTTAATTACAGTCAAAGATCACAGAATGTGCAGTATGCATCCACAGGGGGATAAAACATGAAGTACAATATCAAAGTGTTTCATTCTTCACGTACAGCCACAGTCTGGTGTTTTCATACTGTCATCCTCAGCAAAGATTACATTTTAATGTTGCCCTTTTAATGATAATAATTATTATTATGAGGGCAACGGTAAAGAAAAACTTGAATGTTTTTAAGGAAAAATTACATATAGTACTTAAAATGTATTTGACCTCTACTCTGATCAGAATTGATGGATTTAAATTAATTTACTTGGAACTGTCTTTCAAAATTAGTGCATACATTTTCTTTTGGAAATGAGGTCAGGACCTTTTCAGAAACAAAATGTTAGCTTGCGATGTCAGTGATACTGGCGAAATGCAATAAAACCAAAGCTCAGCATGATGCAGCCACTACTGTGTGCGACAGTTTTGAAGGACAGCCTTTCTTGTATCGATATTAAACTTTTTAATATTATGGCCGACAGCTCAATATGTGTCCTTCCTGACTGTAAGACCTTTCCCAAACGGACATTTGGCTTGTCCTCGCAGGCGACTGCAAACTTCAATTGTGCTTTAAAGTGTATATTTAGCATGTATTCCCTCCTTCCTTTATTAAAGAGCTGGCGTGTCTGAAAGTGGTTTAGAGAAATTGCCACTTTTCAGCCTTTTCAATCCGAAGCATTCCTTCAGTTTTGTCTCCAGTTTTGTCTCCAGTTTGCCGTTTGCGCACACAAACTCATGATCCATGTTTCCCTGGTGGCTGTTATGTCCTCCCCCCGGTCATCCAGCTCATGTGCGGGAACAGAGAGAACACATGTTGGCATGAATCACAGTGAATCATGCAGCCCAAATAGCACCCAAAGAGAGGTGTTGCATTAACCAGGACACAGACTATTTATAATGGCCTGGGCGTGCATGTACTCATTATAGGCCAAAGGATGCTGACAATAGACAAGCAGATGAGGGGTTAGTGAGGCAGTGAGTTCTTTTAAATGTCACTCGCAATGTATCTTCTCATCTGCAACCTCTTGAGGTGGCTGTCTGTCTGAATACAATACTTAGAGCAGGGTGAGTGAACTGGAATAGAAGGGGAGAAAAAGGTCTTTTAAACAACACAATGATCTCTAGGTGAAAGGTCACATATGCCACATTCAAATATAGATTTCTTTTTCTAATCCAGTCAGCTCTAAAAAGATGGACATTGAATTTTCACCTGCTTAGGGTCAGGTCAGTCAATGTGATTTAAAATCAAACGCACAGCGGCTTGCATAAGGACCATCCCATGAGCCTTTGACATCTGCTCTTGGTGGGACTACAAACTTGAATGTAAATCTGCAATTTTATGAGGTAGACCCACACAAATGACATAACTGTGACAATGAAATGTATATATAATGAAACTTTTAAATCATGCCTCTTTTTCTCTGATTCATAAGATTATCTGAATAACTAGATGGAGCAACTTTGTCCAAAGCCATCCATAAGAGTCAACAGCTCTCTTGCATATCTATGAATGTAAGAGCCAGCTACTATAAAAATACAGTCAAAATTCAAATAAATAGCAGCAGTTTGGAAAACCCGTCCAACATGCTTTGGATGAGGGTTAAAAATATTCCACAATTATTTGAAATCCAGTCGGAATCAGCTCTCTGACACGTAAAAATAACACCATATTATTCGTTGTTAAATTTAGTTCCAATCTATTCTCAATAAGGTCTGATAAAGTCTGATTAGTGTAACAAGTAGCTTTAATAAAAAAAAAAACAAACATGGTTATCGTATCAAATACATTGGCTGTTGGGGAAAGATGATAGACTAATTTGACAAGCGCTTTGTTATTCTTCTGTCTTCAGGCTTCCTTTCCTTCACCAAGTGCCAATCATGCTCAGAACGTCCCGTCCTCTGCAAGCCAGCGCTGAATTTACACCGTGTCAGATTGTGAAAGCAATAATGATCTGAACCCAAACCCCAAAATTGCCAAATTGCAGGGTGGAAAAAAAAAAAAAAAAAAAAACACATTTCAGGTGAAACCGCTTCAAGAAGCAATCAGCAGCTGAGCAATTACATCAAGTGAACTGATTAGATATTGATTGAGGGGAGCCAGACGCCTGACCAGAATTTGCAGGTCCTCAACACTCACAGTACAAATAATTACAATAACTCAAACTGGAACTGCAAAACATGTGTTGAAGATCTTATTTGTTTAAACCAAAAGGGTTAGATGACGTTAGTAGAGTGTCTTTATTGTCAGTCAGTCGACACAGGCTCGTCGTTTTGTGCTAAACCCTATATACGCCGTTGTCATAGCAGCAACTTGTCATGTCACATGCGTCTCACCTTGAGTGAATGGAGAGCTGCGGGACGTGTGCTGTTCACAGAAATCAGGAAGGGGGATTCACAAAGTGCAGTGTGTCAGTCTTAGGAGCAGCTGGGGACTTCGTGCTTGTGTTTGCAAGTGGAGGGAATGGACCAGATGTAGTAGAGTAGCTGGTGTCTGCATAATGACCCAGGGGACTAAATCATCAAGGAGTTATGCCATTAAGATTTTATCTTTTCTTACCTTTTCAGAAAGTTATTTCTGGGGTGGACAAATTCTATTTATCAGCATTGGCCTTGGCTTCAAAGATATCTGAATGTGTATAAATTTGCTGCCAACTTCAATTATTCCTTCAGGTAATAGAAATATAAAATCACTGAAACATTCTTCATCCATCCTGCCATAGATTCTCCAAGATTTTAGATCATGAATTGAAATTCTCAGCTGCACATTCATGATGTGTGACGTTTGACCACATCCCAAGGGTGCTTTCCAAGATTGAGATCTGGTGACTGTGGAGGACATGGGAGTACACTGAGCTCATTGTAATGTTCAGATTGAAATCATCTGAGCTTTGTGACATGGTGCATTATCCTGCTGAAAGTAACAATGAGAAGATGGGTGCACTGAGGTCAAGACAGCACTGGCATGGTCAGCATCAATACTCAGACGGTGTATAGTGTTTAAACAATGCTTAATCTGTTATAACATGTTTTTCTTTTTGGGGATTTTTTACGTGCATTTCTCAAATCATCATCAGGATCTGCAAAACATTTCTCAAAACCATTCATACAAACAGCAAAACACGAGCTACAAAAGCCAGTTTCTTCCCAAAACTCTTAGTTCGTCTCTCAAAAGTATATCTGTGTCAACGAACATGTCAGTTCCTACAGTATGACAAGCCCTTATTTCATTGTGTATGCAGAAGACAATCAAATTGCTTTGTCATCTTGTCAATATAGCAGTGTATTCTGGAGGGATGTTCTGTTGTAAGCTATTGGTAAAGTTTTGATGACAAATATTCTAAATTGTAATTGTGAAAAGACAGCAGTGCAGAGTTCAATAGGGGGGGAAAAAAACTAAAGTGGAAATGGAATCATAAGAAAATCTCCTTAAGGAAAACAATACATGCAGGGCTGCAGGAATTACTACAATAATTTCCATTTCCATGCTGAGAAAAACAGGGCTACGGAACGAGGAGCAGGATGACAGGATGGTGACCCACATCACCGTCCTACTGTGGATTGCAAACCATTGCCTGATTATGCTGGAGCGATGGAAAATGACATACGTCCTGGGCCTCTTCTGCCTCTTCCTCTGATTGGCCTAACTCCTCTGTCACATCCTCACTCCTTTTCCCTTTCTTCTTCTTCTTCTTTTTCTTACTGGGAGTTGCGCCATCCAAATCCTTGTCTCCCGTTAGAAATGTAGCATCGTGTTGTGATCAGGCTAGATACACTGTATACTGCTAGCAGATGGTTTATGAGATGCATCTTTGAGCTATTTCAGATAACAGGTTGATTATGGGTTGAGCCAATTTGTCACTGTCCAGTTTTTGAGAGAGTCTGTGATTTGTAATCTCTGTTTCCTGCTCATAGCTGCAAGAGCGGCACATGGTGTGGTCTTCTGCAGCTACAAGCGTATCTGATTCAGACCTGGATGATGTCATTCTCTTTTTAGGACCAATGCATCAGTGTGTTTGAACATCCAGCTGACCACTACCTTCTGGAATATTACCTGCCTAAAGAGTTGAAGTTTCTGCTATGTGATTGGTTGATTTGATTTCAGTTTTCACAAACAATTGAATGTCTGTATCTCATAAAGTTCCTGATGACAACAAGATATTGTTTAATGATAAACTGTAATTAGAAATGTCTATATCTGCCTTCTATAAGTTTGCTTGTTTTGCTACAAATAGCTTGGACGGCTTATTGAGAATATTGCAACAGACTACACATATACCTGCAAAACCCTTTACAAAGGAAGGGCCTGTTAAGCGAATGCATGAGGTAATGAAGCCTTTTGCAAAATGACTATAAGCCATTTTGTAGTGATTTGCACAGGTGGATCTATGCAATCTGCCTGTCTCCTGAAGAGTGGGACAAATTTTCTTTCTGCTCTGCTTCCTGAACAAGTCTACGTCTCTCTAGTGTTTGGAGAATGATAAAGACTGGTGTGTGTGTGTGGGTATGCGTGCGTGTGCATGCGTGTGTTTGCACAAGTTCGAGCCTGCCGAGGGGGGTGGCAGAGGCACGACAGGTTTCCATGACAACAACTTTTATTTGCTCTCGTCAATGGCGTTGGTGATGGGATAGATAGGTAGATAGATGGATAGATTAGGAAGCGACAGTTCAACGAGCAGAGACAGAACGGCAGCTGAGTTGCATTGCTTCTGGTTTGCTGGGTTTTGAACCCAACGTCTCTTTGTGTGCACCCCTCCCTCACTGGAGGACAAGTAATCAGAACCTTGCAGGTAGTCATCCAGAAATACTGTGGGATCCTTGTGAAATATTTGTCTTCCAGCTGGCTTCTCAAGAGCACGCGAAACAATGGGAATCTTTCACCTCTAAATCGTGACTGTGTTTGTCCATGTGACTGTGTACTTTTGACGGGTTCTTATCTAAATAATTTGCCACACATTGACAAAAGGAGGGAAAAAAATCAAGTATTTTAAATTTTTTATTTTGAGCGATGAAATAGTGCTAAAAATATGAAATGCAAGGCCTCAAGCGGAAAATAATTCAAAGACGTGTGAGTGAAACTTCTTGTTGACCTTGTTTAGTTTTGATGCTGAAGCCACACGAATCTGACGCCCACCTTGAGCAGTAGTCGGGTGGCTCCAAAACACAGTTGGTTTGCATCTGCAGCATGCACACACACACACGCACACGCATACACACACGCAAATGAAGCGGAATGCATTGACTTTCACGCTCATGAGTGTGCATAATTGCAGAAACGTGGCAAGAAAGAGGGTGTTTGTTTCAAGAACGCAAGATATAGAATGTGCCCTCAATAACTTACCAGCTTCAAATAGCCCAGGGTTACAATTTCAGAACAGCTAGCGCATGGTTTTATTTCCGCTAAGTGGTCTGCACCTGTACTGTAATCAAAAAAAAAAAAGAAAAAAAAAAAAAACACCTCCATTTTGAGTATTAGAGTTCCTGCTTTGGTATTTTTCAAACTTAGCATGCAGAACTATTTATACGTCGAAGAAATAATGCAACGGAAAAAATCCCATTATTACCACAAATCATGCAGAGCAGCAAAAATCCATTATTTGTAAGACAAACATTAAAATGACAAAGATGAAGCCTAAAATTCCAGCATTTAACATAATTTTACATTTATGTGGGCAAATTTATTGACGCCTCACCCCATTTGAAAGAGGTAAGATAAAAATAAACACATTTTGAACAAATTTGTTATTTCTTTTAGGAAAATTCAACCGTGAATTTGAGGAGATTTATTAGGTAAAAGAAAATTAGAAAATGTTTTTTTAATTTTTGCAATTCAACTGTGGCACAATTATTGCTGTACTCACTGTTTATTATGTTCAATCTTCCTTTTTACCACTCCTTTAACCGCTCACATACAAAAACATTTTTGTGCAATCTCTCTTTTAGATTATGTCCACAGCATGACAGGTCCTTACAATGGGGATTGTATGTGTTGTTGCTACAACATTCAAGCTAAGTCTCTTTTTACCGAAAGCATACCGTCTCTTTGGATTTCAACAAAATCTACATAATTGCATTAGTGATGACATAAAATGCTGTTTCCTTGCATTAACTTTGCATCTTGTTACTGCATCAGTAGTACACAGTAACAAGTGGTTATTAATTATATTAATTTCAGCAATAAAATGATAAAATAACATGCACCAAGTGAAAAAAAATGTGGGAAATAGATACTACTACTTATCTTACCCAGATACTATTAAAGCTGAGCCACCTTCATCTTTCATCCTTTTGCAAAGTGGACTCAGTCAACCAAAACAGCCTACGCTGGCTATTTATCCACCCTGCACACACCCTTAGAAGTCCACTGTGACAGACGCAAAAAATAAAATCAGAAAAACTCAAAGTGTACACAGCCGCCGCGTTCATTCTTTATTACTCTATTGCTCGGAGCACTATTTTATTCTCTTGACAACAATTTGGGCCGTGCACAATCACACATGTGCACGCCGGTAGACTGTGTATCTGTTGCCGGGGAATGACTCACCTCCTCCACCTGGAGTAGAGCCAAGTCTCTCTCTCGCCTCCTCCCCCTTCATCTGTGTGAGCCCTTCACTTCACTCACTCCGGCTCCTCTATGGAAGCATTTCAATCATTCAAATTAGCTTTAATCACAGCCAAAGGCAGAGAGTGGGAATGGCAGCGCGTCACTCTACATACTTGAGAACACTTAATACATTGATTTTATATTGAGCATGCTGTGTTTCAAAAAAAAGGGAGCAGGGGGGAGGAAATAAATAATGCCATCCAGACCAGGCCTTTTCTTTATGCTTTTCTCTTTTTTTTTTCTTTCACACTACCGTGCATGCTTCCTGGACAAAGGATGGAAAGCTAGGATGAAGGGGCTGGGGCTTTATAATGAGTAGCGCTAAGACTCCTTTCAGTCTTTAGGGTTGACATGTGAGAAGCGGCGCATCAGTAGCACCAGCTGCAGTCCTCGCATAATGACACAAATTATTGGCTTGTTAATGGGCAGCTTAGCCTTGAGTGTTCAGCCCTGCATTGCCATTGTAGAGGAGAGAACTCAAGATCAATCCCTGTCTCCTTGGACATGCTGTAAAACACGGGGATGCATCTAAAGGACATCTTATCCACATCGCAGTGTCTCCCCGTCTCTTTCTAATCCATACTGGCCCCCGGAGACTCATATTAGGAGACTCCTACGCTCACCCCTCCCACACCTTCTCCCTCCTCCACACACACACGCACACGCACACACACCACCCCCAGAACCGCTATCTGTCCACCTCCACAGTCAGCTTGTGGACAAACCCGGAATAACAATGTGATCTTGCCTCTTAAAGGTACACAGACAGCTTTAGCATAATCTTGTTGTTTGGGATTTGCAGCATAAGGCAAAAGGGAAAAAAAAACATCCTCAAGTACTCATACTGAGTAAAAGAAGTGTCTCTTACAAACGGAGAGCAGTTTTTGAAAATTAGCTGTGATATTAAAATCTACAAGGATTTATGTTGCACAAAATAGTCATTTGAGGCAAACAATGCAGGCTTCATCATCCCATTAAAGCCTCTGCAAAGCGGCAGCCTTGGAATACCAATCAGCATCAAACAGGGAGTCAAGTGCAGGACACAGCACTTATAGGATGCAGTCAATGAAGCTCTCAGGGAGGGTACTGGCCCATACTCAAATTAGCATGAGGAAGCCCAGCACTAGTCTTGCTTATAGTGCCCCCTTCAGTCACATCAATGAAAATAAAGAAAAAAAACAAAACAAACTAAGAATATTCAGTGGCAACATGTTGACTAAATGTTGCACTAAATATTTGATCATTTTACCCACTGGTTGCTTCAGGTCAGCTGAAAAAGAACAAATGCATATCAACAAATGAGGCAGTTAAAAAACCCTAAATCGGCACAGACCAATTAGTTTAATGCATTTTCTTCGAATAAGCTCTGCAAAGATATTTTGCAGGCACTCACCTGACTAAAGCTGTCAGTGAAGCTTGACAGGCCGAAGCCTGCCACAATGGAAAACTGTGGTGTTGCACAGGAAGCCGTGAGGTGAGCTTGCGTAGGAGGTGCTGAGGTAAAAAAAAGGGGTAGCTCAGAAGTTAGAGAGTGCTTACTGCAGCACTATCTGCTGCTATTTTTAACCCCAGTGTGGTCTTTAGCTTTCTAATGTTAATTGCCTGCAGACAAACATGATTTGTTTACAGATCGGCCATGTGGAAACTTCTGCATACTTGTAATCTGTTTAGCATTTACAGTACCTCAAACAAGTGTGAAGGTGTGTTTTATTTTGGATTGCTTTCCTCTAATGCCCGATTATTAGAACATGAATTAAATGAAAGCCAATCGAGACGACAATCCTGTTTGTGCAGTGGTTCAGAAAAGTATATGTCACGGTATGCACATTTTTTGCAAACACATTTTTGTAAGTTTAGCTTATTTTTAAATTATATTGGTTTTATTTTGAGTACAAACTGTGCGTTTTAGTGCATACAGCCTCTTAACTGCAGAGCTATCTGTCAGTGTTCATTCTTGTCTGGGAGATTCAATAACCTGCTCAGTTTTGCAACCAAGTAGTTTTGCAACACTACCTAATCAGTAGTGCATTACTGATTAGATATTTGAAATTATGGATTTAATGTTGCTCTTTGGGGTTTAGAAACAAACTGTGTGGGATGCTTTCGAAGTAAGCCTTAACATGTAAGAATCAGAACTTGTTAATTTAAGCTTTTCCTTCTCACCATGAAAGTTAAACGGATGAGCCTTAGACAGCATTTCACTTGCACTTCAACAACTCTGCCAGCTCTGTGCAGACTTCCAAACACAAATATTGTGTAAAGATTTAGGCTGTCATCTAGTGGACTACAGGAGCACTACAATAAGACAAAAAAAACTGAAGAAGAAGAAAGAAAATTGGACGGTGTAGTGCTATTGAGATTTCTTTGTTCTTACAAGGCTTGTAAATTACATGGATGCAAATAAAGTAAAAGCACAAAATTATTTCATACGTTAAAAGAAGCTAAAAATTCCTATTCATATCTAATTCTTACAGTGAATGTTAATATAAATAGCTGGTTGCAGTGAATGATAAATATAAATACAGGAACATAGCTATCTGAACACAACGATGGTTTTGGCAAAGTCTTAAAGAAGAAGTTTTGTGTGAGCACAAAGAATCCTAGTGATGTAGCTAAAGTTATCCAGAGCATTTCCCTGTAATATTCTAACCTCAGAACCTCTCGATGTGAATTATCAAAATCTAGAAGCTTTCAGAAAGTTACAACATGCAGTGTCATTTAGTTATACAAAATGCAAAACATTCTAAATTGATGAGTTAAACAGCTCAAACTACAGCAAAGAGAAATTGTGGTACTAAAGTTAACACTGATTTCATATCAACCCAACAGTACTTAGATGAGCAAATCTTTGCATACATATTGGCATTACAGAAAAGTCTGTCCTACGGAAGAATTGAAAGCAGAAAGAAGAGAAGCTTGCCTTGGATAAGAAAATATTACATTTTCTCAAATAGTTTTTGATAAACCTACTGCATTTATTACAGATGACAAGGAGAGAAAACCAGCATTATTTGACTCATAAGCATGTTTAATGAGTAACGTTATGGAGAAAACAGAGTGTGTAGCAGTCTATTTTACAAGGGATCCAAAAAGCTTCCAGATTCTCTTTAGATTAATGGTGAAAATGTAGTGTCAAATCAATTATATATCAAATATAAAGGTACGGATTCACCACAGGCCAAAAGAGTTATCAGGAAAGGTCAGAAATTGCTTAAAGTATTAAAGTTTGATTTCCTTAAGTGTCACTTAGGACAGTGGCAGAAAAGCCACAACGCATAAGGAGGCTTAAGTCTTTAAAGCAACTGACCCCATACAATTCTTAGACCCGGTCCTATTACTGCATGTCCCTTTTCTCTCTACCAATTTCCCTGTCTAAAGGCAAAGACGCCCAGCGGCTGTAAAAGGAACAACATTTTCTTAAATGTGTCGAACAGATGAACCTGTGTGAGGGAATTTTTCTGCCATAATTTGTATAAAACTTGAAATGTTTGTACTCAAACCTGTTTTCTTGCGCTCTTTCAGAACTCTGCTCGTTTTTTCATCATGTTTTATGAAACATTAGCCGTGTCTGAATTCAAAGGTTTCATCCTTCAGAGGCTGGATTTGTAGGCCAATTACGTCATAGCGCGGCAACAAGGCCTGTCCGAATTCCTTCACGGCCCAAAATATTCCATGATCCATTGCAGGTCAGAGTTAGCAATAATAGCATTAGAAAGTGATGAAAGCTGTATTTGTATGCATTACTTTTTAATTGACACAAAATTTACTCTAAACATTTTTTTAGGCGAGAATGTACCAATTTAAAATTTGAATATCTGCTTGGTTTATCAAACGTTTTCTTAAATATAATATTACTCCGACATTTGCAGAGATTTCTGTTCCCGTTACGTTACTAGCTAGCTTTGCTCGACAGCTATCAGCTGGCAGGGAGGTTGAAGAAACACGACTCGTGACGCATCCTTTTGAAAACCCAAATGGCTTTTCACGAAAGAGTGCAAAATAAACAGAGATATAATTAAGTGCAGTTAGTGTATGTTGTATTGGAAGATACAACATACATTTCCTGAGAGCTGAAGATTGTATTTGAAAATGAATAAACCACTTAATTTATTCATTGTTGTAGAAATGTCCTGCACATTAAATAATATATAATAATATCAATGTATTATTATTTTGGAACAGCTTTTTCAACAGAACGTCATGAAGAGTTTAAAAAAATAGAAATGTAAGTAAATGTCAGTATAATGCAATAATGCAAACCAAGAGTACAAAATCCAGGCAGCACGGGTGAGTAAAAGGCAAAGAGCTCAGAGACTGGTAGCAACTGGTTAGATAACTAGACTCTAACAAAGGCAAGCTGGACAACTTAGGACAAAACAAGGAACCGAGACAGAGCAGGGAACACAGGTGGGATTAAAAACACGCAGGGTAACCAGGGGAAACGAGGGACAGCTGGGAACAATCAAGGGGTAAACTAGACAACACAGGAACTAAATTGACACATAGAAAACCAAATACTCAGTTTTCAAGATGTCAACAAATTAAGTTTATGTGACATGATACAACACCTAAGCACTGTGAAATATTTTGTGACCTGATCTGAACAATTTTATTTCTTTTATTATTCCAATATTTTCCCTCTCTTTTTCTGTATGTGCTCGGTTCATTCTAGAGAAGACAAGACAAAGTTACTCCTTTTCAAGCCCAAAAAAAAGGCATAATCTAAAAAATATATATTTTTTTTTATTGTCACTTAAATAAAAATAAATCTAATAGGGTTTAGTGTATTGCTGTATTTGTCAACTGCTATTTTCTGATTTATTCTTTAGGAAGGCAAATATCCTGGCTCAGGAGAGGGAGTGAAAGGAATAGATGCTGCAGATAGATGAAGTGCCTTCTTTAAGGCCTCTGTCCTAATTTCCTCCTTACCTGATGAGACTCCAGGTCCAAGTGCAGCAGTGGGTGAACAACATGAAGAAGAAGGTGGGCTTATCAAAAGAGGCCAGAAAAGACACAGCGAAAGCTTTGAGCTTCTTGAGCTAATGAAAGAGGACATGAGACTCCAGAAAGAAGAAGAGAGAAGGGCTCTGGACAGCAAGGAGAGAATTGATATTTTGCAAAAAACAATTGCAGACAAATAATTTCTTTAAAAATAAAGAGTTGTTGTCAACATTGTTCCAGATTATGAATATGTTTGCCTGTTAATAAACAAATGTTATAATTTTATTTTATTTACAATCTGGATCCATAAAACAATTTAATTTAGAATTTTAAATAACAGATACAAACATAGTTTTCATTTACTTGTTGCAGACGTTTTGCCATTTTAGAAAAATGGCTTGCAGCAGTACAAACAGTAATGTTTCTTGTCATTGACTCTTTCCTCCCTTTTTGGCATGCACCAACAACTATGTCTTGATTCATCATCAAAACCACTGTCTGCATCTGTTACCCACAATGTGTAACAGATGTACTGTCACAATCCACAACAGTTTTTGAAGGTGATAACTTTCTTAACGAATCTTGATGGAATCACTGGGCTGAACACTTAATTCCATGCTGCCAATATTGCTTTCCTCCGATGAATCTGGTACGTACTCTTCGCCACTATCCGACGTCCTCTGTTTGCCTGATGGGGAGTTTGGCTATTTGTGCTGTGTCATAGTTAAACAAAAAGCAATTCCGGAAAAGGGTGGAACTTATAGAGGAGAAGCAGAAATAAACTTGTGCAATGATCTAATGAAGAAGAACCTGTTGAGAGAAAAAAGAAGCATTCAGATTTCAAAAGCTCATTGTCTCTCTTCCTCTGTCTTGCCACAGTAACAGACAACGTAGACAAGTGGAGAGGACTTTGGCTGTGCTGATGCAAGTTTGACTTTCCTGTAAATCTTGAACAATACATACAAACTATACAATAAAATCTCAAATCTCAGGCATACAAGTGCATCCAGTTAGTCAGATTGAAAACTGTCAATCAGGTAGCTGGCTAAAATCTACCTAGCTAGTTGTCCAGACTGGACTAATAAACAAACACTGGGTGAACCCAGTCTAGGAACACTGATACTTATAGCAACCCTCAAACTTTACAACAAGCATGAGTAAAAACACTTCTGCGACTCTACCATGGGAAATGTATTAAGTATTAAGTACAGCTACAGTTGAACCTGATTGGCTTTAACAGGTTACTTTTAGCCAGCTTCCAGCATAGTTTCTGAATGATTATTTTTTGTGCTCATGGGTTGCAACTGTCGCAGTATTAGCTTCTTATTCTTAGACTTTTTGGAGGGTATGATGTGTCCTTTTTATCATTATTATTATTTTTTTTTATTAAAAATTTTGAAAACCTGCACAAAACCATTTGACATATAATCATAAATATTTTTATTAAACTTTTTACTCTCATTACTAATGGATCTAAAACAACTTCAGAGGAGCACACCACCACCGACATGAAGGTATAACATTGTAGCCTCCACTGACCTCATTTTAGTTTTGTATTATGTAAAAAAAAAAGAGTTAACGCATTATTTGCAACTCACCTTTAATGAACCACTCTCGCTATTATATCGCTATACCAGAATGTTTCTCATACCAAAGCAAAAAGAAAATAAATGAAGCATACCAGAAATTGCCTGAGCTGTAAGCAACAATCCTCCACCGCGAAGCGGGACGTGCCCAGCTGAACAAGGCAGCTGTTAATGCTAATTCAATATTTAGAAGCGTGGCAAACATGGACTGAAATACTTTGTTCACTTCCTCCACTGCCATTGTTAAAACTACATTCAGACTACAATTCTAAGCCAGCACAGAAAATCAACGTCAACAACAACTTCTCCTTCTGTTCGCTGGTTAAAATTACACCAGAGAAAACCAAGTACAATGGGAGAAAGTCCAGACTGAGCTGTATTAACCTTACAAAGATAGAAGAATTGATGTCATATATTTACTCCGTTTAAAAGAAAAAAAAAGTAATTGACATGGTAAAATATTTCAAGAATTTTACCCTCTGATGTTGAGGGTTGTTGTTTTCTTTTGTCCAAGGTATGACTTGAACGGGCAAAAGAATAGACGTGAAACATAACTTAAAAAACTTGAAACAGTCCTTTAACATTAGACTTATGATTATTCGAATATAATAGCAGCTGGTTAGTTTCTCATAGCTATATCACTTGTTTAAAGGACATATTGTCTAGATTCATTATTGTGTTAAAAGGGATCTATTATGCTTCCTTTTGAGCAAGTAAGTTATAATGGGTCTATGTGGAATACAAAACATTCATTACATTCTTTGCACAAAATCCTTCTTAAGAGAATGAGATTCCTGAATGAGATTGCCTATTTTAATCTTAGCTGTTTTATTGCTCTTTCATCTTTATCCAAATAAGTTGTTACTGTCTGCGTCCCCCGGCAACTCAATGTTTACACCAGTGACACCAAAATTGTCAAAGTCCTCGAGGTCCGGCATCCTGCATGTTTTAGTTCTCTCCCTGGTTTAGCGCACCTGGATCAAATGATGTCTCATTAGAAGGCCTAAGAAGAACATTGACATGCTGAAAGGTTGTTTCTACCACCAGGGAGAAAACTACAACATACAGGATGCCGGCCCTTAATTACCGGCTTTGGGAACCACTGGTTTACACTCTCGTTTTACAACGTGAAAATGGCTACAAACAGACGCACAATGGTACTACGGGGGAATTTTGGAACGGCTCATTTTCCAGACACCAAAAACATTAACTTATTTCCAGAAAAAGGCTGCATGTTTTTTTTTTTCTTGCACAAACTTGCAAGAAAAAGTGGCATTTGCTTAACAGATCATCTATAAAAGACACACAAAAAAAAAAAGATCTATAAAAAAATCAATACAATGTGGAGAAATGTGTTTCAGGGCTGCTTATTTTCGTGGATAAGCATTAAATCCTAAAGCCAGCTCAGAAGCAGCTTGCAAAGTGCAAAATGTTGAACAAACATATAAAATGTGACTACATGTTACTGGTGTATCGGGCAGCATGATGAAGTTGCTTCTCATTATACGCAGGACAAGACAGCTTTTTTAGAAACTAGGTATATGTTAACGTGAGAAACTCTGCATGTGGTTTAAAAGATAATTTTTGCATGTTCCACTATGATAAAGAGGGAGAGATGGTGTAGGAATTTTGTGACAACAGATCTACCAACATCTGATAAATTAAAAACGTACACATCAATTCTGAGAATTGACATTATAAGTACTATATGTATATAATACATACAATATACGTATTAAATGAAATATTCAAGTCGTGGTTTAAACCACCCTGAGCTTGTTCTTACTTTCACCTCTTACAAGGCCGTGACTAAAATATAAATAAAGAGACCAAATTTGTTATTTTTCCACAGGGAGATTATTAGGCACAGTTTATCGGTACTGGAATAAATATTCCTATGTTCTATATGGCATAGATTCTGCAAAGTGTCAGAAACACTTTTTCTAAGAGATTCTGACACATATTGGCATGAAGGGTAAAACTACTCCAGATAAGTAATCGAATATGAGGCCTTGTTTTAAGAAGTGTTGAGAATTAAAACATATTTCTTCTGTGAGGGCTGAGTGGGCTTCTGGATGCTTTCTATACTCGAGGTCGAGCCAGTGGTCCCCTCTTCTTTTCACCCTCTGCATTTAGTTTTTTTATATTTCCATTTCTAGTGTCACTGGCAGTGGTGACACTAGAAATGGAAAGAACAAAACAAGTCTCGGCATATGGCTCTGACTTAAAAATGAACTCCGAGCCCAACCTGAGGCCTCAGGATCACATCAGACACTGTGATCAGCACATGTGAGTTTTTAGTAAAAATAGAAATCCCATGATTTTGTTGTTGGTGCACAAAACCCACTGAGACAGCTTTTATTTTGAAGACTTTCTTAACATGACTGGCACACTTTCGCACCTCATCAGATGTTATTTTTCTTTCTGAAATTAACCACACTTACAGTGTATTTAGTTTGTGGAGAGGATCTAGAGGTGATAGTTCAAATAGTAATTTAAGAATTACTATTTGAGCGGTCCTTATGAAAGTAAACATGGGGGAAAAGAATCTGACTAATGCAGAGCAGGTATGTGCATCACTGCGAAAGTAGCAGAGATGCACGTTACTTTCCACTCTTCCGGAAATGCAGCAGTCAAAGCGATCTTTCTACTGTCTCACAAAACTGCAAGATATAGGAAGAAATTGAAATTCTGAAAGAAAAAAAGAAGTTAATTATGCTATGAAAACATTGAAATCTAACCAGCTCTCTTTGGAATCTGCCTGACAGAATAACATTTATGTTTTTTGTAGATTTTACCAAACAAGTCAAGTCAAATTTGACACGTTTGCAGCGTAATTACTTGACAATGTTGGAAGCTTGTATGCATCACAAAATTGGGCATTAAGAAATGCTTCAATGTAGCTCCTTAATAAAACAATCAGAACTCAGCAGCTTTTATTTATTTCTATGCTCTAATAAGCCCTGTGTACTAATTATCCTCTTTATCTGCAAGCTTGCATAAAATGGTTGCATGATGGAAGAGGCCTAAAGATAAAAATCCATTCTGATAGTTCTCAGAAACATGCCTTCCTGTTTTTTTTTTTTTTTTCGTTTTTATCAGATGCATTGAAGGATCTGTATGCCACAAAACCTCCATGTCATCTGTGCATCCTTATCAAAGTGATGCGTGCTGAGAGACTTTCATAAAGAGGCCTGCAGAGTTTCCTACAACAAAACCGATACGCTGCTCCTATTGAGGCTGAAACAGGTGGGTGATCAGCTTGTCTTCTCTCAAAAAGACAAGCTGATCACTGAGTGATGATCGCTGATTAAAAGCTCAAAATTCAACTCCTTTAAAACGGATGGTCTCTTATCTTGTAGCACAAACCAAGATCCTGGGTTTCAGGCATGTCAGCTGCTACTCTAGCAACATCTCTTTTGTTGCAAACTGCATTATGCGTTCTAATCGAAAGGCTGTTTTCATGGCAGAGAACATTTTGGTCTTGTTCCCTGACTGCACCTGAACGACAGATGGTTTTGCATTCAGGCAAAATCATCTGTCATGAAAGAAAATGTCTGCTTCAAAGTTTGAATTTTGCTAGACACATTTTTTTTTGCCGGGTGATTGTTGCTACTGCGACAAATAGCTGATAATTGAACTGTTTTGCCCACCCAGGAGAATTTCTAAAGGTTTTTCTTTTTCCCCTTCTGCGTGTTTTCAAAGTTGGACTGTAATAATATTAGCACTAAGTCTTGCTACTTCCTGTTCATTTACTGTAGGACTCATAAACCTATCCTTTGTGATCTTATTCCCCCTCATCAACAAATCAATGAAACATTACATTGCACCTTGTCACAAAAGTTTATTTTGAGTTTTTTTATATTGTCAGACTCACTGGGTTTTAAATGCATAAACATTTTTGCATTTAACCCAACTCTAATTGTTGTAGTCTTTCAGGATTGCTATTCCATTGGCCATTACTTCAAATTCAGGTTCACATTGTTTTACTCACAATGAGACTATTTATCGTCAGAAAGTCCTTTAAGTAGACCCACTTAATGTGTTTCAGATTAAGAACATGCTAAAAAGATGCACCTACTAAATGAAATAGGTAAAACTGTATTTCTAATATGGTTAAAGTTGTTAGTATCTGATCTTAGACAGTTACTTTATGGCAGTGTTTTTAAACCACTGTTCCGCGGCACACTAGTGTGCCGTGAGTGATCGTCAGGTGTGCCGTGGAAATTATTCAATTTCACTACGGTACCGTATTTTCCGGACTAAAAGCTGCTACTTTTTTCCTTAACTTTTTGAACCATGCGGATTGTAGCCCGCTGTGGCTTTTCTGTGGATTTTTCTTCAACCACCAGGGGGCTCTCTAGCAGGAAGTGGATCATTAGAAGTCAAAATTGTAAATCAAAGAAGAACGGCTAATTTTCATTTAGAACAAGCACATGCTAGCAGCAGTCAAGACGGAGAAATGTTTTCAAACTCGTATCATGCGGCTTTTAAGTTGAGGGTTGTCGTTCTGGCACTACAGGAGGGACGTAGAGCCGCTGCAATTAAGCTAGGTGTGAACGAAACCATGGTTCGGCTTTGGAGACGGAGTGCTGCGTCCAGCAGATTTATTAGGACGAGGCATTCTGCTGGGTCCTAATGGAAAACCGAGAGCAGCTTCCAGTTTTTATTTTATTTTATTTTTTATTGAGGGCGCTAGTATGGTGCGCTCTATAGTCCGAAAAATACGGTAATTGGTTTTAAAAGATTTTTTGAAAATGAATTGTCTGCAAATAATGCCATCTTCGAGTATCTGCTGTAGAAGTAGCAGCGGCGTAATCATGTAATGTTCTTACCACTAGATGGCAGTAGGTACACAGCATTTTACATTAAAACGAGAATTAGTGATGCACGAATGTTACAGGTAGCGGTGAGAGCACTGAATCTAGAAAGACTGTGATGACAGTGATGGAAAAGACAGTGAAGCTCAGCAGTAGTTGGAAAGAGCACGAGTCCATTTCCCACAACATATCTGTGTGAAGTGAGCTTCTCAAGCCTGGCTACTATAAAAACTAAAAACAGAGAGACAGAGATGTTGAGGAAGAGCTTTGTCTTTCTTCAATTTCTGCCAGGAAATCAACTGTTTTCATCCAAACATGCACAGGTTTCACACTAGGTGGGTAAAATATACAGGTATTGACATTTTGTACATGCAACTCTTCATATTGTAACAGTGAATATGAAGTGAAATGTTTCCCAAATATTCTTGCTTCTTTCAGAATAAGAATTATTTTCTGTATTCTGGCTAAAAGAATGCTTGTGGATTAGTTTGTAAAACACTTTGACGTTTTCTACAACTTCTTTAAAATTAACACCACCGTGTTGTGGCACTGTTAAGGTGTATTTTTGAAGTGGACATGTTAAGTGCAATTTGAAATAAATGTAAAATGTGATAATACATTTTTGTGTTTATTTGATTCCTATTCAAGAGACTTTGATAAGAATGACTATACATAGGCGGCTACAGAGTATCTTTATTTCCATTTTTAGTTGGTGGTGTGCCTCGGGATTTTTTCAATGAAAACAGTGTACCTTGACTCAAAAAAGGTTGAAAAACACTGCTTTATGGGACAAAAGTTGTGAAATATGCCAACACCTCCCTGAAAATTCTGTTTTTAACTTAAAGTCTTTTCATGATTCAAACAGAAACGGTGCATAATTTCAGGTTCGCTGTGTGTTCAGAATTAGAAAAAACTCAAAGTTACAGAGTGGCACGTTTCCACGTTATGACTGAGGTACAAAAAACCACATCATTTGCATTGACAGCCTGATCTTCAACCCCTGACACAAGCATATAAAAAGAGATGTTTTCAGAGCTTATGGCATTTCTCTTCAGCCGTTCACCCAGTCTGTGACCCCATCATGTCCACCTT
Organism: Poecilia reticulata; assembly: GCF_904066995.2. Taxonomy (NCBI): domain Eukaryota; kingdom Metazoa; phylum Chordata; class Actinopteri; order Cyprinodontiformes; family Poeciliidae; genus Poecilia; species Poecilia reticulata. The sequence continues at coordinate 22,632,687 of NC_088833.1, forward strand.
CTGCAACCTGGCCGTACTGATGCTTCTACTGACTTTTGAAAGTCCAGGTGAGTCTCCGCCGCAGTCTGTAAATGTTAGTTACATTAATGCTTTATTATGCAAGTTTAAGCTTCATTACATGTGTTTTGTTTTTTTCTTAATATATTTCTTGGTTTTATAATCAAAGAGGAACATTTCTTAATATTTGTCTTTGTCTTTTCAGTGACTTGATTTTGATGGTGTTAATAGTTTTGTCATTATCATCACCATTAACTTTGTATTTTACCAAAAACAAGTATATGCAGGAAAAATCATTGGAGGCAAGGAGGTCGATCCACACAAACGGCCGTACATGGTGTTTTTGCGGATAAGAAATGCTCAGAATAATCTGGAACTCTGCGGTGGATTCCTTATTAGAGAAGATTTTGTGATGACTGCGGCTCACTGCAAGCGCAAGTCAGTGTGACATGATTATACATTTTATTCAAATGAATGCTTGGAGGCAGATGGGGAAAAAACAACTAACTTTCCCCCATTTCTCTTTACTAGTGATCATAAGTCCTATGAAGTTTTTTATGGGTTTGACAAAAAGTTTGAAAACCATACAAAAGTGGAGAAATATTTTCCACATCATCGCTACAATAACACTGATTTCACAAATGACATAATGCTGCTTAAGGTATAATTTATATTTATCTGAAACTATTTTAACAAATAGGAAAAACATGTTCTTTATATCTACTTTAATGTTTTCACATGTACAAAATAAAATACAGACTGCACATATCACTGTCTTTTTTATTGTTTAATGCTATCTCCAATTTTTCCTTCAGTTGTGCCATAACACAAGCTCGGACCACCATATCAAACACATTGAGCTGGCACAGGAGGAAAATGGCTCACTGCCAAATTCGTGCTCAGTCTGCGGTTGGGAACTGGACAGGTCTGCAGGAATGCCTTCGAAGCTGATGGAAGTCAATATCACACTTGTTAAAAATCAGAATTGTACCAGAGAACATGCTTACTGCTCTGAAGGAAGTACAGGAACATGCGGGGTATTTTTTTTTTTCCTTTTTTTTTAAGTAGAGAAAAAAAAATAGTTGTTCAAAGTAAAACATTAATTTCAATGTTTGTCTTATTCACTCCCAATATTCTGTGTATGTGCTTACAGGGAGACTCCGGAGGTCCATTGGTCTGCAATGGACGGGCGTATGGAGTGGTGTCAGCAAGCCAACCATTCAATGGTTCCACTCTGTACAAGTACACAAACATACCGGACACCATTGACTGGATCAATAATATCCTGAAGGACAACTGAAACAGCATCTAATATATCACCTTCATCAAACCATTTGACAAACACAATTTTAGAGCAGAAGTAACGACCTGATGATTTGTTTTATTTGGTTAAGTTTGTTGGTGTTATAGTTCTGTATTTCATGCTGAGATTGGCTGTTTTTAAAGTGCATGCTCTGATCATTATAGCAAATGCTGAATGAATAGTTCATAGTGTATGTTTGAGAGAACATACATTAACATTAAGTAATTTAGATTTTTGCTACCAATACAAGCCTTAAGGAAAATATTGCTTTGTTCGTGGTATTTAGATAGAAGCTTAAGCTTTTATAGATTGATGTGCTTAATTTCAAAAGTAAAGCAAAATGCTGGTTTCTCACTATGTGCCATGTGTTTGTCGTCTTTTAACAAGAATATACACACATTTATATACATTTAAGTAAAACAGATCAGGATTTACAATGCTTTGGGTCAATAGGGATTTTTCTTAACTTCATTAAAAAACACACAAATAAGTTGGGGTTAACAGCAGGACAAGAAAAAGCACAGCATAGCACCAAACCACAAGCTGCAACATGTGGTCTGTGTGAGAATAAACCCAAAGCGAACAAAGATGGAGAAGTAAATGAAGTAAAGTAACTTTCAGATAACCAATTCATTTGGCAAGAAAGTGACTTTTTTTCCTCTGAAGGCAATAAAAAAAAAAAAACTTTTCCAAATATTTTGGATTCTCAAAACTTTATAACAAGCAACAATTGTTTTCAGAAATCTTTTTTTTCTAAATCACGTTAACTGCCTAAGTACTTACTGATACCAACGCTCAATCTGATACTAAAATACTTCAAAAGCATAGACGGTGTACAATTAACCAGTCAATAAAAATGAAAGCCATGGATGTTTTTGCGCCTCAGAAGTGCTTCAATTCAGAAAAGAATGAACTTTCATCATGTTCATCCAGCCATGAGCATCATCATAAGTAGAGGTATGAACAAGAAAATCAATTCATTCTCTTGACTCTTCTGTAGTTTGTTTTCTGTATGATTTTAACATTTTTATGTTCGAAATTGCTCAATTTGCACATTGCCTGTTTAAATAGAGGAAAGCAGTGTGGGCTGAACTGCACCGCCTCATCTCTGGTGGTCAAACACTGAGTGATCCAGACGATTGGCACAGGCCCAATGCTGTCTCTCTTTACACACATGAACAAAATTATTGGTGGTTAATGAAGAATACACTAATATTGGTCACTGAAATAACTTGAAAATGACAAAGGTAATAAGAATTTAATGAAAATTAAGTCAATATGCCAACTACTGGAGAAGTAGTTGGTACATTATTGAAAAACATGTTTTGTACATAAACATACATAGAATAATGCTTTCTGTCATTTCTGTGTGTTTATTGTTGAAGTTTTTGAAAAAGGTAAGGTAGACGTACCCAGGTACAGACTTTACTATAAAAACAAGTAATGCACACTTAAATGTCTTCAAAAAAAATAAATAAGAAAACTCTTAAAATGTCCAAGTTATTTACTTGACTCGTATTTGATTAAAAATACAAGAACATAACTGAAGGTCCTGACTGAAAATATCCCCTGGAACTTTTTAGATGTGAAAACAGTTTGTGAGGAAGAACCAAAATTAAAATCCATATAGAAAATGTCTTGAATTTGTCATAAGCAAAAGACGCTTTAACCAGTTTGTTCAGTACTTTAATACTCTGTGTTTTTAATTTTTTTTACAAAGAGCTTAATTCTCTAAAGTGTTCTATGTATGTGCGAATTATGTGGGTATTTGCTGACATCTGATTAGAAACATGAACTTGAATTAGGAAACCAAATATTTTGCTTCTAAAGCACCGTGCATTTACAGTAGGCCTGTCTGTGCAACTCCGCTTACAGTTCAGAGTTGTTGTTTTTTCCTCTGGTTGCTTGAAGACTTTGCATCTCTGCAAATAACAGATTCAGCAAATATCTCTGATGGCTATCAGGATCTGCTTCCTCTTCTTGACTTGCACAATGCTACAGAAACATATTTCCCACCAGTTAGTTCACAGTGGGGTGATTTTATTTTTTATTTTTTTGGTACTTTTTCGGCATGTAAGATGTGAATGTGTGCAAGTTCTCATTTTTGTTTCTCTGTAAGTTTGTCTGGAGGCTCTCTAGCAAATATGGATTGTTATGCATTTTAGTGTGTCAGTGAATAGAATTTAAAATACTTCTGTTAGTTTTTAAATTACTGAATAGTTTAGTACAAAAATACATGAAAGATTCTGCTGTTGTTTTATCAGCCTTCCTGACGTCTCAGATCCTCTGGTTCTGTTCTGCTCAGCATCCAAACATGGAGGAGCAGCATTTGGCTTCTATGCACCACAAATCTGGAACACACTTCCAGAAAACTGCAAAACAGCCAAAACACTGAGTTCCTTTAAATCAAAGCTGAAAAACACGTTTGAGTTGCTTTCAACTCATTATCACTGGAACATTCACCAGTGTAATATATGACGACAGCACTGCACAAAATGTAATGTTTGTTGCTGGTTTCTCAAACTTGTGAATATTTGATGTTTTCATAACTTTAGATTTTTGTGTTTTTATGATGCACAGTGTCAACAATCTGACACGAGATTAATATCGAAATCACTAAATCAATTTGAACAAAAAACTTTTTGGATGAATTAGAAAAAAAATTATTATTCATATTTTCTGCGCTTACTAGTTGATTGTGGTGCCAAGTCTTGTAGTCATGTAATCATTACAGGTCAATTTTATCCCTATATGCTTGTTTCATTGTAGTGATAGCACGTTTGATACAAAATTTATGGTCTATCTAGCATTGCCTATCTATTTTAAGTATAATTTATTTTCTGCTTCATTTACCTTTTGAGTACATAAGTAGAAACAACATTTTGTTGTGTCCAGGATCTCAGATTACATTATCATTATTTATGATAGATAGATAGATAGATAGATAGATAGATAGATAGATAGATAGATAGATAGATAGATAGATAGATAGATAGATAGATAGATAGATAGATAGATAGATAGATAGATAGATAGATAGATAGATAGATAGATAGATAGAACAAATGCTCAAAATGATCTCGCACATCTTTAGGAATTTGTCATTTGGTCTCCCATGAAAAAGACAGACACAAGACACTGTTAAGCTGATTTGTTTCCAAATGGTATATCTAAAATATCTGCTATTTGACATATTTTCACCCATTTTACATTTATTTGCAGCCTGCATGACTGTTGTGTGACACACGCAACTTCATACCCCAGAGTCATGTCAACGTCACATTTTTCAGATGAAAACACCTGCAATTAAAACTTAAACTCCAAATCTGATCAGATGTGTTTGTACAGCGTAGAGCCAGAGGGCAGCTCCATGCCAACGGGCCACCAGAGTCTCCCTGAAAGCACAAACACAAGATATGGTCACAGTTTTTCACCAAGTAATTCTCTATCTTTTTGTTTTACTGGAAAAAAATAACAGGAGACAGAGACTTACGGTACTTGACCTGGCACTATGTGTCCCTCAGAGCAGTACACCTTTTCCCGGGTATACACCTTTTTTTTTTTTTTTAGAAAGTGTTATATTGGCTTCTATGAGTGTAGGTGACGTGTCTGTTCTCCAGGTTTGTTTGTCCCCAACTACATGATGAATCATCACGCCTGCCTGCCTGCCAGAGCGATAGTTTTCACGTTGTTGTTCAGTTTAGCTTTGGAGGACAACTGAGAGCACATAGGAAGATATTTAGTTTTGTTCTTTCGATAAAGCAGAGATATTTCTGAATCTCAATCTAGAAGAGTTGCAAAACGTAAAAAAAAATAAATAAATCATTTAATGTAGATATGAGGATTTTCTTTAGAAATTGGTATTTTACCTTTTTGTGTCATTTCTATGTCCATCAAAGCACCAATGCTGAAATTCTTCTCTCACAGACAGAATCGTTTTATTTTTGTTTTGGTAATTGTGCAGCCCTAAGAAAACCTGGTAAGACCTTGAAAATAGTTTTTTGATTATTATTTCTTGACTTCCTACACATCTTAAATCTACTGACCCATGAACATAGGCTACGTTAAACTCACTTGGCTTTGCAGTGAGCTGCAGTCAACATCTTCCTTTGCAGGCCCTACAGGGTGGCCTCCAATGACTTTCCCTTCATCAACTCTGTGACATTTTTATATATACAACGTTAATAATAATTAGGAAATATTAAGATTTTACAGGAGTCGACTAGTAATTTCAGGAAAATACCATAAGAGCATTATTTAAAAAACAGTGTTATATGTAAAACACTGTCAGTAATAAAATGAAAGTCACAGCACCAGTGCAGTCAGGATACAGTAAGCCAGCATGGTGAGATCACAATCTAACTTTGTGCATCTCTGATGGTTTCACTTATACACTCAGAAGGAGGAGTTTGTGTAGTTTGCCTAAAGTGGCTCCGAATCTTTTTCAAAAAGAGGGAATGGCTAACTTGTGTTTTATTAAACTATCATTTTACTTTGCCCGCTTCATGCACAGCACAAACTCTATTCAAATTGTGGCATTTATCCTTTAAATCTAATGCTTATGTAGTTTTATGTTCAGGTTTTGATTTTTTGTTTCAGTGTCTGCAAACTGACAGACTTTCATGTTTTGTTATGAATCATGACACTTTCTTCATTTTTGTCTAACCTAATTCAGTGGAGATGGAGCCAGTTGGTGCTCGATAAAGTAAACATTTAAGAGAGAGCAGAAGAAATCCTATGTTTTTTGAACAATAACAATTTTTGTTGCTAATCTGTTGCTGGGAGATGAGTGTGTTTACTGGTAACCAAGAGCCACGAAGTGAACTTAAGATTTTTACTTTAGCGAAATTTGCCAACGGTAAATGTCTTGTATCTAATCAGGTAAGCGTTATTTCGAAAGAGCTTTTGTTTTATAAACTACTTATTAATTTGGTTTTAAGAGATAAGCGGGGTTTTTTCTGGTAACGAACTGCCACGAAGTATAAATCGAGATTTTTACTTTTGTGTTGAATGTGTGTTTAAAATATTTGCCATGACAAAAAAAAAAAACTTTTCTGCAAAATTCACCAACTGCACAATTCTTGTTAGTGTAAAATAAATGGTATTTCAAAAGAGCGGGAGAAACATTATATTTTTTATCAATAAGAATTTTTGTTGCTACGCTGTTAATCTGTTGCTAAGAGATGACCGCGTTTTCTGGTAACCAAGTTCCACAAAGTAAACATCTGATTTTCACTTTTGCAAAATGTACCGACGATAAATTTCTTGTATCTAAGCTGATAAGCAGTATTTTGAAAGAGTGTATGTTTTATAAACTCTTATTATTAATTTTCTGTTAAGAGATAAGTTGGTTTTTTTCTGGTAACAAACTGCCACGAAGTCTACATCGAGATTTTGTGTTTTTGTGTTGAATTTGTGTTTTATAATATATCTGCCACTAATGACAAAAAGAACTAAATTTTCTGAAAAAATCACAAACTACACAATTGTTAACAAGTAAATAAGTGGTATTTCAAAAGAGCAGAAGAAATATGTCTTTTGAACAAAAACAATATTTGTTATTAATCTGTTAAGAGATGAGTGTGTTTACTGGTAACCAAGTGCCACGAAATCAACTTCAGATTTTTACTTTTGCAAAAGTAAAAATCAAAAAGCAGAGCACAAACATTTCTAACGTAACTATTGCCCACATTAAAAGTAGGCTTTTTCCTAAAATAAGCTTTTAAGCTATTTTGTTTATTTATTAACCATGTTTAGCACACTGAATGGAGGAAGTCAATGTAAGACAACATGGTAGTTATAGCCCACATGCCACTGGCTGCATTTAGGCTAATATTATCATTATTCGATCTTGATATTGTTTTGTGATACCAAGTATAGGCTACAGAACAAAGACATAAATATTTACAGAAAGAGATGTTTAAGCAGAATCATTGCAAAGGCAGAAATGAGAAAAAAACACCATTTATCTTAAACTCCTAGAACTGGCTTTAATTCTTGAGTTAAAGGAATTCTATTAAAAAACAGAAACACCTGCTTTAAAAGCAGACTTAAAATGTTCCTTTCTGTGAGCACCCTATGTATCATCTGATATTGTTCGGACAAGTTCAGATCTGATATCACTTGCCTTGTTAAATTTCCTGTTTCTAAGTTCTCTGACGAGGCCCAGAAATTTGATAACGAGTCAGATTTCTAAGTTTTAAAATGTTATCAGAAAGGTAGAAAGTTTGCAAATTATTTTCCTTACACTTTACAGTTATGCAGCACTTTGTGTTGATCTGAAGTAATCATCTTTGTTGTAAAATATCTTGGAATTTGTGGCTGCAGCATTGCAAATGCTAGAAATAGTTATGGGATGTAAGCACTTCTGCACATCATGGTGCTTGTTAGAGAGCCCTAAATATTGTATGTTTATGTTATTTCCCTGAGTTACTCAACATATACTGTTACAGGATATGATTTCCTGATATCAGCCACTTCAGTAATTTGTCGGTGGTTCATGCCATGTAGGGGCTTGTCCTCCCATGATGGTACCTCCAGCACCTCATCCATTGTTCCCCATTGTCTGAGACATATATTGAGCACATTGTCTGTTGAGACCTTGTCCTTGGTGTATTTATGGATCTTGGATGTCTCATCCTGGACAGTGGCTCTCATACTCGGGGTGCTGGATTTGGGGTGGGACCCTCCATGCATGGTTAGTAGCTTCTGAGTCTTAACATCCGTGGTGTTCATCTCCTCCTTTGGCCAGCTAATTATTTATGCATTTATTTTTATTTCTAACAGACAGAAAAGACAATCAAGAAAGAAAAACATAAAATAAAATAGAATAAAACAGACTACAGAAATAAGAGGTAAAACAAATTATTATGCCCAAGTGACAAGCAAATTTTATATTTTCTGTTTGAAAAGGAGCAGGTAGAAGATGTAATATCTTATAATGTCCTGCCCCTTTCATACTTATCAATTTATAATCAATTAACTGTCAAAACATCAAAACAAGACAACTTGTTTCCATTTTACATGACATTTAAGAATGTCCCATTATTTAAAAAGTATTTATATCATCAATAGTATTTACAGACTTTAAAACAGTCATCTTATAGAACATTTTGCAATAAGCTCCTTTTTAATCAGTTTTTTAAGCTGGTTTATATTTCTACTTTTTTGAACTCATCATTCAATCCATTCTATACATCTACTCCACGCACCGATAAACAAAAACTCTGCATGGTTGTTCTAATACATTGTTTTTTAAAATGTCCATCACCTCTTAAATTATAACTTCCCTCTCTGTCACAAAACATTCTTGAGTCGGTATCCGTAGCCAGTCTTGTTGGTGATTTGGCTGAGGGGGTTCAGATGCAGAACAGCAGTGGACACTTGTGCAAGTGGTTTGCAGTTTGCATTATATATAAATAATAAAATAAAATAAAAAAAACAAAACTGCAACTGCAAACCAATTGTGCAAGTGGTTTGCAGTTAATATTTAAAAAAATTAAATAAATAAATAAATAAAAAACTGCCCTGCGACAGACTGGCGACCTGTCCAGGGTGTATCCCGCCTCTCGCCCGGAACGTTAGCTGGAGATAGGCACCAGCAACCCTCCCGACCCCACTAAGGGACAAGGGTGTAAGAAAATGGATGGATGGATAAAAAACTGCAACTGCAAACCAATTGTGCAGTTTGCAGTATATATATTAAAAAATAAATAAATAAAAAAATTTAAAAAACCTTGCAACTGCAAACCACTTGCACAAGTGTTAATCAAATGGGGCAGAAATCAAAAACTCTGGAAAGAATCATAATTCTTAACAGGAAACTCTCTGCCCCCACTGCTGTTCTGCATAGGTCTGAATCCCCTCAGCCAAATCATCAACGCGAGCCATCCCGTCCTTCCAAACAGACTCCAGGATGGTGGCTCATGGGATTCTCCCGGTCAGAGCCGTCATGCACTCCCGCGACATCTGCCCCCGACCCGGAGTCGGTGAGGCACCTTTTGTGGACCTGTGGGCAAAGGCCGGCTCCTTGCAATTCCCTTACTTGCCAGCAATGGAGGTCCTCGACACGCAGCTAGTGCTGCACGGGGTGAGCCACTGGAAAACATAAAAAAGGGCCTCATGGAGATGTGGCTCACCCTAGCCACCATATGGACCTCCAGAAACCTGCTGGTAAGCAGGCGCAGGCAGATGCCCACACACGTTTCTGTGATCCGAATGGTGGCAAAAAAAGAAAAACATACAGAGCTACAGGTGGGGGCGCCTGTAGCTCAAGGACACAGGCACAAAGAAGAATTGCCTGCGCCTCTTTGGACGAAGGAGCCGGCGCTCCACGGACAGAGGTCCCAGCAGCAGCGGCCTGGCTCTCCGGGTGAGGCAGGTGGGAAGGAGCAATGGGGGAGGAAAGCCCCTCTGAGCACCATCGCTGTTTGGAAGGATGGGATGGCTCCAAATTTCAACCAGACTGGCCACGGATACCGACTCAAGAATGCAGCCACCAAACGTCTCCTCTTCTACATGGATGGCATCAAGCTGTACGCCAAGAGCGAGCGAGACATCGACTCACTGATCCGCACCACCAGGACCTACAGCACTGACATTGTGATGTCATTCGGACTAGAGAAGTGTGGCGGATAATTACAAAGAGAGGGAAGGTCCTCCACACAGAAGGGGTCTCACTCCCAGAAGGAACAATAGCAGACATTGAAAGTTACAAGTACCTGGGAATACCACAAGCAAATGGCAACCTTGATGAGGTCACAAGGAAAGGAGCCACAGCCAAATACGAGGGGGTACCCAAAAGTTTCCAGAAGGACGCTGCTGCACGTGCAATTTTCGTAGTACTCGATTCTGCCGCTAGGTATTTGTTCAACCACGCCTTCTCAATCAGTATGCCAAGCGGCATTGATGTGGAAGGTTTCATCTACCCGCAGTGAATTTTCTTGTAAAAGCTGTTTTGTCCAGCCGTCGTTTTTCTTCATGGAGAAGTTCTATGAGCAGCGCGCGGCTGAAGCTTTGCTTCCTGCTCAGGAAAATAGCATCGGAAACCGTTCAAATGTTGAAGACCGCTTACAAGGATGACACTATGTGTCAAGCTCAAGTCTACTCGTGGTTCACCCGCTTTAAAAATGGTGAAATGTCAATTGATGATAAACCGCTTTTTTCCGGAGCAGGAAGCAAAACTTCACAGCCGCGCTGTGAAGCCGGAAAAAAGTGGTTGATCATCAATTGACATTTCACCATTTTTAAAGCGGGTGAACCACAAGTAAACTTGATGCTTTAAAACAGTTCATACATATTTCACTACACTATAAATGAAGACCTCACCAGAGCTTATTCACCTTTCTTCAACATCATTCTAGCACTGCTGTTCTCCTAAATAATATAATATAATATAATATAATATAATATAATATAATTGTGGTGGACCGAGCAGTAAAGGAACAGCCAGGCACCAGTTTTAAGTCAAAAATAATTGTTTTTTATTTAACCCAAACAACACTTGGGTAAATAATAGAAAAATGACAAAAATTGGGCCCATAAAAGAGGTCAAAGTAACAGACATCAACTCATAATAACTCAAACAAACAGACCTAACTAACACAGACAAAAGGGGAAACTTAAATACTGGCTGATCAGGCCACATACAACACACTAAGGGGAAAATACACAAAAACCTAACTGAAACTAACAGAAAAATCCCATTCCCCCCCTCTGGATGATGAGTAGTGGTATGAACCAATTTGCAGTCTCAGCTGGCTTGCTCCACCCCATCTCCACCTCTCTGCTCTCCTAAAGGATTGGAGCAGCCAGCCCTGAGGAAACTCAAAAACCAAACAAAGGTTAAATCAAGTATAACACAACAATGTAGACTAAAATGTGGGAACTTATTCCAGAAGACAGTGTTATGATGTGTTGCATTGTAAACAAAAACCAGTTATTCTGTAAATTGAACCCTAGACTTAAAGAAACTCAAATAGAAGTGAGGTGAACCCATTTGTAGTGAGAGTGAATGTGAACCTGTTGCGTGTGGTGAAAGTGAATGTTACCACATTTGTGTGGCTGTCACGGCAGCCATCACACACTCCCCCTCTTCAGATCTCTCGCTGGGACAGCGAGAGAGGCAGTCTGCGATGCAGTTGTCCTTGCCCGGGATATGGTGGATGGTGAATCGAAATGGTTGGATGGCAAGGTACCATCGCGTAATCCTTCCATTAGTATCTTTCATCTTCTCTATCCATTGGAGAGCTTTATGGTCGGTTTCCAAGGTAAACTCTCTGCCAAGAAGGTAGTACTTGAAGGAATCCAGGGCCCATTTAATGGCCAGTGCCTCTCTCTCAATGGTTGAGTATCGTACTTCCCTGGGAAACAGCTTGCGGCTAATAAAAGCCACTGGATGGCGCTCTCCAGGGGGTCCCTGCAACAGAACAGCTCCCAAACCTCTCTCAGAGGCATCAGTCTGTAGAATAAAAGATCTCTCAAAATCAGGGCTGTGGAGGACTGGACTCTTACTAAGAGATTGCCGTAGGTCCAGAAAAGCGGTTTTGGCCTCCTCTGTCCAGATGATCTTGATGGGGCTTCGGGAACCAGTGAGGTCCGTTAATAGCGCGGCCCTGGCTGAGAAATGAGGGATAAAACGATGATAGAACCCTGCCATACCCAGAAAGGATCTTAATTGTTTTCTGGTCTCCGGCAGAGGGCAGGCCTCTATAGCTGTAATTTTATTTATTTGAGGCTTTATCACTCCATTTCCTATAACAAACCCCAGGTACTCAGTTTCAGTTTTGGCAATCGCACACTTGGCTGGATTAATAGTCAACCCTGCAGACTGGAGACGCTCCAACACCTTCTCCAGACATTTCAGATGATCTTCCCAGGTAGAGCTGAAAATGACTATGTCATCAAGGTAGGCTGCAGCAAAATCAGACATGTCAGACAGTACCTGATCCATCAGTCTCTGGAATGTTGCCGGGGCACCATGTAGTCCAAAGGGCATGACTTTAAACTGGAACAGGCCCCACGGTGTCCGGAAAGCAGTAAGCTCTTTTGACCGCGCCGTCAGAGGTACCTGCCAATAACCCTTGCAGAGATCTATGGTTGTTAAATATCTGGCCTTCCCAATCCGCTCCACCATGTCATCAATGCGGGGAGCTGGATATGAATCAAATTGTGTTATTCCATTCAAATACCTGAAATCAATGCAGAAACGTATGCTGCCATCCTTCTTTGGCACCAAAACCACTGGATGGCACCACTCGCTTCTTGATGGCTCAATGATTCCGAGTGACAGCATCAGATCGACTTCCTCTTTCAGTGAAACCAACAGACGCTCAGGTATTCTGTAACTCAACCTTCTCACAGACGCTCCTCCTTTTAATATTAAGTCATGCTGGAGAAGGTCTGTTTTACCATGATTTCTCTGATACATTTTTTAGTTGCACAGATTTGTCACCTGAGCCTGCCTTTCTTCCGAGAGGTGGTCCAGAACCAGCAATTGAGGTGAGGGCTTTGGCAGGTACTGGTTATCCTCTTCCTCCTCCTCTGTCACATCTTGAATAAGAAAAACATCTGCCTTTGGCCTCTCCACCCATTCTTTAAGCAGGTTGACATGGAGCACTCTGGTGGAACGGGGCTGATCTGGAATGGCAATCTTGTAGGTTGTGTGCCCCAGTTTGCTCTGGATTTCATACGGACCTTGCCATTTCGCCAACAGTTTACTGTCGGCACTGGGAAGGAGCACCAGCACTTTCTGGCCAGGACTGAAAGACCTCTGGCGCGCCGACTGGTCATACCAGTTTTTCTGATGTTTCTGTGCTTCTTCCTTATGAGCTTGGGCCAACGCCATCATCTTTTCCAGTCGTTCCCGCATCTGAACAACATAAGAGACAACATTTACAGCTTGAGATCTTTCTTTGTCACCCTCCCACGTCTCCCTTAACAGAGATAGGGGACCCCGGACCTCATAGCCATACAGCAATTCAAAGGGTGAAAAACCAGTAGAGGCCTGCGGCACTTCTCTATATGCAAAGAGAAGGTAAGGTAGCCACTGGTCCCAGTCTGTACCGGTTTCATTGACAAACTTGCGCAACATTTGCTTCAAGGTCTGATTGAAGCGCTCCGTCAGGCCATCTGTCTGAGGATGGTATGGAGTGGTCTTCAAGCTCTTAATTCCAAGGAGTTGGTACACCTGCTTCAACAAAGTGGACAGAAAATTAGTTCCACAGTCAGTGAGAATTTCAGTTGGAAACCCAACTCGTGAGAAGAGCTGTATGAGACAGAAGGCAACTGCTTTAGCTTTTATTGATTTCAAAGGAAAAACCTCTGGATACTTTGTAGCATAATCCAGGATCACCAACATGTAACGATTACCTGATTTACTTCTTTCTAGGGGACCAACGATGTCCATTCCCAGCCGTTCAAACGGGGTGTTGATGATTGGTAAAGACTGGAGAGGAGCTCTGGGGGGAATTCTTAGGGAAGACTTTTGGCACTGAGGGCAGCTTTTGCAGAACAGAGCCACATCAGATCGTATTCCAGGCCAATCAAAATATTTTCTGATGCGGGCCATTGTCTTGTGCTGTCCAAGATGACCAGCCCATGGAATGGAATGTCCTAAAGACAGCACTACCTTCTGGACTGGTTCAGGAACCACCAACTGCACTGCTGACCCCTGCTGACGATATAGGATGCCATCGTTCAGAAAAAATTCCCCCAGGCCGTTCAAACCTCGTTCAGGACGTGTATTTCCCTCTGCTTTCTGAAATAAAGATGTCAGAGCTGGATCCCTGTGCTGCATTTCTCTGATGTCCGTGGGGATTTTAAACCCCAAAGGTAACTCAGGCTCAGAGCTAAAAGGTGATTTAACAACAGTGTGTTGAAATTTCTCTTGCCGTCGCTGTCTGCGGGACTTGCGAGACTTCCCGGGTGTGGTCTCCAGGTCCGCATCATAAAAAGGCAAGGCGCAGAGTGGTTGTATAAACTCCTCTCTCCTTTTAGCTTGAAATCTGGTTAATGCAACATTGCACATATTGCTGGAATTCAATAAATCACATAACACAGGCAGATCTTGACCCAGTACTGCAGGAAATGGCAGATTCTCAGCCACACCAATATTTAGAAGATAAAGTTGGTCTTGTACTTTAATATACAAGTCTGCTGTTTGATATGACAACTCATCTCCATGAATGCAGCGGACAGGAATTGTTTCCACATTAACTTTATTTGCTGGAACAAAGTCTCTGTGCACCAGGGTTTGGGTACTTCCTGAGTCAATGAGTGCCTTTAATTGTTTACCCTCAACTTCAATTGAGGTCGTCCTTAAACCAAATGCCACTTTAGAGTCCACACTTTGTCTGGGCACAAAACACATTTGTGTTATCTTTGTGGAGTTCTTCGGGCACATTGGTTTTGTGTGTCCTTCCATCCCACACAGATAACAAATCACCGTCTTGGCTGGGACTCTTAATGGTTCATTCAATGACTGGACCTTTAGAGGTTTACTCACCCCTGTCTTTTGGTAATAGGGAACAGGTCTTGCAACCTCCCTCATTTTCCATGCTTTTTGACTCCAGGGTTGTCCTTTTTTTCGTGCTGCCACAAACACGTCAGCCAGCTGTGCAGCCTCTGCAGCCGACTTTGGGTTATGTTCTTTAATCCATATCTGCAACTCAGGAGACAGCATTCTTAAGTATTGTTCCAAAATGATTATTTCACCAACCTCATGCACAGTTTTTTGTCTTGGCATCACCCACTTTCCATATAACTCCTTCAATCTTGCATACAATTCTTTTGGATTCTCCTCAGGTTTTACTTCCAATGATCGAAATCTCAATCTGTATGTTTCAGGATTAATGTCGTACTTTTGAAGCACCGCTTCTTTAACTTTATCATACTCCAAAGAGTCATCCATATCCATGTGAACATACGCACCTCTTGCTTTGCCAGTGAGTAATGGAATCAGATAAAAAACCCAATCTGCTTTTTTCCACCGGCAAACTAGAGCCATGCGTTCAAATGTTGTTAGAAAATGTTCAATGTCATCCTCATCCATCAGTTTTTCAAGTCTCGGTTCATGAGAGTAAAACTGACCTGAGGGAGCATGCCTTTGCTCATCATTACAGCAGGTGGGCTCATCACCTTCATTTGATTCTACATCAGATTGTTGAGACTCATCCAATTGAAGCTCACGAGCAGGGTTGGTACGCGCCTGCACTTCCACCTGTAGCAGCTGAAATTGGTGTCGCAATGCTCTGAAGCGCTGTTCCTGCCGATTAAACTCCTCCCTTCGTCTTGCTTCCTGGGCTTCCTGCTGGCCCATATGAGAACGAAGAATGGATATCACTGCTGATATTGTGGGTTCCTTACCCTCATTACTATCCACCCCTCCAGAGGCTCCATTTTCCTCTCCAACTTGCTCCTCCATTCCGACAGGCTAGTTTTGAGGCTCTCCTTTTTGTCCTTTGGCACTCCTTCCTGCTCTTTGCATGGCTTGGTAAGGGGAGAGGGCTACAGAAAAAAATAACTGGTGCCTTTAACTGCAAGATCCCACTCCTGACACCACTGTGATGGACCGAGCAGTAAAGGAACAGCCAGGCACCAGTTTTAAGTCAAAAATAATTGTTTTTTATTTAACCCAAACAACACTTGGGTAAATAATAGAAAAATGACAAAAATTGGGCCCATAAAAGAGGTCAAAGTAACAGACATCAACTCATAATAACTCAAACAAACAGACCTAACTAACACAGACAAAAGGGGAAACTTAAATACTGGCTGATCAGGCCACATACAACACACTAAGGGGAAAATACACAAAAACCTAACTGAAACTAACAGAAAAATCCCATTCCCCCCCTCTGGATGATGAGTAGTGGTATGAACCAATTTGCAGTCTCAGCTGGCTTGCTCCACCCCATCTCCACCTCTCTGTTCTCCTAAAGGATTGGAGCAGCCAGCCCTGAGGAAACTCAAAAACCAAACAAAGGTTAAATCAAGCAAAACACAACAATGTAGACTAAAATGTGCGCACTTATTCCAGAATACAATGCCATGTGTTGCCTTCTAAACAAAAACCAGTTATTCTGTAAATTGAACCCTAGACTTAAAGAAACTCAAATAGAAGTGAGGTGAACCCATTTGTAGTGAGAGTGAATGTGAACCTGTTGCGTGTGGTGAAAGTGAATGTTACCACATTTGTGTGGCTGTCACGGCAGCCATCACAATAATATAATATAATATAATATAATATGGACAACCCAAAGATCCAACACCAGAACCAGTTGGACTGACAGGAAGCCAGAGGAGAGACGGGGGAGGATTTGGCTGCAGCAACGCCGAGACCGAGTGGGGGAGAGGGGCGAGAAGGAAGGAACAACATGAATCCACATCAACCACTGTGAAGGACGACCTGTCTGTAACGTCCATCTAGATCACAACTTTAAATTTGACACAGCAACAGAGTGAGCAGCAAAACTTCACTCTACCAAGTATCAAGTACTTCAACTTTTGACACCAAAGAGGACAATGTCCAGAGCAACAGCTAGTTTAAATGTTTCTGAAAGGCTCTCCACTCAAAGAACTATTGCTGGTCCACTGTCGAGTGACCGAAGCAGAGAGTGAAGATTTATACTTTTATGACAGGAGGTAATAAATCCTCCTGAGCAGGCGATCAGTGTTCCTGCTTCTACGCTTTACCTACTTTCCAGATGGAAAATTTGTGCTTTCTTGTTGGGTTTTGAACGGACACTTATCTATACCTTCACTGCACTAATGTAATTTTTTTGTTTTGTTGGGTTTCCTAGAAAACACATAAAATTGGGTAGCTTAATTATGATCATTCTTAGTTGTTTGACTCCTAAGGATGTTTAAGAGTTTAGAAATTCATTCTTCTAGACATAAGAGAAGTCAATTTAAAATTAACTTTAATGTGTGTAAATGACTCATGTGTTGTCTCTGCCTGGCAGAGCTTTCCATCCAGAATTGCTTCATGATTGATTGTCCTACAAGCTCTCTGTATTGTGCATAATTCATAAATAAACCTGATTGAGTGATTTTACCTGAACAATGCTTGGTAAGTTTTTTTTCCACAACAATGGACAAAAACATTAAAGGCTCTCAAGTAAAAGGCGTGGCAGTTTTAGCTAATGTTGGACCCATGAGCCAATGCTAACATTAGCATATTAGCCTGCAAAGACTTTTATGCTTCATCTTTTCAAAGAAAAATTAACCTGTAACCATATATGCGAGTAGTAAAGGCATACATGGCACATGAAAACATACTGAAGACGAATAACTCACCTTTAAAGAAGCTCTGTTTCTTCCAATGGAAGCTTCCCGCACTTTACTGCGCATGCTGAGCTGAAGCATTCACTCCAGTGACAAAAATAGTCAAATCCAGTTTACTCAAAATAATGTAGTCTTGTACTTTTCTCAGGCCAAACATGTACATTGCTCACTTTACTTGAGTTGAATAAACAATTTAGTGAGACTTGAGTAAAGCATACAAACCTAATTTAAGTAAGAATAGGTATTGCCTTTTAGAGTGTTCTAGGCCATGGCGTAGGAACGAGTCTGTCATTGGGGGCGACGCATATCGGAAACCTGACAGATCAGTAAATATTTTGAGCAGAAATGTCAAACAATTATGCCATCATCACATCAGTAATGCGTTACTCTAATCTGACCCTTGTTTCAGTAACAAGTATTCTAACACGTTACTATTTACAATCCAAAAATCAGGATGAACACTCACTTTAGCATTTGCCTCACAACTAGCAAGCTACATACTCTGGTAGCACAGACAGGCTACCAGATTCTGATATATCTTATTGGTCAAAATACATTTGATTATTAGTCAAAATGCACTGATATAAATTGACTGGCAGTTGAACTGGTTCTACTTCTTTCTAAAACCAAAGTAAAAAACAAATAATAAAATAGGTCTCGGCAGTTTTAAAATCAATACAGCAGTTTGACCAACAAAAATAAAATCTAAAAAACAAGTTTTGTTCTTCTTGAACAACTCTCTACATCAGTGCAACAGTTTGATCTACAAAATAAATAAAAATGATACTTTTCACATCTAACAGACCTTTAGCTCCTCACTGTTAACTCAGTATCACTTTCCAGCCCTGCATTCAGTAACTTACCAAACATGAGCCATAAAAAACACTGAAGCAAAAAGCCTAAATGTTTTTATTCTCCTGTCATTTTTAGCTGCAAACATTTAATTAAAAATATCTACAGATATGTGTTTCTGTCTCTGCCTCCCTCTGACTCTCTGCAGCCTGATGTTCCTGCATGGATTCATAGATTTACAACAGACACTACAGTAATTTACAGGATCAGAATGTGAACTAAATATAAAAAGTATGTTTTTATCATACAGAATGAGAATTTAAACAACTTCATTTTCAGATGTATACATTATTATACATCTCAACTCTATTTACTTTGTAGCAAAAATTTTCACTAATTTATTTTTAAACCTCTCCTCAAGCACTTTTCTTATTGTCTCATGTAATTAATATAATTTTTTATGTAATTAATATAATTAATATAATTTTTATATCTTCACACTCTGAAACACCACCTGGCTCTCTTATGCCTGATCTGCTCCTCTCATAATAAAATAATTCAGCTTATTTAAAAATTAAAAACAGTTCATACATATTTCACTATAAATGAAGACCTCACCAAAGCTTCTTTCTTCAACATCATACTAGCACTGCTGTTCTCCTAAATATCTAAATAATATAATATAATTTATTATAATATAATATATAAATACATGTTAAGTGGTCAAGTATGATCAGGTGTTGCTCACTTTAAATAATAAAAAGGCTCACTTCGCTGCTTTTTCAGTCTCATTCTAAATCATTGTGACTAGACTAGCTAAGTTTTAAACAAAGTTAGCAATAAAATGTTGGACATGTGACTATTCCAGAATTAAAACAGCTTAACCAAAAAGATTTAGTTCTCTATATGAAAATAAACTGACAACAAGATGTTATAAACGAGCGATATTCATGGCAAAATTTCTGACAGATTGTTTATCTTTTTCAAACTGAGTTTCTCTGACCCCGTCTGCTGCTGCCTTTATTCTGAGCCGTTCAGAGTGGGGGGGTGGGGGGGGAGGCGCTCTGCTAATGCGCTGTTGTGGGGCTTCACAATAAAAGCATGCGAGTGGAAGATTTTAAAATTCTTCGCAACTGAGGTGAAATTATTGGGGGGGACGAATGTGACTCTCTTCAATATTGGGGGGGGGACATGTCCCCACCGTCCCTCCCGCTTCCTACGCCTATGGTCATACCCATTATTTATTTTAAAGTAACCTTTTTTTTTATTTATCAACACATTTATTCTGAGAGGAAGTGATTTAATTTATTTGGAATAGCACAGCCAGAATCCTGACTTGAAACTGATGTCAAATTAAGAAGAAGATCCTTTGTACTATCAATCTTCTCCCATCAACCTGGAAGTTCAGAAGATTTCATTGATATCCAGCCTGTAAGTCAACTTTCATCTCTGAATCATGCTCAAATTGTTTAAATAAGTGCATCACATTCAATGAGGTTTTGTGTTAAACTAGAATCAGTCAAAAATTTGTTTCTGGGAATGTAGAACTTTAGCTTTAATTCACTAAAGGCCTGATTTTTGTGTCTTCTTTCTCCATCTGGTTGGGACAAACCTGGTGGCGTATCTACAAAATGCAACAACCCGTATATCCTCATGCTGGGGGAAAGACAAAAACGCTATAAAGTGTCGATAAAAATACTCCTTGTTTAATGGCTTAAGTTTTTACTTGTAGATTGCACTCAAACAGATTTTTTACATGAAATGTTTTATAGTTCATCAAATATATGTTTCTATAGTAACAGATACTTCTGGAGTTGTGGGAACGATGGGTTCCAATCACCAAAATATCCAACCTAATTCCAGTAATAGGAGAGGTTTGACTGCTGTTATGCTAATGAGGTTTTTTCTATTGATAGTTGGAAATAATTTGAAACATATCATATTGTACTAAAACATAAATGAAAACATTCATCCATTCCTGTTTATCACTGCAGGTCTGCAAGGAAGCTGGTGCCTAACTCCATCTGTCATCAGGCAGGAGAGTTTGTCCAGGACGGGTCCCAACGTCGAGTCCCCAGGTCATTACAGGTAAAGAAAAACTCTTCAATTTTAATTTTCAAAGCTGATACATTTCTACATCAGCATTTGTTTGTTTTTCTTCCACAAAAACAAACAAATCTAAGTTATACAACCCAGAAATGGAATCAGAATTAGAATTAGAATAACTATGAACTTGGAATCCAGAAATACTTAACAGGATTCGTCACCGCTTAGTTTATATTACTTTTAACCCAGAAAAGGATTTAGAACAAACTTAGAATTGTGGAGTACTCACTTTAACCCAGAAAAGGAATTAGATCAGTCACTCTTTAGCTTATTTTATCAGAAACTGTAGAGTACTCACTATTTAGAAATGGAATTAGATACTTAGCAACCCTGAGTATCTGTTGTTCTAAAGTTGCTTACATACTTTAGAACAACATTAGTTTTCTTTCCTCTGGTTTGTTATTTTGTTTGTATTTCCTTTTAACTCATGTAAAGCACTTTGAATTGCCTTGTTGCTGAAAATGTGCTATGTAAATAAAATTACCTTACCTTATAAATCCAGTCAGTCAGATTAATAGAAGAGAGACTCAGACTCCATTACCTAGTTTCAACATACATGAATTTAATTAAATTCATTTTATTTATAGAGTACCAATTCACAACAAATGTCATCTCAAGGCACTTTACAAAAATATATATATTCAGTCACGTAAACATTCCAATTGATCCTACTTATCAAACAGTACAGTATGAACAATTAACTATTAAAAATAGATTAAACATTTTCTATGTAAGGAAACCCATCAGAGCACCGAGTTATTTTTATGAAACTAAATGATAGTAAGAGTTACAATATGGAAAGGAAGGAAATGTTTTTTACAGCAGGTCAAAGGGCATCATATTGCTTGGCTATTTAATAGTTTGCTGTAGAGAAAAAAGCAGAAAGCTTTATTTTATTAAGGAACACAAGCAAAATGAAAAACAAAAAAAAACTATCTTCTGATTCCAATTAGCAAGAAGCTACATAAAACTGTCATTCATTTGAATTCAGTCTTATGTTGTTGAAAAATAACTGATTAAACAGTATTTAATCAGTTATGTTTCATGATATCATCAATCCATTCTCTGTAGTTACGTATCTTGGTGTACTTGGTCCGTTTAAGAACAGGGTTATTTGTTGAGATCACTCCAAAGGCTTTTCCATCTTCACAGACTAACGGACCACCAGAGTCTCCCTGCAAGCACAGACACAGCATGTGATGACTGTTCAGAGGGAAGAGATTGGTTCTTGTGTTTGTCGTAAGACAAAGATAGGAAAGATGAGAAAGCAGAAAAAAACCTACCTCACTCGGTCCCTTCTCCCCGTTAGAGCAGTACGCATTTTTGTCAGCACAGAGATCGTCATCAGTGAGCGTCACGTTGACTTCTCTGAGTTTAGAAGACAGCCACACACTGTCCTTGCTTGTTTTACCCCAACCAGAAACCAGACATTTTTTGGGAAGTGTGTCGTCACACACGTCTGCCAGGACAATAGGCTGCACATTATTGTCGAAAACAGCTTTGGTAGACAACTAAAGGAACAACAGAAAATATTTAAAAGACTGTTTAACTTAACTCACAATGTGCTTTGTTTTAATCCTTGTGCATGTCAAAAAAAAATTATTTTTATTATTGGAAGTAATAAAAAATATATATTCTTTAATTTCCAGATCTATGTTACCTTCAGAAGCATGATGTCATTTGTGTAAGTTATGTTCTCGTATTTCTCATGTGGAAAACTTTTCTCCACAGGCAAACATAACTTATTTTGGCTGACGAAATTGTGCACCCCAAGACAAACTTCATAAGTCCTACAAAGATAGAGAGAAAAGACAAAAGAAAGGAAGCAAGAAAAGACGAATGAATGAATTCTAAATTGTCCAGAGTCTATTGCAGTATAAAATAACTTATAGCAAACTTACTTGGCTTTGCAGTGGGCCGCAGTCATCACAAAATATTCACTCACCAGGAACCCACCACAGTGTTTTGTGTTACCATTGGCACTGTGGCAAGTCAAAAGCGCCATGTACGGCCTGCTGTGAGCTGCAGCCTCATGGCCACCAATGATTTTACCTGCATGAGCTTTTTGACATA
This sequence comes from Poecilia reticulata, assembly GCF_904066995.2. Classification (NCBI taxonomy): domain Eukaryota; kingdom Metazoa; phylum Chordata; class Actinopteri; order Cyprinodontiformes; family Poeciliidae; genus Poecilia; species Poecilia reticulata. The sequence goes on from NC_088833.1 coordinate 22,655,242, forward strand.
CTTTTTGTTAAATGTTAAATTAGTAGCAATGATTATTACCATCGTTAAAATGAGTCATGATTACAGTAAATGCAAATGTGAAACCACATCTGACCAATCCCAAAACTTGAATGAGAGAACATCCAACATCAAATATAAAGGGGTAAATTATTCATATTTTAGTGTGTCCTCAACAACCTATGTCGTTCAAAAAGCATTTGTTATAGAAGGTCAATGTCAAAAAAAGCGTCCCCCCCCTGTTTTCAGTTCACTTTATTATGCTGGACTTGTTTGGTTAGAAGACAAGATAGCTGCCCCCTGTTATTCAGATGAATACTGGCAAATTTATAAAGCACATAAATGCATAGTTCTTATATACTGTACTATAAGATATTGCAAAAGAGACTCACCTTGACTATGAAAAGTAAGCACAAGCACCAGCGCTGCAAAGTCAGAGTAGATGAACATGGTGAGATCACAGTCTGAGACGTTGAGGAGGAGCAACAAACATCTCTGACTGTTTTTACTCGACATGCTTCCTTTTATCTGTTTGTCTGTTTCCTCATGCAAATCATGTGGCTCCAGACCACACTACGTTTTTTGGGGGGGTTTTTTATGTTTTGTTTTCCAACGCTAAGATTACACTTGTTCTCAATTATTCAAACACATTTCCCAACACCATCCATCCATTTATCTCAGTTCCAAACACAAAACCCAAATTATAAACTATTTTCACTAAACCTACAGTTTTGTTTCTGCAAAACCAAACTGTTACCTCAAAACTGTTCAAACTGCGCTCAAAACCAGTGTTGTCAGTGAACAAAGCATAAAATAAGGAATATACAATTATCAGATTATAAAAGACTGAAATAACCTTTATTGTGCACAAATATAATGCATTTCCTTAAAAAGACATCCTCTTGTTTAAAACTTGCAGTGAAAAAATAAAACAAAAAATCAGAATATGGTTTGTGTTTTCATAGAGAATCCACTCTGCAGCATCATGTCATCATGCTGAGTCAGGCCACAGGACTTCATCTATTTTATGTGGGGAAGCAGTGTGGAAAAACTCCTGGTTTGCCAAATTAAGCATGCATCCACACTTTTAAGTCTTTACTGACCAGTTCTATGGCCTGAATGAGATTTTCTCTAATGTAGGGATCCGGTCATAAACTTTCCAAATTCATAAAGGGAGAAACTCTTCTTTTGGGTGAAGGAAACTGGAAAGAAAATACTATATTTAAGAAATTCTTGGTTGATGTTGAACCACCATCTGATCTGGATGACATGGTAAAAACTCACATTGGCACACAATATCTCAAAGATCACTCCACAATGTCTTTTGACCATTGTGGAGTGATCGTGGAGCCATTTGACCATTGTGGAGTGTGAATTGAATTGAGTGCAGTTATAGCATGCCCAAATGAAACAAAGTAGAGAATGTTTTTTTTTTCATTCTAAGGAAAAAGATAAAGAAGGTGAAGGTATGAACATCCAGCTTGGTTTCAGTACATTTTCAAACTCTGCTTTAGATCGACTTCAAGAAAATACCACAACATTAAAGAAATATTTAGAAGAGAGACAACTAAATCTTCTTATTTAACTACATATTATATCCCAGACAGACCTTAAGGAAATTGGATTTTATACTTATGAGATCATTGTGCTCACCCAGATCTGACATTATGTCCGAGCCTGCAGAAAAATAAATAAATAAACTGGTTGGTTTAAAAGTCGAATGGGCACTTTTTCATCGCCTGTTGCAGCAGCTGCTTCAGAATTTTGCCGTTCTTAATTTGGACTGCATGAGAGTTGTGAAACTGCGTGTGTTTAAAAACTTTCCAGGTAACACTTTGAAGGTTTTAAAAAGTCATCCTCCCCAACTGATCTGCCACAGATATTGATCATTTCAGCATAAAAAGGAAAAGCTATGAAATAATTCTAAGTAGGAATAAACATTTTTTCGACCCTACAGAAGCCACATGTCTAATATAGGCACTTGCTAAGTCACATGTCCGCCATTTGAGTTTGTTAAAGTCTTTCTTGATCATTGATTATATTTGGATTCTGTTTTAAGTCTGACTCTTTTATGTGCATCTGGGTTATGTTGTGTTATTTCTTTACTTTACCTTGAACAACAGGAACTTCTGATTGCTATCATCAACCACTTCCTCTGGTTAGGTTCCTGAATGTTGAAGACTTATCTTCCCCTCTGATTTTATATCAACTTCTTAAGTCTTTCAGTTCTTTTCAAACTCTATAGTTCCTCATCACCTATATTTGCCACACACCTATTCATCATGCCTAAGCAGAAGCCAAAATGGAAAAGATATGGAAAGATATTTAAAACTTAGTTTCACATTTTAAAGTTTTTTAATTTGTGCTTGTAGGTTGCTATAAAAGTGTTATTCTTTCCTGTTCTCCAAATAACTCGGTACCAGTCTGTCGTACTAAAGCTTCATTTCGCTCAGTCGGGTCTGCAGATCGGATGCTTTCAAAAGGCTCAAATATCCATTGGAAATCAGGGGAGAAATCATTTGTGGTAGTTGTGAACTTATGGCTGTGAACTCTGCAAGCGCAGATCATGCATGATCACTAACTATATTTAAGTCTAATCAAAATTCAATTTCAAACTCTAACCGCAGAATCGACTGTATTTTACATGGCTTCTTTTATGTTAACCCCTTAAAATACACTGCTCAAAAAAATAAAGGGAACACTTAAACAACACAATATAACTCCAAGTAAATCAAACTTCTGTGAAATCAAACTGTCCACTTAGGAAGCAACACTGATTGACAATCAATTTCACCTGCTGTTGTGCAAATGGAATAGACAACAGATGGAAATTATTGGCAATTATATTTCATTTATTCAGATCTAGGATGTGTTATTTGAGTGTTCCCTTTATTTTTTTGAGCAGTATATATGTTCACAAGAAATAAATGCTGAGCTTATTCTGAAAGCGATTTGCAGTTTGATGACTGCATTTCTTTCCATTTCCTAACCTATCTTAGTTCATCTAATCTGGTGGTGGGTGGCACCAACGCCCCTGCTTGATTCATCCTGCAGCATTAATCGTTCAGGATGTCAATAATGAGCAATTGGTGCCTTTTGTACTTCTTGTTCCACTCCTGGTTATATTTTTTCTAAAAAAGTCATATCGGGAAGTTGCATCTAACGGCGACTTAGTCGAAGTTGCAGTGCCGATGTCTTCACGGCTGAAATGGAAACATTTCAACAACATCCTACAAATCACCGAGTTTCCCAAACAGTCACCAAGAGGTCACTCTATAAGCAGTTTTTTTTATGAACATCCTGTGGTTTTGACGTGTTGCATTTAAGGAGCTACACAAGCTTCTGCTACCGAAGATAGACTTCGACCCATAAGATAATTACGTGATTATTGCTGAGTGCAAGACAAGTTCAGCAGGCTTGGAACATAAATTGCATCTATTCAACACTTCATGCAGAGTTTATGCCTGCAAGGGAGGAATGTATTAATGAATCATTCTCCCTTTTTTCTCAGACAGATATTTATACTTTAACCATACAGTTGAAATGAGTTGCAAACAAGATTTTTAAAGGAACCTTCTGTAGGTAGGGCAAGACATTTTCAAAAATTATTATCATATGTATTTTGAATATAAGGAATTGCCATGTGATGATTTGTGGCAATAAACAATAAACAAGTTCCTAAAAACTATGTGCACCATTATTACGCAAGTTGAATTTTAGAGGATTTATTTTATTGTTTAACAATTACAACGGTCTCGGCCAATTCAGAGATGCTAATAACCTCTCAAACCGGAATACTTAAGAAAGTAAAAGTGAGATTTTGGTTTTCTTAGGACAATATCTATGTGTACATGATTACTGGGAAACTATTAGTGTGCAGAATTGTTAAGCAACTGATTAAAAATGCCGACTTTTTCCTGAACCACTGCTTGAAAAGAAATGTCTTCTAAAAACTGGCAGTAGGTTTGGGAGTTGATTTTTGAGTCCATCTTCAACCCAAAAAGGTCCAACTAGCTCGTCTTTAATAATACCAGCCCATACCATTACCCTGCCTCCACCTTGCTGGCGTCCAGAGCGAAGTGGGGCTCTGTGCCCGTTGCTGATCCAGCCACAGGCCCATCCATCTCGTCCACAAAGAGTCAGTCTCATCTCATCAGTCCATAAAACCTTTGAAAAATCTGTCTTCAGATCTGTCTTGGTCCAGTCCTGACGTTTCAGCTTATGTGTCTTGTTCAGTGGTGGTCGGGTTTCAGCGTTTCTTGCCTTGTCTCTGAGCTCTGGACATCTTGTACTTCTGAGCTCTCCAGGAAGGTTGCTGTTCTGGAATACGACAGCACTGGAAGATAACGGATTCCTGGTAGCTTCACATTTGATTCTTCTCCAATCTTTGGCAGTTAATTTACGTCTTTTTTTTCTCAACACATTTCCTGCGACCCTTTTGATTATTAGCAGCAAAACTTTGTAGTTCTGCAGTCACGCCCCCATTGTCTTAGCAATTTCAAGAGTGCTACATCCTTCTTACAGACTTTTTACAATTTTGGACTTTTCAGAGTCACTTAAATCTATTTTTTGGCCTATTTCCTGCCTAATGATTATGCACACTGTGCCATGAGATGTTGATCTTCTTAGGGCCCTCAATCCCTCATTAAACACATTCACATCAGCTGATATGTTTATATTTAAGCATCCAACTACATACACCTTGGAGTTGGAAAATATGTGCAGAAATGATGATATGGTCAAAACTAAAACTTGCCTGATAATTGTACACACAGTATTGATGCTTCATAGAAACAAAACCTCTGTGGTTCTTGCAGCTACACGTAAAGGCGATTATCTTCCACATCTGCATAAATTAAACATTTCAGAACAGGTAACACTTATCTTTCCACACATATAGCAGCTAAGTTAAAGTGCATGTGTCATTTTTCTGAGAATAGTAACACAAAATGCATCATTATCATTTCATATCTTATGCATCTGCAATTTACTTCCTCTAACGTTCTTCACACTCAATGCGCAGTTGACACTAAGATAAGCTCAAGAACCCACAAGAGGATGTTGGACATGTTTTAACACTTCAAAATATCTGCTGTTTTACATGTAAAGTGCTCGTATAATATTTTATGGATAACATTTATCCTTTTTTGTTTTATTTTTTTAATTTAGACAAAGTAGAAATGCTATGTGACCTCCAGGTCACAGTAATGAAAAGCGCCTGCTTCAGAGATGTCTCAAGTTTTCTATCATTGTTGAAAACTGATGTAGAGTTTAAAATGCATTTGTGACTTGGACGCATATGAACATCCAAAGCGAGACCTTCAAAGTTCTGGAGTTCTGTTGTGAAATTCTGTTGTGAGTAGTTATAGTAAGAGAACTTGTGCCTTTCCAAAACATCGACCATCTCAAAAATGCTATGGTTAAACATGCAAACACTGTTTTGTTTCTACAATCTTGGGGAAACCAAGCCTTGCTTAAGAAAAACTAAATTAAAATTGTGAGTGGACAAATATTATGCTCCGGCAAGAACATTGTGGCCTGCCAGGAAATTATTCATTCTCATGACAGTGCTTATAGGAATCTTTCACCAGACAATTGTAAAACTGCGCTGCAGCATTAAAAATGGTCCATCCCCAGCTGTTTTCCGCATGCTCTTCTGTGATGAGATCTGGCTTACATGGCTGTTGTGTGGGATGGAAGTGTTTTACCACACCTTTCTAACATTGTTACACAATCAACTGACCTGAATTTCCAAAATTATTGAATTGATTGTTGGGCTTGGTAATGCGGGATATAAAGTTGTGTTAAGGGGGGAAAAAAAGGTGCAGAAATTACCTAGACTGTAACAAGCGCAGCTCACTGCACAATAAACATGCATGCAGCTCCGTCCTGCTCCGCTCCTATCACTCACATCCCCGAAAATTGGAACCTGACTCACCCTGCAGTTACAACAAGCGACTAAATGGAGCTGCAAGATGAGGGAAGTTACACTGCTTAGCCAAATGATGGTCTAAAAATGAGAGCAGTTCAAAATTGATTAAAATAATACGTAGAGTTTACTTCTGGCTTAAAATTAAAGATGATTATTTGGGTCAGACTGGACTTGGACACAATGTCTATGGGCTCTGGTTGGGTTGGGTTGGGCTTTTTAGGCCCAATCAAATCTCTAATGTCAACAGTAGTCATACAGATTATCTGGCTCCTCTGTTTCTGTGCTGTGGCTGAAAAATATCAAACAACATCTGATCAATCAAACAATACGTCACACAGAGCTCTGTCAAAATAGTTTGACCAATTTGCCCCAAAATTTTGAAATGGTGCAAAATAGAGAAATAAGGAGAATGCACATTGGACGTGTTTCAATCTACACCTTTGGACCAGACTGTGCAAAGCATAATTTTGTTGCTAGAGGTTGATGTTGTGACAAGGTCTAACGTTTCTCTAATAAAAGTCCTGCCAAACAGCAGTTCACTGAGGGAAATACAGAAATAATACTTTTTTTTTAGATACTTTGCATAAACTGATTCAGGTCACCAACTGCAAATGGTTCTAAGAAAACGGATCTTTTCTTTTTTGCCAGAAGATGATAGCATCTTTCACACGCCTTATGTTTTTTTTTTTTTGTTGTTGTTGTTAGCATGAGCTAACAACGATAGTTAGAACCAGAACATTTGTTCATAAATCACCACACAGTTTTAGCAAACAGCCATGTTGCAAGTTACTAGACAAGCTAAGTGCTGTACAGTGGTAGGCCGTGAAAAGATTAGCTGCATTCCCCACGTTTTAAATGTTTAGTGGATGCATATTTTATTTTCATTGTGCTTTTATGTGATTAAAGCCTGGTAATTTGCACAGCCTGTGGACGTCACCTCACCCCAATCCCTCTGTGCCTCCTTTCATATGCTGAGAAGATTTCCGATAAACACCACCACCATCGATACACACACACACACACACACACACACACACACACACACACACACACACAGAGATATGAAAACATGTACCGTTGCTTTAAAGTATTACATTTTGTGTGCAAAACCCTTGTTGGCGACTTCTTGCATGGGCTCCAGCAGCCTCATGACATTAACATGATTGAGAGATGCTCTGTCCACCTGTAATACCAAACCCAGCTGGTAAAATTGTTCCATCCATCCATCCATTTTCTTCCGCTTATCCGGGGTCGGGTCGCGGGGGCAGCAGCTTCAGAAGGGAGGCCCAGACTTCCCTCTCCCCAGCCACTTCTTCCAGCTCCTCCGGGGGAATCCCAAGGCGTTCCCAGGCCAGCCGAGAGACGTAATCCCTCCAGCGTGTCCTGGGTAAAATTGTTTAAAAGAAAAAAACCCACACAAACAGCCAGATGTTCATTACATATAAATCAATTTAAGCACCATCAAATATGTAATGTAATAGTGTCCTTTGTAACAGATTTCACTATGTTTCACTACATTATGTTACAAAATTGAATATTTAGATCTAAACATTTTTTTTTCTAAATGCATTGTAGTTCTCTTTAAGACTTTAGAATAATCCTCCTAACATGTATGTGTTTAGTATCCCTACTTCTGGATAGAAGAGTAACTTAAAAACCAATGCTTGAAGTATACCATATTATATTTCACTGCTTCCCTTCTTACATCTGCAAATAGCGATTTCTAAACGATATGCCATCGTAAGAGGAACATAAGAGGAACATATATTGCGAAAACCATATCTTACTCGCCAAGATGCTTCCTGTAATCGTCTGCAACATGATTGGTGTTTAAAACATTAATAGAATTGAAAGGTTTTGAAAGCAATAAGTGCCCCAGTTCTACAGTTCTACACGTATTCACCCTCATGATATTTAAACAATAAAAATGTATATGCATTGACTTTAAAATTCAACTAAATCGTCCGAAAAGTTGTGTTAGATGTCTAGAAATTAAAACATTTCCAAACTGATTTGGTTAGCAGTGACTGGTGGTCATCCATATGAACGCATCGCTGTCTGGAACGCTCCCTGTCTTCCTGCTTTTAAAAAGAAAGAAAATCTCTGTTTTACAAATGAAGCAAAACAAAAAAAAATTTTAACTCATTTGTAAGGGAAATAGTTTGGTTCAGAGCGCAAAGAATAAATGTATGATTAAAATAATTTGTAATATTGATAGGGTGAAAAATAAGTACAGAGAAGGCACTTGCAGTGAGGTGAGAATATTCATTAAAATGACTAAGAAAAGCAGTCAACCGCATTTGCGTAAGAGCTTTTGACACTGCAGCAGCCATGAGGTCATACGCTGAGAGCTTTTCTGATAGTCCTCTGCAAAATTACAAATTACTCATCCGGGACACACACGTACAAACATCAGCATGTTGATTCACTGCCGCGCTGCATTTCTTAGAAAAGTGCAACCTCATATGTCAACAACTATCTTATTAATCATATTAATTTATCATACGTCAATGATTGAATTATAACAACTAAACATTATGAGGCAGAAACAGAGATGTGTTAGATTACAGTTTTTTTCAACCAATCATTGTGATGTTGTTTCATGTCATCCACTGTATAAAACATTTTATGCACTGCATGATTGGAGCTCTTTTTTGGGAAGCTGTGTGAGCTTTAGTGACATGCACACGGCACGCAGTGAAGGAAATAGCAAGAAACATTGTGCAATACTCTTCAGCCAGTCCTCAATAAATTGGTAAAGGATCGAAGTAGTTGTGTGATCTGTTCTCAGAACAAGCAAACATGAAAATATCTAGTTAGCTGTGTGTTGATGTCAGAGATCAGATAAGAACAGGTGGACTACTTTGAGGTAATGGAAAGTCAATATTAGCCTAAAATATCATCTCTAAGTAGACAACACTGAACTTTTCAGTAGAGGCTTACACTGAATGCCACTCCAGTCAGTTAAGAACAGGAAACAGAGGTTATAATAAAAAATGCACAATTTACACATCAGAAAACCTTACATGTCATTTTGTTTTAGACATGAAAACATAGATCCATCCTGGATCAACAAGTTCAGATGTTGGTGAAATGTCAAATACCATTACTGAATTCGTAATTGATTACGTTTCAAATACAACTCTAAACAGGTGTATTTTTAGCTGAGATTTAAAGGCACTTTAGTGACATGCACACGGCACGCAGTGAAGGAAATAGCAAGAAACATTGTGCAATACTCTTAACCCAGACCTCAATAAATTGGCAAAGGATTGAAGTAGTTGTGTGATCTGTTCTCAGAACAAACAAACACGCAGGGATTTAAAAACTCAACAATTTTCATAGTTTGACCAAAAATATGAAAATACCCAGTGGGTATTTCTACTTTGAGGTAATGGAAAGTCAATTTTAAAGTTATGCTAATATTATGCATATAATATCCTCTTGTATTCTCAAATGGTTTTTGCTAAACAGACCAAAGTTCAACCGGTTTTGCTAAACAGTATCTTATTTAATTGCTCTTTCAATGAAAAACACAAAATATAGCAAATATTACTCCTGAAAATGAACAGGTTTAGATTTAAAGCCAGTATGTGAGAGGACACAGTGCTTCTGTCCTCAAGACAGTGAATATCTTTCCTGCATTAAGCAGTACTATTCATAAGGTGGCAGTGTTGCACAATTTGCTCAGGCAGTTAATAGTTAGGATCAAGAGTCTTTCTTGATTTTAAACATAACACAGGACAAACTTAGATGAAATCAACTCTGAAATAATATAATAATTTTCAAACTGTCTGAAATTTTAGCATACTTAAACTAAATTAGGGTTCATCTTGAATAATGAAGACACCACTTCATGAGCTGTACCACCTTCACAGTCCTCCAGTCTCCTGCTGAGAGAATATGCAGCACAAATACAGCTAGTGAATTATGTGAATTTTTGCACATACACAGAAAAAATTCACTAATTATCAATGCAGTTATTATGGAATATCTGCTGGATCTGATCCAGTCTGTTCATCTGATGAGCAGGAAGAGTTTTCTTTTACACACTCCTCATTGTTAGTCAGTGTTACATTGATTTCCATTAGTTTGTCAGTCACATTTATTTTCCCAGTCAGTTTCCCTCCAAATGAAACGCCATTTATTTTCATTACTTTTGTATTTCCTGTTTTTTTTTTCTTTTTTTAAAACAACCATTATGTATTTATCCATTGTGTGGGATCTCATTTTAATGAGAGCTTTTGCAAATTACACAGTGGCAGCTAAAGTTATGACAGAACAAACAGAAGAAAACTGATTTATAGTCTCAATCTTAAACAGTTTGGTTTCTTAAAATATTCTAAGTTGAATTTTAAAAAATTGGGACTGTTTATTTGTATTTTATCTTTTTTTTTGTGGCCTGATATCCCATTAAAGTAAATAAACTAAAATGCATTTGAAGAAAAAAGAAGTAGCCTTAATATATCTAAAGTTTAAAATGAGAAGACACTGTGATCATAACTTTGAAAAATGTAGAAAGCCTGGTTCATGAGCAACGATACACGTCCTTCACAAAAAGGAGATTATGTCTCATTTGTAGATTCAAAGGAGAGAAAAAAGACAAAGTTTAGAATAAATAGCAACATGGTTAACAGTCAGTGACTCTAAATCAGATTAAATTTGCTCACATGATCTGACTAGTCTCATCTCTTGTTCATTGTTTCTTGCTGAGAGCGCTTTATGTTATGGAGATGATCCAGTTATGAAGGGTTGAATCTAAAATCAGTAAACTGCAAATCTTGAACTGAAAGACAGCACACCCTTTAAGAGCTTAAGGCTAATGTATGAAAAGTTCATTGTTATAACTTCAAGAAGTATGGCCACCCTCCTCCTTATGCAATGATACACATTCTTCACAAGGGGTCAGTGTTGTCCTCTTTTCAGTGTATCTGCTGCTGAAAAAAAGGTTTCAGAATACAAAAGTTTATTGTTTTTTTATACATATAACATAGTACAAACAATTATGGACTCTATTTGTAGCAAGATAATCTTTTCACACACATTGAATCTCAAATCATTTTTCAACTATCTACTGTAGGTGTTATCAAACATTTGTTAAAACTGAGCTTGAACAAACTGAAATTTCACATCAGTTTCAAAATAGGGTCTCAAACTCAATATAGAAGAATATTAACAAATTTCACTCTCAGACTATGTTCATGGACTGGCGACCTGTCCAGGGTGCAGCGAAATGTCTCGCTGCAGCTCCCCTCCTGACCCCTCAAGGGACAAGGGTGTAAGAAAATGGATGGATGGACGGACGGATGGATAGATGGTTGTTTTTCTGTTTGTTGTATAAAATATCAAGTGTTTGCACTTTCCTGACAGTACTATCAGTGTGGAATATGTGAGATTGCTCCCTCACCAATGAAGTTACTAAAAGTTAAACTTGATTGAATTAGCAAGGTCTTCTACTTCTTGCTAAGGGCCTTTTTCATCGTTGAGGTGATCCAGTCAGTGTAACAAGGTATCTTTGTGTAAGCAACCGTTGAAAGATCTTTTGAGTATTGGTACATGAAGGACACAACTCCATAAGCGGTGCCATGTCCACATACCAGTGGACCTCCAGAGTCCCCCTGCAAGAACAAACATATAATGTAGAGGTCACTTGAGTTACAATGAGATGCTATATTATCGGTAAGATTTAATAGTTTGCTTTAATCTGTAAAAAATTAAAATAAAAAATCCCATACCTTACCAGGTCCAGCTGTTCCATTTGAACAGTATAACTTAAGTTCAGTACAAATGCTATTTTCAGTCAATGTGACATTCGTTTCCATGAGTTTGTCAGAGATCCTTCCATTTGAATGAGTTTGACCCCAGCCGGACACGATGCAAGATGTGGGCAGAGTCACATCATCATGGTTTGCCAGAGCGATGGGTTTCACAAAGTTGTTCACCACCACTTTAGAGCTTAGCTGGAACAGTGACGAGTTAAATGAAATATAAATACAAATCCGAGCTCATATTGTACTATGCACATGTCCTGCAAATGCATTGTTTTCTACCATGAATTGCTTTCTGGCATGAACTGAACTCATTAAGTTTTTGAAGTGTGTTGAAGAAAAACTAGAGCAAATGGCAAAAAAAAAAAAAAAAAATAGAAAGCATTTGTTCATTTTTACCTTAAGGAGCATTATATCATCAATGAATTCGTTTTTCTTGTAATTTTCATGAGGAAAGGCTTTTTCCACAGTTCGATCCTGTATTTTGTCATTTTCCAAAGATTTTGTATTATCAACTCCGAGGTAAACTGTGTAATTGCTGTAATGAAATACCACACCAACAAAAAGAAGTGCAAGCATTCAGGTACTTTCCGTATAGGGAGTAATTACAAACATATGCAGAAAAATATGCAAGAATCTTGTCAGTAAATAAAAATGATAGTTTTAGACAGACTTGGCTTGGCAGTGGGCAGCAGTCATCACAAAATCCTCGTTCAGAAGAAATCCATCACAGTATGATGGTTCGTTGTTGGCCAGGTTCTTTTCTATGAACGCCATGTACGGCCGGCTGTGAGGCTCAGCCTCATGGCCTCCAATTATTTTTTCAGTTCTGCCTACAGGGAGCATTAGACGCAATAGACTGCATTTAATATAAACACGTGCACAAAAATCCTTTTCTTATACAGTAGAAGTTGGGTGTATAAAGAAAGCTCTACAATATGACTAATACAGTATGAGCTCCACTTTCTACACCAGCCTAAAGTTGAATTACAATGCTGTGTGGAACTCAGAAAAGACAAATGACTTGGCCTTCAAATTGATGGTTTTCATGCAATGGAAGCGTTTTCTTACCTTGATTGTAAAGAGTCAGCAGGACCATCAGTACTGGCAGTTTGTTATTGAAGAACATGATGGTGGGATCACAGTCCAGCTGAGCAACGGTGCTGAGCAGCGGAGGCACGAACAGTTGACAAGTTCAAACCCTCATATCTCCTGGCTTTTAACCAAAAGGGGATGTGTCTTACTTGCATATGCAAATGATGTGGCTCAGAGACACATTCAGACGGAGCCTCACAGAAGACATACAGCTTATAAAATAGAACTTTGGGGCGATGTGTAGAAATGTCCATGAATCCCGCAATTGTGCTTTTGCTGCACGGAAAACATTCATACTAGTATTTCCAGTTAGCAAACTGAAGAATCTCTTGTTGCAATAACAAACAAAAAAAAGGGGAAAATAATAAATTTATATTTAAATGATGATGAATTTGGAAGCAAGTTTGTTTGTGACACATGATGCCACTTCTCGTGACACGATCAATTATTTGGCGCTCCTCCTCGGACTCTGTAGCGCGTCTAAAGGACGAGCATGAATTAGATTGAAGGCTCAAAAATGTGACAACATGTTGGCAGTAAAGCTGACTTTCTTTATTAATTACACATGATCTTCAAAAGGAGGCAGCATTGTGTTTTCAGTGCATACTGAAAACACAATCACACACACCCTTCGATAGAGTACATGTTTCATTTTATTTGTTTGCTCATGATTCACCACAAATGTGTCAGAGCACAAGCCATTCAACGTGTTGGTCTGACAGTATTATGGATTTATTCACTTGCAATTCTCTCAGTTATTGTGTCAGCTAGTTGTCAGACAAAATGTGAAATTAAATTTTAGTTTATTGGTATCATGGTAGCATGCATCATTCGTAGTATCAAGATCTTTGCAAGTGATACCATGAAAAAGAAATAGATGACAGCCAATGCATAAGATTTACAACTATTGTTACCTTGAGGAGGATGATGTCATTCTTAAAGGTTTTATTGTTGTAATGATTTGTACATGTGAAAATGCTGGTTCCACTTTTATGAGCTTCACTTCATTTTGTCAAATGATACATACTGTGAAGTCCAATAATCAATTAAGTAATCCCTGTAATGGAAAAAAGAAAGAGAAAAATCTGCTTCCGTGTCATATGTCAGTTAAAGCACAATTCATGTCAGTAAGAAAAAAAAACACATGTTTTTTAACTCACTTGGCTTGACAGTGGGCAGCCGTCATCACAAAGTTCTCGCTGACAATGAATCCATCACAGCATCTCGTGTCATTTGACCCGTCTCTCCATAAGCACCACGTATGGCCGGCTGTGTGTCACAGCTTCCCAAAATCCAATTATTCTTCCTGAATGAACTGGGACAAAAAATCTAAACATGAGTCTTCAAAATCATGCTTTTCCACCACAGGAGTTCATTTCCTCCTGCACAGCACGATGCATTTCTGGACTCCTCTGTTATAACAGCAGTTCATGAAAAATCATGGCAACTTCAACATACAGTACATGCCCTTTGATCATAAGGCCTTTACATATTTATCTCCATAAAAAAGTTTGACATTTACTTTCATCTTGGTTCAATATTTGTTTACTAAACATGTTGGGACATTTTATTTGCAGAATTTCTAAACCTAATGTGTGTCAGGATCTTGGGTTATTTCAGATCAGTTTTGTCCTTGCATTTTGATCATTTGTTTAGTTGATCTTTCTTTTTCTGCCTCCTTCTGCCTATTTAGAGAATTATTTTTTTAAGCTGTTTATTTACTTGTGATAGGATCTCCCTTTGGGTTGTTATTCTTTATATTTACTTCATTTTTGTCCCTGTTATTTATTTATCTATTTTTTTCAGTCTCCTGATTTATGTTTGCTCCCTGCTCCTCTCCTGACTTTCTCTCTCCTTCTTCAGTCTACCTGTCCGGCCTCAACCCTTTACCGATCAGCCACCGGTTCTCTGTCAGGTAAACAAACTCCCTATTTTAGCTCCTCATTGTTCAATCGCTAAGCGCTGGATTCTGCTGCTGCTGCTGTCTCCCTCGTGGTTTCCCTTGCAGCTGTTTCTTGCCTCCAACAATGTATTTTTGCTCTCCCTTATTGTAAATATATGTTTTTATACCTTTTCTTTAAATACTCTGCAAATTCTTCTGTTGGCTCTGTGCGACTGGTTTCATAACAAATCGTGACATACTTTTAGAGTCGGGTAAATACAAGCTCTTTGACATTAATTGACACACTATCTACTTACAAAAAATATATATGTATGTATATATATATGGCCTTTTTTTAAAATCAAATGACAAGAATTATCTTACCTGGACCAGTACCGCCACCGTGCTGTGGCTAAATATGATGGGGCCGCTGTCCAGCTGAGCTACAGAGCTGAGCGGTGGAGTCAGATCTCTTTCCTGCTTTAGAGAGATAAAGAAGTTCTTGCATTGCTCATGTAGGCAACACATCGTTTTTGCATAATGATGTGGCTTCCAGTGACCTTCTTGCGTAGGAAAGTAAGGCAAGTCTTAAAAGCATGACCTGATTGTGAATGTACACGTTTAGTCACTATGGGAGTCATTATTAGTATACTGTTTAGGAACTTCTGTTTTTTTGGGGTGTTGGGGCGTTTAGAGCTGAAAATGTGGACCTCTACGAAAGCACATTCATTCAAATGTCTTCTGAATGGGGCTGGTTTTATTATTATTATTATTATTATTATTGTTATTATTTACTGACCTGATAAAAAGATAAATACATGTATTGGGGGAAAAAAGTTGTTTTATTTATGCAATTTGTTCTCTTTGAATTTTGAGTCATGTCAATGACATCAGTCATTTCAAGATCCACCACTATTAAAGAAAAAGAAAAAGAGAAATTACTCTCAAAATTACTTCTGAGTGGTTTTATGTGAAGAAAACTAAACAGAAATGAAACAGATAACAGAGGTGAGATGAGAGAGCAAGAGAGCAAGAAGTCGTCTGGGAGATTTAGATAGATTGAATTCTTAGAAGTAGTTACATGATGACAACCAACATATTTTGAGTTTTAAAAGCACGGTCACCATCTGACTGCTGAAATGTTAGATTTGTCTAAGCACAAAACTAACTTGCATATTTTTGAAGATAAACATGTTACACAGAATGTTTTACTATCCTGTCTTGCATATTTTAGAAGTAAAAAAAAAAAAGAGTCAAATAACCAATGCAATACATGTATTGTATCCTAAATACTTTGCCCTGGACTGCCATTTCCATAAATCTGCAATGCATGAAAACCACTTTTTAAAAATGTCAGTGCAAGTTAACTTGTAATTGACTCAAATAGCGTATGCCTCAGGATGAGTCAGACCGACTCAGTGAGCTGTAATATAGCTGGTCATAATTTATTCACCAGTGCTTCTGTGGTATTACTCACCAGATTCAACAAGCTCTGTTGACATTTCGTGATCAAAGCTATGAGTTTCTAAGGGGAGACTCTGTGTCTGTCATTCACCCTCAAAGGTAACATTATTCTGATGTTATCATGTCATAAGACAGCGAATAAAAATATAATTTATTTCAAAGTGTGGTTTGCGGAACTTGAGGTGAAATCTAACCCATGGAACTACAGGAATGAAGAAATGATTAGAATCGAGTTGCAAAAGAAAAGGAGTTCAGGCCGAACGGGGCAGATTTTATAAATTACAACAGAGAAAGCGTTTTTCTCTCAGGTCGGGAACCAAACCTCAATCACTTTTTATTAGAAAACGTATGATGTAATCAGTTGAGCGTATTGATAGCTCACAATTCAAAAATGATTTGTGATTTCAAAGGGAGTTAAACATTGTCGCTAGTTATCCAAGGCTCTTCAGGGAGTTGTTGTAGATGCTGATGACTGTGAGCAGGAAGGATCTCTTGCAGCAGTCCGTGTTACTACGATGCTGAAGAAGCCTCTAACTGAAGACACTGTTGTTGTACAAAAGACTGATGAAGTGAATCCTATTTGTGTTTTATGATAAATCCTCCGTGGCACAATCATCTCTAGAGATTTCACAGTGAAACCATTGTACTTTATCACCATGGTTAAAACTATTTAAGTTTAACCATGGTTAAACTATTTAACCATGGTTAAATGGTTAAATAGTTTAACCATGGTTAAATAGTTTAACCATGGTTAAACTGTTTAACCATGGTTAAACTATTTAACCATGTTTAACCATGGTTAAGTAGGCTTTGATGCTGTTACTTAAATAGATGATTGCTTAAGAGATCACACTGTCCAACAACATTGTGAATGTCAGAAGTATCTTGTGAAAAAATATTTCTCCAAGAAGTCTTCTTCTTAAAAATGGCTTCACTGTTTTGTCTCCAGTCCAGTCTATTGTCCAGGTGAACACCAAGGTACTTAAACAATTCCACCACCTCTACTTCTTCTCCTTTGATGTACCTGGTGTTTGGTTGACAATTATCTCATTTTTGTTCACACTGAAGACGAGGTGATTGCTTCACACCATGCCACAGGAGGGTTCACCAGCTCTCAGTTCTCAAGAGCTTGACCGTCTCTCATACACCCAACCATTACGGAGTCATTTGAATATTTCTGCAGATGACAGGAGTCTGACTTGCACTGGAAGACTGAGGGGTGCAGAGTGAAAAGAAGTGGTGAGTACAGACCCTGGTGCTGCTCCTGTACTGTGGACCACCTAGTTTGATACACAGCTTGATACAGGTCAGCCTCAAACTGTTTGTCAGGCAGTGATCGATCCAGTTGGATGTCAAGGCCTCCACCTGTGTCTCTTGGAGATTCAGACAAAGAAGATCAGGCTGAACTGTATTAAATGCACTGGATAAATCAAATAACTTGATCCTCACAGTGCTGCTTGCTGTGTCCAGATGACAGTGGGTTTGTTGAAACGGTTATATGACGGCATCTTCAACTCCATCTCCACATAATTCTTTGCTTACCCAGTTACGATTAGGCTCTACATGATCTTCATATTGTGGGACATGAGGGCAACAGCTCTGATTTATTTGGTACTGAATCCAGGCAGGATGTCTTTCACAACATTGGAACCTTCTTTCTGGGTCAACCTACGGTAAGGTGCTGTAAAATCCCATAAAACTCTGCACAGGCCTTCAGGACTCTGGGGCTCTCGCACCATCTAGACATGCAGCCTCGGCCTGCAGTTCAGTCTCTCCAGGGAGCAAAGCGAGCGCCACCATCTCCTGATTTGAAGACACATGTAGAAGCAGAAGGATCCGTGGCACATGGAAAATCCTTTCACTTCCAGGGGTCTCAATTTCCTTTTTTTGAGGGGAAACCGTCCTGCAACTTTTCCATGCGTCTCTGCTTCAACACACCTAAATCAAGCAACAATTAGGGCACAAGGAGGAATCTGAAACCATGAATCTTTTCTTTCCGCAAAGTTGCTTGTTGAGGTCTATCACATCAAAGACTCTGACAATATCATTGGAAAAAAATCCAAGGAGTATGGATACCTTAGCAATGGCTGGACAATGAATGTGTGATATACTTCAGATCTAAGTAACCAGAAGATCTGAAGTATTGAGGCCACTGTTGGCTGTAACTTCCTTTTCATCTTTTTGGCAGTATGATCAAACATGAAGGAATGCATCTTACTAACCACAGTGTATGGATATGTTTTTTACATCGCGTCCTATGTCTAGACACAAGTATTTTCCTTTTATATCTTTCTCATAAACCTTTATGTAATTGTTTTAGTGAAGCAAAAAAAAAGAGAAAGTTTTAATGTGTTTAAAAAAGAAGAAAGGAGGGGGCAAAAGGAGTTTAGGACCTGAGCGCCTGGAGTCCAGGGCTGTAATGGGAATCACAGAAGGACTTCCAAAGAGAAGCTTGTTTGGTGGAACAGGGGTCTTTACCGCTAGACTATCCCTTTTATGAGGATCACGGGGCTGACGAGACTGGCTGGTTTATCCATTGGACATACCGACAAGGTGAAAGGAAATGTGATAGTGGCTATTAATCAAAGCAAAATTACATATTTATTAAGAAGAAAGAAAGAATGATAACAATAAAACCAACGGACAGAGAAACAGAACTTCCCAGAAGTTCTGTTTCAATAGATCAAGCCGTGTCTTTGACTGAAAACGCACATGTTAGACGCTCAGAAGAGACCTGTGCTGACGTGATACCGACTGGATTATTTTTGCAATCGTCCTGATATCATCTGAGCTTTATCTCTTCTCAAAAATTACCCCAGCTTCAAAAGTTAACTATAAAAAAATATATATATATATACTATCTATCTATATATCCGTATCTCTAGAGTTATCTCCACTGAACCTTTTAAAACCTAGAAGGCAAAAGAGCAGAGGCAAAATAAACACTTATCTAATATTGATGAAATGATTAAGGTTAACTTACAACCACCTGCAAAAGATAGCAAACCTGCCGTTCTGAGAATCATAAAATCTAAAAACTTACTGTGCGGTTCATTGCGTAATAACCTCCCCATGACCCTATGAGCATTTTATTCAACGAGATACACTTGGAGATTTTACACAGTGAGTAAAAGCTCATGTGACTTGGTTCTTTAATTAATAAAATGCAAATACTTTACTACACAAACATTTCATAGTTTTCTTCCAAATAATATTCCACAAAATCGGGAAAACACTCGGCTTCAACAACTACCTCTCTGGACGGCCAAGTAACTGCGAATGTGATAATTCTACACAGAACTCTATAATGTTTCTATAATTTACAGCATTTCATAGAATGAGCTAATTTGATCTCTTCAACCTTGATCTCGACACTCATCAGATTTCAGCTGCAAAGGAAACGACTCAAACTTGAGCACGTATGCATGTGGTTAAACAGAACGTAGTGCAGCAACTTATCAGTATAAAGATGAACAGATAGAGCAGCAGTTTTTCAAGATTTGAAAATCTAGAAATCCTTATTGCGAATTGTTGCATATTTGCTCTTAAACTAAATAAGATGAATCGTATGACGAAATCTGGCGCCTGGTAGCGTTGCAAACAAAGGATAGGTGGAAATTCTTATGAAGAGACTGAAACAAACATACCACAATATCTACATTAATAAATGCAGTGAAATTATCGCGTCTATTGCAAAGAGAGCTTGATGTGTAACGTGCCCTATGTGGAATAAGGCTCTGAGCTGAAGAAATTCACACATTCACACTCCAATTTGTGCATCGGCTGGAAGACCAAAATACATTTTTTTGTTTTTCCAGGATGCTTTCCGAATGCAAGTATACCTACTAGACCATTGCAGACAACATATTTAGTAACAAGTGTGGAGGAAGGTAAGGACCAATGAAAAGGACTTTTTACAAGCTTAACAAGTTACTGCTCAATGTAAGAAAAAACAACTAAGTGGTCAGAGAAACAAATTTTTAAAACATGAGTCTGTCTAAAAATACTAAGATAAGAGATGAGAGTACAGTATTCAGTGCCATCTTAATAATTTCGCTTGGATGGTCCACACACATTTGAAGCACTACAGAAACACGTCTCATATAGAGCCTTTTCTGAAGTTTATAAAATAAGTCTAAATCCTTCATAACAGTGTTGAAACTGAGGAGATCTGAGGCGGATGAATGGTGTCAAGCTGTTTGATTAACTGAGATATCAGCTAACCGTGAGTTTCACAGCTTAGAGGCTATCTAAGGTCCTGCTGTTTGTGCCAGTGTCACCAACACAAACTCTGGCAACAAATATTGGTTAAGAATTGGATGTCACCTGTCAGCAGTGAGTGATCAAACCAGTGATCAACAGGAAGAGGTGCCAGGTTTTTATGGTTGTGTAAACCTTTGCAGTGCTTTACTGAGGTCGAATTTTGTTAAATATTTTAATTGTTAAGCTGCAACTCGTTTAATTCGTCATCAATCATAAATAACTCATTTTATAACAGTTAACGTGATTATTTTGGTTTTCATTTATATCATCTTTAGGATATTTAATTTCCTTTTGTTTTACATTTAAAAAAAAGAAAAAAAAATACAAAATCAGAAAGGAAGTTAAAATTCAAAACTCCAGCTAACGCAGCTATTGCATACATTTGATTCAACACTTAAGAATAAAAGAAATCGTAAATATTCACACATCAGGAATGCATGCATGGTAATATGATTATTTTACTGTTTGTACTTTCGTACCTTTTCCAGGGGAAGATTTAGGAATTTAACATATTTGTGAACCCCTGATTAAAACATTAGAAATAAAGAAAGTTTGTAAGAAACTCTCATTACCACCATAGAATCTGTGACTGACTTGTGGTATGAGGTTTTTGATTAAATTTGATCTATTCTGTTCACTTTTCTTTGGCATCAGTATCAGTAAAGATGTGATGTACGGTGCTTGGGTGCATAACCAAAGCACCGTACAGTGGTGGTAGAGAAAACCACCACTTCTACTCAGTGGTGGTTTTCCCTACTAGTAAGAAACCACATTTTTTCTCATGCTAAGACTCCAAATACTCCAATAATGCTTATTTCTGTAAGTTCTCCTTTTCAGTTTCTCTCATATATGAGAGTCATGTTAAATATAACATAGCTGACCGTTATAGACGTGGAAGTCTTTCAGTCATAACATGGTCCTTAACAAGGGCATTAAAGAAAGGAAAAGAAAAAAAATGAAAGCATTTGACTGAGCTTTGAATGGCATAAGTTATGTCAGCGCTGTGGATATTTTTTGTTCTGCTTGAATCTTTTTCAATTCAAAAAACATATGCTGCGTCTCCACTGTGGAGACGGAATTCATATTTAGATGTATCACATTTAAAGCCGTATAATAAGAAGAGAGGAATTCCATCAAAACAGGCCACATTTTTGTCGGAAAGTGATACGGCCACAAAGATTCTGTGTCTCAAGCTTCTCTGCGCGGTCGCTAAAAGACAGCCTATATTAAAAGTGAGGAAATGCAACAAATCAAGCAGTGATTGGTGAATGGCCTTATGTTTCATCACAATTTCGTGTTTCTTTGCAGTGAACTGTCTGCTTAAAAAGAAGAAGAGCATCTTGACTTACCAGAAATTTAACAAGAGACTATCGCAGTTTAATTTCCTGTTTGGTTAGTTTCCTAACTCATTTGTATGCTCTCCTTTTAGTTTGATCCAAATCAAAATCCCTCAGACAGCGATGTGGGGCAAGCAGCTCGGAACTTGCTCTGATGACTGACGCTGGTTTTGATCCCAAGAAACACCAAAGAATGGCTTAGGTAAATAAAAACGTGTGTTGGACTTTCTGACTGATTGAAAGAGGCCCTCGCAGGCTCACAACAGAAAGAAAAAACTTGATCCATATGGGAGGAATTTGTAGGGGGAAAATTAAAATCAAGCCATGTTCCGTGGAGTTTTGCAAAATAATACGCTGCCTCCAGTGACATAAGCTCATCCGGAGTCGATGGCAGTAGTGAGAACACTGTAGCAAATGAAGGAAGTGTGAAAAGCAGCTGTTTTCTCACAGATTATTTCTGTTTCGTTATATTCAAATGACTGATGTCATTACAGAGAGGCACACAAATATAACACAAAGTATATTTGTATATAGAACACAAACATACAGAAGGACACAAATATTATTTCAAGACACAATTTACCCTACTCTTCCTCAACTCTTGGTATTCATAGCACAAAGACCGGAGAAAGATTCAAATAAGGTTAACATAAGTAAGAGTATAACTTATGCGAGTGAATTAAGAGCACGGCAGACTTTTCAGAAAAGTGTATTACCAGCAGCTGCTTAAGATTTACGAGATAAGCTGTTGTCATCGTGTCCTGGATTACTTTATAAGGTCAGGTGCTGCCACAAATCTCGCCCCAAGAAGCTACAGGAAGTCTCTGTAAGTACAATGTGCGTTAAATAGGTACCTATAACATTCCTCTCTGCGTGAACCTTTAAAGTAAAGTATGAGTTAAACTCTTTCAGAGATTTCAAATCGACCTATTCTGGAATTCTAAATTTACATGGGTATAAGTTGCGACTGAAAGTATCTCATGTATTTTCTTTGTTTTTATCAGCTTTTTGACAGGTCTATGGATCTACTAAGATTGTAAGACATGGAAAGCTTTACTGTCAAAGTTGTCAGAGTGTGGGAAAGTGCACAACCCTCTCTCTATTGAGCAATACTCAATCATGGAGATCTTTTTTGTTGACATAGCGAACATTAAGATTGACGGGGTCAAAGGAAACCAGATGAACCTCACATGTGCATTTATGAATACAGAACTTCAGGGCTCAATGTCTCATCGGTCCGCCTCAGCACAAAGACCTAGTGTTCTGCCCACAGGGAGCACCTCTGAAATACGAGTGGACTGGTCAAACGGTGCAGAAAGAAAAACCAGGCACATGAAAAAGGTGCTGTGTAGGTTTTCACTGAAGTGCAAACGGGGTTGGTGAGAAAGCAACATCCAACAAATACCCTAGGCCTTTTTGTGGTGGGGCAAATTAGGCGTCGGATGTACATGGTGACTGGGCTGTACTTGTACAGCGCTTTGTGAAGCCCAGAGACCGATGAAAAGTTGATTGTTATGGCTGCTTGGGCGCATTAGTGTTGCTTTTTCATGCAGTTGTATCGGATTGAACTGGTTTACACTTTTTCAGTTTGAATGTAAGCGAAGCAAAACAAAAAAGTCATGGTAACTCTTACAGAGAGACATGACATAAAGTTGGGTTGACATTGGGTTTAGGTAAAGGTTATGGTTAGCGTGAGGCTATGTGGTTTTGACTGCCAAAAAGCCTGCTTCAGTGCGACTTTGATACTGTGTTTATGAATTAGTTTTGTTCATTAAAGAGGCACCTTACCCATCCAATGCGTTTTGTCAGTGTCTAATTCATATATACGCACAATTTGATTCAGATCACACACTTATTCAGAGATCACCTCTGTTTTGATATTCAATGAAAGTTTCTTATAAAAGACATTTATGAGACGTGAAAAAGATCTTCTCTCATCTGTTTGTGCAAAATAGGAATACCTGCACCATGAATGGTTTGTACTGGCGCCAGGTCTCGCATTGCCCCATTCCCTTTATGCAGGAAGCCTTCACTAGATTGGTCCCAGCAGATGGGAAATGACATTGGTATTCTGAGTATTTGGCAGCGAGTAGGGGAAAGAAGAAGCAGGTATTTGGAGGTATTTTAATCATGAGAGTAGATCAACAGAATGTGGATAAAGGGGAAGAGGGTGAGAACAATACACAGTGTATCTTTAGACTGTTCTGGCCCATTTTACAGATAGCCTGTTTTTGCCATTGAAGAAGAATTT
Source organism: Poecilia reticulata (assembly GCF_904066995.2). Classification (NCBI taxonomy): domain Eukaryota; kingdom Metazoa; phylum Chordata; class Actinopteri; order Cyprinodontiformes; family Poeciliidae; genus Poecilia; species Poecilia reticulata. The sequence continues at coordinate 22,679,231 of NC_088833.1, forward strand.
TAAATGTAGAAAACAGATGAGCTCTTCTTATCTAATGATTCCCGACAGGTCAGATCAGTGCATATATGTGCTCAGGCTTTACGTGTGTGTGGGGACATGATTTGTGTGTGGTTTTATGCTTTTTTATGATTAACATTTTATTCCAGCCACAATGGTTCTCTCTTTGGTGATTTTTCTTCAGCTGGAAATAAATAAGCCCTCTTGATACTCTGTTATTATTACTAGATATTTCATGGCTTAAGCACAGAAGTGAGTGGTAAACTTCCCAGAATAGTTCTTATTTAGTTTTTGATCGTCAACAAATGGGCTTTTATTGTCAGTTCAACATCGCAAAGTCTGGCTTTATAGTTACCACAAAGCAATGCCGCGCCATTGACTTGCAGCTCTAAAGCAATTGCAATGCAAACTAGGACCATTTAGAAAGACAATACTGGAAACGTTAGGAAAAAACAAAGCAGAGAAAGCTTCAGTGTTCCAGGAAAGCAAGCCTTTTCATTTTTGTTGAGAAACTGAACAAGTAGGAAGATACGAATAGAGGGAAGTGTCATTTGCATACAATGCGGAAATAATAAATCTGTAACTGAAACATGATTTTATAGGAAGACATATGCATGTAATATGACTAAGAATGAACCCCAGCAGAAAAAAAAAGAAAAGAAAAAATATATATATTTTTTAGTCCAGTAAACATTAACATTCATTTGCTTACCTCAGTGATTCATGTCTAAGAAAGTTCTACTTTTGGCAGCAGTTGTTCTACGGTTTTCTTTTTGAGGTCTTGGAGGTAATCTGGTTTGTGATGTGGCCAAACACATGGTGAAATGATGCACAATCATTTTGAAGATAAATGCAACTGCAATTGTGTACGAGCCAATCACTAGTTTATTATTCTGAAGTCAAATACTAGTTTTTCCTCAAAGGAAACAAACAGCTGGACAGCTTTTGCATGAACCAGACTTTACTGTACAACCACAAGCTTTAGTGTATATTTTTGTGACTTTATGTGAGAGACCTTCACAGGGTAGAACATAATTGTCAAGTGAAAGGAAAACAATACATATTTTCCATATGTTTTCTTTGAGAAAAACTGATAAAAGTCTGTGCACCTGTCTTCAGCCAGCATGAGTCAATAGTTTGTAGAGTTGCCTCACACTGCAATCAAAGCTGCAAGTATGTGAGGGTTGTTTCCACCAGGTTTGCACATCTCAGCTTATTCTTCTTTGATTTAATCAATACCTTGGCATGTGTCAGTGCATGCTTTCTTTGAGCTCTTGGTATTATGTCATCCTGCAGCAAATGGCCGTTACCAAGTCGTCGGTCACAGATTTTATCCTTTTTAGAGTATGTGTGGGCTGAAATGGCAAAACACACTTTCATTTCTTCAAATAGCTCAAACTCAGTCAGATAAGAAGGGGACTTTCCGTGAACAGCACCAGGTATTGCCAACATATTTACAAATGTGGATTGGTCTGAACGATTTGATTGTAGCTCTGGCTGTATTGGCATTTGGTTCACTTCATCTGACAAAACAGAAATGGCCGACAGCATTATGTTGCCACCATTATGTTTTAGCAGAGGAATGTTGTATCCAGGGGGATTCACAGTGTTACAATATAAGCATTACTTATAGGTTATGAAAATCTGTTCTTTTCATATGCATGGTGAGTGAAAAATAATGAGGACACTAGCAACTTGTTGGATGGCATGATAGTTTCAAAATGCAGCTTGTCGTGAAAATGCGTTCTTTTTTGACATACGTAGCAAAATCATCAAAGCCTTGACATGGAAATAATCTGTCATCTGATCAAAGATCCTCGAACAGCAGAAACTTTCTTGCACATACTACGTAGCTCTGAAGAAGCTCAGATGACTATCAAAAGCAACTTGTGAAACAGTGGGCGTTTGACTATTTCTCTGTACTCTTACTCTCTGTGACAGCGTATTTTCTACTAAACAGAGTCCAGATCTCTTCCCATCAGGCTGACTTTTAAATTTTAGTGTTAAATAGAGCCAACAAAGAACTTCTGAACCTTTAATCCAAGAATCAGTGCTGTGAAGCAACTTTCTAAATTTCAAACAAAACAAACTAATGAGGACACCAAGGGTTTGTTCAACAAGTGACCTCATTTCCTAGCCTGTTCCTGGAAATATGTTTTTTGTTTTTGTTTTGTTTTTTTAAAGAAACTTTGATTTAATTTTGTTGTTGTTAAAGTATTTACTTTTTTTTTTTTTTAAGGCTCCAAAAAAGTCACATTTTGTTGATTATGACTGATTTGTAAAACCGCATTGAGAGTGAATTATTCATAAAATGATATTTTTTCTAAATTGCAGTTCAATCCAAATGTTTAAACTTACTCACACACAACCTTTTAGCCTAGAATTTACACTTACTTGACTATACAAAAAGTGCTTTCCTCACAGTCCAACACTCCGTCATATCCTGATGCTAAACTAGCTTTAGGTTAGCTTTGTGTATCAAAATAGTTGCGTAGTGAACTAAATTTGGGGAACGTTACAAAAAAAATCTTTTAGCAAACACAAAAATATGCCAATCCTAACTGAGCTGAAACATATAATGCATAGTTTGATTCAGACAAAATATGTTACCTGTGTTTAATACAGTGTATCTAAACACAAGATATGAACTGTATTACATGCTGTGCAAAGTATTTTTACTCTGATCACTTTAAATGACCAAAAAAGAGACGCCTTGAAGCAAAATCTAAAGAAAACCGAAAGAAATGGGGACTTGCAGCATATTCATATTTCTAGTATACTAGTCAATGCATTTTTACTTCTGCTGGCTTCTTGTTTGAAATCTGATGAGTCAGAGTGAAATAAACATGATAAAACATCCACAGTGACGTTTCTCATTCAATTCTCCCTTTAAATAGGTTTCTGTCTTACCAGAGATGCATGTCTTCACAGTTGTACCACCATCTCCCCTCTACGATGTGGAGATTAACACCGCAGGAAGTGGGTACTGATCTGTGCCTATTGCACACTTTGTAAGACAGATGCCAGCTTGAAAAGTGGCAAGCATTTTCTACAATAAAAAAGAAAAAAATATACACAATACACAATGGCACGTATTGGTATAACCAACAATGAAGTAAAAAACAGCCAAAACAGAAGGCTGCACTGAATCAGTTCACACATTTTAATTTTAATAAAAACTGTTAAATATTTAACACCAAATTGGGAAAAACTCTCAGGTTTTGTGAAAGTATTAACAACCCCAGATCTTTTTTTACATTGTGGCACATTACAATCGCTTACTATGATATATTGTATTGGGATTTTACATATTAAATCAGTACGACATGCATAACTGGGATTTACAGAGCAAATATGAAATATGGTTTTTATTTGTATTCAGCTGAATCGATACTTAGACCCACCTTTCAGCAAACTTGCAGCAACAAGTCTTTGGCGGCATTTTTCTCTGTATGTTGCCAAATGAATGAAGAGTGTTTCCAAGCAGCAGTATTTTATGTGTCTGGATTTTGATCCGGACTTTGACTAGGCCGTGGGCACCTCTGACCAATTCTAAAGTCTTTTGCTGACTGTAAAATATATATTTTTTAACATTTTCTCAATTCGAGTTAGTATTAACTCTGTCCAGCTATCCCATCCAAAGAAAAGAGTCACAGCTTGATGAAGTAATTGTTTGAGCTGTATTTTATGTAGGTATAAAAAAGACTTAATTCTGACGAAAGAAACAATTTTCAGATTTTAATTTGCGAAACATTTTGATAGCCCTGAAATATATTCCTTCCACTTTGCAATTTTGCTCTACCTCTTGTCAGTCTTTGAAAGGAATCCCGATAAAAACATTGACATTTATGATTTTCACTGTCACGTGAGAATATGAAAAGAGTTCAACTGGCATGAATACTTTTGCGAGGCATAGCTGCAAACCAACCAAACAACCTCTAAGCAAGATAACAGGCCTGATTGCATGTTTGCTTCAGAAGATAAAATGCAAGTAAAGTGTTTCTCCATTGCATGCTCACATTCACGCAGCATCACGTTTCGCTGTATGTCAGTAGAAGATGGTGCTTCAGGGTTCAGCACAATGTCAAGGGTCATGCCGATAGCCATGTAAGATCGAACACTGTAGCTTCAACAAGCAGGCAACAAACAAACTCCTTTTCCTTTTGGCTAACTTGTGGCACACATGGTTACATTAAAGTCATCACTCTTTAAAGGATGTTTTTGTATCCTGCATGTCTTCTGCTGATGATCCTACATCACTGCTCAGCTTTGTTTAGGAAGAAATTCCACTTCAAGCCGTAAGTTTAACCTGCGTTAAAAGAGCTATTTTTGTCTTCAAGTTCCCAGGCTTTAGTTTAGAGATAAAAACAATTCCTGTGATTGTTTTGGCATCTGCTTTGGAACACAGTTTTCTCTTATCATACTATTTTTTTTTTGTCTACTCTTTAGTAATTTTTTTTTTTCAACTATTATGTCACAGTATTTGCTGTAGAATTGCTAAGGTCATAGACTTCCAGCTAGCCACTTTTGCAAATCAAACATTTTCATTTCTCAGTGATTTTTGGAGTCCAAGTTTAAGGATGCCAAAGCTACAAGTTGTCAAGTCAAAATGTTTGGTTATTGGGTGTATTATCCCACAAAATGCATTACACTCTACTGACCCCTTGCTGAAACACTTGTCCTTGAAGTGCTTCATGCAAACAAAAAGGACTTTTCCCACTGGTGTGGGTACATTTCCACTTCAAGCCGGGCACTTCAAAGCGGTTCTCCGCCAGTATCCAGAAGGATTTCTCGAAACACTTCATCTGATTGAGATGTGAGGTCTCTCTGTATGGAAATGAAAGACACAGCATAGCTGCAAATATCGCTAAAATGACAACAATCAGCTTTATTTTAGACATGGATTTATTGTGTGTTGATATGATGTCCTGCCCCACTGTTTTGATTGTTTTGATAGCAGTAACACTGTGCCTCATGTTAGGGCTGTGTGCTCGCTTTTAGCTATTTGACGACAAAACCCTCTTTACCACAACTGAATGATTTAAATGTGAAAAGGGGGATTTAAAAGCAGGACACATCCACTTTGAGACTATTCTAAACCCATAAAAGCAGTAATGTGACTTTTAGGATGGATTCATGGAGCAAGTTGTCATGTAGAGCAGAAGCAACTCAATCAGTTTTCTGCTTAAATTGGCTGGCTGGTGGCATTTAGAGAGAATCTAATTTAATTTGCTTTCCAGCAGACCTTCTTGGGTGTGTTGAACAAGGGAAACACTTAAAAGCTTCAAGACATTTGTCCCCCGAGGCCCGACATTGAACACTTCTATCAAAACATGACATCAAACCATAAAAGTCAAACTTGGAGGGCTATCGCAAAGCTACAAAAAGAGCTATTCATTCAGAGGTAATTTTACAACATTCAGTTTATATACTGTTGTAGCAACTGCAAAAAAAAATCATATCCAGAAGACTTTAGGAGTCGAGAGCAGATGGAATCGTATTCAACACGAAAACAGTGTTTTCCAACTCCAGTGTATCACCAGTTGCAAAAACATTGCGTAAGCCTCCCTGATGATGTTGTGAAAACAGATACCATGCTGAATATTTTCTCCTTTGAGTCCAAAAGCTCGCTGCTCCAGGCAGATGGGTACCCCACTGCAAATGAATCCCTTTGCCCTGTGAGTCATGTGGACTCTTTTGCGAAGCGAAAGAAACCTAGTTGGGGGCCAAGTTGACTGAATGTTGTGTTGTGGTTGGTAGCTGCGGGGTAAAGCACATTTCGTCTTTCACTTTCGGTGTCTATTAATTTGCCTCTTACAGAGCTTAACGTCGCTTTCAAAAGGGGATCGCGTACACTCACTAAGTCTGACAGACAAGCTCTGATTAATGTTGTTTTACTAAACTTTCATACGTCCACAAGCCACTAAGCTAACCTCTCCGGAGGAAGCTGGAGAGCCTGTTAGATCTATTGAAGCTACAGCGTAAATAATACTCAGAATTTATGTGAAACAATACCTAAGATCTCCAAAGCAACAAGAAAACAGTGCACAGCCTCAGACATATTTATTACTACTCTGGACCAGTTTTAATCTGTTTGTGATAGAATCATTGTGTTTATTTTGTACAGAAGCCACCGTCTCTGTTATCAAGTCTGAGATCTATTTGTCTGATGGTAACGGCCTTTCACGAATGGTTTCCTCTCCCTCGGAGGTCCAGAGAATGCATAACGGCCCCGTAAGTTTACTATTATGGGGACACTAGGAACTCATTAATGCTTTAAGTAATCTTTAGAGAAACGACGACCCCTGAATCCTGCAATAGGAGGCACAGCAAAAGCACATGGTGGCAACGAAGTGAAGCATACCTAGCACATCTCCGAGGGCCCATTTCAAACAGAAATTTCAACAATCATATTTTTTTCGTTTTCTCTCCTTTTTAAGAGGCCTGTCTCGTGTTCTTTGCTTCTGTTTCAAATGTGTTTTTGACATGCCAGACAGCCATGAGTGAAAAAGGTTTCCATCGGCTTTCTGCATTTAAAAGGGCAGTAAGACCTCTGGTAAATCTGGAAAACAGCCAGATGACTCACGGACCACAGGATGCTCGGATTGTAAATCTCAAACTAAATTCCCTGACTTTTGTTTTTCTCAGACTGGTCATGAATAATATATTGATGTGAAAGTGACCGGGAGCGTAGCCATCTATAAAATGATCAGAAGGGTCAGGAGACTTACATGGCTGTAAGGAGAACAGTGTCTGCTTGAGGCGGTGAGGTGGTTTTTTATAGATGTCATGCATGTATTTTTTTAACCATCTCACAGACTGGAGTGCGCTTTGTTTACCTTTCTGTCTCGGTAGGACCAAGGGATGATCCAAGCACACTTTCATGTATTAGTGAAAGCATGAAAGCTGTATAAATTTCCTCTTACTTTCTTTCCTTTATGACCTTATGCATGTCATTGATTTTCCTCTTTTTCTGTTCGGTTCAAGAAACAAGTTCACTTTAACTCTGAGTGAACAAAATACCATGAAACATTACCAACTAGTCAAAGGCATGAGCACAAACATCAATAGAAATGTTAAGTACTTAAAACAAGCACGTGTGTCAAACCCGAGGCCTGCGGGCCAAATATGGCCCTCCCTAACTAATCCTGTGGTCCTCCAGACTCTGGTGAGGTCTGTCAGAGTCATTGTTGGAGCATGTTTTGCCAAGTGTAGTCAGAAGTTTACATATATTGTGGTTTAGATTGATTGGTCATGTAATGTTAGAACTGTGGTAAAACATGTCATCTTGGTCTGGGCTGTATTTAGACAAATGTGTGCCAAAATTTGAATATTAAAGAAAACACAATCCAACAAGAGCTTTCATAAGCACTTCTTACTGAAATATAATTAAACTTTTCTCAACAGAGACGCATCAAATTAATGTACTATACACATAAAATCAATCACAAAATAATTGCAAAAATGAGTATTTGTACAATTTTTTTATTTCACTGAGAGAGACATAAAGAAGAGAGAAAATCAGACTGAAAGAAAAGATGTAATATAGCAAAAATTACTACCTCTGGAACAAAAAAAAGATCTTTAGTAATAGTTTTGCTACCTTTACTTCTTTAACTGGCCATATTACATAATTTACTACTTTCTATGAGAATGATAAATCTCTGGGAATGACTTTATAGATATCTGAAAAAGAAAAGAAAAAAAAAACATGACGTCTTTTGCTTCCTTTAAGATGTAAGACACTAAAAGGAAGTGACTCACTTACTTTTAGCGAGACACTCGATAACTCCTTCTGGATTATTGCAGTTCATAGATCTATCAAATCCCCCCCCATAACTTGTTGGGACTTCTCCAGAACGCATATTACAACCAACTTACTCAGATATAATATAATAAATGTGTCATGTGCCCATTTCAGAACAAAGTATCCAACTTGTTCAGGCTTCTGGAAGACAACACACACACACACACACACACCCACACACAGGGTTTCTGCTATTTTTTTTATCTAGGAGTCAGCATAAATGTCAACATATCCCAGCACATACTATGCAACACACTTTAAAACCATCACCATAGAGCAAGCTTTGAGAATTCCATGTATACATTTCAGATGATGAACTTCTTACATTTCAGACATTACCTCCCTGAGCCCTCCGTCTGCTGAGCTGTGCACCTTGAAGAACAAGATGTATTGTGTCTGGTTATAATCAGAAATGAGGACACTGTGGAAGGAATGCAGCAGAGTCTGATCTCTCCGGCAGACATGTGTGCCATGGAAGCGAAGGTGAAATCGGGTGTCGAGTTTTGCAGCAAGAGTGACTCAGTGGCTCATGGGTACAATTAAACAACGCTGCGCCGTTTCAAGCCGAATGAAGGGAAATGTCCCAAAATTTCAGAGTGTACCGAACACAGAGGCTTAGCTGTCAAATGAGATTCAGCTTGCTGACTGGGGTCACGCTTTCATGCTGTTTCTTGGTATTAGGTGTAGAAAGAAAAGGTTTTCCTTTTAGATTCAAATGTAGACCTTGGTCAATGTGAGATGTCAGAGCAAATTAAAGAGGCCTTTCTCTCTTGGGCTCACATGAAAATGGTATTTTCATGTGTAGAAAAAGACCATGAAAGAAGGGCCTCTTCACACATCAAGTCCAATATCTAACCTCCTGGAGCAGGTCATCATGGAGCAGGTCATTTATTAACTTTTATATCTCAGATTCTTTTGAATTTGAATAATATCGATCCATAGAATGACAAAAGATATGTGCTTCATTCTGGTTTATTAAACTTTCCATCATTTGGAACCAGAGCGTCGGTTTGATGACTGATTTTGACTTTCACTCCTTTTTTTTTCCAGCATCGAGGCAACTTTATGTTTGGAAAACGCTAAAGAACGGCTTCGGTCCACTCCAGCTCCCGCCAACTGTTTAATAATCTCTGTTGGTGCGAGCAGCCATCTCGTGTCATTGGCTATGATTATTGCAGGGAGCACGCAAACACCAGCCAGGACAGGAGGCTGTTTTACAGATGCAGGTGGAGTGGAGCGCCGTTCCTTAACCACGATCTTGATTTCCAGGATCGTGATGTGCCCATAAACGCTGCTAAACAAATCAAAGACTTGTTTCAGGGAATACTGTTAAGGGCAAGTGGTGGCCTCTTCAGTGACCAGATTTAAACATCATCAAGTCTTTATGAGTTATTCGGCAGAGAGTGCACTTTCACACCATCCCTCGTGAAGCAGGTAAAAAAAAATTTTATTATGTCCGTACTGAACTCATTTTAGCCAAGAAATTGCCTCTCTTCAAAAAGATTTTACACTATTTTGCCAATATTTACACAAGAATTTTATTATTATTATTATGAACTTCCTAAGTTATATTTATTTTATTTTTTTTCTTAATTTGAGATCAATTGGATTGTAAGACGTGGAGAAGTCAGGAGTCTCGTTAAATGTTGGCCTCGTGAAAAATAATGACAATAATCAGCGTTAAAGCTTTTGAATTTAGTTTTGGAGAGAGAAATAGAAAGATCATAGATATTAATATCAAGATTTGCTCTGACCTCTCCGCTCGCTTTGCACCAAGAAAGCCAAGCAAAACCGACACCATGACTTAAAATATTTTATGAGGGATGGATTGACATTTAATGAAAGGCTTTTTTGTGAGACTCTGAGGGCAGACGCTGGAACTTGGCAGAAGAGTCTGTTGTGGTTTCAGTGTCCAGTTCAACAACCATTAATGCTGAGTCTGTATTTGTATTAGTACTGATATAATGACACTGCGGCTGTTCATTTTGAATAGAATGGAAAAGTGAGCTCTAAGCAGCAATGAAAGCCATACTAAGCATTTTTTTTAGCAATTGGAAAGGTTATGAGCTCTATTGACCTAAATTCACAAACCCAACATTACATTTTTTTGTTCATTTATCTTTTAGTTTTTTTCAGTGAGACTAAATTCATATGTGTAATGAGGTTATGACTCTTTTTGTCCATCAATTGTCTTTGCTTGCTTGATTTTAATTTAATTTTAAATAAAATATAAGACCACTCTTACAAACATGTTTGTCTTTCTTGAGTTGCCAGAAGCGTCTCTCAGGAAAACTATTGCTCATGTGGCTACGAATCTGCTTTATCTGAAAGACCATGGCCTGAGAGTCAAGTTTGGAAGTGGCAAAATACATTAAGCGGCATCGTTCCTCCACTCTGCAAATAACAAGGCGACAGTTCTCATCAATAAAAACATGCCTTTTTTAAGCATAAAGTCTCCAAAAGCTTTCCACTGAATACAGGGAAACCTGGATTTAGTGTAAGTTTGTAAATCTTATAAATCTCTTCCAACTCTTGAATTGGCTTTGCTTTACAATCCCATGTAGGTTGTGGTTACGTTGCTTGTGCACCTTTATCCTTACACACATTTTCCGTTCACTCCGTTAACCGGGGCTACGTATCTCTGATGTTTTTGGGTGCTGAGCGCTGCAAGGTTTATGCCCATCTCAACATTATAATTTCCTTTTAATTCCAGATGACATATTAGCACACATATCCACCACACACACACACACACACACGCACACACACGCACGCACACACACACACACACACACACACATGTTTGAGTGGCTATCTTTGTGGGGACTTTCCATTGACTTCCATTTATTTCTACAGCCGAAACCTTACCCTTATCTTAACCCTATCCATAACATACCTAACCCTAAGACTATCCAAAACTCAATTCACACTTTATTCCTAAACTAAACCCAGACCCAAAAACAGAACAGTGGGTTCCCACAATGTAGTATGTGTCAGGAAAAGGGTCCCTACAAGGTATTATGAATAAATGCTCACACTAAACAGAAATAAACATGTGTAATATTTAACTCAGACAGTACTGATTCCATATAATACAGTATAGGAGAAAGTCTTTTTATATATATATTTTTTGCACTATTGAAATAAATTACATTTTAAATGATATTCCAATTTATCAGGATGAACCTGCAGTATAAACTAATTAAAATTCCTTTAAATCATATTGTGATCCTGTCTGTGAATGACAAGCTGAAATAGAACAAGTGGAAAAGCAAGTAGGAACTGTTTTTTGAGCTGGGCCCAACTATTCGCCTCGGTAATAAAAACCATACTGACCAGAGAACTGTTCTTCCAGATGTATTAGGAGCCATTTGAGAGCATCTTGGTTGTGGACAAGATGAAGCAAATGATGGATGAGTTTTGGCTCTATTTTCAGCCTAATATCTTTTCTATGCCACGTTTTCTTCACACCATATTTTGTCCCACGCAAAGAGTTGCACTGTCCAGTGGCCAGAGTGTGAGAAAGAGAAGTCAAAGAAATTTATGGGCACTGCAACGGTCCTATAATCATTCCAGTTACTTTTCACTGTCTGCAGCTTTGTTTATCAATTCCCTCCAGACAGCTGATTCAGATTTTCCACAATGCATTATTTTTATTTCTGTGGGTTGTTTTCTTTTTTTCTTTCACTCCAGAAAATCCCAAATCTCTAGGAGATCATTACAACGGAAAACCTTCATGTGAACTCAAACACGCAACGTAAAGAAAGGCAAAGATGTCAGTGCCACTAGCACAAATCCCACTTCATTGCATATTTCATGAGACTTTTACTCTAAAAGTCTAAGACACACTTACTGCTTGGAGCGTAGCTGGTAGCAAACACCTCTGGTTATTCTCCAGTCTAACGCCACTGAACAGCAGGAGGTGACATCAGCAAAGCCTACCTGTCATAAAAAAAGAGGTGGAAAAAAACCCATCTGATTTCCACTACTCTTTTTTTTTTATTATTTTCTGTGTGTTTTACTTTATTTCCACTGAGGTTTTACCAGGATTTGCTGCTGAACTATGTTCAGAACGTCAGTGACTTACACCTTCATACATTGTAGTTTCTTGTGTTCAATGGTAGTAATTTCTCATAGCTCGCGATGGTGACAAGGACAAAAAGAAATATCAAAACATCATTACTCAGAATGTCAGAGTAAAACTACTTCACAAGTTCACAAGTGGAACTTTGTCTGTGTAGGACAAAACATGATTAAGAACCTGGTCAACTAGCTTAGGTTTCTTTACTTTGGCCTTCTGTTTTCATCTCATTTACTTTTGTAGAGATCCAGCTTCTGACAAGTTACAGAAACATTCTCTTTTTTTTTTCCTCCCCCTGCCTGCAGGGGATTCTCAAAATGTAGTTCTCCGTTCTCAGACTGCACTCTTACATGACTCAGTTTTTCAAAGTCACAGATCAGAACAAGCTGCCTCTGTTGTAGATCACCCCAGTCTAGACACTACCTTTCATTACTCAGAGGCGGAACGTCCCGTTTCATTATTTCACATTTAATAAAGCTGTAGAAACAAAGGATGAGACAATAAAAAAACAACATACACATATGAGACATAACATTATAACCACCTGCCTAAACGTTTATTGGACCCATTTTGATTTCTAAACAGAACTGATCCACTAAGGCAAGAACTTCACTTGACCTTTCAAGGTGTGCTGTGGTATCTGGCATCGAGATGTTAGCAACAGATCTTTAAATCCCGCAAGTTGTGAGGTGCGGGCTCGGTGGATCAAACTCTTTTGCCCAGCACATACCAACGGCGATTGAGATCTGGGAAAACTTGGAAGCTAATTCAAACTCCCAGATGTGCTGCAGCGCTCGAAAAGCTGTTACTGTGCCAGTTTTGGTTTGTCGGATTATCCCGGCTGAAGAAAACCACAGCCAGTAACAGTAACGCTGTTTTCGTGAAAGAGCGTGCATGGTCTGCGTCATTCACATGGACTTTAGGACACCAGTTTTCACAGCGGAACATTCCCCAAACCATGACACTGTCTCTGCTTCTTCACAAACAATGCATTATTGTTTGTGATTTGTAAAATCAAGCAAGCAAAGAGAATTTTTGGTCACTAATGACCAAAAAATTGTGACCTGATTCAACTGGATTATATGGAACAATAAATTATTGCAGTATGCACTTTCTGCAGTGGACAAGCATTGAGTGCCCTGGCTGCCCCATACACAACATGTTGCAATACAGTGTGTATTCTGACACTTCTCCCTCACATACCAATACTCATGGCCAGGCTATGCTACTCATGAGCATTTGTCGGCCATGTTCCTTCCACAAAGCACTTCTGATGAATGTGTTGTGATGTGCCATGATGAAGAAATAATCAGTGTAATTCACTGTACTTGTCAGTTATAATATATTGTCTAATCAAAGTATATCACTATTAATGCCATTTATTTTCATTTTTTTAAATAGATTTCCTTCTGTGTCTCTGTTTATATGGAACAGAAAGAGTCAGGATTATTTTGGTGCTAAAGTTAATTGCACCATATATTCCTCAAGATTATTGCAGGAGGGAATGAGGGAAGAAGGGAGCGGGAGATCGATAGACGGATTGGGGCAGCGTCTGCCGTGAAGCGGGCGCTGTACCGGTCCGTCGTGGTGAAGAGAGAGCTGAGCCAAAAAGCGAAGCTCTCGATTTACCGGTCGATCTACATTCCCACCCTCATCTATGGTCATGAGCTATGGGTCATGGCCGAAAGAACGAGATCATGGGTACAAGCGGCCGAAATGGGTTTCCTCCGCAGGGTGGCTGGGCTCTCCCTTAGAGATAGGGTGAGAAGCTCGGTCATCCGGGAGGGACTCAGAGTAGAGCCGCTGCTCCTCCACGTCGAGAGGAGCCAGTTGAGGTGGCTCGGGCATCTGGTCAGGATGCCTCCTGGACACCTCCCTGGTGAGGTGTTCCGGGCACGTCCCACCGGGAGGAGGCCTCGGGGAAGACCCAGGACACGCTGGAGGGACTATGTCTCTCGGCTGGCCTGGGAACGCCTGGAGATTCGGAGGAGGAGCTGGAAGAAGTGGCTGGGGAGAGGGAAGTCTGGGCCTCCCTTCTGAAGCTGCTGCCCCCGCGACCCGACCCCGGATAAGCGGAAGAACATTGATGGATGGATGGATATTGCAGGAGCATATATAAAACAGTTGACAAACATTTTGCCTATTGTATCATCTCTAATTTGATAGTGTCCCACTAAAATACCACAAAATACATCAAATAGTTGAGGTGGAATTTGTAAAAATAAATAAATAAATAAATCATTGAAATAATTAGTAATGACTTCTGTCACTTTAGCTAAATAAATTGAAAGCAACCAACTACTGCTGCCTGGCCTCCATGAAAGAATGGTTTTAAGCTCTGCGTCTAATAATTGAGGATTTATTTTCAAGTAGTTATAGAGAACATGAAAAGCTATGCTCCACATTTACCACACAACTTTGGAATCTGGTCAGAATCTGTCTTTAATTAACTCAACAGACCACAGACAAAGTACCGCACAATACACAATGTGGCTGTATTGTTAGAAACAGACTGACCCTAATCAAAGAACAGGAAGGATCTGTCTGGGTCTATATATATATAGACCCAGATATATATATATATATATATATATATATATATATATATATATATATATATATATATATATATATATATATATATATATATATATATATATATATATATATATATATATATAATCTTCAACGTATACCTATGTCTATGTCTATGTAGTCCCGCTCTATGACGGTAGGTTGTGGTTGTCCGCAGGCAGCCAGCAGCAGCTCGGCGGACACAGATCGCAGCAGCTCCTTGCTGGATGCGCGCTGTGATAGTCTGGTGGTTAAATATGGAATATTTACATGGCGCGAGCAGCAAGAACACCGTGCGCACCCGTGAGAAAAAAGCAAGGCTGTAGCCGCGCAAATTACAAAAACATATAACCCCGCGGTTATTTATGGCTTCTGGCTCGGAGGATGATGAAGGGAACACGACGGGCGCTTCATGGAGACTTATAGGCCCAGCCTCGGAGCTTTCCAAGAAGCCCTGCCGTCTAATGTACTCCCCTCTCGGCCGCGACGGTGATGTCTGCCTCTTTTATGTCAGGGGACAGTTTTTTGCCATGGACGCCCGCTGTGCTCACTCCGGTAAAAACACATCATTTCTGCCTAGTTTGAAAGAAAGCAGCGGTTTGCTGAATGTATGATGAATGCAGCCCATGTTGACATGTGTGGCGATTGTTTCTTTTGCAAATGCATATGAATATGCAAGACTAGAAGGATAGATGGGGGAGGGGGGGGGACATTCTGCCCCCTGCCGTCTGGTTCTCAGAAATTGCCAATTGTCGCCTTCACTTTTTCTCGAAAGAAGATTAATTTAGATAAAACACACTCGACTAAAACTATGAAGGCAGCTTTTATAAAAAATGTTTTTGTGGTTGTTTTGTTTTTACAATGTTGTTAAAACTGTCACTATATCATGATAGTAAGAGACAGAGAATCTGTCTCATGTTATATAAGGAATGGAAATATGTTAGAAACAACCATTTGGAGGCAAAAAGAAGGTCTTAGTCTTGCAACACTCCTGAGCAGTGTTTCAGAGCACAGCAGTTATTCAGGAACATTTGACAATCATGAAATGCATGAAGGTGGTTCTGGGAATAGAAACCAGGATGAGGGGGAATGTAGCTCAAATGACTCAAAGTTTGTCCAAAGCTATAATCTCCTCTGTTATCCACCTTGATTCTTGCGCCTCTTGTGATGTCATCAACTTAAACAAACCAAACAGAAGTAGCAGAGGGGAGGGGAGGCGGTGGAGGCGTTGATATTTTTTCAATTTTTTTTTGAGTGCGCTTCTCAAAACGTATTGCATTTTGTGAAAACCCACACTTTGTTATCCACCTGTGTTTTTAACATAAATTCTCCACCATAGTAACTTTATCTGCTTGCTGCGCTAACCTCAGGGGGTCCTCTGTGTGAGGGGGACATTGAGGAGGCGGATGGAGTCCTGCAGGTCTTCTGCCCCTGGCATGACTACGGCTATGATCTCAGAACTGGGAAGTCTGGGACATTATTAGAGGTCAGTGATGCAATAAAAGCCTTATTAGTTGTGTCCTTATTCGTTCCATGTGCTTAAATCTCCATAAAAATGATTATATGAGCAAATAATGTCTTATGTGCAAGCGAAAAGTATGAATTTGACACACATTTTGTAATAATAAAATATCACAGGGTAGAATAAATGTTTTATTATTTTATTAATCCCAGCTTGGGAAATTTCTTCGTTGCAGCAGCAGACAAAAAAATATATATAATTTTGCAATTAATGCACAAGATTTAATCCCTCCATATTTAATTAAAATGGCAGCAACACCAGTGCAAATTAATTGTTTTCAATAAATTGTGTCAAACTTTGGTTTTTGCCCTGCTGCCCAATTTGGGTAAAGCAAACTCTAGATATGATGGCACGTTGTTTGTATTGTCTGGTTTTTGCCCAGATGACATCAGTTGCACACATTAAGATATAATTGTTTTCCACTGCTGTTTATCATTTTCGAGCACTTATGGCTCTTCGCCTTGTGGTTTCATTTTCACAGCAACAAGTTTATGAAGTAAAGCTGGTGGACGGCGACGTGTACGTGAAGCACGCAAGTCATCTCTCCCTCAGGCCTTTTCCAGCAAATCAGAAAAACTGAGTTATCTCAGCGCAGCTGGTTCATCCTATTTTTAAGACTTTTTCCATAAGCACAAGTCATCCGAAAACATTCCAGAGCCTTATCTCTGTTGTTCTAAGAGTTGTTTTTACTTTGCTGAGAGCTCAGGACTAAGGAGACCGTCTGAGGAGGACATGACATCATGAAGTGGTTTTTCTTGTTGGTATACCAGGCAAAGTTCAGAGTTCAACACAAGTTGTTAAGATGAAGAGTTGTGAACTTTATGTTTTCCTCAATGGAGAAAATACAACAAATACATTTATTTGCAAAAGTATTCATATTCTGTTTGTCTAGCCCCACAAACGTCATTTATTTAATTAAGACTTTATCTGACAGAACAAATTGTGAGGTGTAAGTAAAAAAGAGGATTTGTTTTCAATATTAGTTTTTGTAAATAAAACTCTGAAACGTCTCCCGTGTGTTTGCATTGGTGACCCTGAAGTGTGGTAAAATAGTGCCACCAACTGAACACTACACTGCACAAGACTTTGAACACACCGTTCACCTTCGCAATGTGAAAATAGCGGTGGAAGCGTCATGATGTGGGGGATACTTTATACTTTTCAAATTCAAAGTGAGAATCTGTGGCAAGATTGGACAAAATGCTGCTCACCGTCACTGCATTCAATCTGAGTAAGGCTCAAACTGTTTTGCAAAGAGTGCAAAATGTTTGTAGATGTGTAAACCTGTTAGAGACACATAGAAAAAGACTTGTAGATGTGATTTCATGAAAGGTGGTTCGACTGAGTATATTGACCAAGATGTACTTAGTGCAAACGCTTTTCGTACTGCTCAGATTTTTTTTTTAATAAATTAAAATCTATTTCCCTCTTCTTTCAATTCCAAAGTGTCACATTGCCTTGTCTGACATAGTTTGGGGTTTTTTTCCCAGAAAAACGTGCAGCTTGTAATGAGTCAAAATGTGAAAAAGTTTATAAATTTAGATTTTCTTTGAGACAAAAGTGTTTCTCATAATAAGTAAACACACATTCAGTGTACAAGTTTTCAAAAGCAGCAAAAAAAATATGAAAATGTTTCGTTTTAATGTCTTTGAGTTGACAATTGATCGTGTCTATCAGTTCAACATTGCCGTCAGTACAGACTCCAGTGAAGCATTCCCAATTATGTCAGATTTATTAAAGGTTTTTCCAATATTTGCTCATTTACACTGTAAGTTATTGGTTTTTAATATATTTACATTTAATAAAGTATTACCGTAATCTGAATTCTTCTCATGCACACCAGGGGGCGACACCTCCAGCTGACTTTTTCATTTATTTTATTTTATTTTTTTTGTTTAGAATTATGTGGTTTAAATAGTTTTTATTTCTTACTTGATCAATTACCTCATGAAAACTTTCCCAGATGTTAGTGTGACCTCTGCTGCTGCTTGGTTAGGTCAATCTGATATCAAACAAGCTGGTAATCAGTCAGTTTTTATAACTTCTTATTAAGAACTGTTTGCTTATTCAAACCACAAACAAAAGTCAAGGAGTTACATCACGGTTATCTATTTCCTTTTGTTAAGATATAAAACTATGTCATCCTTATAAGACATTGCGATGTTCTTTATATATATAAAAAAAGAGAAACTGGCTTTATGTGTGATCAAGTAGTAATGAATTAAGCTTAATCTTTTCCCTCAACACTTATGTAACATTATCTAAAGTGTCTAACATCCCCACAATGGTCTCATTAAACCCAAAATTGTCTTCCTTTCGTCAACAAACTTTACATGTGGTCTGAGACTGTTAGACTCACTGTTGAGTTATGTGGACTGGAGCACGTATAAACACTTATTCTGCTCATCTCACAATGCAGACAGCGTTGTTTCTTGACAATTTGTGGCCCAACAGCAACTAGTGGCTGTTTAATTTGTGGGCTATTAGCATGTATGCATATATATATATATATATATATATATATATATATATATATATATATATATATATATATATATATATATATATATATATATATATCCCTCCATTCCTGGCTTTGTTACAGGCCAGCTTTTATTCTATTGACCTAGTATGATTTAAGAAGACCAGTTTGTTCAGACAGAGCAGGGAGGTTCGTGCCCTGAAATGCACCGTGGGCTCATAGAAACCTTTTTTTTAAATGTCTGTGCACACCAATGCCAACGTGTGTTCTTTATTCGTTAGCTATGAGCGCCATCAGTCAGTATATTTTCTTTCAGCTCAATTTTCTGCCAAATGCAGAGCCCAGTCATAAAGGTGTCAGTGACAGCATGTCTCAACACTCTGCTTTTCCTCCCCACTGTGCTCCCTGTTGTGCAACTTTATGACAATAATTATTCTCCTAGCTAAAAATATCTGTTCTGTCCACCAGAGGTGTCAGCCTTCTGTGCTATAAGTCATCACCTGGAGGGTAATGAGCTCCAGGGATGTAGCCGTTCAGCATGGGTATGGAAGTCAAAGTAAACTTGGCTCACAGTGATGCAGGAATGGTTTCTGCAGCTCCACATGTTGAACTTACACCCTATAGGTAAAAGGGTTGGAAAAGTGCAATGTGTTTTTTTTCATGTGTTCCATTTAGTGAATTCTTTATGTTATTATATATAAACATACAATAAATATTGTAAAGTACATGTGTAGAGCTTTGCTCCATTTCCTAGGTGTGCATAGAAACACCCCCAAACTGGCAATGTACTGAGAGGTGCAACGTCAAACAAACTGAATTATTTTATTTTGAAACTTTCAAGTATAAATGGGTTAGTGACCCTTTACGCAAACCAAAACTACAAACTTAAATTTTAATGAAGGAACTGCATGATTTCACTGAGTCCCAGAGGAGGATTGAAGATGTTCTCTGTGTGACTAAGACATGAAACTGAAAGAGAAATGCACGTTTTGTTTCATTGTGCTTTGTATGTAATTATCAGGAATGAAATGCTTGCTAAAGTACTTGATGTTTGTCCAGATTTGTTTCATAGGTGTGCTGAAGATAAACTGCAGTATTTTTTTTCCAAGTATCAGTTCAGTACGTTTCAAACGTTCAGCACCTTTGAAAACAGGACACTTTGTGTTTGAAGGATGCTCATGTTGATCTGTCTGCATCTTTGAATATATTTGTGTCTGATCAATTCATGAGGTCTTTGCACATTTTACTGTATTTATCACAAAAGAAATAATCTACTTCTAATACTACAACTACTGTTTCATGAGGCAGAATTTGTCACTTCACAGACTTCATGCAGACGCATAATGTTCCAGTGACTTATCCCTTTTATTTACAATGTCTTCCAAAAGTATTCACACCCCTCTCAGTCTTTCACGTTTTGCCAAAAACTTCAATATGTTTTCTGAGAATGTCGTGTAAGTGGACAGCGCAAAGCAGTACATCATTTTAAAATCAAAGATACATGTTATATATTTTAATGTTTTATAAATAAAAATCAGAAAGGTGGTGCCCTGATACCCCTAAATAAAATGTTAGCAACCAGTTGCCTTCAGGGGTCACCCCATTGATGGAATCAACCTGTTTGTATCCATCCATCCATCCATTTTCTTCCACTTATCTGGGGTCGGGTCGCAGGGGCAGCAGCTTCAGAAGGGAGGCCCAGACTTCCCTCTCCCCAGCCACTTCTTCCAGCTCCTCCGGGGGAACCCCAAGGCGAGAGACATAGTCCCTCCAGCGTGTACTGGGTCTTCCCAGAGGCCTCCTCCCGGTGGGACTTGCCCGGAACACCTCACCAGGGAGGTGTCCAGGAGGCATCCTGACCAGATGCCCAAGCCACCTCAACTGGCTCCTCTCGACGTGGAGGAGCAGCGGCTCTACTCTGAGTCCCTCCCGGATGACCGAGCTTCTCACCCTATCTCTAAGGGAGAGCCCAGCCACCTTGTGGAGAAACCCATTTCGGCCGCTTGTATCCGTGATCTCGGTTCTTTCGGTCATGATCCAAAGCTCATGACCATAGATGAGGGTGGGAACGTAGATCGACCGGTAAATCGAGAGCTTCGCTTTTTGACTCAGCTCTCTTTTCACCACGACGGACAGTAGACGCTGCCCCAATCCGCCTGTCGATCTCCCGCTCCTTTCTTCTTTCATTCATGAACAAGATCCCTAGATACTTAAACTCGTCCACTTGAGGCAGGACGACCCACCCTGACCCGGAGAAGGCACTCTACCCTTTTCCAGCTCAAGACCATGGCCTCGGACTCTGACACCGGTCATACAGGGACCTGACAGCCCGTATGAAAGGGCCCAGTACCCCATACTCCTGGAGAACGCCCCACAGAGCCTCCCGAGGGACACGGTTGAACGCCTTCTCCAAGTCCACAAAACACATGTAGACTGGTTGGGCGAACTCCCATGCACCCTCCAGGACCCCGCTGAGGGTGTAGAGCTGGTCCAGTGTTCCAGGACCAGGACGAAAACCACACTGCTCTTCCTGAATCCGAGGTTCGACTATCCGACGGACCCTCCTCTCCAGGACCCCTGAATAGACCTTACCAGGGAGGCTTAAGAATGTGATCCCCCTGTAATTGGAGCACACCCTCCAGTCCCCCTTTTTAAACAGGGGGACCACCACCCCAGTCTGCCAATCCAGGGGAACTGCCCCCAATGTCCATGCAATATTGCAGAGTCGTGTAAGCCAACACAACCCTGCAACATCCAGAGCCTTAAGGAACTCCGGGCGGATCTCATCCACCCCCGGGGCCCTGCCACCGAGGAGCTTTTTGACCACCTCGGCGACCTCGTCCCCCGAGATTGGAGAGCCCAACCCAGAGTCCCTAGGCTCAGCAATAGCAAGGTAGACACAACTCCACTGACAAGAGCTTTAATCAGATAAATAACTAAAAGGCCCATTGTACCTCTGGAGGAGCTGCAAAGTTGCACAGCTCAGGTGGAATAATTTTCTCATATCTCAACTGTTAGTTGTGTGCTCTAAAAAATCTGGTCTCTATATAAAATGATAGGAAGAAAGTCACTATAAGTCCCGACTCCTGATATTCACAGATGCTCCACATCCAAACTCAATAAGCTTAAAATAAGACAGAACGATTTAATTAATAAGAATAAAAAAACTTTTAGGCCTCTCTGCATTAAGCTGACTGATACATAAACCAAAGTTTTCTGCGGTTGAAACTGCAGCGAAAGGTGCTTCTGAAAAGTATTGCGTTCGGGACATTATTATAAATACATAAAATACTTCTTTGATCTTTATTTGTGAAAGAAAGGAGAACCACAAATTATTTTTTCCTTCACCATTTTGAGGTTGATCTGTCACATAAAAAAATTATTGTTGTAACTAGACATATGAAAAAGTTAAGAGAGTATGATTACTTCTGTTAACAAACACTGTTATTTACTGCATAAAGCGACTGAGTTTCTGGTGCAGATTTTGTCTATGGCCTTCCCATTTTAGACTTCAGATGTTCTCATTGTTTTATCCGGTTCCTTCTGCTCCTTCCGACTTTCCCAAAGCCAGCATGTGAAGTTAGCTGCTGTGAAGGTGTACTTGGTGTTGATTCTGTGTCGGACTGGACCAGGGTGTACTTTACATCTCGTAATGAATGCTTCCTTCAGACAAACATTAGTCCTTTTACACCTTTATTTACAGTTTCATGTTCATAGTTTAATTATAGATTAAATACAAGACACAATTTACACACTAAAATGTAGTTCAGAAAAAAACAAAGCAATCAGCATTATCATGCATCAATTATACAATACAGAGTGCTGTCAAGATTTCAGTGGTTTATTTATTTTTTTTCTTCTATGCCATGCCCAGGGCCCTGTGACCAACACACATTTAGCCTCATTTACTGAAGAAGGGCTCCTGGTTTACCTTCTAAATAAATTATGATCTCACTGAGATCACCTGTGATTTACAAGGAGGAAATTATCTGAATCTGCTCATACTTGCTGATAAACTCTTGATTCAAACTTTTAGGATTTCTGCTTTAAAACTTAAAGGAATAGATAACCAACAGAGAAGAAACCTGGTCTCAGTATTCTGAAACCAAGTCATTTTCCTTTTCACTGATAATTATCATGAGACTGTGTATATATGTATTTTTTTTTTATTGGAAACATTATTTTGTTATGTCTGGGTTGAACCAGAGGGTCTCATGAAACCAGACCCAAATAAAGAAAGCCTTTTCTTTAAAAATAGATTCTTTGCGTGTTCCTAAAAGCACACTTAGTCCGCTGTCAAGTGCAGCCCAGTTTTCTGTTCTGCATAAGTTGTGAACTTAATGAAGCAAATACAGTACAATATGTCCCGCTGGCCAAGTGGCTTTGCTGGGTAAACTAAATCAAGACATTTTTGCTACATAAACTAAAGCGAGAAGTTTACTTTCACAGAAAACAACAACAAAAAAAAGGTATATGTTTCCTAAAGATGGCAGTTTGGCTTAGCAGGGGAAACGCAACATTAGCACCTGGAAAC
This sequence comes from Poecilia reticulata, assembly GCF_904066995.2. Lineage (NCBI taxonomy): Eukaryota > Metazoa > Chordata > Actinopteri > Cyprinodontiformes > Poeciliidae > Poecilia > Poecilia reticulata. The sequence goes on from NC_088833.1 coordinate 22,702,228, forward strand.
GCCAAAAGCATTGGAAGGTATTCCAAACATGTCTTAACGCCGTAGCTAACGTAAACCTTCAGGTAATAACTGAGATATAGATGATGCCTCATATCTCCACCATCGCAATGCTCCTATTTCACTTTCATAACCTTTTCATACACTAGTGACAGAGAAAACACTTGAATTTTCTCTTATGTTGTTAACGTTATGTTGTAAGTTTGGAAATTGATCTCTCTTCTGTTTTCTCTTTTCTTGGAACCAACTTTTCTTAATTAGGATCTTTAAAATGTGTCTTTAAGTTAGGCCCAAGTCATCACATCTTTGATTTGAAAATTAGATGTGCATCTCTCAAGGTAGAAAGACAACGTGAAAGCAGTATGATTCATGATTCAGTATGATTATATATTGTCTTTTAGCCAAAATTCTGCTAGCTGTGGATGAGATATGTAGGCGCGAAACACATGTGAGTTCGTTTTGCAAAATATCCAAGTTAGTGTGAACAGGCTCACTTTATCCATTTGAAACGTTCTCACGTCATAAAGACAAACATTGCAGAGGTCCCTTGAACTTGTTTAAATTCTCTCGAGACATAGGAACCAGCTGGAGAACACAGTTGGCTTTTTCCAGGATAATATCTTTTGACAAAGCAAATTCTCCTTTCAAAGCATTTTCAGAAAAAAACTAAACAAAAAAAAACAAAAAACAGCTGCATTCTTCAGCTGCAACCACTTTTTCAAAATCAGGATCCTTTAAGTGACAGACAGTGAGACCAAAGACCACATTCCCCTTTTCAATAAGAGAACGAAATGATTGAATCCATCAGGAGATAATCTCGCTTCTATTTTCTTTTTTGAAGTCTAAAGTTTGACATTTCCTTTATTTGCAGTACATCTGTTGAGTGGCCTCAACTGACCTGACACACCGCTGCATTAGAAGACTTATCTCTTTTGACACACGGATTCAATTATCATCTTTGTTACTGGGCGAACCGAGCATCTGGAGCTGGGAGACTTTTGTCCTAATCTGGAGGTCTAAACATCTTTCTGCAAACAGGTTTGTGGTTAGTGGAGAGTGGTGATAATGGCGAAGATGACCCAGACTGTCACTGTGAGTGCCTTTCTGGAAACGACGGCTATCTGCAAAGTGCTGCCAAATGTATCTGTAGGTTTATATATGGTTGTAATTTAGATAGACTCTTCATCTGTTGCATAGCATGTGTAAATGTAATGCCAAAACTGACAACAAACAAATGCTTAGTGTGCTGGTTAGCACTTGTATGGTGTACTCATTTATAATAATACTCGGGGCCCAGCGTTTTGTTGGTGATAAAGTTGAGTTTGAGTTAGTTTGCAGAAAATTACCGTGTTTTGAAGTTGGCAAAAGTACAAACTTTTCACTAGACCTCAGGCCAGTCCTAGTTGCTAATTAACATTAAGCCTGTATTTACTTGTCGACTCCTTCCTGTTTCCCCAAGGGCAATGGTGCTCCCATTGGATTTGGATGCAAATTAGTTCAGCTTGAATAGATTATCCCATGGGCTTACAAAAGGCTAGACGAATGATAAACAAGTTCTGGGCTTGTAATTTTAAGACTAATAATGACTTCAAGTTAAAAAGATATTTGTCAAAAAGCTTCCATGCCCAAAACCTCCAAAAGTGTTTGTTTGGCACAGTATCCACTTACAGCATGGCCAAGGTGAATTTTTTAGTTTAGTTTTGTTTTGTTTCAGCAATGCAATGCGCTTCTTAAACAAAGAAACGGTCTACTTAGAATTGTGAGGTTTACCAATGAAATGAAACTCTGATGCAAAACATCCAAGAGATTCAAGCAGACAAAACAACAGGCTGAGTATGAACATGTTGGCAAATTCAAAAGGACTAAGATTAAAACATCACAATTTATGTGAAAAAGTTTAATGCAAGTTTTGCCAAGCTGTACAGACACACTACTTGCTATTAAGCTAGCTATTTTAAATCTAATGTATCCTTCAAGAAGCTCAATTAAAGAAATCCCACTCAACTGAACTGAGCTGCAGTTCGGATCTATTTTTTATGAACCACGAGCAATTACTCTGTAACTATAAAACTATTTTGTCACTTGTTTATATGAATATTCCTTTTTTTGTCCCTGATACTGATCACAGTCACATAGGAAAATGCATTTGTTGATACTAAGTTCCAGTCTGATTACATCTTTAAATATAATAACAGCCATACAATGAAAAGTTAAGCCCAAAATTATTAATATCCTTGGGAGGTTTAGATTTAAAGGTTCAATAATGGAACAGCCATATCTCAAAGGATAAAACAACCAAAAGGAGGATCAGTTTAGAAAAAAGTTGTGCATTTATTTATTAAATAAAGTATGTTAATATTTCTTTGAACCCTTTCTATTAACCTCTGGACAAACTTTTATTTGCAGAACCATAGTTAAATTTTTGACAGTGCTGATCTCCAAAAAAGTCAAGTGTTGCTCCTATACTAAGATTCTTATAAAGCTATGCTACTGTTAGCACAATTTAGCTATGCTACTGTTAGCACAATTTAATTTGGCTTGTTGATTAGTTGGGTCACAACATTCTTCAATGTAGTTTAGTTATTCCTATTAAGAAAAAAGACAATTGTCTTTACCTTTAATACTGAGTTTTTGCTGTTCTCGGACTGTTTATTGATGGAAGAAAGCTGTAAGAAAAAGACTCGGATTCAAAGCTGAAAGCACAAAATATTGTGCCTTATTTAATTATTCTATACTTCTTTATATCCAGTTATTTGAAGAGTTTTCTTAAGGATTCATTAACTTTTAATCATACTCTTGGAGTGGTTTCACTTACCTACTATACTTAACAATGTGCTGTAATTTAAAACATGGTGAATTTTTCCAGTTTTGATGTTTCATTATCACTACCGCACTTCAAACATTAGGAAAGCTCAAAAACCCCAGCAACAAATCAAAGCCCATGCAAAACTTAAGTCTTTTACTGTAAGAGGAAAGAAATACATACTCATTGTTTAGATTGTATTTAGTTTGTTTGTATGTTTATCTGGAATGTGCATAGGAAATTATTTCATACTTCAACATTAATTTATTTTCCTGGCATGAATTTTCTCTAATGACATCCATGTTTGTCTAAGTGACAACTGTGGTCTGGCACATTTAAAGTACGTGGGGACAGACATTTGGCTGAATTACTATTGGTGAATGTTATTGAGTATGTCTAAAACGATCCTTCTTACCCATCTTGGCATGCCATACCACACTGGTTTGAACTGACCGTCTGTCGGTGGAAAGAGTTTACAAATTTGTGGAAAACAGGCTCATTATCTGTCAGCCAAGACCTTATGCTGGGATCTTGAAAGTATGAGTTCATTGGCAGCTTACAGTCACGAAGTATTTTGGTTTACCAAAGTATTTATATTTGAAAGTTTGGTTTTAGATCAAGCATTGAAAGATGTCTGTGAAATAAACTCCCACATATACACCCCATAAAAAGGTTCTTAGGTCCACTGTTAATATTGCATATTCATTCATAAAATTAGAACACAGGCAAAAAATAAATACAAGGCACTAAGTTATGAAAAGTCAAGTGATATTTACCTTTTATAAGAGAAATGAAACAAAATGAATAAACCAAAACATTCAAGTTACTATAAAACAAATGATCTACACTAGATTTTGCCCATATGTCTCAGTCTTTTAATTTTTTTTTTTTTGTCTGTCAGAAAGCAAGACATACTTTTGATTTGACAGGCAACAGTTACTGTCTAGATGTAGGGCCTTCAAATTAGTCTTCACTAGTGTCCAAGGAATTAAAAAACAGAAGGCATTGACCATTTCAACTTTACCATCACGGTAAACATAGATAACCTACTTCATGACACATCTATTGGCGCTGTTGTGCTCGCATGGATGCTCTCCTTCTGGTTGCAGAACTAGTTCGCCGACTTTGGGTCCTTCCCCGCTGCTCTGAAGGAAAAGCCACGACCTGGGTTGATGATCTCTGCACCTGCAGACCCTCCACTTCCCTCATGTCCCTTGCCATCTGAGACAATGTTTGACCCGGATTGGTCTGCAGACGCTGGAAGAGGCTTTCTCTGTTAATTTTTTTCTCTGGACAGCTAAAGGTCAGTGCCACACCAAAGTCTGACTTCATCTCTCTTGAGAAACCATCGGAGGTGCCATCAAAGCAACGCCCAATAGCGATCTCTTTGGCAACTCTGGGATTCTGGTCTGTGACTGTGTAGATGCCATAGTTGTGTCCCAATGGATCAACGGGGGCTAACATGGTGAATGCGTGTGATTCGTTGTTTTGAGCAACTGGAGGATGTTTAATGAGATACTCCTGTAGGAGGCCATTGGTACTAATCCTTCGACAGCTACCTTGTGGAATCACTGATATGAGTGATCTGTCCACCTCCGCTTGATCAAACAACATGCCACTACATTTGAACTCAACACATGCAGCTGAGGTGTTAGCCTCTCGCATGTCACGGGTACTGCGAATGTCTCTAATGCCGTAAAGTTTGCCCCTCGTCTCTGCATGTGTTCCTCCCAGGTTCCTTGACCGGACCATCACTTCCTTCTGGCCGTGAATCTTGACTTTGATGAAGCATGCTCTAAACTCCTGAGGGTTAGGCCACCAAGAGAGGTAGTCTCCCGTCCAGGTCGTCAAGTCGTTCTCCTCAAAAGGAACAACATTGTACTCATACTTGTCCTTTTCCACTCTGAAAAATCTGAAATGGTTTGCGTCCACAGGAGCATTTTCACAAGCTAATAAATTCTGATAAGGATATATTGGTCCGTTCGTCTCGTCAAAATTGTTCTGATTAGGCTTTGCCAAATTGATTCTGAATGCAGTTTTCTTTAGAGCTGGATCCTCATGATCAGAACGCTGGTAGTCTAACTTATCTAGATAAGGTTGGGAAACTCCAATGATGTTTGGATTCATCTTAGGGGAAGACGGAGCTGCTTCCAGCTCCTCTCCACCCAGAATGGCTGTGACATAAGCAGTGTAAGCATCTGGTCTCATGGCATCACAAAAAGCAGGCAAACAAGCCCCGTTGGGTCCAGTTAAGACGCTGTCAAACCGACCCCATGCTCTGGGATTAGATGAATAACCAGGTTTGGGCTCCAAGTTTATCAAACTGATAACAACTCCCTCCAATTGTTCAGTCGGGAGGAACTTTTCACTCATGTAGGCACGCACTTTAACATAACAGCGCCTGTTTTCGGGCACGTCTAAATTGAAGAGCCTGCGTTCTCTAATCTCCATGTTGCCTATTAGAAAGGTGCGCTCCTCACGCTTGCTTCGTCCATGACCACCAGCAGTTGTCGCGCTGTAGGAGAAATCACTCTCCTCCTCCCAGACACCAGTATCTGGGTTTAAAGACCACAGCTTCATTGTGGGAATGTGCTCTTGCATTTTAACATGCTGCGTGTCAAGGAGAACTTGGACTGCCCCCGTCCCAAGAACCTCCTTGCTGGTCTCATCTCTAAAGTCAACAGAGAACATGCCGTAGGTCCTTAATGGCAGCATATCACCTTCTTCATCCACAAAGTTGAGGTCACCTGGGGCTGCCGCTGCTGTCGTAATGTTTCTTGGATCAATAAATGTGACGCTGGCTTTCACTGTCCCCTCATAGATTTCTCCGTTGTCTTTATGGAAGGAGTGGGGTGGAATGACCAGTTGCCCTATCGGATCTTCCCCTTTAATTTCCCCAAGGTCTATAAAATTGGTCTCTCCTGGATTTATATCAACCGGTGTCTGCTTTCTCATCACTTTCACGTTATGATAGATGGAGCCACTTTTCTTGTCAAAAATGAACACTTTTGGAGTGTCAATGTACGTTTGAGTTGGATCAACAAAATTCACCACCAATCTTTGTGTATCTGGAGTAATTTGCAATGTAAACCCTCCCTGGTATCCGGTGGTGCCTACTCTATCTTTACCAATATAAATATGCCCAAATCGCAGAGGCTCATCGTTGTCGGCTGCTACAACTCGGCCACGAACCAGCACGGTGGGCTGCACACACTTCTGACAACTGCACTGTTTCACCGCTCGTATGGGGAGTTTGTAGGTACCACAGTCAATGTTTCGACTCTCCATTTCCTGGACACCGCAGCAGAATCCAGCTCCGTCTCTGCACCGCATGTCAAAGTCGAGGGATCCCGGGCAATTGTTGTGAGGGCATCGACCAGCATTGTAGTACTTGGAGTGAGTGCCAGGTTGAACGCAGTCCATTGGCAATCTGATGAGGTGCATTTCAGGAGTGGCATTGCATGCCGGCGATCCGTTAGCTGTGAATTAGATTATATTCAACGTTAAAATGCGTGTCATAATATTGAGAGGCAGTCCTTCACAACTCAAATGTTATAGAGATGAATGCTATAATTACAGAGGTTTCAGTTTCTTCATTTGCTAGCATCTGACAGACGTTCTGTTTGGAATGAGATATTAGACCTAAAATGGCAAAATAAAATTAATGGACATGTTTACATTCATAATGGTTATTTAAACTGCAAATAAAGTCATATAACCTATTCAGCAGCGCACACACAGAAAATTGCTTCTTGGCATCAACATGTGTCTAACCAGGACAGTGAAGCACGGATTAGATTATAATTACAAATTAAGTGAACATGTATTTAGAGATCATTTAAACTGAATTAAAAAAGAAACAGTAATTTTTTATCTAGATATTTGAAATATAATTACTGCACTTGATATCCTGAAATTCAAGCAGTCAAGCATCCTCTTGTTAGGTACCCCTCAATTTCCAAATAATTGATGGATGAGGCAAGACAAGATAAGCTTCCTTAGGCATATGATTATGTAAATGCTGCATTTCCGCCACTTTTCCTAATATGAGACCTGTCTAACTAATTCTGTATGCTAAATTCAAGGATTCATGTGGGTCTCAAATGGTTTTGGGGGTTTTAGCGGTTTATTTCACTTATGTCTTGAGCCAGCTCTGACTATAATTAACATAGTTTATTAGTGTTTAAATTAAAAATGTAAACACAAAAACAAATGGTTTATCTCAAGACTAGTACTTCTCCTCTGAGGTGGAGATGTTATTCTTCTCACATGCTGGAGTCTCCTGTGACAATGAACTTTGGGCTGCAGGGATTTGTTTGTTGCCTGAGGGAAATTGCTTTGACTTCTGCCATACCTGACAAGAACCATAGGGAACAGGCTCTACCCGCAGTGCTGTAAAAATGTATTTGCTCCCTTTTAGATTTCTACTGTTTTAACTGTGAAGGTTCCTTGTCAGGGAATAAATACAAAGCAGCTTTTCAAATTCTGTTTTCATTTTTCATGGGAAAACTAAACCCTGCATGAGAGAGTCGTCAGTTATCTTGTATAATCACTAATTAATTATGATTTACCATATTCTTTGATTTAATTTCACAAATCCCACCAAGGCATAATGTGAAGATTTAAGAATTCACTTTAACAGAACTTGTTTGACAGCATAAAGTCAAGTAAAATATATGATAAAGCAACACAAGAACAAATTGGAAAGAAAAAAAAAGGCAGATATCCACAAGTCTACAAAGTCATTTCTAAGATTTTGGGACTGTAATGAACCACTGTGAGAACCATTGTTGACAAATGGGGAAAACATGGGGCAGTGGTGAAAGCAAATTAGAAAGCTCTAGAATTTAGTTATAGAAATGCAAACATCAGAATCTAGACTTTGAATTGCTTTGCTAATGAAATAGCCCTTTATTAATCCCACACTGAGGAAATTATCTTGTTACAGCAGTAAAGTAACAAAATAAACCCAACTGAATATAACATGTATCTAACAACAATATAAACAACTGCATATAAATAAAGTACCTACAGATAAAATAAAATTAAAGTAATATAGAAACCTGAAAATGTGGAGATTTTTAAATGCACAATAAATAAATGAAGAATATGTTATGTTAATGGTGGCATCATGTGGGAGTAGCTCTGTTACATTACATTACTGGTATGTCCTGTTAGAGACCTTTGTTCATAATTTCTTTGGTTCAGACATTGAATGTCTGGACAATTATTCCCTTTGCAACTGGACACTGTGCAGCTGGAAAGATTTTTTGCATTTTTTAAACTTTCAGACAGTTGCTATGATGCATAGCCGTGGCTACAACATATTGTTTTTACAACCGAGAGCAGCTGATTAGCATCTCAAAAGCCCAACTAATACTTGAACTCCTAACCCAAATCCCAGACGAGTTGGAAAGGAGGTTTTGAGTGGGAAGCTAAAACCGTCTCTTCCAACAATCATAGCGGGAAAGGATCATATCCTCGACTCCAACGCCTCTTTACCCGGCTTTCTAACCGTTCGGCCAGACAAATATTTAAAGAGGAGTGGCAAAAGCAAATGAGGTGGATTAGTAGTGCTTGCCAACAACTGACGGTATCATCCAGGACATTTCACTGTGGAATATTATCTGCTGCCTGGAAACCGAACTATCATACAGCAGCAGCCTTCTGGTGCAATGGTGGTGTCGGTGTTAGGAGTTCATCCCTTAATCGGTGGCTTTCTGGTTTGAGCCGCTGTTCCATCCGCCTCCTTTGTTGTGTTCTTGGCGAGACACTTTGCCTGTCTCGCGTGCTAGTGGTGGTCACTGATGGAGCTGGTGTGTGGTGGTCTTGTTTCTGTCAGACTGCTCCAGGACAGCTGTGGTTGCAGACCAGTATCTTGCCACCATCAGTGTGTGAAGCGCTTTGGGGTCGTCTGGATTTGATAAATTGCTATTCAAGTACAGGCAATTTACCATTCAGTTAAAAGCCTCTTCATATTTGTTGCAAGACTGACAGCTACTGGAGATCTTTTCTGCCCACAACATCACCATCCAACCACTATTTGAAGATACTTGGATGATACAACAATGTATAATTTCCCTTTGGAATAAATATTCTGAAATTTAACTGAAGACCACCTTTGAATACCTCAAAAAGAGTCAAATTACAGTTCTGGACCAACTTGATAAAATGTTCAGCCTTATATCTTATTGAGATGTGGAGGGACAGTAAACATGTTGCTCTTACTTGGAAATCCTTCAATGTGGCAAATGTGAGCTGAAATTCCTTCACACCAGCGTAACACTTACTGCCCGTTGTTAGAAATGTTTGATAGCAGGTATTGTCTTTACGGGTAGCATCTACAGTTAGTAGGTCAAAGAAAAATCTTTTTTTTTGGCTTTCTTAAATGAAATCATCTTTTTAAAATCACTATTTTTCTGTTTATTAGGTTGCCATGGTCTGGTATAAAAATTTGCTTGACTGTATAAAGTGTGAAACAAAAATGAAAAACAACAGTATATAATATGCAAGGAGGCAAATACTGTTTCGCTGCACTGTAGTTCTCCCTCCTTAATGTGGCTAAATTTTGTTGCTTGATGGAGAGAGGAACATTCAGAGTTTAGTTTATGCACCGCATGTTGGAGAAAACCTGCCGTCTGGGGTTTTCCGTACCCAGTGCCACTTCAAACAATAAAAAAATAAATAAAAAAATCCATCATGAGTCGACTGTATTTCAAACAAATGTAAACAAAATAAAACCTAATCCCTTAGCTCAGTTAGATTTCCCTGCTATTTTTACTTTCTTTTGCTTTTTTTCCACTGTGTGCGAACCGACTTCTGTCTTTCCTGGGGTTTTCGAGCACTGTGGTTTTTATATGATTCTTCTTAAGGCACGGACATGGCTCATGGATGACTTGAACGTAGCCCAGGTCTGGCATTCCTCTCAAAGGGTGTATTCAATTTTAGCAGCGGCTGTTTTTTATACAGTCAAATTATTTGTGGTTGTTTGGTTTCTGTCAGTGGTTTTACTTGAGCCTGTGGAAAATTCAGTACGTCATTGTCAAATGCACCGGGATAAGAGCCATCCTGAGTCATAATCCCACCTAGCATCTCGCCATCATCGTGTCGAAAATGTTTTCCTTTGGAGCTGATAAAGAGGAAATTGGCTTCTTGATGGAAAAACAATGTTGCATGTTTGATAAATCGGCTTCACCTGCATGCAACAACAAAGCGTTTCTTTTGGCGGAAAATGTTATGTGTTGCTATCTTGTGAAAATCAACACTGTTGGTCAGCTTTCACATCAGTGATTTCACTGACGATAAAAAAAAAATTTGAAAAGAATAAAAACCACCGTGAATTTATATTTGCATTTAGAAGAAAGACGTTTTTATCGTGAAATGAGGTTTTATGTTTTCCTTAAGTCTGTACGTACCAATCACAGTAAGGTGAGCCGGGGACGACTTGATGCTGCCTGCAGCGTTGCTGGTTTTGCAGTAGTACTCCCCGGACTGCTCCAGCTTTAGGTCCCGTAGCACAAGGTCGTTTCCATACTTATACATGTTCTTATCCAGCAGTGTCCCATTGTGGTACCTGGTTTATTTTTATAGAAATGGACACAGATTACTTTAATTTATTTAGATTTTGATTTCTTAATAAAGCTCCTTAAGTCAGCACATACAATTCTTAGCGGAGGTGAAGGCTTCATGTTTTGTAAGTTTTTATTAATGATTCTTTCTACAAGTCTGGCTGGCCTAAAACTTTACTGTTTTAATTCAATCCAAATAAATTCAGTCCCTCCTGTTGCATGTGACCATATCCAATGAAATGAAAATGTTAACCAAGCACGTTCATTTGCAAATGTAATGCTCAACTGTGGTTAAATTTTTAGCATTTTTCTTTGTTAATGCTTCTGCTGGACCAGGAAGAGAAATATATCGGCACATCAGCTGTTAAACTGAAATAACTTAAACTCAGAATTGTTTCTTAAATCTTTACAGTTACTTTGTATGCACATTTTACACTGTGGCATTGGAAGAGTGGATTTTTTGCAACCACCTGGAAGTTGCAGGTTCAATTCCAGCTTCTCCCTGCCACATGTAAACGCACCCATTGGTGATGTGTGAGAGAGATTGGATGAACGTGTCGAATAAAAAACACTTTGAATGGTTGGTACGTCCAGAAAAGCATGATGAATGTTACCTAAATTCAAACCATTTAACATTTAATTCTGTATTTTTAGTGTGCTTTAACTATTACATTTGATCTTTCATGAAGAATGTCATTTTGTTTGTTTTTAAAATCCCCTTTCAGTGTATTTTCACTTTGAAAATAGACCCATTCCTCTCACCCCTAACAGTGTATATGTGTGTATTACTGCATAAACCTGCGGTTCTTCTTACCAGTAGTATTTGTCAGGAGCTGGTGATCCTGTAGCCGAGCAGCACAACAGCGCCCTTCCTCCCTCGTAACGCACTTTGTCTTCTGGGTGCTTCACGATGTATGGCTTTTCTGCGGAAGGTGTAAAAGCACAAATCTTAAACACCTGTTTTCTGTGCGTGGTGAGACAGAAGTTACAGAGCTCTGAAAACTCAGCCCGACACGCACTTTGTTCTCACATTGGTCTCTGGGCTTTTAAAAACTTGTTGCTGAGGGAATTACAGTCTTACAGCAGCACAGTTCTAATATTATTGGGTTTCTTCACAACTATGTAGGTGGTCTGGGCTTGACTTTGGGGTATTTTATTTGTCTGAAAGTAGGATTTGCCCAGTAAAAACAATCAGCATCAGGAAATGTTTTCTTATCCAACAACACCTACTCAGATCTATCTACTCCATCTACTGGCACTCACCAGCTGACGTGAGGACGGCCCGCAGCCAGGAAATCCCGGTGGCGTTACTGGAAGTAGAGACGACCGCTGGCACAAACTTCTCCTTGCTGATGGCAATGGAGGTGGAGCCTGAGGAGCAGACTCCCGATAGCGTGAACTGCCCTTTCACGTCTGTAAGAGTTCGGATCACTTTGGGGTGGCTGGTCAGAGCCACGCTGGCCCCCGCCACTGGGACTCCGGTCACGGTCTGGATGTCTCCGAACAGCATGTGGCCTTCACACACACAAATGCTGCAGTCCTCACTGGGATGGCCTTCGGAGCACTTCAGCTTGCACGTGGCTGTTTGTTAAGACATACAGTAGGTAAAGTGTGAAAAATGTGCTGAAGAATAGAAATGTAAAACATCTGGAATCACAGTGTTAAAAAAATGTATGGTTTACGGTTAGTAATACCATCGTTTCTATGTCTTAAAGTGAGAGAGGAATGCAGCTGCTACTGCATAGTGCCGGTCAGCTGGCTGAAAGAAAGCTGACCGGCATAAGAACCCAAAAAAGAAATTTTGTAATTAAATTTATTTTAATTACAAAAAACACAGACAGTCATGGCATGGAAGCTAATAGAGAACCATCCATCACTCTCATAAGGGTGATACAAATTGAAAACTACAATTAGAAATGCTTTGGTTACTCAATAACATAGTCAAAACAGTTAATTATGATTGTATATTGTCAACCTCTTTTGAGTAAAAATCTAAAATGTGATGATGTTATGCATATTTGTCAATGCCACAATATGGGTTTATAGTAACAAACTGTCAGTCATATCAAGATTCTTATTTTTACTATAAAGCAACTTGGTTTATATTTCACATGGTCAGGTGCACCTCAGCTGACGACTTTATTAAAAATGAGCAGCTTTGCAGTCATCATAGCAGCTTATTGTTTGGAGCTTGTTGCAAGATGTGGGCCTGGAAATGGTTTGGTTTTAAGCGGGAGGATTTCAGAGGAAAAGTTCCAATCTGCCAAGTGGATGAAAAAACATTATTTGTGCAAAACGTTGCCACAACAAACGAGCTTCATTTCTCATAACTAGCAAAAACTCCTGACTACTTCTTGGAGAAAGCCTGCAGTATTTTCTGGACTTGTGCACAGCGTCGATTGTTGTGCTCGACCTGAATGAAGTGCTGGCATGTCAGTGACTACAACAAGGTCCCATGGCTTTAATAACAACAGAGTCAGTGTGCTCCCAATTAACAACTGTAAACATATATTATTATCAGACAGTCTGCTGCTGTCGTTTCGTCCAATTTCTTGACTTCTGGCAGCACCAAACCCTAAAAAACAATGTTTTATTTGCTGTTGCATTTTAGCAACAGTTTGGTAACTTAAACAAACCCAGAAGATCATTTGTTTCCCTTTTTCATTCCTATTAGAAACATGCCCAGCTCCTATTACTAAAATATTATTTTTTTAAGTCAAACAAACTATCAATTACATAAGAAATGAACTTATTTGAAATGTGAATATTCCATAATTAGCCTCAGGAAGGTTTTTCCCACTTGGGATGACATAATAATACTTTATTATTTGTTCTGTCTGTTTCTTGTTTTTTTTCGTGGACCATCTGTCTAAATAAATAGGATTGAATGATTTATATATTTAAAAAAGTCCATTTTTATCTCAATTTCAGAGAAGAACTTTAAAAACTTTAAAGTTAAACTTGAACTTTAACTTAAACTTTAAAGTTTAAGTTTGACTTTAAAAACATAAAATTGTAGAGATTTTGCTGGTTTTTTGGGGGGGGGTTTTGCTGTTTGAAAGTGATCTTTTAACATAAAATCGTGTAAAGACATTTTACACAATATCTACAACAGTCGGAGCTTACCAGGACATCGACTTCTTCCACACTTCTGGACCTCAGCAGGTCGTCCTGGACATTGCACCGTCTCTGAGGTTCTCACACAAGTTCTTCTCCTTGTCCTGCGACCTCCACCGCAAGTTACTGAGCAACTCCCCCAGGGACCCCAAGGACTCCACTTGGCTATATAAGAAACGGGCGATTAGAGGGATTTGTAGTACTTTATTTTCAGTAAATCTTTTCAGTACTTTTGCCAGTCATTCATTGGTGTTCGCTGGCTGAAAACACTTCACTTCTATCTGTTGTATCTTGAGCATTGAGCTGATTATAACTCCAGCTGAAGTACTAATATCACGGACGATTACTTGAAGTAAAGTCTGTCAGCTTTTATAGAAGCATACCACCCAAAAGGGATAGTCAACAGAGCGTGTAAAAGCACTTTTGGACATCAGAATGCTAAAGATAAAGGGAACAACAACATGCTGCATTGACAGTGTTACGGTTTAACCTGCCGATGAATCACACAGTCTCATTTCAGACTAAATCAGAAACCCAAATCAATTTTGGCTTCTCTAAATCGCCCAGTAATTTTGGCCAGGTGTAAGGATAATTCTCGTCACAGCTCACTGACCTGCGCACGGTGGAGTGGAGCACTCCTTCCTCTCCGCATGGTGTCCTACACATGCTGGTACGAACAAAAGCGGCATAGGCTGAGCGCTCACACATTTCCTCTGCCGAACTTGGATTCCCACATCATTGCAAACTGCGGTGGAGCAGGGACCCCACTCACTCCAGTTGGTCCAGTAGCTCTGCACTGCGCACACAAGAGATCTTAAGATTTCAAATCACTCACCAGTTTCTGTACCAGAAAAAGCCAGTTATATGACAAGTTATATAACATCGCATATTTAAGTGACAGCTTGCGCCGCAACAAGCTGCTCTTATGGGGACTACCTGGAGGACACTGAAAGCGAACATGATAGTTGGAACAGACTCGACCGTACGGCTGTTCTTTGTTGATGCACCAGAAGCCCTTCTCCAAACTGGAGTGGACCACTTCACCGGTGTCTGCAGCTGCCACCCAGTCTGTGGTGCGGGCCTCCATGGCCGTGGGCCGAGCGCAAACCCGCTCTCTGTAGTAGAAACGAATTGCTTCCAGGCGCTCGTAGTCTCCATTCCCACCAGGATGGTCGATGTTGAACCAAGACGTCCACTCAGTCACACCTGGGGGCGCGCAGAGATGGAAACCAACTGTTTGAAACGGCCAGAAATGTTCAGGAAAGCACCATCTACTCTAAAGAAGCAGGAATGCTTCACACACAAAAGTGCATTTGTTTTTGATCAGTTGCTGTTTTTTTTTTGTTGTTGTTGTTGTAACAGAGTGCCTCTTTAGCAATAAATCATAAACCACTGGAAAGCATGTTCCCTTTCAAACATAAGAAAAATCAATATGAGGGCTGAGCAGTGAAATCGAGTATGAGGTACGGGTTGTGTAAAACTTGCCAGATCCTTTCTGCCAATTCTGTTCACGTTATTCAGCTAATGAATCTTGTTTTGTGTTGCCTAGTGGATTGGATGGTAGGAATTTGGCAAAAGAAGATACATTTGCAGCAAAACAATTTATTCATGTCTCAAAGGAGGGCCTTAGTTGGTTATGAGATAATAAACAACCACAACAGCCGGCTACTGTCTTCTCACACGCTGCTGTGAGAAGGCGTCCAGGCCTTTAACCAGTGTTTGCTTCAAATCACCCAGTGTGTACGTGTCGTTCAGTCTGGCACAAACAGTGTATATCTAAGGTGATTGTAGGGTTGAGATGAGAACTGCAAGCAGCCAACTCCATTCACTCTAGATTCTGAAGTTTTTCATCAGCTCAACCCACAAAGATATTTTTTTCATAAGTGCGACAACATTTAAAGAAAAATAATCCGGCTATTTAGTGCAATAACATCTATTTACAAGAAGCACTATTACAAAAATGTATTATAATATAACACAATTTTCCTTTCTTTTGTGCAAAAATTGACTTGGGCTTAGTATATGTTTTTTTCTACTCTGTGGCACATAGAGTGAAGCCTAAAGGATTGTTCAAAGAAAACGTAAGGAATAAAAGCAATGGACTTCCTAATAAACATAGTTTAAACAAATTATTCTATGCCATAAAAAAAAGATATTTCAAAAGAAAAAAAAAGAGGAATGTTGAAAAGAAGGAAAACTCTTTGTAGATGTTTAAAAATGTGTAGTCCTTAAAGATGACAGTACATTGGGGATTAGTTAAATTTGAAATGAACAGTGAGAAAATCTCATGTCTTTTAGAGCCTTGTGTTATTTCATGCAGGCGTGAAGTTAATGTTTGACGCAAGTGGATTTCCTTCCAATTATTGTCGTCTTCAATCAGTCCCACGCAGGGAGGAGTCCTAATAAAAGAACAATTGTTCATTTCTTCTCATGCTCACTGCAGGTTTGTCGTTGCTAATAAGACATATTTGGTGAAGTGTTCCCTGGGCATAGATTTTAAGCCATTGGCTGCTTACATTTGCAGGAAATTAGTGCCATTAAAAATGTGCTGAGCTGACTTTTAGCCTTTTCTGCTTGTGATGGAGTCGTGAACATCAAGTGAAGCATGTAAAAAGCGTTTGGATTTGCAGCAGGCCTGTGAAAAGTACAGGCAAAAGAAGAGTTTTATGTATGAATTTTAGAGTTTTATGTAAATTTTCACATAATGAAAATGGGATGGTCTGCTCCCAGATGGTGCTTGATAAAAATACCAAACCCACAAAAAGATTTTGAAATTAAGTGCATAAATGTCTTTACAGATCTCAAACAAGAAGATGTTGGAGATATGTTTTAAGTAAAAAAAAAAACTTTTCAAAAACTGCCATAATACCTGTTTGTGAGTCCGTGAACGTATTGAAAACCACTCTTTTGCTCCTGTCTGATGGGTTCCTGGTCCTTAAAAATCCTGCACACAAAGTAAAAAAATTAATAAAATTATATCAATACCCCAACATACCCCAATAAATCATAAAGTCCTATTGGTGCCTTGTATATCAACAGATGTAATCTCAATAAATGAACTCTTTATTAGTTAAAATTCTTTATTTTTTTCTGTATGTTTAGAAAAACCAACATTCATATATACCCCAGGGTAAATCAAAGTAAGCATAGCAGTGATTCTTTTTTTTTTTTGGTATGACAACTGTAATTACAACATTTAAAATTATGCTTCCGACATTGTTGAAAGAAAAAAGGGTCACTTTAGATTCTTATGAAGAATTTTAAATTCCATCAAGCCAGTGCTCAGATATGTATCAAACTGGAAATTGTCATGAAAAAAAACTGTGTTGGAAAAAATGGTTTATTTGTGGAAATATATTATTTCTTTTCTGCTTATTTGTATTTTTTGCTGCCAAAAGTTATGTATTTTGCCATTCATTAGCGTAGCTCATTACAAACCTATGGAAATTAGCTATCTTAAGCAACATTAACACATTTCAATTTTTTACATTTATACATTTATATGCACACATAAATGCAGCAATTATTACACGTCTCAGACTTCACTGTTTCATAACGTCTTGTTTCTGTGCCAGTAGTGTAATAAATAAGAACAACACATGAAATATGATGTTTCTGGCTCTTTGATTTATTAAATGGGACTCGGTGACATTTTCTTCCATGCCATAATGTGTAATGATTCATTTATTCTCCACCACTAATTTTTAATGCTGCAAAAGACGTCAATTGTTTGCTTGACATTTCTTTTTTGGGTTACATTTGGGCCACTAGAAAAAAAAATAAATGTCATGGTGCGTGACAAAAACAAAAAGTTACTTATGCTGCCTCTCACCGTGTATCTGTGTGTGTGCGTGTGCGCGTGTATGTGTGTAGTAGGCACAATCCCTGCTGAGTTTATGAGCAGAGAATCCCAGCACATTAGTATTGATCGATGTCCCTTCTGGTTTTATAGCATGTTTCAGCTCTTTATTGTCATGCCAGCTCTTTTGGTTCAACCATTAAAACCTTTTAGTAACATTTCTGGATGTTAGGAATTACATAATGTTCGCTTTTAGGTTGGCTTGGGTAGGCAGCTGGTGCGCTTTTTTTTTCCCTTTCTTTTTTTTTTTTTAATTTAGCTTTTAAAAAGCCATTGTACACTTTCCATATGGCTTTGTGTCTCTGAACTACTGGGTTGACTTGAGAACCACAGTGAAATGCCTTCAGATTGATGTGTTCAGCAGCTGTGTCTGCTGCCTGCAGATTGAGTTCAGTGGGTGGAATCAAATACTTTCCCCATCTTTCTTTTTCTGCAGTGATTTGTATGTCATTATTGCATTCCTACACACATGCTCGCTGATTATCAACACTATGTATGTATTGGTCCTCGCTGATTTAACAAGTGCTTGCAGAATGCATGACACATTTTCTTCCCTCTGCCATACTGTAGCTCAGAATACATAAACAACTTTTCACTTAGCTTATTAGCTCGGAGACCCTGACCCGCGGCTATTAATGATCCTTTCAACTCCGCACGCAGTCTTGTTTCCAAGAAATTCTAAAGAAGCATTTCGGCTTGTTACATAACAGCGCTACTCCCCCTCACACCAACTCCAAGTTAATTTACGGCCAAGTTCTTGGCCCCCTGATTATCGTTTCAAGATGTTTCACATTGAAAACCAAACACCAAAACAAGTCTTCTGGTTTTACAAGGTGTCTGATAGTTTTAGGAAAGTTAAGAGGGGAGACACAGATTAGGTGCAGCAGAAAGGCAAATGTTGGAGTGCTGACCTCACTCGTGGCAAGTATATGGTCTGGTCTGGCCCAGTGCACCGGGATCTTCGCGCTTTTGACTGACATATTAACACTTTTTAAAGGCCACAGGCTTTTTGCAGGGCTACTGCTTCATGTGGCTGGTATGTGAGTGAATTAACCCCATCAAGAAGCAAGTAGCACATGCTTTTCAAACCCCAGGGAGAAATGTTACAATTTATGATTTCCTATTTGCTGCTTCAGGCTCACACGTACTCGGGTATCCTGTGCATATTTTGTGAGCCGTGCAGATTCTACATGAAACCCGCGTGCACTGTCCACAGACGGTTGAGATTTCACGGTCAAGCTTTACTTTCCTATATTTCTCGTGACAAATTCCTTCATTTCCACGATTCGACTCTTCCTTACTCAGTGTCTGAGTTATTTCCTCCTAAGTATTTTTCCGTCTCTCAAAGTCCTTGTGTTCTCTGATTGGTGTACCTTGCAAATTTTTGTTCTAATTTCTTCAGACACCCTTCAATATTGGACTCCACTTCATCCACAAGATGGCACCGATTCTCAACTTTATCAGCTCGGTGAAGAACACGCAACAGTTTGATGAAAACATTGTTTCCTGCCGAGCTTTTTGCTATGGTATGCTCTCCTACACGTACTCATGGAGGTGCCTCACCACTGAAGTATATCTAGTCTGTGATTTTTTCATTGGTGCTTTTAGGATATTTTAAATTTATTTAACATTAGGAACATATTCAAAATGTCTTCGAACACCACTTTTTGTAGGATTAAACATCCATAGTCAATCTTGGAATGACCCTAAGCAAACATTGATTAGGTAACAAGATACATCAGCATCTCCAACAGTGTAAAGTTGCTTCAGGTTCCATTGGTGACTGAAGGATGGCTGCAAAACACCAAACAACATCATTTTTAGCAACCAGATTTCTTCTAAATGTGGATTCATCTTGAGACACAGAGTCTATTGTTGTTTTTAACCAACTATACGTCATAGTGGTTTACGGCTTGGCTGGACTTAGGCACATCTTCCATTAGTAATCTTCTGTGACTTTGTGAAGATTTGCTTTCATTCATTTTTTGAGAGGGAGTTTCCAGTGCTTGTATTGTGTTGAAAGAAAAAAAAGGAAGAAAAAAACAAAAGAAAACTCCCAAGGAGAGAAAATGAAAGACTTTTTAAAAAATTGCACCCAGAATGTTTTCACTCATATTGGGGAGGTATGTCTTTGCCAGATGTAAGTTGGCAGACAGAAAAGGCCTAATAGGTGGTCTTGATTCTGTTTATGATACTAAAAGTCCCTACATGATGGAGAAGATAAAAAAAAAAGAAACTACTCTTGAACTAAAAAAAATCCTACTTGGTGAATCTGTTTGTACAAAAGTGTTTTATGTTCGACTTGAGAGTGATTTGTCTGTGTGAGCCTGTGCATGCAATGCTCTGTTTATGTTTTCATATGAGAGTTGTTTATGCACTTGCACAGAGAAGAGAGGAATGCCAGGGGCTCCAACTCTCTCATGTGACAGAGAAAGGACCAACGACAAGGTTATTTAACAGTAAAAACACAAAATATGTATTTTATATGGAGAGAGATAAAAATGTACTTAGCATAGCATAAATGAAGTTGGCATAGCATAATTAAAGAAGAAGATAGAAATACAGCTGAAATCGACTGAATTTCCAGCATTGTAGCACAGCTAGCATTTGTATTAAGTTAGAAAAGCAGTAGTTTTAATTTCCTGAGACTTATCACCGTAGCTAGACAGTTACCATAAGCAACTTGCATCCTGTTCACATCTTAGAAACACATAAAACCGAGTGACAATCCAACATTCCTACCAGAGAAACAGCACCTGTGCATTTTTGAGCAATCGTAAACGTTTTTCCGATTACAGACAAAGCGATGACTTTTTAAATTTACTGTAAGTCATCACAAAAACAGATCATAAAAATATAGAAACTATATCAGAAGGCATATTTATTCAACACCATGCTAACTCCCCAGCTGCCCATATCACTTCATATCAGGTCAGACTCTGTTAATATTTCATATGGGAAAAGTAGAAGGCTGTTTTTGAAACACCATCAGGCTGGTGCTTTGGCCAGACCCAGGTTTGAACTTGCTGCTAATTCTTGTCTGAATGTGATATCTATTTTTTTAAAATGTCCCAACTGATTGAAAACACTGTTTCTATTCACATTCAACTGCAAATAAAGCTAGACAGCAACTGTCAAATCTTACCGCTTGACTAGATAAATTTTTTTAATTACTTAAAATTAGGTATTCAATGAACACTGTATTGTTTTTTGAGATTTGAAACAGTTGGGAGGTGTTTAAAAGTTCAGCTGCTCACACTGTTTAAGAAGTTCAAGTTTTAACCTCTGGTCAAAACAGTAAAATAGCTCAACTAAAGCAGCTTTACATATGTTCTGGACACACGTGTGTGTATATGGGAAAATGAAAATGTTGAATTTAAAAATGCGACACAGAACTAAATAAATTAATGTGAATTTATTTATAATTCTTTGATCCACTGACGTCCTCGTCTCAGTCATTTAACTCATCTGGCCAGACGGCTTTGTGTTTGGAACAGACAGTGGTCAGCATCTGGAGAAGTAGCCCTGGTGTCTGCCTAAAGTTATGTGGAGAGAAGAGAGGACTGGAAGATTCATGTGAAGGGGTGGTAGTTCCAGAGCAACTCCTCTAATACAGTGGGCATTCAGCAACAGCTGCCACCTTTAAATAGAAAAAATAGGCCATAAATCTCCGAGGTTTGGGGTGGATGGAGAGAGTGACAGAGAACAAAGCCAGGATAGTGTTTGATGGAGCAGGACGGAGGAATAAGTAGAGAAAGGTGAAGGGCAGAATTTGATGGAGTGAGGAAAAAGAAGAGAAAAAAGGTGGGGAAAGTATTTGTGAGAAATACCTGAAGCAGAGACAGATTAGAAACAAAGGGAGAGCAGATGAAGACAAACAGACGGATGGAGACGTTCTGCGAAGTCATTGCTGCAGCAGCAGATTGAACGCACAGAACGGATCGCATGAAACGGTCGGCAAGTTGGCTGCTTCAGCAAAGTTAGAAAACAGGACGCTAAAGCCATTTTACCTGTGCTCCTTCACTTCCCCCTTTAGTCCATTTTCTCAGTTAGGAAAGTACAAATCCAGCAGGTGTAAAAAAAAAAAATAAAAAAAAAAATGGGCCACTTGCTTTGTGATCGTTGCGCCTTGTTTCCAAGGTGACCAAGGTTTATGTCTTTGGGGACGGTCTGCCTGCGCAGCGTTAGAGAGTGAAATAAGGCCAAGACGCACCACCTTCTCACAAGATGTGGGGATGTACCGCTAAAGAAGCGTGGCATAAAACCTAAAAGTTTATTATCCATTTTAGGGTCAGAGTGTTCTGCTCTGTCAAGATCAATGTGAACAACCATTTATAAATTTTCTTTCTCTGTCGGCTGGTCTTGTGATTTACTCATCAGTATATGGCACAAACCCCTCTGCCAGACATTTACGACTTGAAGGCCTCAGAGTCCCACAAGATGTGGAGACTATTATGGTCTATTCACACTCGATTGCCTTTATGAACTGCCAGCGCCTTCACTTTAAAAAAATATATAATAATAATGGAAAACAGATGTAACTTGGATAGAAAGTGACACTCGAGAAGAGCAGTGAGTTTTCAAAGCAGCAGGAGGTGAGATTTACTGGAGAGCACTTGTGATGTTCGTGTGTTAAGTGGTAATTGTAATTGTCAGATGCGATCAAGCTGGACAAAAGATCGGGAAAAACTGAACAACAGCAGGAAGTGACATAAAGATGTGTTTAGGCACGAGATCGCAACGCCACAATTCTTCTCATGAATGCAAAGCCTCACCACGGTGGCAGCATTGTCTGGCTGCTGGCACCGTGTGACTTGGCTTGGTAAAGTTAGCTCAAGCTATTTTTATGAGACCTGGAAATTAATGTGAGAGCTTTACACTTGTAACTGTATGCTTATGTTTGACAGACTTTAATTTGGAGTAAGAGGGTAGGCAATTATTCTCAGTCTGACCTGTTGTCTTAACGGAGTCAGATAATAAATACTTCTGTGAGCTGACTGACGGCAAAGGCAATGAATAAGACCCAACATGCTGCAGAAACAGACAGAGATACATAAAGACAGACAAAGACATAAATAGCTTGCAATCACCGTGAGAACAACTTTTGATATCTTACACACAAGAAGTTGGTCTCTGCTTCAGAGCTTCCTATTGCAGCTAGGTTTTAGTGTTTTTTCAAATAAATTTGGACTACATCCAATCAACCCTAGTTGAAATCCAGTGGTGGAGAAAGTACTCAAAAAAATGTACTTAAGTAAAAGTAAAACTACCACATTAACATTTGTACTTAAGTAAAAAAAAAAAAAGCACTGGCTTTTAAAGATACTTAAGTATTAAAAGTAAAAGTACTTGCTGAATGCATTACCTAATCCCTAATACAATATCATTAAGTGAACTGATCGTATTTAATTTGAATATATCAGTAATGTGCCATTTTAATGAACAATGCCACAGATAAAGCATGTTTGTATTATGTTTACACTCTGTAACATAGTTTAGACTTAGATATGTGATTCTATCCCTCATAATTTCAGTGATGGAAACATCTTGTCTCCTGTCCTAACATAACGTGAACTTCACTTTTTTTGCCACCAGTGGCATTTATTTTGAAAGAAATCCAACTGAAAGGGAATGGAAAGAAGGTGAGTGGGAGAGGACATGCAACCGAGGAGCCACATAGCAGAGTTGTAGTCAAGACCACCTACCCAAGACCAAGTCAAGACCAAGACCAGCACCCCATGCTACGTGACACAAAAAAATTTAGTTTTACTTATCAAAATTGCTTCTCAAATTGATCTGAAAGATCCACATTCCCATAAAAACACCAAGATATTAAATACTTAGAGCTGAAATAAATTTAATCAGTAAAGATCCGTCCAGAAGAATCAGATCATTCCTGAATGTCATATCAATGCAGACTTTGGTCTCAGCGTTGTCCCATATTTGCGACACCTCAGTCAACACCTCCACACAATAATTCAGCGCATGAGTGACAACTTTTTTTCATGGCGGATGCAACATGTGTCTCCATACAGCTAGCTTTGCTACCGTGTTTCCTTACTTTCTTTTTATCCCCAAAAGCCCCACTATGTCTTACTTTCGGGGTATGTCTTATATTGGAAAAAAATTATCGAATTTTTTGTTTTAACCATAAAATTTATATTTATTAACAACCTGAACAGTATTGTATTCACCACAAAACAGTTTTATAAAAGGAAGTGCAGGGGACGGCGCGGTGACTATGGAGAGGGGGACGGTGCGGACGTGGGCAGGAGGCGGCGCGCAGCTAGATGAGAGGGAGGCGGCAATACCCCCGTGTTTACCCCCGGCTTATATTAGCCGACCCCCTGAAACCCCTGATACGTCTTACAATCGGGGGTGTCTTACTATCGGGGAAACACGGTAGCAACACGTCCAAGGAGCTTACCTTTTTTTAAGCTTTCCTTCCAAGTGACGCTAAATGTTGGACTAAGTCCCCACCGTCTGTGAAAGCGAAGCGCCGCTGATTTTACATGTCGCCATGTAAAATCATGATTTATGCAGCGCTATTATATTACTGACCATTAGACAGACGTCTCAGAGGAAACCACTGCGCATGTCTGGAGCTCCGCGTGCGAGTAAAGGTGGAGGCGATGGGTGACGACAGACACATAAGACATGTTATTGCTTAGATTTTACGGCGCCACCTTAAGTCCCTGAACTTCACATTTTAACGGAAAAAAGCGCAACGTGACTTGGATGTAACGAGTAACGCGACACTTTTGGAGAAATGCAGTGAAGTAAAAAGTACAGATACTTACTGTAAAATGTAGTGGAGTAAAAGTAGAAAGTACCCATTATTAAATCTACTTAAGTAAAGTACAGATACACGACAATTGTATTAAAGTATTGTACTTAAATCCAAAGTATTTCGACTAATCGAAGCTGAACTGAATGATTCTACACTGAACGGAGATTTTTCAAAATACAGTTTAGGATTTATGTGACCATTTTTCTATGCAATTTGCGATGCTTTTTGGCATTAAAATATGACATCCATCGACACCACAAAAAGTTGCTTTGTCAAATCTGCACAGGAGCGTTCTAAAGTGATTGCATTATTACTTCCTCAAATCTTGTTAATTTAATCTCTCTTCCTGTTTTTGTGAACTCAAATATCGAGCTTTGTCCCATTTGGTGAGCCGACTGTGCCCTCTTTTGTACCTCTAGTTACAAAAGAGGTAGGTGTCAAATGATAACGTTTGGTAAAGTTGTGTCTACTTTTCAAACAATTCAACACAATTGTTTGTTTTTTTTCAACATTTATGACTGTCTGCCATATCCCACACGATTGTACGCTTTATTATGAACAAGTGAACAGGACAGAGCTGAGATTGTGTTTTGTATTTTGGGATTGTAAGAAAATAAGCATGACGCAACAGCTGTTTGGTTGGGTCATGTAATGTTTACTGCTTGTCTCATAATTGGTTACTCTATTATGTTTTTATGGTGTAAAGTTCTTTGAATTGCCTTGTTGCTGAAATGTGTTATACACTAACGCCTGACTTTTTTGTTTGCACTTTTTTTTTTTTTTTACTGTGAGTTAAACCACAAGAAAAGTTTTAATGATCCCCTCATTCATCCCCACATGTTGCTAATCGCACTGGGGTTGAAACCAGCTTTTTGTTTTCACACGAGCAATTAAGGGCAAATGAGGAGAGTAATGAATGTAACCACAGAGTCCAATACTGTCTTTCTGAAAGAATGTAAATAACTTTCACAAATTTCCCTGCAGATCTCCACAGCCATTACCCATCTGAATATATAAACTGTCTTAATTGGACAATCGTTTGCGCTTGATTTGTTTACATGAACATGTCTGATGCTTTTAGTTCTTAATGTATAAGCTTACAGGTTCACAGTTCAATCTGGGACACACACACACACACTCACACAAAGTTTATCTCATCGTCCTCCAGACATTTTATCTGAAGCAGTCCTGCCCTGACATCCTCGAGGGAATGCCGTCAAGTCGGAAAAACCTCTACAGTTGCTCTCAGTTGGTCCACACATGTGAGCGGTGTCGTAAACCGTCTGTTGTTGTTTATTATGAGACATGACAAGGAGATGAAAAATGTTTAACCCCTAAGTTTTTGGGGGTTTTTTTTGCTTCCCAGAACTGTCTTCTTTTACGTTTCTTAATCTTTTAACTTTCAGCGATAATAAATGCAAAAAAAAAAGTTAAATTAGTCTTCTCTTACCTTGACCTAGAGCCACTGAGGCCAGAAAAGAGAGCAGTAGTGGCAGCTTAGTTAATTCCAACATTGTGCTGATGGTGTGATCACGGAGTCGTCATGGATACGAGATGAAGAAGAAGCAAACAACTGGTTCTGCAGCACTTGATCAGGGGAAGTGGGCTTCGGATCCTCAGGTGTGGGTGATGCTGCCGGTCCTGCAGAGTCTCGCCGTGTCTCCTCCTCGTGTGGGCTGGAGACAGGAGCTTTTTAAAAGAAGGGGCATCAAGAGTGCACACCAATCCAGCCCCTCTCTCTTTACCATTGGTTAGTGGAAGTTAACATCTGGGTCCCCCATATCATTGTCCAGAAAGAAAAAAAAAGAAACAACGAGGGCCTGCTCGGGGTAGAGAGGAGAAAGATGCACACAGTCAGTGGGCCAACAAACTAAGAGGTTTGCTTTCCCCTTTGTTCAAATCCATATCTCATATTTCATCTTTCTGACTCAACCGCAGCTTAATTTAGGAATTTGCTCTTTTATTGCTCGTGGGTCGAGCCTCCTCTGCAACAGAGTTGTTATATTTGTCCTGCGAACAGGTGTGTGCACGTGTTTGTTTCCTTCTTTAAACTTCTATTCTGGTTACTGTCTCCATCTTGTTAAACAGTGAAGCATTGTCTAAAATTAGATCATCCAAAAAAATAAAAAAATAATAATCTATGCTTCATATGATCTCATCTTGCTTTTTTAATGTACAAAATGGCTTCAATACCCATCATTAAATATAGCTGTGGTCTACACTTGAGTAAACGTGAAGACTACGTTTTCTATAGTTGTCACTGTGGCTCGCTCTCACTGCCCCCATCTCCTCCACTCACTCTCGCCACAGCCAGATGCTGCTGCTTTCCCTCCCACCCCCATCCCCCTTCACCCTCCTCTGGTTCAACTTCTGGTTCAGTTTTGTAACATTTTAACAGTTGCTGATTGCGCGGTGATGCACTGCCAGAGAGTGGAAGTGGCGTCATATGGCATGCCATTCAGGAAAAAGTCCTGAGAGCACAGACGCGAGACGTGCTTATGAGGTGCAATGTACTTGGGCTCGTTTTAAACACGTGTATTTGCTTGAGAAAGTGGTGGAAATTAAAAATACTAATTTAACTCAGCTCTTTTATAAATCCCACTTGGCTTGACATTAAAACCGGGTTAAGCAGCAACAGCTGAAGGAATGCTTCCCCTGTATTTAGCTTGACAAAAGTTAAAGAAAACGGTATAGTTGAAAGTAGAAATGCACAATGATGTTAACCATTGAAGACTTTATTGCTGAATGAGTCCCAGATGGGCAGCTGACTTGATTGTGGCTATTGGGTAGATAGTCTAAGACGGTTCTCAGGCCGGTGCATAAATACCCTTGTTTCATATAGTTTTGTGCGATAAACATAGACTTCTAAATTCAATATTTTTCACTCAACTGTGCAAAGCTGTAGATCACAGTTATAATGCTTTAACTAATATAATCAGCTATTTTCACAAAAAACAAAAGGGTAATCATGATAGGAGTGTCTTTAGAGTGCTGATTCCACCAAATATACATTCTGGTTAGCACCTTTGAATGTTTTTTCTTTATAAAACACTGTAGTGGCTGGGCTGCACAGTGGCGCTGTTGGTAGAGCTGTCGCCTTGCAGCAAGAAGGTTCTGGGTTTGATTCCCGGCCCTGGTCTTTCTGCATGGAGTTTGCATGTTCTCCCTGTGCATGTGTGGGTTTTCTCCAGGTACTCAGGCTTCCTCCCACAGTCCAAAAACATGACTGTCAGGTTAATTGGCCTCTCCAAATTGTCCCTAGGTGTGAATGTGTGTGCATGGTTGTGTGTCCTGTCTGTCTCTGTGTTGCCTTACGACAGACTGGCGGCCTGTCCAGGGTGTAACCCGCCTCTTGCCTGGAACGTTAGCTGGAGAGGCACCAGCAACCCTCCCAACCCCCCTGATGGATGGACTGTAGCGGCTACTGCAAACAATTAAGAACAACCAAAATCAGATAAATGTTTATGTACGGTAGCCAAATTTAACAGACTATTAGATGAAGTGAATACTCATGATCAATAATGACAAAACAATGCCCTGCCGGGAAGTTTTGGATCTTTCCGTGACAGTGAATGGCACTTGGACGCGTGTAGCTCTCCTAAGTGTTGCAACAGACGGAGTTCCCCGTATGGCAAAGTTATTCCTTTGAAAGCTGTTTCCATGACATTTTAGACTTTTCCTTTTAGTCTTTCCAAATGACCCCTTCATAGATTTACTCAACATTAATCCTTATATAAAAATGTGACCTGTCCAGGGTGTACCCTGCCTCTCGCCTGGAACGTTAGCTGGAGATGGGTACCAGCACCTCCCGACCCCACTAAGGGACAAGGGTGTTAAGAAAATGGATGGATGGATGGATGGATGGATGGATGGATGGAAAAAATGTTTGTAAATGTTTGCAACTTTTTTCACTATTTTGAAAATTTATCACGATGCCGCAATACATTACGATTTAGGCAAAAAGCTAAGTCTTTGACTAGTGAAATTTCTTACACAAATAAGACTGAATTAGCTCCTCCTTCAGCCAACCCACAGCCAATGAAATTTGAGGAAATCATCTAAATCCTGGCACAGGATTAACTTTCCATTGCAGTGTTTGAAATAGTTCCTCTATTCTCTGCAGCAAGCAGGGGTTGCAGTTTACTGCACCTTGTATCAGAAGCAGAAGAAAATTTCTTCAAGGTGTATGGAGGTGATATGACAAGTGCTTGTGTTGCCCCCAAAGCAACTTTCTGATGCCACCCTGGGCATCTGCCCATACGTCCTATATCCAAAACTACCACGCACAGTCTGTTCCTAAACATTGGAAAACAGCTGCAGTTACATTTGACTGTATAAATTTATATCAATCAAGGACTCCGGTGTTTATTACTCACCCGCTCTAGTGATGAGCACCACTGACACTGTAACGACAGACCCATTGTTGCCTGAGAGAGTCTTGGACGGACATTAAAGACTTGGCCACTGACAGTTCAGAGATATTTCCACAGTTATTTCCCAATTGCTTTGGACAGTGCAGAGTGAACAACATATAAACATTCCTTTTCACTGACTGCCTACACCCACTCACCCACTCACACATGTGCACTCTCACCAGGCATTAGTGCATTAGTATGCTGAAGAAGCTCCTAAGGTTGTATAAATACACATTACCTCAGCCGTAAACAGCACAGTAACGTCCGTCTTAAGTCATTCTCACCGAAAGCTGCAGCGCTAGCCTCCACACGGACAGATCTTCTTCTTGGGCTGATTATAGGCCGATCTCACCTGTTTACAGCTTATATTAACAAACCAAATCCAGTTGGGAGCAGGAAAGCAGCGCAACCATACGAGTTCTTTTCAAGAAGCCCGGCTTTAATTGTTGCAATATGCTTCTGTTTCAAACTCAATGAATCAGTGGCCATTATTCAAATGCTCGAATGCACATTACTTCAATATCTGATTACTTCAGTGCTTGTGTTACTCTAGTCGGGTCCCCACATGGGGATGGGAGAGCAACCTAATTGAAGACTTACTGTGCCCTGCACCTGAATGTTTTTACGTTTTGTTACATCAGAACCACAAACTTTGACATCTGCTATTGATATTTTTGTGACAGACCGACACTAAGTTATTATGAATGCTTAGTGATAGAAAAAAATATTTGTGGTTTCCAAAGTTGTATAAACATACAAGTCCTTTTTACTCTTTGACCCCTAAATATATGTTTTAATTTGAGTAAATACAACTGTGTTCCTCCACTTCAAAGTCAGTGTGTGGCTGACTGTGTTGGTCTTTCATGAAAACCAAAGATGAATAAATCTTGTAGTATATAAGCAAATGTACTGAATGAACACTAAACATAATTTGGACCAGTGCTTCCAAATATTGTGTTGTTTAAAGTTAATATTGCCATCATTTACGTCTGTTTTTAAGGCAGCTTTGAGAAAAACCCAAGTACATTTTTTAATTATTATCATTATATTAGTGAAAAAAGTCTAAAACACCAGTCACGTTGCGCTGCCTGAAATTGGTCAGATATTTTATTTATTTTTTTTTTATTGTTCAACAAGAAATATCTGAACGTTTTGTAAAAGCAAAATGCATTAACTAAAAGAACATAGTGGCAAGTTTAAAAATGACCAAACAATCAAAAGAACACAAATATATATAGTTTTATATATTTATACCCAAAACGCCAACCTACACCACGTTATTTTAGCAGCACACTGAGGGAGAAGGGTCCACAGAAGGAGTACATGAGAACATAAAAGCTTCAGTTTTTTGGAAAAAGAAAAAAAAAAAATCCAGTGACTTTAATGATAGAAAACTTTTTTTTTTCTTTGCCAATTTTGGAAACTAGAAAACGGTGGAATGCTACAGCTCTGACACGTCGACTGACAACAAACTCCTCATGCCATTTCCTAAACAGACACGACTCGAAGCCATTGCTCTAAGATTCATCCTTTTACAGCAGCTCAACAACACATTTGGCTAATGTGCATTTTGGATCTAAACAGCCGAGATGTTGACGTTAAATTACAGTAACAACCTATAAAATGTGACCGAGGGCAGAGTGGTTACACCAGCTCCTGTGTTTCCGTGTGTTACAGTTCCAGGAGACAGTCCGTGCCAGCGTAGTCTGGGAGATTAAGCTCATATTTTTTCTGAATGTCATAGGGCAGGAAGCGTCCAGCCAAGAAATGCTTCCCAGAGAAGTTTAGCGCGCACTTCTTTGGTGCCATGAGTGAGATGAGAACTTCTGGGTTTATCCCATCCTGACTTGGTTCATCTGCATCCCAACCTGGGGAAGACAAAATGTTAGTATTTGCATGAAAGTTGCTGAAGTCGAACTTTGATGAACACAGACTAAGCTAACAGCAACGCAAGATTTATTCTTCACGCCTGAATGCAGACTTGGAAAACTCCCTTTTGGAAGCCAGGGCTCCCAGCTGGGTGCCCTGCGGCTCATTTATCCTGCTTTGTTTGTTGGCCTTAAGTCAGAAGCACATTATTAAAACCTTACCTGAGGGCACATCCACACTGACAATGGGAATCTTGATTTGCTTTAGGGTGACCAGGATGCCAGAATATGGCTCCTTAATATTGGATGAGTCTGCCTCCAGGCCTAGCATGGCATCGATCACTAGGTTGTAGGCATCATTAATGAGTTGCACCTGAACAAAGAACAAGTTGGAGTGAATAATATAGTTTCCTTGTGCATACAGTTCAAACAGAACATTGAGCCAAAGTCAAACTTTTTTCTTCCTAACTCCATCCTCTAATGGTAAGTTTGTTTATTGGAATCTAACACGCACGCAAAACACACTCCGGCGGGATAAAAGTAAATATTTTCCATTTATTCCTAAGATATATTTATGTTTTGATGTCTAATCTTTTTTTTTTTATCTATGTTTTGGTGTGAGAATAATTTAAACGCAGGTAAACCATTAGTCCTGCTTCAACAATTAAATTAGAAAAACAACAAAAAATGCATGCTAATTTTTTTTTTTTTTTTTTAGAATGTCCCGTTATCCCTTGGCTTTTGGAATCCCTTTTGGCTGAAGTTTTACAGCTAACTACAACATCTTGGCTTGTAGTTAGCTGTAACTCTTGTAGTTACAGCTAACTACAAGAGTTTGAGAAATGTTCACTCCAGTTCTCGCTTTCAGTCGTGAGATGTTTTAAGAATTTCACATAAAACTCCAGGACTTAATCCATTTCTTAATTCTCAAACAGGTACTGATGGTACTACTCGTATTTTTTAATTTTTTTTTAATAATTGTCATGTAATTTCTTCTTCAGCTGTAATTTGAAAAATACTTTAACTTGCTTAAAGTTTTAATTAAAAAATTTAATAAGGAAGAACAATGAGATGTGATGAGCTGTGGCGGTTGCAGCAGTTGTAGCGTTTGTAGTATTTGTGCTAGTGGTA
This sequence comes from Poecilia reticulata, assembly GCF_904066995.2. Classification (NCBI taxonomy): domain Eukaryota; kingdom Metazoa; phylum Chordata; class Actinopteri; order Cyprinodontiformes; family Poeciliidae; genus Poecilia; species Poecilia reticulata. The sequence goes on from NC_088833.1 coordinate 22,733,776, forward strand.
GTCACAGTAATAGTAGCGGTTAGTAGTAATAGTTGCAGTTTTGGACAATGGCAGCCTCAATACCACCCATAAATGTACAGGATTTGAAATAAGTTTCAAACTAAACCAACTGTAGCCACAAATGGAAAACAATGTGGTAGAACAAGGTTGAAGGTCTTGCAAAATGTACTCTTTCAAACGGTTACTGACCTCCGTAGGGAGATAGGAGAGGAAAGGGATGTCCATCTTCTCACACTGAATTGTGAAATCCTGGTGCAGGCTGTGAGAGGAACGTTTCGGGTGATAGATGGTGGGCTCATAATCCTGCATCAGAAACAGAAAAACATGAAGATGGAGAAAATGTCGTCACAAGAGAGAAAAAGGTTTTTATTCGAGATTCTTGCCAATGCTCTGGACTCAGTGTGGAAAATTTCTCTGCACATTTGACCAGCAGCTCACTGCGGGGAGAAAATACTATTGCACCCTGATCAGAAGTTGTGGTTTCAACAGTCTGTTTCCTGTATGAAAATTCCCGTTATAGCTGGAAGCTGAGAAGAGTAGAAATCCAGACACCTTCTGTCTGAGAGGTGTGTGATGCTCAGCAGGAAGCACCTGTGACCATGGATTTTTCACAGTCACAAAGATAAATCTTTAAGAGTCAGCAGAATGAGTCCGAGTTAAATTGTGTCGGTTCGTGTTTAAATTTCCCTTTCCCCTTGCTGTTTTTACATTAAGGGTGACTTTGTCGACATCTTACTTTCACGTAAACTTTTAACACAAGGACCCTATGATGTGCATCCACCGAGGCCTTTCAGGTGAATGTCAAAAGCAATCCTAAAGTACATCGAGTTAGGTCTAGGAATATGTGGATTGGGACACTTTTCTTTCATTTAAATACGTGGCAGCTTATATTTATGTCAAATGTTAATTCCATTATTCTACAGAATACTATAAGACTTCAAGAGCATTTTAAGTATCAAAGTCAACTTTATAGAGTAATTGGACACATATAGACATAGAAACATATAAACTGTACAGTAGACAAAAAACATACTTTTTTTTAAATGGCCCAATAAGGTGTTCTTCGTGTCCATCAGGGAGGAAGCTCAGGGTAGGAAACCGTTTCCATGGTGATTGGTTTTTGCAAATAGCTCTTTGTACAACTGACAGGTACAGTTTGTGTCCAGGATATGTGGGTTCTGCAGAGCCCACATATCCTGTGAGCCCAAGTTGTTATGACAACTTGGGCTCTGCAGAACCCACATATCCTGGACACAAACTGTACCTTTGATGTGGGAACAGAAATAGCATCTTATTTGTTGTCACATTAGAATGATGCAGAGTTAGGTGTTTGGGTTTAACCCCATATGCCCATTAAGAGTCCAGCTGGTGGTGGAAATGCTCCTGTCAGTATACCAGACCATAAAATAGCATGCTGAGTCTCACTGGTCCGTGCCACTCAGTGGAAACAAGGCAAAAGAACACAGAATAACCACAACACGGTTTTTCCTGTTAACGTGGCTGTGTTAATGGTCCATTCCCTCTTAGTGTTTGTTCTGAGGATAACAGATTCGGTAACACTTTATTTGAAGGGGGGTGAATAAGACTGACATGACACTGTCATAAACATGACATAACAGCTGTCATGAACATGAATAAACCTTCATGAATATTTATGACTGTTGTCATAAAGTGTCATTCGGTAAATTATGACACTTTTAATACAAAGTTGACATTATTCAAAATGTCTTTGTTATGACAACTTGACATTAACCAACAAATCATTACTGATATAAATTTGTTATAAAAGTATTACTGATTGCACTTTAAAAATTAAGTAACTTTATGTTATTAAAGGCAAAGTTTAATAAATCTTTACTAGTTTATTAAACTAATAAATGTCAAGTTGTCATAACAAAGACATTTTGAATAATGTCAACTTTGTATTAAAAGTGTCATAATTTACCGAATTACGCTTTATGACAACAGTCATAAATATTCATGAAAGCTTATTCATATTCATGACATGTGTTATGTCATGTTTATGAACGTGTCATGTCAGTCATATTCACCCGCCCCCTCTCCCCATCAAATAAAGTGTTACCACAGATTCAATATATCTGTAAGCTCACAGCAAGTACACGTAGTCTGTATCTGTGGTTCGTATTTGAGCTAACACCCGAATTGGCAGTGAGTCTTGGTTTGGTATTTTGAGACGTGGCAAATATAGCTTGGTTCATGTACACTCACTGCTCCTATGGCATATTTCCACCAAAACTCTTTCCTTTTTCTTTTTTTTACCCAATGTATTGAAATTTTCCATATGAATTCATTTTGTGAGTTAAATTATGTCGATTTGTGTTTAAATTGCCCTTTCCCCTTACTGGGAATTACCGTTGAGAAGAAAACATAGAAAAAAATAGATTTTGTCAGGGTTAGTCACTAGACCTGGCATTTGTTTGACCTGAACAGAAGTCACAGGCTGCAAATTCAGAGAAACTGAAGAAGAACTCTTAATGACTGTTTGCAGAGTCATTAAGACAATAGCCAGGAAAAAATGGTGCAGAAAAGCTATTTTCCCGTAAATGTTCAATTCACCAGCGCCAAGCTTCCAGCCCTTGAGGGATGGAGGTGCTTTGTAGAGTTTAGTTTTCAAACACACAACATTAATAGTAACAGTTTGTCATTATCGTGTAAAAAAATGACCAACTAAAACGACACACGACATTAAAAGTAACAGCAAGTAATTTTTCTGTAAAAACAATACAATTTTCCACATGTAATAATGTGTCTTCTTTAAATAGTGTGTGCCAACTTGTGTCATTTACATAACCCAGCATTAAAATGTAATTCATGTGTAAAATAGAGATTTAAATAATTTATTATATGACTAATATTATGAAATTTCAACGAAGAAATATAATTCACTGAATAGTGAACTGCATTGGTTTATGTTGCAGAATTAATCGTTGTTTTTTTTTTTTACTTTCAAAGCGTATTAGCTTTAATAAAAACAAAAACTGTACTTTGTTGTGCTGAATTGTGTTTTCTTTCATATCAATGAGAAACCTCATGATTTACACGAGAGTCTGAATAAAGGTTTGACATGTTGTCCGACATGCACAACGTTGGACATTTCATGTTCATTTCCATACTTTGTCTAATCACATTTACAGCTCTGTGTCAGGTGTGTGTGTGTTACGTGTGCGTGTGTGTGTGTGTTCTCGTGCATGTATGTTTCTCTCATTCTGGTGTCCATTGTCCTTTTGACGGGGATCTCCTCACACTTTAAGCACATGTACTCTTTCATACAGACAGTGATCTGCTGTTCAAAGTTAGCGCTATTTCTCAACTCAGACAAGCATGATCCCCCCGTTCAGCTGTGTAGGTTGAATTGTCTTTTAAAATCCAGAGAAATGAAAATGTATTTATGTAGCACAGGGTCAAATAAAACCAATGTATCACATATATGCCCTTGAATATCTATGTTTTGTTACATTTTAACTCCACACGGATGACGCTAAAACTATTCTGCTTAAGGAGTTCTGGGATGAACATATTTACAAAGATTTATATCTTTAATGGAAAATGTACATGTTTGTTGTGTAATTTTGGCTTAATTACAGCTCTGAGGGTGTTGTTTTTTTTAAAGTCTGTATACTCCAGTTAACAGTTATTCAGGTACTAAATTAGTTGAATATTTCATAGTTTTAATATTCCATTGAACACAATTAATCCAATTAACTGCTTCAGCCAAAATGGAGAGTTTTCAACAATAACAGTATCAAAATCTTCGTTTATTCATTCTTGTGATGAAATCATATGAGAGGATTTGGAAGAGAAGACTCCATAAAGATGAATTTGCCTTCTTAAATCAAAATTCCCCAAACACGTTTGTAACTCAAAACTGTCCACGCACAGTAAATCTACCATATCTGAGACTTGCGTTAAATTGAATGAATGGACTCCATCCTAAGCCAAAGATCTTCAAACTTCACCTCAGACTTTCTCCACTAATAAAGTCAAGGACTAAAACGGGATAACATCGCACATTTAATATGAGGGACGCTAAAATTGTCAGCGATATATGGAAGTGATGAATCGCTGCTCTTAAAATAAATTGTCTTGACATGTCAGTCAGTATGCCAGCTCCAGAAATAACTCCAACATCACACCGGGGGGGCAGAGGGAGGGGGTGAGGCAAAGCTTCAAGATGCTTTTAATGGGAGTAACAATGGCATGATATCATCATGACTGTCTGAGTGCCCTTGCAGAGAGTGTAATGGGATAACTGCTTCAAGCCGTTTACAGGAGCCGAAATGAAATTCTGTAAAGCACTTAAGGCCTGTATACAGAATCCCCTGTTAGTCGTGACACACGTTAAAGTTTGGAGATTGTTTTTCATTTGTCTGAATGACTCGCCAGGCTGTTTTTAAGACCGTTTTAACGAATCATTTCTCAGACCCACATTAGTCATTTTAATATGTTTGCTTTGTATTTACTTACGAATATGCGGAGATGTCGGGCACACACTAGGCCGATGGAGCCGTTTTGATCTGGACCGCAGATCACCAGCACTGTCGGTTGCTTCTTCGATAAAGCACTCAGTGGATAGGCCTGAAGGGGAGACATAAATGTGAAAGATATGTAAAGCAAGGGAGTGCTATTTTTCTTACATAGCTTCTTTCTTCGCTCTATGGGAGAGCTTTCCTGCCCACAGTCATCACCATCGTGACTCTGAAGAAACTTGGTTAGCATGAGTTACAACAACAAATGTTTGAACTAAAAAGTACTTTTTAATTGAATCAGTTGAAGTGAGTTGAATCGAGGGCTCCACATTGGCGCAGTTGAGCTAAAGAAGAAACATGTCAACAAGAAATAACAAAGGCCCCAAAACAGAACCGTGAGGATCGCCACAGAGAAATCCATTTGAAGAAGACCTGTAATTTGAAGCAGTCATGTGGAATCAATGATTTCAGATCTGGTGGTCTTTTGTATGAAAGGTTTAGGTAAGACGAACAGTTCAATTCCCTGTGCCACTTTACACCCGAACATTATTTCAGACTCTTTTAATTGACCACCAACAGTCCTGATTGAGATGTATTAAGAATGTTACATTTTTCCAAAGCGGCAGTTAGCCGTGCATCCGTCATCTTCTCAAGAATTTTGGTTGCTAAATGCTAAAATAGTTCAAAACTACAGCATCAGCTCGGTTCTGGCACTCTGACCTGTGGTTCTCATTCAGCACGGGTTATCCGATCTTTACCTCAGGCTCTTCATCATTCTTTAAATATTAGGCCACAGAATGCTGCTGCTGCTGCCAGAGGAGGCTGAAAATGGCACCAGCTACACTGCGTCTATGAGAGACAGTCTATTATCATTAAAATAACCCTGGCAACAGTGGAAAAAATTCCAGTTCACTCTTCACGGGATGCCTCTGTATATATAACACACCTTCTGTCTCCATCCCGACTGCTATGGGCTGCTGGCGTCTGTCTTGTTTAGTGGCTTCAGTCTCCCTTGTAAATCAGCCCACACCTTCTTAAAGCAGACAGGTATTCGCCTGCGGGGATGTCTTCCTGAGAGACCAATCTTCCGTTTCTCTCAAATAAACCAAATCGCCACGTTAGCGAGAGTGTCTTTGAGCATATGTACATGTTCACTTTCAATAAAATGGTCCTCATTCATTTCACTCCGACTTTTCACAGCTTCTTCAAAGCACTAAAAATTGAAAAGCAGTTCTCAATATCAGATCAAAAATAGGACACCGTAATGAATTTGTTCACTTCACTATAATTGTTAAATCTATACTTCAAAGTTGTTACATTTATATTTTAAAAGAGTTGCTTGTTTTAAAGTCGACACTCTTCCAGCAATAGAAACGTGTGTATCGTGAGAAAGAAGTGTCCATGGCCTAGTTAGCAGCGCTCATCCATCAAAAGCAATAAAACGTAGACGAAAATTCCTCCACTGTGTATAAAACTCATCTACCTCCATTTTCAACTCAGTCTTTCACCACGGCAGCAAGTTCATGCGGGGGAAACAGGCCATCGTCCACGTCGGATAATTGGATGGATAACAAGACTCCGAGCGCATTAACTAGAGCGATGAATCCGGAATATGGGAAAGCGGCTGTTATCTCCATCATAACAGCTCAGCGGAGAAATAATCACGGTAACTCAATGAGATCTGAGGGAGATTGTTTCGCCTGCCGTGGGCCATGTGGGATCGATCGTGGGGTTTAAATTGGGCGTCTGGGTGACGACGGAGATCAGCACTCGCAATAAAAACCAGAAAGTATTCTTTGTACTTTGTAGAAACAAAGCAGTGTGATTGTTTGCTTCTCTGTTTGTCAGTAGGTTAATTATGAATTAAACTTGGACAAAAGACTTGGTTTTGCTAAAGTAAGGTATCGATAAATGAAGTTGTCAATTAAATGAATAGTGTGGCCTATTTTTAGTTCTCAGTACTTTGGAGCATCACCTTTTGCTACAATTAGAGCTGCAAGTCTTTGGGAGAAAACACCTCTGCCAGCTGTGTTCATCTAGAGTGTGATACTTTTGCCAATTAGTCTTTGCAAAAAAGTTCAAGCTGAGACAGATTTAAGAAACTGTGGGTATCAGTTTTCAAGCCTTACCTTATATGCTTTGAGCTGAATTCTGGCTATTTAAACATCGCTTCTTTTGAAGCTTCTAAGAGGGTTTCTTATAGAATTGCCCAGTGTTTTTGATCTGTCTCATCATTCTTAACACCATCTCTGTTGAAAAAAAAAAGACTCACCCACAACATGATGCTATCACCTTGTAGAGTGATGCGTAGTGGGGTTTCTTTGGGGGGGCAGGGGGGGGGGGGTCCAAACACATCAGTATTTTAGGTTCAGGGGCACCTTCTTCATTTCTTCAAATGTTCCTTCTGCTTCACAATAAGTAGAAGGAAGAAGTAGATTTAGAAAATCCCAAGTTTGTATTTGCGGTGTAAAAATAGGGGAAGTTTTAAGAGGAATTCATTCTCGTGCGCAAAACTGCATATACGCTTGTCAACAAAGCGTGTTTTTTACTATTGCTGCCAACGGGCAGCTATTTTTCTTCCGACAAACCCTCTAAATTGCTCAGAGGCAAACTGTCCAACAATTGGCAAATGAGCACAATTGTGAGGAGGAACTTTTTTTTTTCTTGGAAGTATATATTTACAAAGATGGCTGAGTAATATGTGATAAGTCAGTGCAAAAAATAAAGCAATGCAGCCCTTCAAGCATGTTCTTTCTGAGAACAATGTGTTTTTTTTTTTTTTTTTTACTGTTTTGCCTTGGAAAAAAAATCAGCGTTTGGGGTGGAAAAAATCAGGGGTCTCAGACATCAACTGTATAGAGCCGGAGTTGTGCAACTTTTAGATGTGGTCCCTGGTTCAACACAACTGCATTAAAGCTTCACTTCCAGGGCTGGAGTTTGACACCCCTGGTCTAAAATGAGACATAATGATTAAAGGTTATATAGCAATAACACAGAAGATGCGTTTTTATATTTGTTCATAATGGCGCTCTGTATCTGCTGGTTCAGTGGGGAGGAGGAACTTCAGTAATAATAATAAATCCACTAATCTATGATGAACAAAATAGCCTGTCCCTTCTTCAAATGGGATGATTTAAGCAAGAATGTTGTTTACATATGGACTCACCACATTTCCCATTAATAAAGGCAAGCTTAATAGTTGTTTTTGTGAATGTTAAGAGGGATCCTTTCTGCTGCAGAACCCACGAGGGTAAAGCGCCGCGTGAAACCGCAGCTCACTTCATGCAATGTTGTAAAGCATTATCAAGCAGCTGTGTAATTTCATCTGCTAAGGAAAGCTTGATGAATCTGATATAAATCTGTTGAAATTAGTCATTAATTCTGATTTAGGGCTCTCAAATCACCAAATAACAGAGTAATTACCAGAAGGGGAGATAAATGGCATGTTTAATACAGCCTTGGAGCCCAACTGCTTTGTTTATGTGATTTTTTTTGTTTTTTATGTTTCCTTTTAATGAGAAAAGAGGGACTGCCAGAGTGATCTTCACATAAATATTGAATTCATCAGCTCTTTTTTTTTTGATCATCATGTGAGATACAGCTTGCAAGTCCGACCCAGTTTTTCTGTTCTTTAATGTATTTTGCATAGATTCATATCCAGCAGTAATAAAAGCTTGCTTCCTGTATTGGGTGAAATATGTTGGACAGCTTTATTCCAAAATACCTTCAAGCAACTCAAACCACCTCAGCAAGAATTTCTACAGACATTTTCAGCATATTTCTTTCATGCCTTCAGTTTCTGGGTGTTTAGAGGGTCTTATCGTTTCATCATGTCACAGTGCGATTGTTGGACTCTGTTAAAGCTTTTTAGAAGTGAATTAAGACATTCTTTTTTAAACGAGCGACAATTTTATGTTGGGATGATGAACTTCTTAAATGTCTTTTTTTGTGTGTTTTTATTGCTTCTACAAGTTTTTTTTTTTTTTTTTTTTTTTTTTTTTTTTTTACTATGATGCACTTTGTGAATACTGCCTCAGAAAGGTGTTATACAAATAAAATATACTTACTCTGCAGTATTTTTTATTTTACTTTTTAGGATGAAGTCCTTAACTTAACACTTAATGCAACAACCACCAACTTAATTTTACTTTATTAATATTTTGTGTCATAAACCAAAACAACATAACGCAAAGTTGCGAAGTTGAAGGAAATGGATGCATGGTTATTTTTCTAAGATCTTTTGGAAAGACACCTGTGTGATTTTGTATTCACCATCTCAAGTCAATGTGGTTGTCTCACTACACGTTTTGTAAACCTATAGACTAAAATTTGCATCCGTTCTTTCTCACAAAGCAGCTTATACTCGATCTTATTGGATGTAGAGGAACTGTGGCTATAGATCTATTTTCAATTGCATTTAGGTGTGCGCATCGATTGGGGCCATTCTCGTGATTGTTGCAGCCTCTAACAGCTTTTCTTCTGAGATTGTCCTGAATATAGCTCCATAAATCTCCCCATCTTTGCTGTCCCTGTTGGGGAGCGGAAAGAACAGTCTTGGTGTCCTACTGAAAGCTGAACTTTCACTTTTTCTCCAGAATTGTCCTAGTTTTAGCTTAGATTATCTTTGAGCTCCAGCCTCCATGCCTTTGCTGAGGACAAGCTTCATCACAACATTATGCTGCCCCAACATGCTGCCCCGCGGGAATGGTGTGTTTAGGTCGATGTGCAGAGTTTGTTTCTGCCACACAGCGTTTTACATCTAGGCCAAAAAGTTTTTGGCTCCTCTGACTAGGGCGCCTTCTTCTACATACAGTATTTGAATAGATTTAAATGTACTTTATTAATCCCAGAGGGAAAGTCACAGAGGACCTGCTGGACACTGTAAAGAAATTAAAAACGTCTCTAATTTGCACTAGAATACCGACAGCTGTGGTTGCCTATGCAAATTACAATAACACTTTATTTGAAGGGCTGTGCATATGACTGACAAAACACATAATGTCCACATGTCATAAACATGACATAACACCTCTTATGAACATGAAGGAGTCTTCATACATCCTCATGACTGCTGGCATGAAGTGTAATATGGTAAATAATGACACTTTTAGGGCAAAGTTGCACTAAAAGTCCATCAAAAGTGTGTCAACAGTCGTAAATGTTTACGACAGGCGTTATGTCAGTCTTATGCACACCTCTTAAAATAAAGTGTGACCCAAATTACTTTAGCTGAAAAAGCAACATTTTTATGCCACACTTGTTTATCAGGAAGCAGTTCATTAAAATAAATAGTTAATTATAAAAACATAAATATAGTCGTGGTCTACTGGACTCCAGAAAGAGTCTACAGATGTCTAAAAGGACAAGAAAGAGCCCGAGTAAGAGCAGCAACATTAATACTGTTCAAAATATGTTTTTTCTTGATTGTAAAAGTGTCTCAAAGGGAACACTTAAGAAGTGAAAAAAATCCCCAAAAACCTCTCAAGCCATCCTTCCAAGCTGTCCTGAAACACACACCATACCTAAAAAATAAAAAAATAAAAAAATACCAGCGGGCCTAATAGCACACATCAAGAAAACAGAACTCTTTTTATATATTTGCACTAAGACCAAACAGTGGTCCTGAGCTAAAGAATAATTTATTGCCGCATGGCAACACAAACGTCTCCTGTCTCCATTCAGGTGTTGAAAACCCTCAGACTGATACAGAAACATTCAGTCTGGAGCTGGTGGTTGTGGCCACTGCTGTTAGAACACTAAAGGGATTACTTTTAGAGAACCTATAATCTATCTGGCAACCAGGACTGTAGGTGTGTGTGTGTGTGAGAGAGAGAGAGAGAAAGTGAGAGTGTGCAAACGCTTGTTTGTGTGGTGTCCAGCAGCAGCAGGAGCAGCAAGCCAGCAATGAAATCAGTGAAATCAGACTGTCTGCTGCTCCTACTGTAATTTTCCCTAAATAGCAGTGATGTCATGTTCAACAGCCAGCGCTGCTGGCGGCTGTGGGCAGCCGTGATCTGCCGCATCCAGGCCGTGTTTGTCTAGTAACACTAAGCTGTAGGGTCTGCTGGTGGAGGGCCAGGCATGAGGCCAACGGCGGCTGATGATAATAGAGGGGAAGTGGATGTGGTTGGTTAAATCACACACTATGAGGGGATAACATAAAGGCTGTGCTTCTGACCGATGCCGCCGCCGCACAGCCCTGCTTAAATGGTAAAGGACTTGTACTTGCATAGCCCTCTATCAAGTCCATAGGACCCCAAAGCGCTTACACTGCATTCAGTCATTCATGCTCACATGGTGGCAGACTACTGGATAGTAGCCACAGCTGCCCTGGGGCAGCCTGACAGAAGCCAGGCTGATATGCACCGGCGCCACCGGGGCCTCTGACCCCTACCAGCAGGCAAGGTGGGTGAAGTGTCTTGCCCAAAGACGCAACAACAGAGGCTGACAGAGCGGGAATTGAATGGGCAACCCATCGATTGTGGGACAAACTCCTACCACCGTCTCCATACCATCAAACCAGCTTAGTGGAAGGTGCCTGAGGAAGCTGCTGTTGGCGACCCTTTGCCCTTAAACCATAAATGTGTGTTTCTGTGTGTCTTTTCTCTCTCCTCCCAGTGAAACAGAGTTTCATGTGTCTTGTAGCCCGGACTCTCATTCATCACAGCCCACTGTGAAAGCCCACAGTGGAATCCGGCGTGGCAGTCAACCAACTCCGTGGTCCAGTCAAAGGCAACCACATGTGTTCCTACCAGCTCTCCTTGACACACATACATACACACACACCTCATCCTGAAAAAGTCCAGATCGCAAAATGCAATGAAAGCGCCGCCGCACCAGAGAAGAGGAGCGCCGTTTCAGTGGCCGTGTGGTTTTGTCGTAAAGAGGCGCTGCCAAAGAGTTAGCTCAGGTGTTCTGCCCTGAGGTGAACCGCACAAATGTTTGGATGTAAATGTCACCGAAATTTCAGAACACTCACTCCACATCACAATCAGACATTTGTGTGGAAGTGGATGCAAATTAGGGGAATGTAAGAAGCAGCAGCTGTGACTTCTTACCCTCTTGTACAATCAAATGGACACACAGGGGACTCACTGAGATTTGTGTTGATTATGGAGGCTTAAACTGGTGGGCTGAGGAGAGCGTATCAGAAACTGATGACCTTTACAAGTGGTCTGCCAAGAGATGCAGAGTGGAGCTTTTTTTCAATAGATTTGCATAAAACTGCATTCAACAAGCCTGCACTCTCTGGATAGTTTTAACTTTTAATCCATCTTTAGTTTTTTGTTTTTTTGTGTTTCAAAAAAAAAAAAACTGATTTAGAAAAAACTGATTTTTTCCAAATCTGTTTTTCTCTTTGCAGACAAACAGGACTGGATTTATGTTTCCTATTACAGGAGAAGGAACATGACTGAAAAAGTCCTAAAGAAGTATCGCAGATTGAAAAAGGGAAACTGAAAGATTTATAAGACTTTCACTGAGGAAGCAGAAGTTCTTGCTGGAAAAATACTAATAAAAATCCAACTGTTACTTTAAACACATTTATATAATTGGAGAAGAAATAATCTAGTGTTTCAACTGAAATATTTGCGCAACAATTATTGCACGCCTTGACAGTTATTGTATAATAATTGCAACAGAAGCATTCATAGTTTATAGGTGATCAGGTACAAATAATTTTTAATTAGTAACTTTTTGCTGCTCTGTCCATTGAGCTATAAATGCGACATGACTCTGAGGCACATTTCTTTTAAAATAGCTAAAATATGGCTAAAATGTCTCCTTACAGCTATCTGCTTACGCTCAACTCCAATCTACAGTCAAAGCAAATGGTACAGACAATTTGCCCCACCCTTTTTATAAAAATGTTTTTTTTACATATTTGTTAAGACTGACACCCTGTCATGACAACATAATAAGAGACAGATAACATGGGAAACAGTCCAGCTCCTCCACCTCTTTCCTCAGCTACTATTGCCGTCTGAAGAAATGCACCGCTCCCCGTCAAAAATAGCCAATCAGGGCAAAGAGGTTGGGTTGTAGCGTTCTCAATCAACGCTGCTCGATATGCTAATGGTAGAGAAACAATTTACAGTCCCAGGAAAACCGTTTATCTGCCATCATTGAAGGCTATGCTACCTAGCCTTAGCATTCGTGGTGAATCAGCTGTAGCGTAGAACTAGGAGGATGGGGTGAGCGCGAGACTGATTGACAGCGCTAAGACCCTCCTCCTGCCTCTGATTGGTTGTTTCTTACCGAGTGGTGTGCTTCAGCAGGTAGTACTGGGAGCAGTGGGAGAAGGCAGAGGAGCTCAGTATTTTTCACAGATTATCTGTCTTATATTATTCTGCCACTAATGATAATTTTAGCAATTTTTTATTTTTTTTTTTATAAAAGTTGCATACTGCAGCTTTAATGGGTGTTCAATTTTTCTCAAACTGTCATTCACATGCTTCCTGTAAAGGAATGAAAGTAAACAAAAGAAGAAAAGCAGATTTATGAATTAATAACAAAACCTTTTCTATCTGTACCTTGGTGATGGCGAGAGCACATGCTTGTCCCCAAAGCTCTATGAGCTGCTGTTGTCCAAACTTGTAGTCTCTCAGTAGTTCTGTCTCGATAGCTGCTGCATCCCCTTTGCTGAAAGAAAAAAGAAGATAAGGCATGAAGTTTATAACCCCGCTTATAAATACATTTCTACAATACCTGTAATTTGTGTCTGCACAGCCAATAGTAATGTTATTTCTGTGGCCATGGAGGTTTTCTCCAGATTGTTGATTTAGGAGCGTATTTAGACATGGAAAAGGTTCTGGTTACTCCGAAGCTTATTTGGGGTTTTATCTCTGTCTTGACTGTCTGTGTTGGAGAGTCAGGTCAGTCACCTGACTCAGGTGAACCTGAACACTCCGATTTCCTTCCCTGGAATGATGTCAAGCTGAAGCAAATTATGGAGTAGTGAGAGTAGACCTAATAACATGAGTTGCATGTGCATATGCTGTGCAAACACATGTGCATGCATATTCTATGCGCTAGGAGATGAGAGCTTCCAGAAGCTTCTCGAGATTTACTCAATCAGTTCTGAGTGTGAACATGTTCCTGTGAGAAAACTCCACATCTTCAGTACGACGTGGTCAGGAAATTCAAGACTGAGCCCTCTGCTTGATCTTTCACAAACGGCTCGTGCTTGATGCACACGTATGAAGGCATCTTTAATCTTTATGTATTTGGGATCCACTGGGAACATCTCTCTGACTACACTTTTGTTTTACATCCTCGAGTTGGTATTAAGCGTTTCCTGTTCTTGATGAAGCCTGTTGACATGTATGATTTCCTGCTAGATAAAGCAGATCAGACAAAGCAGCAGCAGCAGCAGCAGCAGCAGCAGCAGCAGCAGCAGCACAGCACTGCCATCTAATCCTCAGTGCGCAGAACAGGAATGACAAAGAGCCTGTCCTCTCATTTTGAGCGTCTGTGAACAGAATGCATATCCCTTCTACTCTACGGACACCTGGTGGCCATTCTCAGTACTGCACTCTCAAAAAACAAACCCCTAATGAAGCGGTCACTTTCAGAAGACCGCGATACCGCGGCTTAATATTTTAGACTTTTTTTTTTTTTTGATTTCATATCCTCCTCAGGGGAAATTTAAAGTGACATTACTGAAGCTGTTCATTTTTTCCATGGATGTTCCAAACTAATATGACCGGACGAGATTAGAATCAATACAGGAAATCAATAGCGCGTATCTAATCAGCACTTAACTCAGCAAGTCGCCGCACTAGGCTTCAAACCTTTACCTCTCAGTGGTAGTTGAAAGGAGATCAAGAGCTCTTTGTGTGGGTACCTCTGGATGTGCTGTAAGCGTGTCATATTTCTTTGTGTTACATCAGTTATGTTCAGTTTTGTTACATCATGTTTTCATCAAAGAACACAAGGGCAATAACAGCACATCAGAGGTTTATGTGACGTTAATGCACGCAGTAGATGCAGTGGGTTCAAATTGTCATTTAAACATGACGTCAAATTAAGGGAATATCCCAGCAATGCAAATGAAAGACATTAATATTTATTTAAAGGAAGTCACAGAATTTAAGTGGGACTTCCTCATCCTATTAAAACTTGAATTGCTCAAAGGTAGCTGTTAGGAAACATTTTGTTGTCTTCAAATTGGTGCTGATGCTCTCAGAATTGTCATTCAGCTCCGCTAGTTTGCAGACAACCTAGGACACCACGATGAAGCAGGTCAATTGTTTTGCTCGTGCTGAAGAGTTAAAGTGAAAAACAAAATTGATGTATTTTCTCTTAGCTCTTATTTCACACTGCCTCGTCCTAAACTAGCCCATATCATTAGAAACATTTTTGAAGTTACAAAGTTAAATTCAATAGATTTCTACATGATCATGGCACCACCATGGGTCACGATGGAGATGATACATTTAAATAAATAAATAAATAAATAAAGAATAGAACTTTAAATGTTACTTGTCCTTACATTCAGCAATAACCTTAATTTTGCAAGGCTTCCATAAAGGCCATATTCAACAGTTGCACGACTAATAGTTGTAGGAAAAATATGTCAATAGATTCTTCTTTTCCAGAGTTGCTAAGTGCTTCTTGTGATTTGGATGACTGAATGTAGTGTGAAACGCAATGGGGTCCTCTGCACTTTAGAAAGTGCTGTACAAGAAAAGGCCATTTACTTTAAATATATTCACAACTTCATCCTTAACCTGTGTACTTAACTTTGTGCTTGATGATGTTTGTTCACTAAAGTCTAATAATTATGTGAGACCTTCACAGAGCCACTGGAGATCTTAAGGCAATTTATTGTGCCGAGTTGTATTCCTGGTTATCATAATGAAAGGGAATAATTACATATGCATGCCACATTTTTTAACCCTTTCATGCATAGTGGTCACTCCAGTGGGCAGCTGTCTAAAAGCCATTTTCTTGTGCTTCTTGTGGATTTTTATGTTATAAATGCACACAGACCACTGAAGTGGACACTAATGCATCATAAAACACACTATCAACTTACTGGTCATCAGCTGCAAATGCAAGGAATTATTTTTGTTAAATCCAATATGGCCGACAGACAAAAAAGCACGCCAACCGACCCGGTCCTTCCTTCTACTGTAGACGACTCTAGCAGGTAAAAAAAATATTGTGACATCAGATAACCCCTAAAGAACAATACTACTGATGTATTTTTCAAATAGCAACTTTGTATTTGTAGAAAATTACAAATGATCACCTAAAAAAAAAGATTTAAAAAAAATAAAAAATGTACATAATTATTTGTCTTACCTTTTTTTTATGCCTTAAGAAAATCAAAAATATTTTGGAAAAAAAATCCTGACACAAAGGATCATAATTCATGCATGAAAGGGTTAACTTGTCTTTAAAAGAAAAAAAAATAACAACAATGCTTTTCTGCAGTAAGGTAAGTTCAGGAATATCTCTTTATCTCTATACTGTATGCTGACAGTGGGAAGACCATAACCCTCTTTTGGCTCCTTCTGGGTTTGTCTGAGGCAGCAGTGTGTGTGTGTGTGTGTGTGTGTGTGTGTGTGTGTGTGAAGGTCCGTGCGCTTTGTGTGTCAGCACGCCATGTATCCAAGTGGGGCTCCTGGCATTTACCTGTGCCAGTGGAGCGGCAGCAGCTGTCACCCACGGCTCACTTCAGGGATGTTTCCTGAGCCACTGTGACAAGCTGATCTTTAGAAAGTTCACCTCAGTCCACAGGGTTTGCTCCGTTTTGCCGTACGCACTGGCGCCAGCGTGCCCTGCTGATTTTATTAGGCTGCGCAGTTCTGCATCACGATGAGTTATTTTGGTCCTTATCAGGCTGCACATTCAGAAAGAGTCTAATAAGCGGCTCAGCTTACTGTGGGATTGGCGAACATCTCAGTTTGGTGCTGCTGGACCGTAGAACAAGTACTGCTGGTCGACCCGCAAACTATTGATCCATTGATCGCATACATTATTGACAGAACAAACTGTTGTGGGTTTGCTGCTCGGGAGCTGCCAGTTTTAGCAGGGAAAGCAGCACATGTTGTTCAGGACAGATGGCTGCTTCACGCCGCGAACTGCACGTCTTTTCAATTAGCAGTTCGCATTCTGCTAATGCTAACTGGAAACAATTCATTTTACAGTAGCTTTATTAGAAAGCCGAACACATCTCTTTATTAAAGATTTTTTGCTTCCAAATAGTCGTTGAAAATGAGCCGCAGCGTCACCATGCGCAAATAAGCAAACCCGCAGCTAAAGAAATAAATATATATCATTCCCTCATGAGCATTTCCTTCTGTTGCACCTGCAGCCTCAGCCAGTCGCCTCTCTCTGGAGGGAAAGTTAATTTCCCCATGCTGCGCGTGAAGTGCTCCTGTTATGTGTCACCATCGGTCAATCCACTCAGCTACGATCCCACCTGCCTAATGAGTCTGTTTACCTTACACGTGAAATGAGGTAAAATGAAACTTTAATGACCACATTGGGGAATTTAGGCAAGTGTAGCAACAACCGGCTGCGTATGCTGCAAAGATAAATAAAAAATGTGATTGGGTCAAAAAAAAAAAAAAAAGAAGAAGAAGAAGAAGAAGCAGCTCTCACAAATGACAGCAACACACGTTTGACACGATCCCACTGCAGAAAACAGCGCAACATAGTAAATCATTATATCAGATTCAAACAACCACTACTCACACCAAAAAACAACAAAGAGAGAGACAGAAACAGCTTTTAACACTGTACATGGTCTCCACCTGTGAAGCATCCGCATCTGATGAGAGATGAATCCACCTCTGAATGTCAGATGGGGCTTCCGTTTTTCTAGGCCTTATTACTGGAAGACCGAAATAGCCTCGATCCACCCCCACTCTCACTCTGACTGATTTCCACTTTTCCAGAGAGACAGAAATTTTCAACAAGCACACATTTCTCTCTCTCCTGGCAGAGCTATGTTATTTATCACACTGGCAGATTGTTTTCAGCCAAATGACAAAAACTGACATCGCTGATATTAAGAAAGCGAATGCTGCGTTTGACTATGAGAACAGCAAGCTCCTGCTGATGCATTATGATGATTTCAGCTGCAAGATCTTAGCAGCTACTAAATGTTTTGTCATTTTACGAGACGCTAACGCTGTCGGGCAATGTACGCTAATGAACACGGCGGCATATTAGGGCCACGTTAAGAAAAAATAAAGTCATAATATTACGAGAATGGTCGCAATGTTATGACTCGTGATACTACGACTTTATTCCCACGTTAGTTTTGATCTTAATCTCATATGACTTTATTCTCGTGATGTTATATCTATCCTCTTAATTGTGTTTTTTAATCTTTTTTGCATGGCCCTAATACCCCATCGTAACCGAAACATGGCAACAACAGTTTGTACTTACACAGCCACAAAAATAAAAGATAAAAATGTTTGCTTTTATCTGAAAACTCTTTTTTTTTTCTCAATTTACTGCTATGTGGGGTTGAAACTAATTATTGGAAATTAGTTCCCTGTTATTGCCGTTCGCAATTAAAATAGTCAGTAATTTATAGTGGATTTAAATACAGCTGTTCTGTGAAGGACATGAAGCCCAGCATCCCACTGAACAAAGAGATGAATCAACCACTCTAAACCTGCTTTGAGATGACCTTTGACCTCATCTGAAGGCCAAGCAAGTAGGGCATTAATCAAAAAAGCAGCTAAGATGCCCATGATCACTTCGGAGGAGCTGCAGAGGTCCACAGCTCAGGTAGGAGAAACTGTTAGCAAGGTAATAATTAACCGTGTAATTTAGAATCAATAAACCCGGCATTTAGTGAAGAGTAGCAAAACGGAAGATGTTGTTGAAACAAACAGCTCCTGTGAAACTGGTCACAGGTCATGTGACAAACATACACTGGTGAGACGAGACAAACACGTCGCTTCCTGGGGTCTGCATGCAAGACACCATTTCACTCCAGCCAGCTCCAGCGGCCGTTTTTAAGAAATGGCAAGGCCATAAAGAAATAAGCTCATCTGCCCTCTGAGAGTGAGTCCTCTGCATGTCAGGATAAGAGGAGCTCTGACCTCAGCGCCCGAAGAGAGGCCTGGGAAACAAGCAGAAAGTGGCAGTAGCAACAGGCCGGAAGCAGCGCATGAACAGACCAGACCAGACCACCCAAACTGCTGTGGCAAGTTTGATATATGTGAAAGTATGTGAAAGATCATGTGTGGACGAAGCAGCAGCACAGCTCGAGTTCCTGCTTTCACCAGTCCACAGACGTCGCCACAGTCGAGGCAGAAACTTGCACGTCGCCCTTAAAAATGTCATCTCCCTTACGAAACGTGTCGGTGGCAAAAATAAGATGTCGGGATTATTTTCTTTAGCAGGAATAAGGAAAGTAGTCAGAGTTGAAGGAACGATGCATGGCGCTAAGCACAGAGGACAATACTGGAAGGGAACGTGGTTGAAGGCGAGGACAATACTGGAAGGGAACGTGGTTGAAGGCTGCAAAAGACTTGAGGGTTCACCGCACAGCCGAGCAATAACCATGAACACACAGCTGTTGAGCTCCCTAAATCCTAAACATGAGCGAAAGTAGATACACAGCCCGCTCTCCCCCTTCTGCTTGTTCTCGAGCACAGTTTTGCTGAAAGGAGAGATGGTGCAACACAGTGGCAAGCACACACCTGACCCAACTTATTCTAAACTTGCTTCTGGCATCAAATTGAAAATGGGTTAAAAACGTTGAATAAAGCAGCAGTGGGTGTGTTTTGCATGGTATTATTGTCCGTTTAATCCATCAAAGCAGATATTTTCATGCACTGTACGGAAAAATACAGAGAGAACGGCTTTTTTTCTGACTAACGTTAAATCACACTACATAAATTGTTCCTGTTTTACTACAGTTATGACGACCAACATGTTTTTTTGTTGTTGTTTTTTACTTGATGGCAGAATAATCTGAATATTTTCACTTTCCTCAAATTCATAAGTTCACATACCTGTCCTGAATATTTGGTAAACTTTTAAAAAAGTTTAACTCAGGTCAGACATTTTTGTTGAAACAGACTTCTTCAAGTGTAGGAATTCTGAAAAACACTTTAAAGGTACAGTGATCTTATCCGATGTAAATTTCTGGATTAGAAGAAACATTTTCACCCCTTAGAAAAACAGAAATATTTTCAATATTCTTGCTGAGCTAAAAAGCAGAGTCGTTTCATTTAAAATCAGCCATTGGAGTGGGGGGAAAAAAATATGCATTTTTTTTTTTTAACACACAGTGTATGCAAATATCTGGTTCTGTAGCTACAAAATCAAGAAACAGAATGATTTCCAGGTTATTAATTTCACGTTTTGCTTCAAATGTTGAAAGGGGAGTTCAGCTCCTCGCCGTGCTTTATAAAAGTTAGCATAGTGCTTTTGGTGCTCCTAAATTTACTGCTGGTAATTAACTGAAGTGTGCCCATATGGGTAAAGCCATGAGTGTGACTGGAACGACTGCGGTTTATTAAAGGGCAGGTAATAATTAGTCAGAGAGGACAGGAGGAATAAAAAGACACAGTTCATCAGTTCTAAAAGCTCCTACATGTTTTCTCACTAATTATCCTGTCCACCTCCTGGCCCGCCTATTACTCCACACACCCTAATGAT
Source organism: Poecilia reticulata (assembly GCF_904066995.2). Lineage (NCBI taxonomy): Eukaryota > Metazoa > Chordata > Actinopteri > Cyprinodontiformes > Poeciliidae > Poecilia > Poecilia reticulata. Next base: position 22,753,902 of record NC_088833.1, read on the forward strand.
ACCGCAGTCCTTAAAAATAAATGGAGCTCATCGTGGAGGAGCATGTTGGTGAAAAAGAAGCACATCTTTTATCTTCATGTATGTCCTTGTTTTACTCTTTTACAAGTCTATACTTTTTAATGTTTCTCTCTCTACCGATGCATAAAACACGCTCACGATTCAGCACACAGTTCATTTAACTTGTTTAAGGTTTTTTTTTTAAAATGTAGTTGGGATCAATGGGCTTCTGTTGCTAAAATGCATCATCTGCACTATGCCGTGTGAAAACCGAGGTAGTCAAAGATTATGTTTTATGTATCAGGCCGACGCAAAGTAGTACACAATTTGCAAGTGGGAGAAAAAGAAGAGACCGTATTTCAAATTTAGTGATTCTTGCAGTTTGGAATGGCAGCGTACGAAGCCTTGCTGATACATTTTAGAACAGCCGCGAATCGTTTTGGTTGCGTCTGACTTCTGTCCCTCTTTACATCAACTCTAAAAAGCTTCCCCGTTGAGGAGAAGCGTCCTCAGAGCATGATGCTGCCACCACCACGTTTCCCAGTGAGGGTGGTGTCATCAGAATGTGTGCCCTGCTTAATGCTTTGTGAACTAACTCAACTTTAAGCTTTTCTATAATCTTGTCTTTGACCTTTTAAGTGTTTTTCTTGTCAGATTTTGACAAGAAAATCTGTTTCAGATTTTGAACTGTGAAATAAAATTAAAAACTATAAATCTGTCTCATCATGTACATCACAATAGATCAAAGAAGTTCTAAATCTTGAATCTCAATGCACCAGTCGGGATCCAGACGGTTCTCGGAGATCCAAATTTGCACAGATTTGTAAAAATGTTAAGCATTTCTAAGGTACTCGTTCCCCTGATTATCCCGGTCGTTCTCGGCGTTGGATGCGCCGTCAGCACGGGAATCAAAAAGATTTGTACTTTCCTGGGAAGGATTCCGACGACGGTTTCTGTCAGGTCTCAGGATGATGAGATCGACTGGTTTTGGGAAGATCTACCAACTGGTAGCCAGGAACAAACTGACCCGGGTGGAGAGGTTTTGTTCCGAACAACCAGATACACCAGACCTGACTAAGACCTCACAGGACAGTGCTGAGGACGACAGCACCGTCTTGTATTTTGCACATATACACAATTTTGTACTGAACTACAAAATGCTCGACAAATAAATAAAGCAAATGCTGTTCACAATTTCCATTCAAAAATATACAAATAATTCTATATTAATTAACTGTATTGCAGAGGTGGGGACTCGAGTCACATGACTTGGACTCAAGTCATTAAAATCAAGACTTTGAGACTTTAAAAAGAAATGCTCAAAGACTCGGACTTGACTTTGACTTGCACACCATTGACTTTGGACTTGACTTGAAGCTGTTTACTTGAAAAGACTTGATATTTTACCCAAAGTCTTCAAATTTAAAAACACATTATTTATAAAGTGGCCCCATTAATTCATTTCACTCATTCCGTATTAACCGGCGCAGACTGTCCCTCTGTTTTTCCACACTCGGTATGTATGTGTGCGTAGCTGCAGCACAACCAATCAAATTAACAGGATTTAAAAATAACAACGGGGGGAAAAAACGAGAGACAGAAAAACGCTCAAAGCAGACATGCTCCTGTGACCAATTTCTTTTGGGTACATCAATCATGAAATATCCAACTAGGAACTGAGTGAAACATGCAAAACCTGCAAGACCAGGATCTCAGATGGAGATACAACTTCCAACTGTTCGCCATTTGAAGTTGCACACAGAGGTAAGCAGTACTTTTCTTTTACTACGAGACAACTGGCTAGCTAACGTCATGTTAGCAACTCTGGGTTACGTTGGCCATACCGCTTATCTTTCACTTGTTTGCTCTGTTTAGTCATGCTGTATAAATCCGGTGATTCAAACGTATCCACCTTAATGTGCACTGTGTTAGCTCAGGAAGCTAATGTGCTCTGTAAATGACTTTATTGATACATTATTTGTTTGTTTTTGGTGGTGTTGTTTCCTCATTTGGCCGGGAGTTGTTTGTTGCCTTTTGACCGATGTTTTGATTTTAGGGGGGGGGTTTGCGGGGGACAAGGTTGCTAGGCGATCTACACAAACTTCTGACGGTTGGCTGTTTTGGACATAGTGCAGAGAGTGAGCGAGCATATGAGTCACGGTTGAGGGGAGATAACTAAGGAATAGTCCAATTAAGGTCCAGACAATCAATTAGCTAGCGCTGGGTTGATGAGGGAACAAGGTGGGTGTTTTGATGAGTGAATTGTATTTATTGAGCGTGATTTTTATGTTTCGACATGAAATAGTGTTAATATTTGATCAACTGTCGAACAGCTGGGATATGTTTTAGTTCATTTGTAATATAGAAATGTTATAGTTAATTAAATACATGTATTGTAAATTTAATGATATTACACAAAGTAAGGTTTATACGTTAAGTTGGTGATTCACTCTTTGAGGCTGTGGGCTCCCCACGAATGGTTCTCAGCCCCTTTAGGTACCTCACAGGGTATGGCACTCACTCGAGATCAAGAACCATCTTGGGCAACAGGGACTATCTTTCATGGTTGGTGTATGGTGCTTGCGGTGTGCCCCAGGGCGCCACCTTTTGGTTTGTATGTGCTGTGTGGGCTGCGTAGAATATGGCTAGCATATTCCGGTGGGTCTGAGAGGGGTGAGGAGGGGGGAGAGGAGTGGGAGGAAAGGTTGGGTTTAGGTGAGAAAAAGGGTGAGGTTAGGGTAAGGTTAAAGATTTGGTGAGGGGTTAGGAGGGGGGGAGGGAGAAAAAGGCAAAGGGGTGCGGGGGGAAGAGTCTTGGGGGAGGCAGGAATAGAATGGTGAAGAAAAAGAGTGTGGGGAAAACTTTTAGGGAGGGAGGGATGAGGAGTGAGGGAGGGGGAGGTGGAGTGGGGGGAGAGAAGTGTAGGAATGGTAGAGGAGGAATGTAATTTTTAAATTAATTCTAGTGGGTTGGGTAAGTTTTTTTTTGTTTGTTTTTTTTTGTTTTATCTAAAAAGGAATTAAGTAAATGATTTAAGTTCTATTTTATTACTTAAGGGAGGTTTTTAGTTTTAATGGTTTGAGTTTTATCTGTTAAGTTTTAGTTCTCTTTAATTTTTTAGATTTGGAAGTAAAGTTTTCTCATTTTTCTTCCTGAAGTAGGGTTTGTTTTAGTTTAAAGGTTGGTTTTTTTCTTCCACTAAGTTTGAGCCCTGAGTGTTTTTGTTTACTGGAGGAGGTTTTTGTTCCTATAGATGATTTTATTTTCCTAAAATTCGTTATGCTTTTTTGGAATAATAGTTTTTTTGTACAGGTTTTTATTTTTATAAGTTGCTTTTCAGACTTTATTTGGACTTTCGAGCTAAAAGTTTTCCTATATCGGTTTTTGTTTATTTAAAATGGTTTATTTTCCTAATTTTTGGATTTCTTAAATAATAGTTTTTCTGTTATTTTGTGAATGGAGTGGATACAAGCGGGGCTCTAGGTTCCCTTGAGCTCAGATAACTGTCCCTGATTCTTTTCTGTGCATGGAGTGGATGGAAGCGGGGTTCCAGGTCCCCTTGAGCTGAGATAACCGTTTCTGTTCCTTTCTGTTAATGGTATGGTTGCAAACGGGGCTTTAGGTCCCCTTGAGCTGAGATCCTGTGAATGGAGTGGGTGCAAGCGGGGCTCTAGGTCCCCTTGAGTTGTTATAACTGTTCCTGTTCTTTTATGTGAGTATTGTGGATGCAGACGGGGCTCCAGGTCCCCTTGAGTTGGAATAACTGTCTCTGTTCCTTCACGTGAGTGTTGTGGATGTAAAAGGTAGGTTTAATTATTCTTTTAATAAGAGTTTTTATTATTATTATACTGAATTCATATATTTTTATTTATCAGAATTCTAGGGGTTCCTATTTTGGTTTTGGTGCGTACGGTCCCCTGTCATTTAGGCCTTTTGGTGGTCCGGTGCCTAACTTTCTTATCCATTGTTGCTCCTGGAGCCATCTTTCCCGTTTGGACCAGTTGGGGTTGTGTGTGAGTGGTCTGCCTCTTACGGCTTCCAAACCATGTTGGAGGAAGTGCTTAACCATAGTGGTTTCTGTTTTTCTTTTGCATCTAATGTTGGATTTGTGATTGGAGAAGCGCATTTTGAATGAGTTAACCGTTTCTCCAATGTATTGTTGTTTGCATTTGTGGCACCAGATTATATAGATCACATTTTCATGTTTGGGGGAGATTTATGAGGGGAGAGGCCAGCGTTTGTTGGTACTGGTGCTCCTGATGTATGGATTTTTGTGTTTCTTTTTGTTGGGCTTGTCTTTGCTGTTGAATTTGGAGCGGACCAGAAGGTCCTGGAGATTTGGGTTCTTTTGACATGCTGTGATGATTTTCCAGTTTTGGCTGCCTGGTAGTTCTTGTTGTAGTTGTTTGAAGTGGTCTTTCAATGCTTTGTGGTTCTTCATTGTGAAGTTTGAGTATGGTTCTGTTAGTGCAATTATGTGTGGTTGTGTTCCTGTGTTTTTGTTGGTGTTTTTTCAGTGGAATACTTCCCTTTTCACTTTTTGTAGTTGTGTTCTGGAGTATCCCCTCTTTCTGAGATCTTGGAATAGGGTTTTAGTGGCTTCCACCCTATCTGTTTTGTTGGAGCAGATTCTTTTGTATCTGATTAGTTGGGATTTGGGATCCCTTGGAAAGTGTGTTTTGGGTGGAAGTTGTCTCTGTGTAGGAGTTAGTGTGAGTCGGTGGGTTTGAAGTAGAGTTTGCTGTCTAATTTACCTGTTTTGTGGAGGTTTTCTCCTTTGAATGTTATTGTGTCCAGGAAAATTACCTGTTGTGGATTGATGGTGGCTTTGATTTTGATGGAGGGGTGGTGGGGGTTCAAGTAGTGGTCCAGTAAGTATGCCAAGCCGTAAGATTCGCTGCTGCAGTCGGATACAATCGGTCTCCCTTTTGGGATCTGGAATGGTTTTGCCCATTCGGAGGGTTCTTTGTGGATTTTTGGAAGTAGGTAGAAATACCTGGGTCTGGGTGGGTCAGTGCCTGTTAGAAAAAGAAGTTGTTTGTGGTTGATGTACTTTTGTTCTTCTAGTTGTTTGAGGAGGTGGCGTATCATGGTTTGTGTTTCCGGGTAGATGGGTGTTTCCAGTGGTTTGTAATACCACTTGGGAGGCCAATCCTATGCTTGGCCTCCCAAGCATTGTCTGTTTTGTCCATAATGACTATTAAGTGGAGCCCTTGTCTGCTGGTTTAATAATGATAGAGTTGAGGTTTTGGAGCTCTTCAAGTGCATCTGTTTCTTCCTGTGTAAGGTTGTGTTTTTCTGTTTCTATTGGTATTTTTTGGGTTGCTTTTTTCTTTTTCAATGAGTTCCAGAATGAGGGGGTGGATTTTATCAATTGGTGGTTCCCATTGGGAAGGGGGTAAAAAAGGTGGGGGCGGGTCATTTCTTTTGTTGTTCTGGAAGAAGTAGGTTAGTTTTAGCCTGCGGTGGTATCTTTGGATTTGGCTGTTGAGTAGTTCTCTTACATTTGGTATTCTGGTTGTGGTTGGTATAAAGGTGAGGCCTTTGGTCAGTAGTTTAATGTGGTTCTCCTCCAGGTGGAGTGTGGAGGAGAGATTAAGGATTCAGTCTTTAGTGTTAAGTTAATTGGTTTCTAATAAATTAGTTTTGTTTTTTATGGGGTTTGTTTCTTGTGGGTCGAGGCTGGACTTTCCGTTTAATTCATACGGGCCTAGCAGTTTAAAGACCGGCACCAATGTTCCCAGATGTGATGTGCTGTGGGGGGTGTCAAGTGTATTCTGTCTTCTGTTGTGTGGAATCGTGTTTTGTGGAATTGGTGGGATGGTGTGGTGATTTAGTTTTTGGGAAACTTCTGTGATGATCTCATTGATCTTTTTTAGGTTTTGTTTATGTATGAAGTGGAGTCCTTCTGAGAAGTTTAAAAGGGGGGGTGTAGATATCTGCGTATGGAAAAGTATATTGTGCTGTGTTTAGGAGTTTAGTAAAAAGGTTGCGTATTGTGTATTGATCCCTTTGGCCTTTGTTGTTTATTCCGAAAGAGAGTAGGACCTTTCTGGTTTCACTGCATGTTTTGGTCTTTTTCAAAATGTGTTCTGCATGTATGAATTGGGCCCCTGGGTAGCAGCCAATTTGGATGTTTGGATCTTTTGAGGTTCGAGTCCCCTAGGATTATTATGGGTTTGTTTGCATTTAAGTGCCAATTCTTCATTTTGTCGCCCTGGTGGTTGTGAGTGGTTATCAAAGGTTTGGGGGGTTTTATTAAGGGTTTTAGTGGGATTTGAAAGATGTCTGGGAGGGTCAGTGGTTTGGAGGGTGTTGGTTCTTGTGAGTTGTGGATCAGGTTTGTTTTTTTGGTGTTATTAGGCGGGCTTTTTCAGTGCAAGTGGGGTTCGGGGTCCCCTTGAGTTGAAATAATTGTCTGTTTTTTTTGTGAGTCTTGTGGGTGTAAGCGGCGCTCGGGGTCCCCTTGAGTTGAGAAAACTGTCCCTGTTTTGTTTTGTGCGTTTTGTGGGTGTAAACGGGGCTCGGGGTCCCCTTGGGTTGTGATAGCTGTCCCCATTTCTATTTGTGTGTTGGGTGTGTGTATGTGCAGTGTATGTGTTTTTGGTGTTTCCTTCTTGCCTTTTTGTGTGGTTTGTCCTGGTTGTATTTGTGATGGTTTGTTGGTTGTTGTGGTTTGTTTGTTGCGCGCTTCTGTAATTCTTTTCCTGGCTGTGGCTAAGTTGATTTGCTTTATTCCTTTTATTTCTTTTTGTGCCTTTCTGGTTGCTCCATTAAGGATCCATTGTAGTTGTTTTTTGGGGGTTTTCTGGAGTTCTGTCAATATTATTTGTATTTCCTTCCGTTTCTTCCTGATTTGTTTGGGTTTTTTGTTGTTCCAATAAGAAGATTTTGAAGGCTATTTCCATCCATTCAGTGAGAGTTTTTTGTTTGGCATTTTTTCTCTTTTTCTAGGGGAGCTGTTGAAGTGAAGTTATGGTCGTTTTTCAAGTCTTTTTCTTCAGGGTTTTTTGTTTAAATTTAATTTGGATATTAGGTTACAATTAGTCAATACATTTGTTTCTGTTTTTGTAAAAAAAAAAAAAAAAATTTTAATGAGTTTTTAAAAGTGATTTAAAATGATCCAAGCTGTGGGCAGATCTATTGTGGAAAGGTAAATTGCTCCATAGAATAGGAGCAGCTACAGAAAAAGCCCGATCTCCTTTCTTCTTAACATTGTGACAAGATGGCACTTCCCCCAGAGGACAACGATGTTAACAATTTACTTAAAGAATTGGAGCTGCTGAGAACTGAAATTGGGGATCTATGTTCTGAAGTGGCCGGTCAGTCTCGGCATTGGATACTTTGTCACCACGGGTGTAAAAAAGATTTGTGATCATTACTTTCCTGGGAAGGATTCCGATGACGACGATGTCCCTGAAGTCTCTCAGGATGAAAAGATCGACTGGTTTTGGGCAGGTCTACCAACTGGCAACAAGGAACAAACTGACCCGGCTGCTTAGGTTTGTTCCGAACAATCAGACGTAGACCTGAATAAGACCTCACAGGACAGTGCTGAGGACAACAGCACCATCTTGGGGCAAGCTGACCCGGCTGGGGAGGTTTGCTCAAAGTCGACTGAGCCGGAGTGCAGTCGGAGGAGAATCTACCCCGGCTGGGGAAGATTTATCTCCGGCTGACCGTGTAGCCAAGACATTTGCTGAAATGACAGTGAAAGTTTTGGCTTCATCTGTTCACTCTCTGGTTTTGCCAGACAAAACTCCAGTGAAAGGGACTATCAAAAGTGACTTTGAGGTTTCCCCGGACGGGGAAAATGCCGCAAAGGACACCGGAGTCATGGATTCGTCCAGACCTTCCCTATATGGTAGGATCACTCTGTCTTTTGAGATTTACCCTAGACGGTAAAGTAGTTTTGGCCAAAACTACTCTGAGCAAATGTCAAAAATACATTTTTGTGATTTCAATTTTATAAATATCAAAAAGTAGCGTTGCAGGTTTCTCTCCGGGCGCTCCGACTTCCTGCCCCAGTCTAAACTCACAACTATTTAGTTAATTGGCCTCTAAATTCTCATTAGATGTGATTAAAACATTTATTTTTGGGGGTTTGAGTCCCTGCCTGGGGTCTTCTCTGTTCATGGGTTCTGCATGTTCTCCAAGCGCATTAGTTGGTTCTCTCCGGGTTCTCCAGCTTCCTGCCATTGTCCAAAAAGATGACTGTTGGTTTAAACTGACTTTTATAGTTTACCTCTGTCCCATGTCTTCTCTTTTCTCTTTTGCTTAAAGTAGTTTTGGCCACTAGGGCCAAAACTAGGGCCAAAACTACTTTAAGCAAATATTAAAAATACATTTTTGTAATTAAAATTCTTAAATATCAAAAGGAAGTTTCCTGTGATGGTTTTTCTCTGGGCGTTCCGGCTTCCTGCCATTGTCCAAAAAGATGACTGTTGGATTCATAGACATAAATACGCAGGCGCCTCATGGAGCGGGCCAGCCCATTGCTGCGATACGTCACATCGTCCGCCATATTGAATGTGTAATATGTGCCAGTAAGCTAATACAAGTAAATGGACCGAACTTCACAAAGTTCGTCGTGAAAGTCGTTCTACAAAGTATTTTAAGTTAATACTTGTCATTGACACTTTTTCTCACACACACTAATATATTTGGTTATCAAAGAAATGACTAAAGACAGAGTTTCTAACTTTTGATGTGATTATTTAATTGTTTTGGGGCATTCCTGAATAAAGAGCACAATGTTTTAGTTTGACAGAAATCTAATCATTTTTATATTGACGTTAATGAACAGACACACTTTTATAGTGTTTTCTTCAAGAACATATTTACACAATTCCATAATTTAATGTACATTCAATGTTTCAAGACAACAAATACTTCTATTTTTTATACATTGAGAAATGACTTGATGTATAAATGAGTCATTGTCAAACATTAAACTACATATATTACTTTTTTCCAGAGAAAAGATATTTATTACAGTATGCTGTCAATAGCAGAGTTGACAAAGAGTCAAAATAATTTTAACTGAGTAAATTAATTTTATTTCATTACATAAGTTGTATTAATACACTAATACTTCAGATTGAGATATTTAAAAATACACAAAAAGTGAAAGAATAAAACATTTATTATACTGGGAACACTGGTCACAGGCAGGGCTTCTGTCTGCTGGTCACACTGGGAGAACTCCAATGACTACTGAGACGTCCTGGTTCACAGGCTACAGCCAAGGATAAAAGAGAAATTATCCAAAAGTGTAGTTTCCTTCACATTCAGAAAAAGACATTTTCAGCATGTTGGGCTCCGACTCGTAGCATCTTTATAGCTAAATACCGACATGGCTAAGCTGAGCTGGGAAACGGAGACTGAAGAACAGCAGCTCCAGCTCTGACCCTGACTGATCTTTTCTCACAAAATCCCTGGTTTTTTAATGAACTTCTCCTCCTCAGCTCTCTCTCATTAGAAAACAGTATGAAAACATTTGCTGCTGCGCTAACAATCAGCGGTTACTTTGGGCCAATTTAGCTAACAATCATTGGTTACTCGGGCCAATTTAGCTACATAGGAAATATTTCTCGGTTGTTTAGAAGCCAATTTCTGGCTGCCAAGTCAAGTAATTCTGATCTTTCATCCTTACCTGTGAAAGGTAATGCCAATGAATCCAGTTTGTTTCGTTAAACGGTTGAAACAAGTCCACACAGCACAGGACTTGAGGAGCTCTGATCGTTCTGCTGCCACATAGAAGATGGCGGACGCTTTTACGTACGACTCAGCGCTCCATGAGGCGTCTACGTATTAATGTCTATGGTTGGTTTAACTGGCTTTTCTAGTTGACCTTTTCCCCATATCTTCTTCCCTCTCTTTTGCTTTCATCAAATGTCAGATAAAGCACTGTATATTATACTCCATCTTTGACGGGCTTACTTGAAACAATGCCTTGAAGGCTAATGTTAATACTGATCAAGTCCCTAGTCGTACAACAAGTCCTGTCGTACAACTCATTTTTCCTGAAACTACAATCATTCTGATATTTTGTACGCCGTAGTGAACTGGTAGAAAATCATGAACTGCACCGCGACACAAATTGTGGTTTCTAAAATAAAGGGAGGTAGTTTTGAAACTTTTTTATTAATATTTTTGGTATCTTACAATGGACTTTCATTCATAAAGGGTGGGAATTAATTAAGCGTTTTAGATTGTTTTCATGGTAAAGGTGCAGAGATTTTTTAACTTGAGGCAGAACTCTGAGGTGAAATTGCTTTGAGTTTTACACACTTTTTACTAGTAAACCACATAGCTACATTTTTTTGTGTCATCTGACGATTTGTTTCCCCTATTCCGGGGTGCTGAGATACAGTTTTAGGGGTTCTACGGCACCCCTAAAACAGGGCTAGAAACACCACTGCTCATCACTGCTTACGTATGCATCCATGGTAATTCTAGACTTTGGTGGACTTTTGGGATTCTTCTTTCCTTTATAGATATATCTCAGTTATGTACATGTATTAAGAAAGTGAACACTGTGTTCGCACCAAACGACCTTTTTTTTTTATTATTCTTGCCTCCTTTTTCATGTCTTTGCTCACCTTCCCTTCATAGCTCCTTCCTTTGATCTCCAATTCTGCCTTATCACCAGATCAGCTTCCCCAGGTTATGCTTTTCCATTAGTCCTCCCTCACACTCACCATGAGAAAGATGTGCACATTACCAGAGCAACAGGAAAGAGTAGCATCAAGATTTGACTTTATATCGGATTAAACATGGGGCATTTAACTGTTTTGTTTTAGACTCTTGTTTTAAATTTGTATAATTTCTACTGATGAATATCGATTTATCAGCAGAAAGTTTTAGATCCTAATTCTTGTGTCCGGTTTAAGAAAAGCGTGTCCAGTGCTGGAACGCATGTGGTCTCTTTGCTGTAATTATTCTCCAATTAAAAACCCGGGCTTTCCCAGGAAGCATGTCAGTAAGTTTCCATCTAATGTAGCATCTGTCGGATCAGGAGACCTTTTCATCTTCTCACCCGTCCCCTGGAGAGTGTCTCCAGGAAGACCTGCAGGATCCAGCCAGGAGATGATGTAAACGAGGTGAAGGAGGGAGAGCAACAGAAAGGCAGCGTGACTCAGAATCAAATTACCAATAAAATAAAATAAAAAATTAAAAGTGTAGCAAGATGGTTCTCTAGAGTCAGAGAAGCAAATTAAAGTGAAGCTGCTTGTAAAATAAGAAATGAAATATCATTAAACAACGATTAATTATTACGACCAGGAAAATCACGTTGTTGCAGAGGCATATCTGAAATTAAGACATCACATTGCAGAGTTGTATGTTTTGTCATTTTTCTTTTTTTTTTTTATAGGTTGTTGTGTATTTCCATCCGACGTCACACTCTGTGACTTAATCACATCGGAGCGAGCCCAAAAAACCAAGCAAGATGATAATGTGCACTTTAATTACGCTCAAACTCACCTTGCTGGAAGCAAACAGACACATAAAATGTTTCCCCTCCACATAATTGGACGGCTGAGAGGATCAGGTGCCGAAGCCATGGGGATGGCTCATAAACAGCCTCAGCTGGCAGATAGGGAACTGACCCTGCGCCTCCATATGGTCTCGTTCCAACTGCCCAGCATGAGCGCCGTCATGCTGCTCAGTTCTTATCAAATCAGGATGCCATGATTTAGTTTGGTCCCGGTCTTCTAGGGGCAATCATTTAGGACTCAGCTTCGTGTCGCGTGTGTATGTCTCCAGCCCCGTCATCCTTCTAAATCAGGCTTAATCAGTTTATCCGCCTGCGTATGGTTCCTCATATCCGTTACAAGGAGACAGGCATTCTTTTGATAGTTCCTATCAGTGGCTCCTCTATTTCAATCTCTCAAGTCATCCGATCGTCCAGCAGTTCCCGTTAGGAGTCATGTGCACTCTCATTGAGTTGACAATGTCTTGTCGAAAGTATTCATGTACCCCTTGGATCTCGTCACCCCAAAACCGCAGATGTGTTTTTATCGGCTTTTATGTGACAGACCAACCAAAAAAATGGTACTTAAGTTATATTTTATGCTAGTAGTAATCCCTGAATCTCTTTCTAAATTCTTTGTTCAATTTTGCTCAAATTTTTGGGTAAAGTTGAGCCACATGATGAGTTGAGTGACCCCCTCATTGATAGGAAATGGAAAGAAACATTCATAATGTGACCAAATAGTTAGGAAGAAGCCATTATTTTTTGAAGTCTGCAAAGGGAAGAACTACATTGATAAAGTTAAGAATTGTATAAAAAAAACAAACATTTTTCACTCTTAAAAGTGAATTTAGTCAGAGTTTCGAAACAATCGTGATAAACCATAATTGGTATTTTTAAGCTTATTTTGTATATTTAAAGTTTGATTATGAGCTACATGAGGTCAGCGACAAAAGCCAGCACTGAACTTAACCACAACTTTATTCCTGATGAAGTCTTCCATGGTCGTCCTGCTGCTGTTCGTTCGCTAATAGACTAATGAACCTCTGTAACTTTCAGAGCAGCAAACACTTTCTGGAGTTTTTCTTTCTAATAAAAACAAATATAAATCACTTATTTTTAATTCAAATGTATATTCTTGTTATACGTTTTGTTGATCTATCATGTAAATTTTTTACATTTTCTTTTGCAAAGTATTGTGTTTATTTAACGAACAGGTTAAATTCGTGGCTTCAAATTTGTGTTCAGCTCAGAGTCGGCTAGAGTGGTCTCATGAGCTAAAAACGTCCGTCAGAGTGAGGTACTTTTTCCTCATTGTTAGCTGTTATGTGACTGCAGAAGAATAAGGGCTGTTATCTCGATGCATAAAGAGCCCCTCTCATACACAGACGCACACATTTTTGAGTAGATGAAGCGAAGCACAGCTTGACATTAAGCACAAGGGACGTACACAAACTACGGCCCAACCACATGCCCACAGGTCACATCATGCTGTATTACCTCAACGGACGTTAATCCTCTCCTTTGTTTAAGCATAATGTATCCATTGAAAACCGTTGCTTCAGCTCTAAACCCAGCTTACCTCTGTTTGAGGCTGGGGGCCATCAACAACGTAAGCTTTATCTGTTGTCACATTCCATTTGCTTCATCCAGGGGGAAAGTTGTTTTTTTATCCTCCAGGTAGTGCAAATAGAGAACAGTGACTAAGATGTTATATCAGGTTTGTAGTTGAGATATGACAGACTGATGACCTTCCTGTGCTGCTAAGTGACCTGACAATAAAATATCAGTGGCGATGCCCTTTCTTTGTGGCGATTGAGCCACACTATTGTACATATTCTCATGGTATCCATAAATGAGTTCATATCATGCTGTTTTGTCTGCATCATGCAGGGGGATATTTCAATTTAACCCCCCCAAAAAAGCAGTAAACTTTCTCTCTGCTTAAAGTCCTGGTACCATAGCAACAGAGCGACCAGAATCACATGCAACATATAAACAGCACACTAATGAAAGGAAAAGGTTGTGGCATACCTGTGGGAATACATTTGCATTTGTTATATTTGTGCTTAACTAGACTTAAAAGCTGCACACACAAAAAAAACAGGCATCAGAATCCTGAACAATGACCAGAGGAAGGATCTTTTTGTCCTAAGGGAAAACAGACCAGGGTTTATGCGAAGACATAATCGTATATTGAAATGCATTTACATAAACTCATATAGGATAAGAAAGTAAATATTGTTGGGTGTTTTAGGAAAAAAAAACATTTTCTAAGAAATCCTTTTTAAAAAAAGGGAAACCATCATAAGATGTCGCCAAAACGTGCTGCTTCAGACAGGATCCAAGTAAACTAACATTCCTTAATTTTTGCATAAATCAGAACCCATTTGCCCATCCATTATCTTCCTCTTATTTGAGGTTGAGTTGCGAGGGAAACAAAACGCAGGACGAAACCATGTGAATGAATTCATCCACACGATGAGCTGAAGGACTCGGAGGCCCAGACAGACTATCTAGTCCTTCCACTACGTTTTGTAGGAATATGATGGTCTTTGTTATGGAAAGACCAAAACTGTATAAACAAAAAAGAAAATCAAAAACAGGCTAAATTACTTGGACTCATTCCTGACATTGGGAACAAACCATTGACTTGTTGCTCTCACCAAAACCTAGTGACGTAACTTCTGTTCTTTTTCTCTTTCCAATAAAAAAAAAAAAAACCCTGTGTTTATCTTTAAGTTCATGTTTCATCCCCTTGAAAAGGGCTGGTCGTTGGGCCAATCGTGTTACAACAAGAACACCACAATAGTATCCAGTTTTTTTTCTTCTGATAATGCCACTTGCAGTAGCAGCAGTCTAGGCAGATTTCAGCCCCTGACAGATTGTAGAAGTTGAACATTGTCCTCATGTGGTTTGTGGGCTGAATAAATGTATCTGCATTAGGCCAACCAACAGGACAAAGGTTACTGAAGGAAAGAATAAAGCACCATTCCACAAATGCAACAAAGCAACTAAAAACCCATTCGATTAATCAAGAGACACTATAGGGCGCAATAAAGTATGAGAGATCGAAAGTGAATAAAAATTTGATTTCTACAGAGAGAGGGATCAGGAAAATGAAATGAACAAACAAGTTGAAAAAGCAGGAAATAACAGAGGAGGAGAAATAGCCACAGCATAATTAGAGCAGTTGCTGCTGGCAGCAGCGGGACACAAAGAAACAAGTCAACCTAATAAAACCCTGCCACAAAGAGGACAATCTAACGACAGCTCTCCCTGCTGTACACGGCCAAATAAACCCTTTTCTCCCAAGGCTGCAAATTAAGACTGTGTGGGAAAGGATGGAACAAGTGACACCAACTAAAAAGGGAGCATCCACTGTTTGCTGTATTTCAGGCCAGCCTTTTACCCCGTCGGGCCTCTGTCTGCACACTTATTTGGCTGCAGATGTCACAGTTGGTTAGCGACAGGACGACGCTAACAGCAAACGGATGAACTCTTTCGGCAGAAGGAACAGGAAGACGGAAGCAGAAGGAGGGGATTTTAGAGAGTGCATTCGAATATTTTATTGAATATGTGTGAATGCAACCGACAGGAAGATTACACTCTGCTGTTTGTCAAGGCTTAGAAGATTTTCTGAGCTATCTGCTGATAGCAAAAATACATAATCCTGTGTTTATAGAATTGCTGTAAGCAAAGAATCATGTGATTTGCTTTTAACATTCAATATTCTTATGATCATAGTTTTTTTTTTTTTAAGGATTTTATTCTCATCTACAAGAGATGGAAACACTCCCACTTTATTTTTACCGCATACATGCGTTTTACTAATTGTCATCAGTTCTTGCGTCACAGAGATTTAATGGGACTCAGTTTACAAAGATAATTGTCCTTTCAGCTTAATTTTCTTTCAATCAAAGCTTTCTGTTAATGTACTTAAATAAGACCTCCTGCGGCCTCAGGTCTTCCAGGAAATGCAGTTCCTCTCAAATATAATCCGACCCCTTGAGCTTTTTTCTCATTGTGTCACAAGCACCACCACAAACTGCATCAGGGTGTTTTACGTGACACCCCGATGCAAAAAAAAAATAAATATTTTTTTATTTTTTTATCAATAAATAAATGGCACACATTGTATGCAGAGCCTTAAAATATTCTGTAAAATCACATTTTGTTCTAATTATAGGTGTGAATCCTTTGGGCCGTAGTGTTTCACTACAGGGAGCGTGTGCTGTGTGCTTATTCTGAAATAAATGTTTTTTTTATGCACTTTAAAAGGTTCGGTTTTGGTTTCTTCTGACTGGAACATCTTCTTCCACAAGTCGATTGTGTCCAACTTCCAACGGGACTCTTGTGACTTTCTTTTAACAACAGCGATCGCCTCGTCACTCAGCCGCAAAGGCTTCATTTGTGTAGAGTAGAAATAATAATTGTCCAGTCAAAAGATTTTGCCACCTGAGGTATTGAGCTCATCTGCTGTTGCCGCTTTACCATTTGGCTGCACTCGCGAGAAGATTACCTTGACAAAAATGCGAATATTGTTCATGAATTTGGTGAATGCCGAAGACAACTGCTAGATTTAATTTAGGGACATCAAAATAAGGATAACAAAACAGAAAGTTTGACGTTCAAGAAGGCATGTCCAAATTTATACTAAATACAGCGTGTGTGTGATTGAAATCAGTTGACACGATTAATTTTATTGAGTAAGCTGTATAACACCAAACATCAAGTATTTGCAATCTACTAAATCAGAAGCACCCACAAGCAAACTGATGTTTTTTCTAGACAAACGCAATGAAAAATGTTTGTTCTCAACCAAAAAAAAGAAAGAAAAGGAAGCATAGAGTCTTAATAATCTTCAAAAAGCCTTTTGAGAGCTTTCAAATAGCATGACTGCTTCTTTCTTTTGTACCAAGATTTTAAAATTCACTTGGAAAGATCTGAAGTAAACCACATGAGAGCGGTCTTTATCTGTGTTTCACATATGACCTGAAGATTGGAATCAGCAGCAAGGAGGAAATGATCCAGTTGACTGGGGAGACCTCAGTGTGACTGGTAGACATTAACTTTGAACAGACAAGTATTAAGTTTTTTTTTGTTTGTTTGTTTTTTTTATAGTAGTCATTTGTGTTGAAGTCTATACTCTCTATCCATTTAAGTTGACATCTAGTGCAAAATTAGAAATCTGGGAGGTGGAAACGGGCCGTGATTACTGTAACTGTTCCGTCTCACTCTTTTAGTGTCTTATCTCGCAGCGAGTTTCTCCCTCGGCAGGGGAGAAGAGCAGATTATGCCATCAAATTACACACACATTAAAGGCCACTTCTCTCTGTGTCAGACAGTAAACATAGGCAAGCCAACGTTTTATTAGAATTTGCTCACATGAAAATATGCTGTGGTTGGACTCATTTATTTCATTTACTGAACTTCAGTTATTGGCAAGCCCATCCTATACGTCATATAAGAAGTGTTTGGATTTTGCCACATGCAGATAACCAGCACGGCTCCGTGTTATTACATCATTAAAATGTCTCCTCCTGTCATCTGTTTTACTCTGAGTTTCTGGCTGTTCACGGTTCTGGGAGACATTTTTAGCTACACAACCCGCGTTATTTATCTCTGTATAATAAAATTCTTGGTTTTATTTGCTGTCAACATGATTTAATCAGATAAAGTCAGTATTCTCTATTTTTATAAGTCCTGAGCAGGCTCCCGTATATCCTGGAGGCAATGAAATAAGACAATAATTGGTTATTGGCTTACCAAGTTGTTTTAAAAGAGTTGACAAACAACTGACAGAACTCAAAATAAGCCTTAACCAATTTTATGTCGTTTGTGAGGCAGCATTTTAGATGCCGTCTGAGTTAAACATGGTGCTGTTAACATTTTCATTGGGTACCAGTCTCCACCTTACGCTACTTATCAAAACAAAGAGTTTGTGCTAAAATAGCACCAAGTATTACTGCCAGAGTCTCCTTGCAAACACATCAAACTATAGCATCAGATTAGCACTGGAAGCAGTTTGTTGGAAAACGCCATCTTGTCAGCTTTCTTCTGCCATTTGCCTCGGTGTTGCTTTGATGCAACAACCCTGAAACCTGGAGATCTGGGCCTATCGGTTTGTTACATTAACTGTAATAACCATCAGCCAATCAGCACCAAGGAAACTTAATACCGCTCCTGAATTGGCTGCTTTGCAAACACCAACCGTAGCTCTGTGTAGTTCAGCTTCTAAATTTGCATCTATTATATATATATATATATATATATATATATATATATATATATATATATATATATATATATAAGGCATGCTCTAAAAAAAATTTTTTTTCTGCAAATAATTTGGAATCAAGTTCCACAGAAGAATCAGCGAGTTAAGAGTCCACGAATGCAGAATTATGAATATGCAGAGGTTCACTTTATCCACAGAAACACAAAAACATCTGAAAATGTAGGTGCAGAGGAGGAACGAATGGCTTTAGTGTTTCTGAGGGCGATGGAGAGGACATAAACTTGGCAGCTATTTTTAACTCTCTTTTTGTTTTATTTCATTTAATTTTAAATAACTGTCCCCATTTGCATACTTTGAAAGCCCAGCAGAAAAATTCCGGGCCTCGGCTAAGTTTGGCTTTTTTGGTCGGAACAAAAAAGAATAATCTCCCTCCTGCCTGCGCGTTTTACAGTTCCAGTTTGAGGCTCCTGCCAGCAAAAGCCAAGAAGAGAAAATCCCCAGGCGAACCACGGGGAGCACATAAAAGGGAAGGAGGTTTCTCCCACTGAAAACTCTCCAGCGCTTCCTATGAACTCTCCTCACATAAATTCTTGCTTTTCTTCCCACTTGATCGTCCAGAATGAACGTTCGACTGCCGTACGTATGTGAATCCTCGAGTCGTTCGCTATTATGGCGCAAACTGTGGAGACGGTTTCACTGGGAAAAGACCAGTGAATCGGCAGCTGGGTATTGGAGAGCGTGAGAAAGATAAGAAATCCTCATAAGCACTTGCAGCAATGTTTTGTTTCAGACAGAACTGCTTCTTCACACAAGTGTGCTACACACACACACACACACAAAGTGAAGGCTGTTCATAATTAATGAGCCCAGCAGCAGGGAGAAGCATGAGAGGGACCAAAGAGCCATCGCATTTCAACTGGCATTCGGCCGACCTTTAACAGCTTCACCCGGCGTGCCTTTGCGAGTGTGAGCGTGGGTGTGTGTGTGTGTTTACAATGCCTCGGCGGCAGGTGGTGGAGGGAAATGTGCGCGAAGAACAGGAGCCCGATGGCAGAGACGATTATGAGAGGATTCTTCTGTGGGGCTTTGATGAAGAACAGGAATGGCGATGATGAGGGTTGCATCCAGTGAGAGCATGTGTCGACTTCAGCTCAGATAAAGGGGCTGGAAAAAAGTTGGGAGAGTTGGGAGTCGGTTGTGCAAGTGTGAAACACACGAGCATTGTCTGTTGTGAGGATTTTTTGGTCTTATTACATTAATGTCTGAGAATAAGTTTACACACGCTCATTAGTGGCATTAAGTCATATTAGTTAGATTTTTTTTGTTTTATTGATTAACTGAATTGTTAATCAATTGGGGCTGATAATACAACATACAATGCAATTCTCTGAGTGTTGAAAACAAAAATGTGGATGCAGTCTCAATTTATTGTGAATTTTTTGCAATTCACACGTGGTCAAAAATATCCATCCAGGCAGAAATCACACACACTTAAATAATATTTGGAGAAATATGAATTAAAGTTCTTCTGATAAACAAAATGGAATGGCCACCGAGAGCCCTGACCCCCCAGCATGTTGGAAATGTATGAACTGCGCTTAAAAACAGGATCTGTGCCAGTAAATCGGTACGTTTAAACTCGCACCCTTTTTTCTATGAGAAGTGATTAAATATTCAGTCAGGATTATGCCGGAAGCCAGCCGTTCCCTTCAAAATGTGTGAGGCGCAACTTCCTTATGGATTTTTATCCAACTACTAGATATGCATGTTTGCTCCTTTGCGCTTTTTAAATTCAAGCTCGTTCATCTAATTTTCAGAATCTCTTGAGGCTTTTCTGGATATAATATGTTCAGCCTGTAAAAAATAATGCCTCAACAGCAACATTAAGGAGCTCCAAGTTAATCATTTCAGATAAGTGTATGTAAACTTCTAACCAGAACAAAACACTAAGCACCAGTAAATTCAGTTTCCGACGTCAATGCACTAGTCGTATGTTAACACATGCAGCTGTAACCTCCGGCAACTAAAGGCTTTTGCACTGACATTCCTGTCTGCATAACGAACGCACATGCTGCATTTGGCCCATACATTAGCAATAGAACGCCACACAAGCTGTGCAGCCTGAGGAACCCAGCAGGGTGGTGGCCCATTTCTAGAAGCAGCCTGGGCTCCCATTATTCTGGACATCTTAACACGTGGAGTTGCTATTCTCCGCTATGAGGAAATAAAATACAGCTCTACACTTGAGTTGCAAGCTGCGAAGATGTGGAGGTGTGAAGGAGGAGCCATCAAGCAAAGCCTGCGTCTGTCACTGCTGCCCACACAAACAGCATCGTCAGCCCAGTTTTTCTTCCTCTGATATTTGTAACCGTGCAGCCTGTTGGCGTCCGTCTCTACTCAAAGGTTAAACGTTTGTGTTTGCGTAAGCCCACAAGTCTGACTTTTTTACATCGAATTGTTCGATTAAAACTGTCAGCAATGTCAGTCGGGGAAGATGCATGGCCTCCATTTCGTGTCTTAATTAAAAGGAGCAGCAATACGCAGCGTCAACAGAGTCCTTATCTCCCTTCCGGTAACTACTGCCGGTCAAGACAATTACCCAGTGTCTCAGCTCCGGCCTTAAAAGCAATACTTCTTGCAGTCATGTGCGTAACCAATTACAAGAACATTATTCAATATCCTCAAGGCTGACTAATCTCATTACCTTGAAACTGAGTAATGGGGGAAATCACTTGACAGTACTCTACTGCTAGCGCTGTTAAATGACCTCTTTTCTCTCCACTCGCGCCTCTCATTGCCATCCGTACCTACAGTCTTATCTTTAATTGTTAATTCCTTGTCTTTTCGTATATTTTGGAATAACATTTCTTACAAAAGAAAACAATTAAAAATTGTTTCTAACATAGAGCTGCTAATGATTATCTCACACAGTAATGTCACTCAGTGATATTTCAGGCAAACGACGCCTGACCAGACCACTAAGAAGATTAATAATCAAAACAAATACAGTAAATATGCTTTGCTAAGTATCTACTAAGACTAACTATATACACGAGGACATATTAGCATTGTAGGTCTCAAAGTTTTGGGTATATTCCCTCGTGTTGGTCTCATGACAGCATTGTTCCTGATAACTTTTTAGAATTACTATTATTTTGGGAGTCAGAATTGAGGTTTAGTCCTTTAGTTTTGTGGCCCAGACTTGTTCTGGTGTTGCGCAACCAAGAAAACTTTTCCCTGGTGACAGGATGTGTCAAGTTTGTCCACCCCACTGCTCATTAGTCCACTGACATATGACAAACAGTGCTTGGACTTTGTTTCTTGAAGCGAGACAAACTTTTTTTTTTTTTTTTTTCTGATATGAAGAGGTGTTGCCTTTAATCAGGGAGGAGCTGTCAGGGTGACAATGGCACCCAGTATGTATAATGGGATATGCTATGTTGGCAGGCTTCATGTGGACCTATCAACATAATTGCTGTGTTATTTTGACTTTTAAAAAAAACAAAAAAAACTACTTTTATTTCTCTGAATATACAAAGATGACTTGGCAAGAAAGATGAGAAGAAGATGAAAATAGAAGTACAGAGATATGAGAAGAGTTATGTTGTTGTTGGCGTTTGTGACGAATGGTAAGAATTAAACAGAGACCTGTTTAACGTGTTTGACCAAAATGAACAAAAAAAGAAAAAAAAATTTGTAAGATATTATGTAGGAACAATAGTCCAATTGTTAGTTTTTCTGACAAGAGTTGGATATTAATCATAAAACCCATTTATGAGTAGAGTTTCAACTCAATGAGAAGTTATTTTTCAAGAGGTGACACTGAAGGGTTTACTGCTGCCGATTAAAAAATAATAAATACAAATTATATATTCATTGCTTTTACAAAAAATTTTAAGTCATGTTTTTAAATTTACATGACTGAAAATTTTGTTGGCTCAAGGGTTTAAACAAAAACTGCAATTCATTGAGGTGAACTAACTCCATCATGACCTAATTTATATTTTGTCAACCTGAATTTAATAGGATTTTATGGATGTAGCATAACTGTTAATTAGTGGTTATAAAATATAACTGAAAGAGTCACAATTTGATACTGACTTTTTTTTTTTACATTTCAGTTCATTTCTGTGTTTTTCGTTTTCGTTTACGTCCTGTCATTCTACGGCATCATTTTGTGTTTTGCTCTTGAGGTTCTGTTTGTGCATTTACGTTTTTCACCGTTAGTGTTAGTCTTGTGATTGATTCCCTTGCGTTTTAAGTGAGATCCCTCTGTGTTCACTATGTCAATTAGTTTCCTTTCCCTCAATTCCCCCTGCTCAGCTCTCTTCTCTCAGCTCTTTCACTTTCATCTAATTATGCTCCCTAGATCTAATGTAGTTCTCCACCCTTGCTTCAGTATATATACTGTATATATATAAGCTCCCTGGGTTTTGTTACTCATTGCTGGTTCCTTCCTTTACATTGCTCATGCTCCATGTCCAGTTTCTCCTCGTGTTCACCTGTACGTTTTTAGCTTACCACTAAACCTTCACTTTTGCTGACCTCTAGTCCTTCTCTGCATTTTGGTCTTACTGTAAACAAAACATGACATTTGCGTTCATATGTTGTCTTGCTCGCATATATGCGTGCAGTTTCAGCTCAAATCGGGGATTTTGATGGCCACTTTACCATCATTAAACCAACTTTTAACCAATCTTGGAAGAAATTTTTGTAAAGCTTTAGCTTCTTGGCTGGTGTCTTGAGATGTTGCTACATTCAAATGTAAGGACGGTCAATGTAAAACTGCTGTGATGCTGAAATCCCATTTCATCTCATAATCATGGTAGACTCCAGGGTTTTTATATGAGCCGGCTAAAGCGAGGTCAGCGAAGTGACAGATGCAAAAGATAGAAAAGCTCAAGTTCCTTCCCTTATGTCCGGCTCTTTGTCCCCCCAGCAATTATCATAAAACTCATATAGTGCAATTGCAGAAATCTGATGGCAGAAAAATTGGATTCAGATGCGTCGGAGCTCATAAAACCCCAACAGACAGCGGGAATGATAAAACAAGCAGCAAGGGAGCAAAGCCAGCTGCTCGGTTATATCCTTCTTTTTGTTTTTCTCATTTTCTCTAACCTCTCTTGGGTTTCAGTCTCCCATTTCTGTGTGAGCATTTACCTGAATGGTTGCTCGTCCTTCTGCCTGGCTGTCTGCTTCTTCCCAACACTACACCGTTAGCGTACTGGCTCTCGGCTGTCCATCAAAACACGCAGGTGGAGGGAACGGCTCTGCACCTCTGGCCTGATTGCTTTCGCGAGGATGAGCATGTGTTGCTAGGCAAAGAAGAAAAAGGCTCCACATCGCTAGGAATGATTACAAAAGCCTTCTGACAATAGAAAAATATTAATAATTTCTCAAGAGAATGAACGGAAAGAATCTGCATGTAATGCTTTTCATAGCTATTTACGCACCCTAATCGACACACAGGCAACGGCGATGCTAATTAAGTTGGTTTCATTGTTGCATTCCAGCATTGTGTTCATTTGACTAAAATAACTTGAATTTCCACGAATGCACAAGGATCGTTTAGCAAACAAAAGCAGAGGGCAATCCATAAGACAAGTTATTTACATAATCAGAATCCTGTCACAGCATTCCTCGCATGAGAAACAAAACAGTCACAATCAGGACTTAGCAGAGCGAAGCAGTGGAATCTAATTACCGAGAATCGGGGAAGCCTTCAGCTGGGAGCGGTGGCGTGGGCCCTGAAATGCTCACAAACATTTGGATTAAAGCAAAATGAGCCTACACACACACACACACACAACAACAACAACAAAAATTACATGATAATGATCTTTTAATAAACTCATGAGGGCAAAAAAAAGAGATGTGTGGAAGAAGAAATACATCTGCAAAAAAGAATTAATGTCAGCCATTTGTTCTGCTTCTTCCTGTTAAATGTGTTTCGCTCATTAGGGGGAAAAAGAAGTGTTGGGGCACAAAATCCAAAGATTTGTCCATAAGCTGCATGTCAGCAAATATCTCCGTCAAACGGATCATCACAGCTCATATTAATGCAAGCGTCTTGCTTCAAGGTGTAGCTGTGGCTTCGATTACAACAGACAAAGGGGGAAAAACAAACCTTTGAGTGATGCATGGTTATAGCTGAGTGAAATTGCCTCCCTCCAAAGTCTATTACCAGCTTTCTGCGTCTTGTTCATTCTTTACCTCCATCCCATACATGGAGATTTACCCACTCCTTGCTTCTGATATCGTCTTTATTTGAATCTTTCCCTCTGTCTCTGCAGTTTTTTTTCTCCCAACAGAGGCAACATATGATGAGTTACTAGTAGGCAACGCTCCCATTCTGTCACCATGAGAACATTTCTCTTTCTGTGTTATCCTGAGCAGCTATGACCGCTGTGAGCAAACTTTCAGAAGAGTTCAGAGGACAAATTATTATAAAGGGTGGACTTGCATAAAAATTACACTAAATTAGGAAAACCTGTTATTTGAGAGGAAGTTGTACTACGATATAAGCGACAACTTAACTGGTTCAAAACAACAATAATCAAGTTACTTAGTAAAGCTGCTGTCACACTGTTTCTTGCCTTGACACGTAAATTGTTGTCTGAAGACACTAAGTGGTGTAATAATGAAGAAAAGAAGTTTGTTTTGTGTATATAGAGGTATACAAAGTGGTTGTATTCTTACATATAGTGCATGTGTATTGGGATGAAGGGTGTAAAAATCACAGTGGGCTATTTTGTACAGCCAGATTAACTGTGAAAATATTGCAATTATCTTGATTTTATCATCTTGATTTATTTTTCTCCATGTATATTTTAACAACCACCTGATCATGTTAGGTAGAGAGTTAATCGACCCAAATCATTGCCTATAAACGTTCAAGTAGTCAGTAGCTAAATGTATTCAAAAAATTTGGTTGGCTTGTCCTCCCGTTGGAGCCTGTTCAACCATTTAGAGTTGAGTTTATATTCGTCAGTATAGAGAGAGCGTATGCATTGCATATGTTGACATTAAAGACTGTCAAATTCTTTAATTTTGTGTGTAAACACACACAATTGTCGGAAAAGTATACTTTCTGTACTGGCAATCTCAAACTGAACTCTGTGTTCAAAACAGCATAGATTATTTCTGGCAATATAATCATCAGTTTTCTAACAATAGTTAAAAGTAGTGGTGTATTCTAGATGTGTTATCCCTGGAATTAGAATCATAACTTGCATCATATGGCTTAAATAACACCCGTTACGATCTTGACTTCCGTATTTCATAAAATTGCGAGTCTAGTATGTCTCGTGCATTACAGTTTGGTCCACTGTGTGGGGTTGTATAAGCTCACAGAGTATTGAACTGTGTGCTCTCTCACAAGGTGATAATGTGCTTCAAGGGGGTTAAGTACTCCGTTTCAAAAGGCAGAAGCTGCAGAGAAGGGGGAGGGTCAGAGTTAAGTGGCTCACTTGCTGTCCACGCAAGTAGGTTGCCTTGAATACATCGGGTGTGAATTGATGGTTTAAACCAGGGGTCCCCAAACTTTTTCCTGTGAGGGTCACATAATTCTTCCCTTCTCTGGTCGGGGGCCGGAATCAGTTTGTAACAGAAAAAGTGTGACGATTGCAGGTTGACAATTGCAGATTGCAGGAGTGTCTAAATGTAAAAATGTATTGTTTTCCAGAAAGCACAATCAAATAACCCTCTCTGGGTTCTTCACAGAACAAAAGTCAGGAAATAACACTATTTATTAAATAAATACCGTATTTCCCAGATATCTCTTCCGCTCTAGGTTTTCCACAACGATGCAGCAGAGGGGGGCGGACACCCAAAATTTGAGTCATAACAGGTCAATTGAACATTTATTACGGTTGAAAAAGAAAAAGTTGCCAAGTTTAGATTTAACTGAATTGATTACGGTAGTTTCCGAATGGTAACTGTAACGGTAAAAGTGCTGATCCTTCGTTTCTGCTACTAGCATGTGCTAAATGAAAATGGGCGCTTTCTTCTTCTTCTTCAGATTTCAACAGCAGCTTGCATCCATTATTGTTGCACTACTGTCATCTACTGGATCCTAATATCTTTACCTCAAATTCTCATAATGATCCCAGTATTATTTTAAAAAACTGAAAAATCTTCTTTTTCCCCTCAATGCTATTTAACTGATCAACAACATTCTCAAATTTCAATTCCCTATTAAAACTTAATTACGTTTTAATGGGTGCGTTCTTCTTTTATTTTCAATTTTGACTTCCAATGAATTCCCTTCCAGCTAAAGAGCCCCCTGGTGGTTGAAGAAAAATCCACATATAAGCCGCACTGGGCTATAAGCCGCATGGTTCAAAGCTTAGGAAAAAAGTAGAGGCTTATAGTCGGAAATACGGTACATGAAAAAAAATCTAAATGCTCTCTGGTATTGTTCAGGGGGCCAGACCAAATGTGGAGGTGGGCCGGAAACTGGCCCACGGGCCATAGGTTGGGGACCATTGGTTTAAACCAAAGATGGTCAGTTCTGGTCCTCTGGGATCCAGTATCCAGCTGGTTTTGTCCCTGATTCAGCAGACCTCACATTATATTTGAATTCTTTCCATAACGTGTCAATACGTCCTACAAGAATCCAATGACGTACCATTTGTTTAAATCAAAAACATGCATAACTTTTTTTACTGCACCTTTGTGCATTTTTCTATGAGGTAAAACACAAAAAAAATGCCTTCAGTTTGTGGTTGTAATGTAGCAGAATGTGAAAACGTTCAATGGGAGTATACTTATATAAGGTACTGTAGTTCCTTAAAACTAAGAAAAGGAAAAAGGAAGTCATCACAAACTAATTTGACCTCAAAATGAACCTTCTGTGTAATTAAGACAAGGACCTCTTGTGTGTGTCAGCTCCCTCAGGCTCTTCAGGAGATAAGGAGAACATCTTTTTTTAACCTCCCGCCACGAGAGTACTGTGGGTTCATCTGTTACTGTGGTATCTGAGCCAGAGTTTTCTCTATTAACCCTGGTTACATCCCCAACATCATTTCTAACAACTTATCTACGGCAGCTTCCCACAGCTTGTTTTGCTGTCGTGGACAGATAATATAAGGTATGTATTGAAGAATAGCAGGAAAAACACGTTACATAACAAACATGGAGTAATGATGAGTTGTGGCTTTTCAATCTGATCAGAACTGGAAGGATCTGCCTTATTCAGGTGAGAAAAACAAACGGGCAGCAAGAAAGCGTTGCCAGGGAAAATGTACAATGCACGGTTACCGTGGGGAGAGTATTGTGTTGCTAGGGAAACATGCATGTGGTCATGGAATTGAAGAGGACCAATTAGGACGGGGGAAATCGGGTGAAGAAGAAATGAGAAGGCACTAAACGCGGCGGTGGTGACGCCCAGACAGCGTTACCTTGAAGAACCGCTGTTAGCCATGTGCATGCTTGCTTTCCACGCAATCTGGTGGAGAGGGAGGGACATGCTGAAGCTCCCCTGGCCAACCAGCTTCAGTTCGATGGTCAACCTGTCGTCTGAAAAAGAACACCACCTAATGCAGACGTGGAAAACCTGTAGTAAGGGGTCCCACACAGAACCCCAAAGTCCAATCTCTGGCGAGAGTCATAAGGCTGAGTAAGATTACAAATTTTCTTTTGTGTATTTTAAGCCTACTTGTATTTATCATCCATTTAAAGCCAAACAGTTCTATGATATGGATCTGTGAGGTTGGCTCTTTGACATTCTTATTAATAGTTGCCTTACCATCAGTTTAAAGATGTCATATTGCCAAGGCTCTATAGGAAATTGAAGCAAAATTCTGGAAGCGGTGGCAGAATTACAGTGAGTCCGTGGAGGTCCACTTAGACGTTCACAATGGCTTACATACACACCATATTTGCAAGTGCTAACAGTCTTTAGATTTACGAGAGATTCTAAGTTTATTGCCGTTTTCTCAGCTGAACAACGTTAATGTTAATGCATGAAATTGCTCCACCAACAGGGGGTAAATATTTTCATGTTGGGTTCTCAGTCATAAAGATATAAGGATGGTACGTTTCAGTGCTTTTCCTGGTCTTGTTTTTTTTAGAAGTGATCCCAATGCATGCACACAGGCAGCAGCAGGTAAACTCAATTATACAACGCAAATCTCTGATGATTACCAAGATGATCACATTACCTGGAATAGGAACACGTACCAAAGAGGATGTGTTGATTAGACTGCCTGCAAAGTGTTTAGACAGCAAAGAGCGAGCCTGGGAGTTTTGTGACAACTCTTGTTGAAACGGAACAGCATCACAGCAGAGCACCGTCTATTTCTCTTCCAAAGAAAATGTAGTCTACCCTTCATAAGCTTTTTTTTTTTCACTCTATCATGTCTGTCACTTCTTTGGCAGATTTTGACATAATCCACAGTGATTATGTCTTAATATATTCTTGGCAAACGCAAAAGCTAACTGAAAATGTACTAAGACTTGCCTCGCTTTTAATATGTGGAGGTACTTAACTGGCTTTCCAAAAATCTTATCACTGGGGTTTTCTTCCAGCACTTCTATGTGTGCTGTAGGTGCGAATACTAGACAAGAATTTAGCAGTGAGGTGACGGAGGTGGTGGGGGGCTGAGCTGAGCGTTTCCTGGCAGATGCTACAGTTGCTCTTATCTGCCACAAGAGAGACTTTAAAATCCGGTCAATTCAATCTGACAAGCAAAAACACTTACTCACGGACTTACGAGAAACATGTTCATGAGTATACACAACTCCTTGCTGTGGCTTTATGTGACTCAAGTGTGCCACCTTTCATTTCTCAATAAAGCTTTGATGCTCAATCATGGCAGCATTGGTGGAATAAAAAATAAAAAAAAGCCACGTCCTCCGCTCACTTTTCTCTGAGTTTGCCCCAGAGTCCAGAGTTTGACAGCAAGAGATGGGGAGAGCAGAGAGGCGTGGAGCTGTCTCTTATTTAGGAAGGAGAGTGAGCGAAGCTAACCATTAAAATTTTCCTGTAGCGTCCACACTCGCTCACAGCTCCAATCTGTCTAACCATCTGGGTCAGAACTATTACTAGTAGGAGGAAGGAAACTCATTAGCGAGTCCGCCATGTCTGCCATTCTAGACGGACACGGGAACAGACGGACAGGTCGGCAAAATAAATCAATGTCGAAACGAGAACGACTGAGTAAAAGAAGTTGAATTATGTGCACTGCTAGTAAAATGTTTACATACGCTCATCATGAGGATGAATGGCATATTTATCTGGGGAGTTTTTGGATGCAACAATGAAAACATATTTTCGATTAACTTAAGAATTTGGATCATAAGTTTGATTTTGTCGAAGGGTTTCTTTAACAGTGTCAAAGTAATGCTCACGTGTTCAAATTTAATGTTCTGATATTATTCATACTGAATATTTGGATACTTGTCTGATCTTCATTTCAGAACTGATAAGAGTTAATTCAAACTGCTGGGCTCAGCTTTGAAGCGTAGTCCATAATATTTTTTACATAGTTGAGGCCGAGGCTTTTCAAAATCTTTTATCTTTTCCAAAACCAGCTCAGATGTGTCGATGGGATCACTTTGCTGTTGGATGCTCCAATTTCTTTCAACAGCATGACCACTGCACTGAACAGTTATACTGAAAACTGGTGGCGTTTTAAGCTTTTTCTTGATTCTTTCCATGATTTTTCTTGCCATTAACCCAGAATAGTTTAGGTTTTGGAGCAGTGGCTTATTATTTATCCAACACTCTCCCAGCCCGTGGTAATGTGAAACTTACTTCGTTGTAAACACTGACTCATCTGCTTGTGTCCAAGCGATTCTTCTTGCATCATAGTGCGACAGTTTGAGTCAAGATTTTAAGACTTGGACACAACTGAGGTTTTTAGTAGAACAAATACCCTAAACTCACATTAACACTGGTAGCAGTAAGCAGAGTCTTGACCTCAAGTGGAAGTTATGCTTAAAACTTCAGGTCTGTGACAGGGAACCAATTAATTTAAGTAAACTCAAACAGCGATCTTTTATCCAGCTAGGTTATACATTAACCTTATCGAAGACTTGAAACAGCACGTGGTTTTTCTGCAACGTTGTAAGGGGAATTTAACCCAGCCTTAATGCACAGGGGCATATGTAGGTCTATATGAGCAAGCATGTTTAGTTTTGTCCATGCACTGATAAATAAAAAAAAATCACAAATTCAATCATCTGCACTAAATTATTCTTGTTAAAAATTAATTAAACGAGCATGTATACAATACACATCATTGCACCTGAACTTCTGAACAACACTCTGTGGAAACAGGAAGCAACCAGGCTGTATAAATTTACTATTCCTGTCGCAAAGATGGAAATATTAGCAGTCTCCGCAAACCATAGTCGACTGCAGCCAAAGGACAATTTATTATATTTGGTTTGTCAGAGCAAACCTGACCTGAATGTAAACAAGTCATTCCATCATTTCTGTCTGCTATGTCTGACCTTTCCTCTTGTTTTCCTACGAGCAGAAACTGATGAGGGATGATAGCTTTTATTTCCTCTGGGGTTTTTTTTTTTATAAATCTGTCACTGTGTGTGTGTTTTATAGGAGAAATGACATTTCATTGGAGAATATATTGCTTTCTGTACCGTCTGCCCTATACCCATTGAAATCCTCCTAAGTGATCCACAGCGTGGGCAAAATGAGGTGGACAGAGTCCCACTCAGCCTCTTTCGAACGGTTCCCCAGTGTGCCTAGTTAACAAAGGCTGCTGCCTGGAGACCAATTTAAACCTGGATTTGTTCTGTTTTGGGCCTTTGTAACATTCTGGCAAATGAACACAAATTCTATCAAACCTCCACTAAAACAGACCTCAACCTCAGGAGAGGTGCATTGTGTAAATTAATTAACATGAAAAAGCTGTTGCTGCCTCTTTGCATTTTCTTCTATGTCCTTATTTGCTGGCAGCTTGGAATTGGTTGGTTGGTCTCTCTTGCCAAATGGACGCGTTTGAGTCAACTAGCTGCCAAGTCCAACTTTTAGAACAAATCTTTATGGCACCTGCTATCCTTAAGTAAGTTGCTCTTTGCATGATTTTGAAAGGACTCCGTCAAACGGTTGTGGTTTGCAAGTGAGCAAGACCAAGGGCCCACTTGTGCAAGTAGGAGCATTTTTCTGGTAGATTAATACTTGTTTTAAATTAGTTAGTTCTTGTTAAATCACACACAACCATGACAGTATCAGATCTAAACAACAACCTAGCGAAATCTCTTTGCCTGTAGTTTTTCATTTGCATATAGACAGTCCTCAATACTTTATTCAACTTCTATTATGATGCAGGTTTTAAAGAAAATGATTTCCGCTCGACTCCTGCAGGATTGCAGTTAATGTACGAGAGGTGGGAGCAGTCTGAACAGGGCACCAGTCTGTCAACGAGACGTACTGGGCAAACAGCTATTCAACTATCCTAAGAGCAATTAGGAAGCCGGTATGCCTGGAGAAAATCGATGTATGAACAGGGAGAACCTGCAAACTGCGTGAACAATTGGCTCAGCCGAGATTCAAAACCAGAATGGGTTTTTTTTTTTTTTGCTGTTGTTGTTGCAAGACAACAATGAATAAAAAAAGAAAACTTCTGTTCAAATTACCACTTGACAAGGGTCAATTGATACAAACATTTTTTTTTTGTTAATTGTGTTGTTCTTTAAAGTTAATTGCATTCCCCTCCAGTAGAGTAAAAGATTATTCATTGTCCTTAAGTTAGGAGACATGCAGTTATCACTAATATGCAACGATTAGCGCAATAAACTAGAATGTTAGCATGTTAGCTAACTGTAAATACTGTGCTTACATATGATTAATTTCTACTGCAACGCTAACTATGAATTATTGAGGAAACCTGTTTTAGGTCCAATAATAACAACAAATCAAATGTGGGAGAAGCATTCTCTACTTAACATTGAGACTAATTTTGAATGATGTGTTTAGGCCTCGTTTCAAATGACTGGACTGTTTGTTTTTTTCATACATTTTTAGAAATATACATCGAATCGATTTCTCAGCATCAAAATAATAACTAATAATAATAATAAACATGTCATCACTAGAAGCAGAAGAATTCAGTCAAAATTGTCACAAATTTTAGACTAAGAGTTTCCTTGTGGGGCGGCATGTATCGTCCAGACGCATCGTGCCATTCTATGGTGATTGCTTAAAAAGCTACTTTTGAGCAATCACCATTTTTCTCATTGTATCGTATGTCTTCCTTGTGTCTGGATGTCGCAGGAGGAAGACGTGTGTCACCAGTTGCCTTGCAACGCATTTAACCCCACATCATACATAATTCGATCACCAGACAAGCGCATCACTTTTACTGTGACCTGAATAATGCCACAATAACCCAATATGACTTATCAAATTTCCATGTTGATTTATATTGCATAAATGCGACTGGTAGTTTGTTTCTTTTGTTGTTGTTCGAATGATGCTCATGTTTCAAACATTTGGATTTTATAGGGACGGAACATGAACCTTGCAGTAATTTAGCAGTGACCTTTTCCACCTTCTGATTTCAAAAACAACATCCTTTGAGCGAAAGGAGCTTTGCTGGAGAATCGGCTCCAAAGAGAAGCAACACGAGTAAAGAGAATATAAGAGAACGAGCACGAAACGCTCCAAAACGAGCCAAATGCGCCACCATAGTGAGACGACGCATTGACGAAATACATTACAGAGAACGGTATCGGCCTACATCGGTTACCTTTTATCCACAAATGTTACGCAATTTTAAAAAAACAAATGAATAACAGAATGTTCAATTAGGTCAGAGCTTTCAAATCAGTTTTGGTCTGTGTAACGGGGACACTTTTCACACTTTTCGTGAAGTACATACGTACACAACACTGTGAGCTGGACGTAAGTGTGTATTGTCGCACTGCATGTCTAAGCTGTCTGACTAATGCATGCTGTAGAGAAGCAGATAAGAATACTGACGTTAGGCACTCAGGAGCAGCCATAAAGCTTCTGTAGTTTTCATATTTCCAGCCCATCTGTCACAATTATATCACAAATCCCATCAAATTTGTTTTGTTTTTTTCAGATAGAGCATTAAAATGTGACAGAATCATATATATCTATATTAAATTGGCTGGGGCAAAGTCCTTTTAGTTGTTACATATTTTTCCCAAACAGTGTTTGTCTTTATAGAGTAATATAGTATCTTAGAAAAAAAAAAAAAAAAAAAGACCATAACCTCTTGAATACTTTAATTCGGTTGGAATGGAAAGGAAATGAATCCAAATGATTTTGTTTTATTTATTGAAAAGCAATATCTGGATTTCATTTTTAATTTAAATTCATGGCTGACTTGTTTTTTTTATTTATTTATTATTGCTGCTCTTGTTTACTGGGTTAGTAAGGTGACCTTACCAATCGTGTGGCCTAGTTCTCTGGTTCTGTCCTCATTTTGAAATCTGCAATGCTTTGCGTTGACGAGAGGTTAATATATTCCCTGCTATTAAAAACTGAATATTTGGGTTAACAGACGGTTCAGGATCTGACACGCTCTACAACATCTATCTGAAAACTTGTTTTAAACTCAAAGAAATAAAACACGTTTTCTGAAACATTGAGTCTGTGATTTATTCATGAGATTGTGCAAACCTTGTGAACATGAGTGACGAGCACAGTCTGCTGCTGTATGAGGGAGGTTGTGTGTGTTTAAAGTTCAATGCTGAGTGAAATTAAGCCGAAAGTTTCTCAAAACGGGTCACGGCGCAATCAGGGGAAGTAGCTTCAAGAGTTCACCATGCAGAGAAAACTAATGTTATTCCGGGGTGAGTGCTGCGACGACTGCATGTTATTCAAGTGCATTTATCATATGCACAGCATATTTAACATCTCCGAGACGCAAGATGAAATTACATACAGCCGGGTATCAGATGCACATGAAGACTATGCTAGAGTAGCATTGAATTAAAGCCGCATATCTTCAGACACTGTTAAAAACACAAGGCAGATGTGCAATAGTGTGACAGGACTATAACAAAAAGCACTAAAAAAAAAAAAAAAATAGGCCATCTGAGACGAGTTGAGCTCAGATACTAATTGTAGCATATTTATACGCTTCAACCGTTTTAGTTTCTAACTAATTCATGACATCATTCAGAGATATTTCTGTTTAAGATATATAGGTATATAGTCTAAAGTACAAAAAATAACTGTTGCTTATCGAGATCGAATTTTTCATTAATACAAAAAAAACACTGAAGCTCACCTTGCCCTCTGCATATTCCCATCCTGTTTTTTTCTCTTTTTTTTTTAACAAGACAAATTGAGATGAATGTAGTTCTCTACAGCTAGCCTGATTTTAATCAAAGAGGGGGGAAAACGATGGGCGAACATCGAACCGGTTGCCAATCATAACTGTCCTCGGCTCTCCACCTCCATGCCCCAGTCGTTACATTTGGACTATAAATAAATGCAGAGGCTGCCGCACAAGCAAATGGAGCTGCCAACCTGAGAATTGGTGGCAGAAAGCTGAGAGGAGGCAGATGAGCAGAAGGAATGACAATGAGGCCAAAATTAATCTTTGCAAAAGTTGGAAGGGCATGAAGTTAAAGCCGGGCAGTGGCCAATAAAGATAGGCAATCATTTCAAAGCCCTTTAAAAAAAAAAAAAAAATTTTTATTTGTTTTGTAGCATGTCATTTAAAAATATGCAGCAATTAAACAGAGATAAAAACTTTTCCACAATGAAAATGTGTTGCAGTTGCAGCAGAAAGAAGAAGAAAAAAACCCCAGTAAGAAATGTAGAGAAACAGAGCAGGCTCTGGAGCTGAGATATTTAGTCATCTGCTTTTTCTTTCCTTGAATAAAACGCTCTCACAGAAGCCTTCTGTGTCTGCGCGCCCTTTGCGATTTACTCATTTGAACTTTCCGAAGCTACCTGCAGCAACAAGCTCCGGATCCAGATACGAGGCCGAGGCATCACCAGCTGCGAAACAGCATTTTCAGGTCTCGCTGCCTTGCGGCATCACATCATCAGCAATGACTCCGCTCCTCGTGAAAGATTCTGGGAGGCGGGGAGGAGCTTTTTTTTTTTTTTTTTTTCCACATTTCCATCTGATTACTTGACTACACAGATGCATGGCAGGCCTTTTTGTGCGTGGACTTATATTTGCTTAATTTTGATGTCGCTCTGCATTCCACGCGTTGACATAAAGGGGTTTCTCTTTGCCTCTGGGCCACATACGTCAGATGCAAGTTGTATATGATCTCATCAGGTCGGCGAACGGCTTCATCATCGCCGGATTCTCGCAGCCAGAGGTGGCAGAGAGGAATTATCACCGACTCGTTATCACCTCATCCTAAATCCTCACTTGGACTTCGCACACATAGACATGCGTGGAATCTGAGCAGGACAGTTGCAGTTTCTAATGAGTATTCCCTCCACAATAATATCCATTAACCGAGTGAGACCCGTGAGCGAGGCTTCGTTCCCACGAAGCCTCATTTTCTCTAATGCTGACATATTGTGAATAATGCAAGCGCAGGCGCTGTGAAGGCTGCAATTACATATGTTTACGAGGAGCGTAAATTAAGCTCCACGAGAGTGCTCTGATGATAAATCTAATGATTAAAAAAACCAGGGAGTTTCCTCCTAAGTTGAATCAATCACTGTGACTCAGAGTGTTTTGTCAGCTTCACGGGAGCAAACTTGATCCCGTCTCTAAATGACGTTTGTGAAATATTGCCACAGCATCACGGGGTGATCTGTTTTTATCCAGCCATTTATTATTATTTTTTTTTTATATTCAAAGATGAAACAAACGGGGCTGTGACTAAGAAGACAAACATATGATCGCAACCTAATAGTAAAATTTTATGAATTTCAAAATGTGCTTAAATTGATTACCTCCACCGCTCTAGCATTTGTTTCGCTTGTTACAATTTTGCCCAGTCTTAAGCTACGTCCACACCTCCCGTCAGCTCCGACCAGCTTCTGCTGAAGAACATTATTCTGCCACCACCGTGTTCCAACAAAGGGGTTGATGTAGTTTGACGAACGTCCGGTTCGCATGCACGTCGGTCAAAAATGTACACTTTGTTCTCATCTTGTGACTTTGCAGATATTTATTCGCAGGAAACGTCAAAAACCACGCGGGCTTTTCCTTTTACCTTACAATCGTGTGCTGCTGTGTTGGTCTAACCCAGTCCAACCCAATAAGAATAAAACAAACAGAAATTTGTGGAACAAACTGACAAAATCTAAAATAGTTCAAGTAAGTCGTTTTGCACACAGCTTGATGTATCGTTATTTGTGATGTTGCCTCTTGCAAACGTTTGGGTTGTGCAGTAATCGGTAACACCAAACAAGGCTGAGGCGTTGGGAGCCACTGCCATGCACAACTTTTTTTTATATCTGTCTGAACTTTTTGCAAGCTTTAAAAAAAAAAAACAGTTGTTTGACTTCTGATTTAATGAGCAAGAGAAAATATTCTTCACAAACATCTGCATCATAAACCAGTTCATCTATAGTGAAATTGCTTGTGAAAAAAATTAGCTTTTCTGAATTTAACCACCTGCCCACAGAAAGCTGTTGAAAACCTTCATGTTAATCAGTGAAACGAACCAATTAATGAGCCAGACTCACTCTGCTCTCTAGCTTGTTACTGTTTCCTTTGATTTTCTAGTGGGCTCTTTCTTTTTACTTTATTTTAAGTCTTTGGCTGTGGGCATATTAGCTCTAAAATAATTTGTGTAATAATTTGTCTCTCTCTCTGTGTGTGTGTGTGTGTGTGTGTGTGTGTGTGTGTGTGTGTGTGTGTGTACACTAAAGAAATAATGAAAATAAACCAGCTTAAGCTATACACTGTAAAACAGAAGAAACACTGACAAACGTTCAAGAGCTGCATTACGTACAAAATCTGCCATCCTTTTCCAGTCAAAGACATCCTTCCTTTTTTTCTTTTTTTCTTTAGCAGCCATTCTTTTGTACTATTCAATTTTCACCTTGTTGCACTGTACAGCCTGCCAACTTCATCTTACTGTAACACTTGGTCACACTTAGGCATGTCTGTAACGGCGCCAACAGAACAGCTCCACTGCGTTACAAAACTGAACCATGATTCACTTTCTTTTCATCGTGTCCCCACAAAAACACACTTTTGCAGGGACATGACAGCTTTACGTCCAAAATGACTGCAGTTAAGGAGTGAAAACATAAATCGGTCAGAGTTGGAGCCCTGATAAGTGATGGACGGGTCAAATGCTGAAGGGAAAAAAAACAAAACAAATCAGATCCACTGTATTCATTAAATACATAAAAAACTAAGATTTCCAGCCATTTTCAGTCTGTTGAAACATCAACCAACTGTATTCTCTCTCGCAGACTTTCAGTCGAATAGATTCGATAAAGCCTAGGGACGTCTTTGTACATAAACATCATTTTGCAATTCCTTCATTTTCTGTTGGACTCCAAACGACGGCCTCTGTCAGAGAGACCTCCCTGTGTTTCATGTGTTCTGGTCCTCAGGGGAGCAAAACCACAATCTGACTTGGAAGAAAACAATTTCAACCATTAAAAGCTCAATCAGTGCAGCTTCGCCACTTAATGCCCATCTTTGTGCATCCTTTTTTTTTTTCTTTTTTTTTCTCATGTTCAGCTGGTTCTATGTGAAGCAGCAAAGCTACCGCTAAACAATTTAGGACACGTGATGCACACATTTGCGTGCGAGAGCAACAGGCCACCAGGACAGTCACCTCGCTCCTGTAAGCCTCCCATCTCATTCCCAAACACAGGAGAATCACAAGATGCTTGGCTCGGTTGGTGATGTGTGAAGTGATGAGGTCAGATAACCCGTGGACGTCCTAATTTAATCACGGATCAAATTGGTAATTCAATTTGTGGCTTCAGGGGGAGAGAAGAGGAGACAGGAATTAAAAAAAATAAGTAAATAAAAAGTTAAGACGCAGGGCGGAAGAAGTTCCTCATAAGAACTGACCGGTCACATCGCTCACCAGTGTTTAACTAAATATTATTCCTATTATCCTTTATCTGATCCCAGTAGCTTTTTTTTCCCCCCCTCAAGACAGAAGGTTAACATAATAACATAAAACCTTCTGTTTTGTCTATAAGCCCTCAGCATGTAAGAAGATGCTGAGGTCTCTGTCTGTCTCCATCTGCCTGCCACTATCTGTCAAATCTCCACACTGATCTGAGCCGTCATGAGAAGGAAGGGGCAACTGTAGCTCAGCGTGGAAGGAACCGGAACAGTTCTGGACGGCGTGAAAAATCAACGTGGTAATAGAATAGAAAGGTGCCTACCTGAGGTAACGCAGCGGTTCTATGGCTTCAGGCTCTGCCTCAGCTGAGCTGTGGTTCATCTTGTCCATCTGTCTTCACCCACCACGAGTCGGTAAACGGGAGAAAGGATAAGCTGTGCTCCCCCAAAGAAAACACTTCCGTTCCTTCTCCGACTCTAGTTGAATGGACGGGCTGTGTGTCTGCGCGCGCGCGTGTGTGTGTGTGTGAGCGCGAGGGTCTTTTTCCTGGGAATAGACTGTGAAATCTAAATGGTCTCTCTCTCTCTCTCTCTCTCTCCCTCTCTCTCTCTCTCTCTCTCCACAGCTCTTGATTGGTTCAGATGCTGGAAGGTAATTACTGGCTGCTTCAAAACACACACGTACACCCTCGTTCGCACCGACACACACACACACGCTCTGCTTCTTGTCTCAATAACCCTTCCTCTCCTCTCTGTTTTTTCAGCTGCAGGGTCCCCTCGGCTCATTCTCTGAGAGAGAGAGAGAGAGAGAGAGAGAAAAAAAAGGTCTGTGCTTTCGGTTGCTCTCACACGGAAATCCAGCCAATTAAGAAGCAGGAGCCTCGGTGCTCTGACGGCTGATTGGCTCCCGGTCGTGGCTGTTAAGTCATCAGCATCTCCTCTGGTCACCACATCACTTAAAATTTGACCAGACAGGTGCATGCATTAAACACATTCTCCTCTGGATTGCTCCTTTGATGCAAAAAATTATTCTTTGATGCAAAATGGAGAAAAATTGAAGAAGCCCTGAACTGCTCGCGGATGATAAATGTTGAAGTAAGAGGGTTATCATCAATTATATTTATTTGTTTTTTCTCTTGACATGACATAAGGGCATTTGTTTCTTATAACTAAAGAAACGAATGCCCTAAAGTAATACAGCTCTATGGTCGCTAATATACGACAAATCAGCAAATAGGATTCTAAGTTCACACACTTATCCATCTCCAGCGGTCATTGGATGAGAGGCGGAGTACAGCCTGGTCAGGTCACCAGTCCATCACACAAACACACACAACCATGCACATGGGTAGACTTGAGGGCAATTGACCCCAGCACATTCTTGATCCAAAGCAACAGTGCTGCCCAGTATTTGTTCCTTCATGTTAGCTTTTAAAACTGCTGGACAGGAAATAAAATGACAACGAATTAGGCCTATAGGTCAAAGTGGGAATGTTCCAGATCCAAATTGACAAAATGCTAATTGCCTAGCAACAGGACACTGGGATCACATTATTGTAATTCATAGGTCATATAAAAAAAATAATAAAATAAAAAACAACCTCAATGAAGCTGTGTGTTCTGTGCCTGTGGGTTCTTAAAATCTCATTTCCAAATATGTCATATATAAGTGACCATAATGACAATCTATTTTCATTATCAGTGTAGTTTTGCTCATTCCACATTACAGTGGCTCTCATTGAAACGTCTTCAGGGCATCCCTTCAGAAAAACAAACGATTTTCTTACTGAAGAACTCTGCTGCCATCTATTGTCCACAACAAGCAAATGCAAATCCGGTCATCTTAACTCGAACATTTTAAAAAGAAACTTGGTCTTTGTAGGCCTCTTGTGTGATTTACCTCTGAGGAAGACTGCTCTGCACAAACACAAAATCTTGCAAAGTAATTCTGGTCTTGTTTCTATACCAGAATATAGTGCAACAATTTTGCACTATACTTACAAACTGTTGTAAGTATAGCGCAAATAATATATGTACAACAATTAACATTTTTCCTATAAGTGAAATAATCTGCCAATGGAACTATTGGCAGATTATAGGCTTAAGTGCAATTGCTTTTAAATTGCCCTTAGTTTTAAAAGCAATTAAGGGCCTATTTCTTACTAAAAAGTTACTTGCAAGTTACTTCCGTCTTATTTTAAGTGTGTTAAGGTATTTTCACTAGAAACTAGACAAAAAATACTAGGCAACATCTGATGTTTATGCGATGTGGAGTACGTCGAGTCTTGATGAATTGTTTATAAAAAAAATTTAATGTAATGGGGGAAAATGGCTCTTATTTAGGAAAGGACAAGATGAGTGGGTGGAGTTTAGTTGGTGCAAGAATGGAGTGTGTGTGTGTGTGTGTGTTTAGGTATATGGCTCAACTTACCCCTTATACATTTCCAACTTATACATTGGCTCAAGTTAAAAACACTTTCCTTTATCAACACTTTGTATCTTTTCCTCCAGCAAAGCAAGAGTTCAAATTTCATGTAACCCTGCCAGTAAAACAAACACATCAAGAAACAGGGGTTAAAATTAGTTTTATTATTTTGACAGAGCAGGAAAAAAAAAAATCCAAAACCAAAAAAAAAAAAAAAGAAAAAAATCTTATACATTGTTGTCCATTTGCGCTTCACTGCAGTCAGCAGCTGACCCCAAACACACAAACAAACAACGGAATGGTGATAATGTTGCCAAACAGCAGCAGCAGCAGCAGGCAGTCGTCAGGACAGCACAGGGTTGCAGCAGGAGGGCAACGAAAAGGGGCGCGGGCTCATTCCAGGTTGCTAGTTTTTGCTCCCACAATATATGGGTTGCTAGTTTTTTTTGTTTTGTTTTGCTCATCAGGAATGTACACACAACCTGGAATATTTCCCCTTGTACGCCAATGTAGAAAACATGAACTTAGCAAGCAATCTACCTTAATTTCTGTGTTTGCATTACCACCAGGCATCTGCAGATGTTTACATTTTTTTATTTTTTTTTTTTAATGCAAGCCCAAAAATCATTTCCACTTGAGGCGCTGACGTATAAAGCAATTGTGCAACCGTTGGATTACATAATAATAATAAAAAATAAAAACTTATCTGACGTGAGGACATTAGGCTTCAAGACGTGGAGCTTAAAAGGACATAATCTTTTGAGTGCAACAAAGAGTTAGAAAATGTGAGACCGAACACAACAATCGGGTCAGGCAGTAACTCTTAATTCAATATGACTAAATCGAATCTAATTGACTCTTTTGGGAGATGCAGATCAGAACAGAGCTCTTGTTTTGTAAATTACTGAGAAATTGTTTTTTCTTCCCCTCAGTCATTAAATGCATTAAAATTCTCATTGCTCCCCATTTTCATTAAATCGACAGCATGTGGGGTTTTCCAAAAGTCACAGGTTAAGGACATGCCTTGATGCATAGATGGGGGACAGGTGGGGGTACTCTTAGAACATCTAAGACTCAAAACTACTGCCTCCATCACAGACCACACATTTCTCTCAATAGTCCTTTTGAATTAGAAAAAAAAAAATTTAAATCAGCAGATGAGACTGGAAAAAACATCAAAAATGTGTCAACCCGTTACAACCCGATCGTGCATCTCTGTCTCTCTCCTTTTTTAATTACTGTAAATTTTCCAATAAGACAAAGAGAACATCATCTGATAAGTGGTACATAAACGGGGCCGCCCTGCTGGCTGATAAAAGAAAAGCAGCCCATTTCCTCTTGTGACCGTAACATCCTGTTTTTTGTTTATTTTTACCATGACACTTTACGTCTGCCTGTGCTGCTGCAATCTGATTAAAACACACTGTAGCGCATGTAAAATGCAAGAATCGACTTTACAGAAATCATAACACACCTTAAAGACTAAGAAGTTCGTCATCTGTTGCAGAAGGGCTTAGTTTTTGTTTTTGCATGACTACATTCTGAAAGCTGTCCAGCTTCGCTCAAACCAGTCGAAGGTTGTGTGAGAGCCGCTCGACAGGAAAAAAAAAAAAAAACAAAAAAAAAAAACACATTTTAAACCAATATCTTCTCAAAAAAATGTAGGGCATATGCAAGACTTTACTAACCCTATAAATAAATTCAGACAGTTTTGTCTGTAGAAGGAACAAAAAAAAAACAAAAAAAGTAATGCACCACAACCTATGACTAAAAAGCAAAATTAAAATGTCAAAACCTTGACATTCCTTACACCCACTCAGTTTAGCATGAATTCATGTTCATATCCAGAGAGGGTTCAAATAAACTAGAAACCTTCTAGCAGAAGGGATTCCATTTGGGCTCCACTAGTTCTTTGGAAGGTTTATTTTACAATATTCAATAAGAATAGTC
The DNA here is from genome assembly GCF_904066995.2 of Poecilia reticulata. Lineage (NCBI taxonomy): Eukaryota > Metazoa > Chordata > Actinopteri > Cyprinodontiformes > Poeciliidae > Poecilia > Poecilia reticulata. The sequence goes on from NC_088833.1 coordinate 22,795,952, forward strand.
CTCCAAATATGCTCCGCGTTTTCTTTTTTTAAGCTTTTTTTTCTTTAACATGAGTCAATGAAACCCTTAATCTTTATTCTTCCTCATCATCTTAGCAAAAAAACAAAAAAAAAAAGTTTAAAACTAGGCCACAATAATGGAAACCAGCAGATGTAAAACCACCTCAACAGTAACATTAGCCTTTTTTTTTTGTATATATTCAGACCTCAACAAGAGGCCACTTCCAAAGTGTCAGGGAGCACAATATTCCAAACACAGCATAGGACTTACAGAAGAGAAGACAAAATCCTAACATTCAGCCATACAAAATAGTCCAACAGACACAGCAACTTCTCTAATTTACACACTGAAGGTTGGTGAGAAGAGGCAGTCTGTGTGCAGATAGATCCTTTTTTCTTATTTTATTTTTTTTTTTCTTTCCTTGTCAGTCTGGTGGGGTTTTTTTTGTTTGTTTTTTATGTTTGTCTTATTCATTGTTGCAAAGCTAAAGCAGTTAATAGTTTACGAATGGTCCTCGAAGATCAACGATCCCTGTGATGAGGTCCGTAGGAGAGTTCGGTTAGGCCAGCGCGCGGGCCAGAGTGGCTCAGGCTGGAGGTGGGGGGGGGGCAGGATGCAGGACAAATCTTGTGTATAATGGTGATCATCGCTAATCCCTGCGTGGTCCATAAGGAGGAACGCTCAGCGTTGTTTGTATTTTGATTTTTTTTTTTCTCCTTTTGCCACTTTCTTCCGGGTTCGAGCAGTAAACAGTTGGAAGAGCCGAAGCGCCCCCCCGCCCCCCACCGAGTCCCCGAGTCTTGCGAAAGGTACCCCGAAAATGTCTGTGACATGTTCCTTGCATCCCCGAAGCTGCTGCAGCACAACTCCATTAAGGAAATGATCCAGAAAAGGAACAAGGTAGCATAAGAAGGCGCCGAGAAAAGGTTTGAATACACCTCTGATCAACAAGAAAAAAAAAAAAAAAGAGTTCTTGTCCTGGCCGTCCGAGCCAGAGTTTACAGAAAACAATAGAATGATAATGAGCATGGCTGTTATTGATATTAGGAGGGCTAAAAGCTGTGGCGTCAGGAGGAGGGTAGGAGATTGCATTATTTCCATGCGTTTGCTGCTTGGGAGATGGAGCGGGAAGGAATCATGTCCAGCAGATATTCCCGCTGACGTTCCACTGCAGAGGAGGTCTTATGAGCAGACAAGCTGGGATTGACGTAGGCCATCGTCACTCCTGGAAGGACACGCGAAAAAATGTCAAAGCACAGTCATACATGTTAGTACATTATTAAATTTTTTGGGTTTTTTTGTTGTTAATTCGCTATGTGAAACATTATATGGATTAATTAAACAGCCTTTTTTTCTGTTACCAATAAACTGTAAAGACAGAAATGCCGACTGTGAAAAGGGTTTTTTTTTTTGCAAAAGGTTTATTTAATCTGGCAAACAGGTCTCATTGGAATGCATATTCTTATTTATTGAATATGGCTATGAATCAAAGATTAAAGAGTCCAATAGGAAAAAAAAAAGTTTATTCATTTAACTTTTAAAGCCTACGAGCAAAAGGAGCATTAGAACTCTGTGCCTTGCACATGCATGCAACCACGACTTTAATCTTTTTTTATTGGGATTTTATGTCAAAGACCTAGTCACAACCCACACTTCCTATAAAAAAATAATTGGTGAGACTTGAACATATCGTTTCCAGATGCAGCCTAACGTAGCTGAGCTGGAGCCGATTTGAAACTAAGAATAGGAAAAAACAAAAACAAACAAAAGGACTTCACCCTGTCGATGTGCAAATCTGGTATAGACGCCTAAAGAGACTTGAACTAAGGCTGATAAGAGGCTTGCCAAACTCTTTATGAGATGCACATTTTGAAAGCCATAAATCATATCCACACTCATTGCATATTGCACAAAATCTCAATACATTGCAGTTTGTAGAAACATTGTAATAAAACGTAAAAAGCACTGTGTATATCACGCTACACAGAAACCCAAAGTAAGAAAATGTGCCATGCATTTTCTGCATAGCTTTGTCACATTTGCGTACCTGCGTTCCCACTGCCCTGCTTCCTCCAGCCTCCCATGTTGCCCTGGTTACCGCTGCTGCTGGCGCTGACCTTTGCTCCCTGCTGCAGTGAGAGAGCGGCAGCGTGTTTCCCTGCTCTGCTGCCCAGCGCGGCCGCCGTCACCGCGTTCTGCAGCTGGGAGGAGGTAAAGGAGTGCACCACGCCACGAGACTGGATGCTGTGCGCCAAATGACTCTGCACAGAGACACAACGCTGGTGAAATGCTGAGCAAGGTGGACGTCAACAAACATAATGCAGGAGCAAATAAGAGACTGCTGCGTAAGTAAATGGAGTGCCGACCTGCTTAATGGAGTGGTGTGCAGACACTGATCGGTGCTGCAAGTCGGACCTGATCTGCTTGTACTGCGGGGATATCAGCACCTCGCTCTTGGACAGCGAGGGAGAGGACGAGGTGGTTTTGGAGGAGGATGAGGAGGCCGTCTGCTGGAGGATACGCTGCTCGATCTCCTGCTCCTGCTGGAGCGCCTTCACAAAAGCTGCCTTCAGACGGTTTGTGTGCTCGGCCTTCAGGGCCTTCTTCTGATTGGACGACATGCATTGGTCGCAGAGGATGGTGCCGGCCTTCTCCTTCCTCCACCGGGAGGTGAAGTCCGTCTTGCACTGGGCGCAGGTGTACGGGTCTTTGGGATTGGAGCTGGCCATGGAAGCAGCAGGACCCAGATTACCTAAATATGGAACAATATTCAGACAATATTGATTATTTAACTGCTTTACAATCTGTTGATGTCGTCATAACCACAGAGACCATTACCCACCCCGGCCGTGCATCTCGAGTAGCTTTTGAACCACCTCCTCTAACCCCAACAAGTAGATGAACTCATTATTAGCCGCGGATGGCAGGAAGTTGAACTCGGGAGCAGGAGGTTTGGGTGGAGGAATCTCCAGCAGAGTCTTCTCCAACTGCTTCCTTAGAGCTAGCTTAGCGGCCGCCTGCCTGCTAGCCGGAGAATCGTTGACACTGGAGCTGGGAGACGAGCCTTTAAGACCAGAGGAGCCCTAAAAACACAAAGACAAAATCTAAATTTCACACAAACGGAGAGGAGGTGCAGAAATCACCACAGGCTCGGTTTTAACCCGAGGGATGCTGACCATGACGTTGTTGGCCACGTTAGCCACTCGAATGAGTCCCTGCTGAATGATCCTCTGGCCCTGGATCTGGACGTTGGGGACAGAAGCCCTGGGGGCCAGTAACAGTGGGGGCGGACCTGAACCGCTGTGCTGCTGGTGCTGCCGCAGGCTAGCGATCTGCTGTGGGGTCACTGCAATAGGCTGGGGGGGAGGGGGGGGTGTACAGATGCAGTAATTATAGAGAGCAGATTAAAGACATTCACTGCATAAAGTTTAAAGAGGACAATCGGTCAGTGGACAACAACCTGGGCTCCTCTGACCAAGGGTGGCATCACAATCTGAGAGTTGTGTTTGGACGGGACGTGCTGTCCGCCCCGCACTAAGGGTGGGGGGATCACCGTGCCTGAGCTACGACCCGTCACCTGAAAACACAATAATGATGATATTTACAAATAATAGTGATGAAAACCCTCAGGTAAAAGGATAAAATACACAAGTTTTAGAATGAGTACTCGAGGTGAGGCCATACCTGAAGGGGTCCTTTACTGGATGTCATGCTGCCTCGCACTAGAGGAGGAGGAGTGGCCACTGAGCCGCTCGCCTGAACACAGAGTGTGGTTTAAGAAGTTAAACAACCCTGGCAAAATAAACACCATAACTTGGTTTCTATAAGGTAGCAGTTTTATAATATAAAAAAAATCATGACTTAGAAAGTGGGTTCAAATTGATCAATTTAAATTGCTATATTTATGTCTAATATTCACATAAAATATGTCCTGATCCAGATCCTGAGTATAGTTGGGAATCCCAATCTGGGCTTTTATATAAATGATCAGTATTTCTGAATAAACTTAACTCCGGATATGTGGTGCTGTGAATGATCTTATCTGCCACTTTCCACAAAGACATGCAACTGTCATCTGTGCAGCTAATTTGAATTAAAAATAAAGACGATATTTAATTAATCTAATCCAGACACGTCCATTTTGTGGCCCACTGGCTCATCAAACGCAGAAATGTGAAATCTGCATGTGAATCAAATACACTGCTGTTGGGTTGGGGGTGAGGGAAGCATTTTCTTTTGTAAACAACATCTTAAGTTTCCTGATTTTGAAAATAAGCGCAGCGCTCCGGGCAGGGCACGTTTATAGGAAGCGTCTGCACTGATAAATAAAGATATGCCTCAAGGCTGAAGAATAATAACAATAACCAAGAAAGATTCACACAGGAAGTAGAGTTTTCAAACAGGACACAGCCTGAAGTGAGTAAATGACCTTGAACTATAACACTACGACGTTTGCAGAAAAAATTTAAAACTCCTCTTAGAAATTAAATTTAAATTGTAAAAACAAACAGAAATGTATCTTTTATTATAAAATATATACAGTGTTAAGCCAATAGTTGGGAGACTCTGGGTGGATTACAGATATTTATGAGGCCCTTTGGGGAAAATTGCTTATTTCCATTTTAACAAACCTTTTATTTTTCACCATTCATAACGTTCACAGAGAAAGAGGGCTTAAGTCCAGATGTAGTGCTTTGCTTGTATGACGTTACAAACAAAGCACTACATCTGAGAATCAGACGAAAACTCTTTTTGCAAGTTTTGACTACACATGAAAAATAAATATATAACAAAGAGGAAACATGCTAGCATGAACAACTTCACAGAAGTGCTTTGCATAAAAAAAATTCAAAGGAAGTAAAACTGAATTTTACTGAAGACTACAATTGTGCTAACTCAGATACATCTAGAGAAACAAAAACATGTTTATCAGAGACTTCTATTAGAACAAAATTATCCTTTGCTGCCAAACCAATAGAGCCGTGTCCAAAGTGTCGAAATGGCCAAACAAAAACGAGTTTCATCAACTGAACACAATCGCAATACTACTGTAATTCGACTGTTGCTGCGAAGTCAAATCACAAAATGCCCCGTCTGAAATTATTTGGAGCTGTACTGGGGATTAAAAAAAATCCTGATCAGGAAATCTCTATTTTTCATTCCATTAAGAGTCGGTAAAGGATTAGAACAAGAACTACGTGTTCTGCGGTGAGCTAAAACCCTTATTCAGAATGGCACAACACAGTGAAAGCCTCTTAATGTTGCAAACTTTGCTCTCTTTGCTGCTTACCTTCTGTACAGTGCTTTCCTTCTGGATCTGGCTTTGTCGTAGTTTCTTGAGGAGAACCAATTTGGCTTCTTGGAGCCTCAGTTCCTCCTTGAGCTGTTTTATAATACTTTCCCTTTCCTCAGGTGAGCTCTTCTGCACATATGACAAAAGAAAAGAAGAAAAAGAAATGCGTTGATACCAAGTTATTTTCTGGGTGTAGTGAAGCCCAGCTTTTAAATCAGTTCAAGATAATAAATAACATACCAGACGACTGTCTAACAGTCTTTTTAGTGGCTGCAAACGCATTTTTAGTCAGTAAATACGGCAAAACTACCATTACATTTTAAAGTTCTGTTTTCCTACCATGAGTTTATCTGTGTCCGTCTTCGTGAAGCAGTGGCCGTTCATGACGGGACTGGACGGCTCGTTGTCTGATAAAACAATCACATCATCTGGAGAAGGCGGCTGTTGTTCTTTCTTAATGTCACTGAAGGAAGAAACGAGGATAATACATGCTTATTGTTAAACAAATAATTATTACATTTTATTATGCATTCATAAACAAAAGACCAATTGCAGCCGATTTTAAGTTTAATTAGTTTTCCTGAAAGTGTAGCATTGTTGCCATGCGTTGAAATTGTGCTTTGCAATAATCCTTTGCCTTGCATCATACATAGAAATGCTAGTGTCCTATGCATGATGTGTTGTTTTGTTTAAGGACATACTCGGATGGACCGAGGGAATCAACTGTAGCTGTTTTGGCGTCTGACTTTGATGGTTAATTGGAGGATTCTTAGTACTTTCAAAGCTTGTGTAAAGACCGTTTAAACTGGTTTCAGAGTCGTTTTGCAAGTTCACAGCCAATCCATGGAGAATCATCACTTTATCAAACATAACTTAGTCGCAGTTATGCAACAAAAGATGTACAATGCCTGTCACAATACGCAGTAAGTCATTTAATCGCATGATAACATTAAAAATGCTCAATTTCCATTCTGATGATTGATATTTTGTGAAGGGCAGTTTTGTTTGCAGAGGCTTTATAATCCATTTTATTTATGGTTTCTGTTGTGTTTTGATTTCCATTTTATTTATTGTTTTTGGTTGTTGTATTTTATTTAGAATATTTAAAATATCTTCCAGTTCCAGCAAAATTTTTTACTGTGGCAGACCTATGAACAAGTGACATTTGATTAATTTTGTCTCGTTTGAACAAAGTTGTCCATTATGAACTTGTAGCTTTGTCTTGAATCCAGCAGATGGCGTTATTGAATTGTTATCCTGCGAGCCTTGCTGCGGTGCAAATGTGTGCAGGAACACACAAGAAGACATGTACCAAGAGATCAATAATGGGGTAATGGCGGCAGAGGAAGAATACAACCACCGATTATATCCAGCGTAAGGTAGCATCAACAGACCAGCTGTGCTCTCCCTTCTGGGAGCACAGGGACTCAGAAAGCAGCAATCTAATGAACTAAAGTGTAGAACTGGAACTGAAGTGAAAGCTGGAGACCTTTGTTAAGTGCATAATGGCTTTTCCTGGCGACTAAGCAAAACAAAGGTGACTTACGGCATGTTATGTTCGCAATCGAAGGGAGGGGGCGGGGGGACAAGTGGCAGTAGCGGAGAGACGGGTGAAGGGGGGACAGGGGCAGGGGGGGGCACAGTAATGTTACAGAACATGAACAACTGCTGACCACTGTAGATAAGCCGAGTTATGCAAAATAGCTTTCGGTATGCTAGCGTCTGTGACATCGGACTCCGACGTCTGCATCATGCTGTGCAATTATTCTCCATCAAGTTGTGTGGAAGTTCAGTCCATGCCAAGCAAGAGGTTCCAGGGTTTGAGGCAAGACCCGTTTTGTCGCCCACGCAGGGCCTCACCCCGCTCCTGCTCTACCTCTATGGCAAGGCCCGTGGCCTAGCTGCGCCGTTGAAGCCTGGGCCTCGGCTCTCCCCTCCCTCCCAGCTGCCGACGCCAGAGTCACAAGCGGAGCGGAGCAGAGGTCGGCCCGAGACGCTGGAGAGGGTGACGGCGAGCGGTGGGGGGGGGGAGGGGAATACATGGCCAGGAGCCAACCTATTGTGTACACTCACTCTCACTCAGTCACCACTTCACACACCCCTCCCCCAACCTTACTTGTTCATCTTTTATACTCCAACTCACTGAGTCAGTTCTTCTGGAGGTTTTTTTCCCCTCTTCCTTTTGCTCACCCCGGAGTCGCGTCTCTGCTGCCCTCTCAACGGCTCCCCTCAAGAGACGTCAATCTAAGGCCAATAAGGTCTCTCCAGTGTGTGTAATGGAGTACTTTCCTTATGTGTTGAACTTAAATGTGAAAAGAAAAACTGATCTTCATGAAGTTCTGCTTTTCAAAGACATATTACACCTTTGAGCACAAACAAACCCCGAGAGGAGCAGCTTTGTTTACATTCTGCCCATAAAATAAAAACAGCAGTCAGAGGAACACAGTAAGCACCATTACTGAGGATTTGAGTGCTTCCTAACATGCCGCAAAACCTTCAAGGAAAACCCTGCGCGTTGACCGATGTGGCCTCATTACCGACATGACGCGGCCTAGCTGATGAAGGTTGCTACCATCTATTGAGAACAGCTTACACAAGCGTCACAACACATGGCAGCTTGGTTATGTAAGGTCCAGTGTCTCTGCATGCCTCGGCTTCCCCAGATTGTAGCTGTACGCTGACCCCCCTCCCATGGTAGGATTTTGCTGATTCAGTCGTTTTGAGGTGTAGCTGGATCTACAAAATCAGAGTGCAACGTAAACCAGCCCGGAAACCGATTCCAGCTCTTTAAGGGAACGAAACAGCTTGGCGCAGGTTGGTTGAAATATTGACAAAACACTGTAAAGCAGAAGTCTAGTATATAATGGAAAGCCTCAGTTCAGTTACTGTACGACTGTCTGACACAGTTTGAAGCCGAATTGAACTCTGTCATAAAAACTTTCCACAAAGCTGAGCTTCGATGACAAAGGCCACCGTATAAACCATCAAAATAATCACTTTGCAGAAAGGAAGCACGTAAACACTGAAAGAGGCTAAAAGCTGGGGCCAAAGGTGACACTCGTCTGTAATTATGCGGTAATGCAGCAAAGCCCAACACACTCACTATTCAATCACCCCTCTGTTCCACTTAAACTGTTATCATATCACTGTGCGTGTGTGTGTGTGTGTGTGTGTGTGTGTATTTATCTCTCTACCAAATACACATCACATGACATCAGGCATTTCTCTGTGTGGTCATGTGACACACCCACCACTCCTGCTGGCCCCTCCTTCCTCCAACTGCTCCTTCCAACGTGGAAACCATGGCAACGGCCAGTTGGAACCAGTTTGTGACACATAGCCTTCATTTTGTGAGAAGTGCGAGGCAGAGTTCAGGTGCTGCTGTGGGAGAAAATGGAGCCTGGGCCTTTAGGAGCCTCAAAAGTTTTCAGAATGGGGGCAGGCTGCTGGCAACCACACACCGACTTCCTGTATGACTCTTGTCAGACCACTCGCTCTACTGCAATTTCAGTGAGAAACCTGAAACTCCAAAAGACGCAGCTCTATGCAAAACACCCCGCTGTGCGTGCCTGCACACAATCCAGGGCCCATAGTAGCATACGTGGGGCCTTGCCCTTTATAACAGGGAAAAACATAAAAATACATACAATTGCCTCAGGTGTCATAGAATTCAAAACGTTGATTCAGCCTACCAATCTACAACTGTATCAGCAAGGTAGCCTTGTTGGCGACAAACATGACGCAAGAAGGATTCTAATGTTTCTTGCAAATGCTGGTAAAGGGTTGTGGAGATAATTGACCTACAATGTAATATCAAGGCCCAGAGATTAGGAAAAGACTGCTACTGGTCAATGTTTAATGCATTAGATGGCTTCAAATGTTGACCGCTCTCTAAAAGAGTCTAGACATGGACTGGTTTCTGATATACAAGTATGCTAAGGTTATGTAGTTTTAATTTATTGCATTTCTTGTAAGCCAAGGTTGTAAACGTTTGCAGTTTAAAAACTTTCACCGACTCCTACTGCGCTTCACAAGATACCAGAGAAAGCACCAGAGCGACCAGTGTTGTGCCTGGATGTGCAGAGCTCAAATAAGCTGCAAGGTCCCTTTACCTAACCTCTCATGTTGATGTGCACTGCCGGTCAGCTGGCTGAAAAAAACGAGGGTGGGTACTACACTTCCCCCTTACCTTCAACTAGGCCTGGTATGGGTTCTCATAGGTTGAAATATAACTAACATGATATAAACTGCTTTTATTCAACATATCAACTATAGTTTTAAAATGCTATTTTTTAATAGAGCGATAGATTGCACGCCTTTCCTCACCATGAAGTTGTTGTATGCATGAGAAAAGTTTTGTAGTCTCCCTTCAGCCAGCTGATTGGCAGTGTGCTGCAGTAAGTGGAGGAAGGACAGGACTATATGTATACACCGTACTATGCGTTTTATACAGTCCAGAAATTCCCTGTTATTCTGGCACTTTCTCCAACATCCTATTAAATGGTTTGGAAAAAAACGAACGCACCACCCATCACTCTTTTAACCCATTTGATAACTCCAGCTAGCAAGCTTTGGGGAAAGTGTCTGTTAGCCTAACGCAGGATTTATCCAAGCAGATAGCTTTACTATCCATTCATCCATCATCTTCCACTTATCCAGAGTTGGGCTGCATAGGCAGCAGCCTAAGCAGAAAGGCCCGGCTGCTCCAGGGGAATCCCAAGTTTTTCCCAAGGCGTTCCCAGGTCAGCCTAGAAAAACAGACCCTCCACCGTGTCCATAACCCTGCTAATTATCCAATTATTCTCAGCTATCTCAGTTCTACTTTTATAAACACCTAAAAGCTATAAATTTCTGACCTTGAAAAGTAACACTAAATTAATGCATTTTCCCTTTTCCAAGTTTATAAATTTCCATATAAATAAATTTTTAAAAAACGTTACGGAACCCATTACCAGTAATTGTCAATATGTTGGATTTTTTTTTTTTTTTTGCAGCAGGTGTAATTGTTGTTTTTCTCCTAAAATTGCTTTGTGTTGTTTATTTCTGTTTTGTAGTTTTGTGTCAAAACATTGAAACCTTTGAATTTGCACTCAAAGTTGTGCTGCAAAAATGTAATGCCAGCTCATGTCCAACAGTAATACAATCACGTAAAGTACAGTATGTTCTGTTTACATGACAGTGCAACACCCACGATGAAACCAAAACCCAACAGACTATTTTCCTCGTCTCACCTTTTGGATGTGCTCATGTCCACGGGTTCGTCTCCAGTCTGTACCTCCAACTTGATGGTGGCCTTCACCTCCCCAGTTTTCAGAATGCTGGCTGCAACCTTAGCAGCCTGCTCACTCTTCAGCTTCATGCCCTCAGCTGCAGGTCCCACCAGGGCCAGCGGGGCCCCAGCTGCATCACCTCTCTCCAGCTTTACCCGCTTGCCGTCCATGTCCCCCGGGGAACCGCCAAGAGCTGCATGGTCCCTCTCCAGAGCTCGCTTCTGGCTGCGCGTTTGACGCACCGCCTCTTCTGACATGGCTGCTCTCACCCTGGAGATACAGAAGGAACAAACAGTTGCAGCACTCTGTTTATGTATTCATAAAATACAGACAAGCAAACAAAAGAGGTAGGCTAGGTATAAAAAAAGAAAAAGGAAACGGTGAAGAGATTGTTGACTTGAAATCAAGACTGAGGGCGAGCATTTCTCATTTGGCAAACATCATCAATATAACAAAATGCTTCAGCACAACAGAAGGAGTCTTATAAGCCAAGTGAGGTAAAATATGGCTCAGGGTACATTTCACTGAAGTGAAAAAGTATCTGAAAGTGAGTCAATTAGATAAAGCCAGCAGTGCCAGGCCTCGACTTAGCAGTGACACTGACCTGAGTGGCTGTCTTAAACAGAGGCAACAAAGAGTCCTGAAGGTGATTAAAGATGCTAAACCAAATCAGCTAATCTGCAGTTTGAAACGAAGCGTCCCATATAGGGCTGGCTTTGGAGCACTCAGTACTTCAATGACAGTTTGCAAAAGTCAAACACATTATAGTACATTAATTTAGATCTAATACAATTGGAGAATAAACACAGAGAGAGAGAAACATACACAGCATTTGATTTAATCAAGATTTTCTTCACTTAATAAATAAGTGATTATTGTAACAGAAGCTGTCTTGATTTACTAAATTCTATTGTGGGAAGAAAAACTCATTAAAATACCCCAAGGATGCAATATTTGAAGTTTTACTTTATTTCTCTTAAAAAACAATCAAGTCTTATAAATGTATTAGATCTACAGAGTTCTTAAAATTTCCAACAACTACCATCCTAAACAGGCGCAACGCCAGAAAAGGTTTACATACATTGAACATTCTCATTCTTTCGTCTGGTCGTGACAGTCTGGGTCAGATGGTTGATATTAGTACTAGGTTTAGAAGATTCTTGGTGAGGTTTTCTAGTCAAAGAAGACTAACTATTAAGTATTTTGGTAAAAGCATCATGCTTAGCGTATCCTTTGTTGCCAATACACTGAATCCAAATTGGTCAAGTCCCTATAAAATCACTAGTTGAAACCATAAAGGTGTTGCAACAAAATGTTCTCATACACGCACAACAATGAGCTTCTGGAATGACCCTGACCAAAACTCTATTTAAAAACTGAAAAGTGCCAGAAAACAAACCAACTTAAATGAAAAGCTGGCCCAATTCTTTCAGAGTACAGCAAGAGAGCCACTAAGATTTCAGAATACAGAGCAGAAGGTGATTATCATTAGCGAAACTTTCACACAAAGCGAACAAATAGTCACGCATTAGAGATGAAGCAAGAACTCACATCCTCACTTTATTAATTCATGATGTTTCACATAAAATGTGTGTTATTTGGAAACATTCTGCGCACTGATAAGTGGATACAACTCCTGAACACATTATGAGCAATTTATGAGAGGGAAATCACTTCCTTGAAAAACCAGTTCTAACTGGTCCAAGATGGAGGGAGCACAGAGGCCGAACCAACCCAGAAACAAAGTGGCAAGAATTACAAGGAGAACACGGGACAAAACTAATTCCAAATCACAGCTGCAACAAGAAGCCGAGCCCTCGGACCAAATTATCTCATCTACATTTAGGAATATTTATCTGTAGAGACTAATGTAAAGCAGAGAGTTGGGAAAGGAAATCTGAAAATACGCCAACAATTATTGTGTTGATAATAAAAACAGTAAGCTAATGTCTGGGATGTTTGTATTGGGCTGCAAAGCATGGCAGTCTACTGAAAAGAGAAACCTAGACTACAGGTTATCATAGGGCCCTTTGAGTTATGTCTCATTAATATTAACTGTTGCAGTAAAACTGCCGTTTAATGGCCAAAAACATTCAAAACAAAACCAACTTAACTCAGGAAAACATTCAGGCCTGCTGACAGGAAAAGTTTGCAGTACTTAGAAAGGACCCAACTCTGTTACACAGCTAGGACAGATGTGCCCTGCTGTACCATGCCTGAATACAAAGAGCATCTATCTACCGGAGATGGCAGCTTGTGTGTGGGAGTGTGTTGCACACGACACTGTAGAAATCAAACTTAAACCAAGATACAATTAAGTAATGGCTTCACAGTCAGTTTGCACAACATTGTGGTGAACTATGGCAGATTTAAGAAGCAGAGAACCAACTCTCAAAGCTAGACATTCGAATCGCCACGTGACCAGAAAAACTGCAGCCACTAGTTTCAAGTTGAGACACGTGGCTACCTTTGTCCCGGAAGGAAAGGACAGACTGCAAAGCCCTGAAGTATTAGATGTCCCGATAGGGAGCATTTGCGTATGCTACAAAGTGAGATGATTGCACTTGAAAACTAATGCGGCCTTTGTGTGCCATTGCTGGTTTACTTATTCAAATAAATTGTCCAAAGAAACACCTGCGGCTCATTCAGACGTTAGGCGTACAATGCCTGCTATTAGAACCGAGTGATTTCATACACTAGATGGAAACTCAAAGCATTTTCTCATCACTACAAAAAGCGCCACCAGGCCAGGATCCATAAATCCTCTTCTGTGTGGATACCGCTACCAAGTGAAAAACACTCAGAATTAGCCACTTTCACAATCACTGAAATGTTTTAATGGCTGTGGTTTATATGTGGCGTCAGAGAGAGACAGAGCCGACACCGGGAGGACTGAATGGAGGAGGAAAAGTTGCTACATTATATTATTCTAAACTTTGAATCTCTGTCTGCATTGGGAAATGTTGGTGCCTACCAGGAAAACCCCAAGAGTTTAAAGGGAAGAAGTTATGTACTTCAGACAATTAATAATGTCAATCAAACTAATTATGCCAATTGCTAAGATGATAAAGACAATTTAAAATGTTAACTACATAATTTCTTTTTTACAAAATTTGTGAAACACGTCTTTACAGTGTTGTTGCAATAAATAATTCTTGCACAGAAAAAAAGAAAAAGGTAAATATTTTGAATATTTTTCTGATATCTACCAGTGTTATTGTTCTTAAATAGAAACCAGAATCGACTAAACTAAACATCTGCATGACAAACCTTAACCACAAAATATATGGAGATGCATCAATCAGGATTTTAACGGCATTAGTCAGGCTCGCTCTGTTCTGGTTGAAAAAATAAAAAAATCAAACTCAAACATCAAACTGGCAAAGAACTACAACTACAAACTTCTAAAGCAACCAAGCAGCAATAGTCTTGGCAACCTCAAGCTCTTCTATGCGCCATAAAAAAAACAGCAACTGACCCTATAATCACACTAAGAGGTTTGATTTGTCGGCTGTCAAGTCTATAAAAGAGTTGAGGGGAAACTGAAACCTGCAACCAAGAGAGGCTGATTTTTCAGGCATATGGTCTTCCGTTTATGTCTGAAACACTTGCAACCGAAGGGAATTGGTGTGTGGATGTCTGCTTACATTAGAGATTGAGCATATTATCAATGAAGGGATGTCGTTATTTTCATGAGATGCTCGCCAGTTTGCCCCTCATTCCCCTCCTGCCCTTTGTGTAAACAGTTAAGTTTCCTATTTTTTTTTCTTTTTGAATGAAACTTGATCGTTTTTCACAAGACTGACCCAACCAAAAGTCCTAAAATTAGGAAGAACACCAAGAAACTGGTGGTGGAAAACAACAAGGCAATAAGAGTTGCAAAATACTTGAGGGTCATAATGTTTTTAGGGGTAAGTAGATTTGTTCAGCTGCCTAGAAACTTAGGGTGCGTTCACACTGCAGCCTGAAGTGACTCAATTCCGATTTTTTGGCAATTCCGATTTTTTTGCCAGGGCCGTTCACACTGCCAGTGAATGCGACCTGTATGTGTTCTGCAGTGTAAACGGGCAAATGACCTGAAAGTGTCCCGCATGCGCAGTAGAGGGCGCAATAGCGTCAGCGTTCTGCCAACCGCCATAAAAAGAAGTGCTCAGTGTTTGCGGGAGTAAACATGGAGGCTAACTTGGAGCTTAGCTTACACATTTGACGTTGTTATCCGGCCGGAGCAGCATATTAACAACTTAATTCTCATACAGTCCGTCATGGTTGTTGTTTTTCCTTCCCACTTGCGCGTATCAGGACACAGAATAGTGAGTTTTGTTGAGAATCAGTGACGTTCAGTTCGGATGAATGCGACCTGGACGTTAAGTCGCATTTGAATCGGATACGTATCGGATATGGGTCACATTCGAAATAGAATCCGACCTGCGCTGTTCACACTGCCATGAAAAGATCAGATACAGGTCGCATTACGTCAAAAAAAATTGGAATTGGGTCACTTCAGGCTGCAGTGTAAACACACCCTTAAAGAACATTTTAAAAAAACTAAAGAAACAAGCTATATATTGAGACCTATGTATTTGTGAATCCACAGCAAATGTTCCAGCAGCATGTTGAAAGTAAAAAGAAAATCTACTAATCAGCTGTCAGAGGATGTTGAAATCACAGGTTAAGGGTCACATTTAACTGTCTGCAAACAATTAAATTTTCAGGGAATTTTACAGCATGAACAGCTTTGTAAACTCAGTTCTTTATGGATTAAACCAGGGTCTCCACTTATAATTCAGATGTTTTCTTTCTTAGATAAAAACAAAGAAAGAGAAACCTTGCCTGAAGAAATTTTTCAGCCATCCCATCTTACATGAAATAGTTAGGAGCATTTAAATTTAGCAAAAGACAGCAATCAATGACTACCTTATTCTCTGTGTAAATATGGGAAATTTCTATGAGCAATATACATCTAAAGTAAGGCATGCGTGTTGATTGTCAGAAAGTGTCTATAAAGAGCCAGCAATGCTAAATGTTTAAAACACAAGTGGAACTGTGGCAAACAAGGCTGGAAGAGGACATGTGTTTATCATGCTACCATGGACAGCGAGGGCCTTATAAATGGGCCTTATTCTCAAAATTCTGTTTTATTTTCTGCCAAATTCCGCTTTTTCTAAATCCCATTTTAGCCATATTTATTAACCCAAAAAGTACATAATTATGCAATGGATGGGAAAAAAAAGACACATCCTTAGCTAGGGTTCAGTATCTCATATCAAATTAAAAGCTGCTGTGGTTCAACAGAACATTAGTTTTATAATATTCAGTGTTTCCCTCATTTTTTTAAGAACTCAAACATTATGTGCAAAAACTAATATCTTTTTTGTGACATAAAAGAAAACCTCTCTTTTAAAAATGCTCTAGAATTGAACTCGATATCAATATACTTATTACATGCAAAAAAAGAAAAAAACATGTAAGAAGTAAAAGTTTGAGCACGTTTCCATAATAATCAAGACCTTTGTTCATATTTTCCCTTCCATCTGTCATAGGATGGAAAAACTCCACCATCCGTGTTTTGCTGTGGATTCCGGTTTGTTTATTAAATTCAATGATTCAGTCCGCATTTTCCGCATCGCAGTAATCATGGGGCCCTAGATACAGCTGCAGTATAAAAAAAGCCCCAAACTGATGGTGAGACAAAGTAACAAAAACTCTGTAAATCTAAGCTGAGCAGAAATTCATATAAGCTTAAACCACACAGGACATTTATTGTTCTCTGAAAGGAGCCCACAGCCCAAATGAAATCTCCAACATCCTTGAGTACAGTATAGCAGGATAAAAAAAATGCTTGGCTAAAAGTAAATGGAAATCTGTGACCTCAGCTGACACTCTGTGTTTTACCCTCAGTCGCTCTCCTTTTGTGTCCAGCAGCTTCGCAGAGAATGGATCAATGGCAACGGCTCAACCCCTCAGGTAGACCGCTCGCCGCTCATCTCCAGCGCCTTAACGACCCCCCCACTGGGACTGGACGCAGCCCATGAACACATTAACAGCCATTTTAAAGACACACAGGCTTCTTGGCTGTGTCCTTAGGGTTCAATACAAGGAGAAACAACAATTATGTCGTCCGATAGAGATGCCACAAGTATGAATTATTATAGCCCAATAAAAAGACAACAGAGCACCAACTCATTTTTGGGTAGCTAAGCAGCGCTGGTCTTTATTATATTGATTTAATCCCTCATACTGACCAGCTATCCAACAGGACGATGCGTCTGTGTGATTATTTTAAATTTAAGGCGACAGCTAACAAATCATCACAACTAATTATTTTTTTTTTCTGTACTGCCTGCTCAACATTTTAAATGTCCAATCCTCTTTATGAGGTGATCAGAAAACAGGATTTTTTTTTTTATAGATATACTCTTAATAATAACAAAAAAAGATCAGACTACTTGTGCTGGTTTGATCACCAGGGTTGGAATGGGGGCAGGGACCCAGCTGAGGAGGTGCCATGGTTGGGGGAGGGAGAAGAACGCAGAGCGCATGTGGTTAGCTGAGCCATAATCTAACTGTACCCAAGTGAAGAAAAAAGAAGAAGAAAAAAAAAAACTCTTCCTTGTCTTCTCTTTCTCACTGACAAGCTCACTCTCCATCTTACCCCTCCCTGTCTCTCTTTTCCTCTCTCTCCCTCTCTCTCTCTCTAACACACACACAAACACACACTCCTTGCTCGCTTGTTCTGTTCTAGGCTTGGCCAGCCCAGAAGTCTCCGAGTGTGCGTGTGTGTGTGTGTGCGCGTGCATCTGCGTGTGTGTGTGCCCCTACTGGTTGTGTCCCGAACGCCAAGGGTTAAGCCCCTGCCATTTTAACGCCACTGACAGATCAGACCATTAGGGTGTTACCTAACAAAATGGAAGCCTTTAACCCTGAATCTGCCAGACTGTCTCTTTGTGTGTGTTTGTGTGTGTGTGACTGTGTGAGTAAATGAGAGCCGGAGCTACACAGAGTGTATCTGTGTGTGCGCATGTCTCCACCTGGATTCTCCCCCAGCAACATGACGACAACGAAACACCAGCAAGACCAGGAAGTATGAAAAACCCCTGACTTCTGTACATGATCGCATAAAACTGCTGGTAGACACACGGCCACATTTAACCACAAGAGCTCACTTGTTTGCATCACACAGACACACTCGCACCTCATGTAACCTCCTCGCATAACGTCTAATCTGGATTACAGCAGACACATGTAGAACTGCAGCAGCGTTGCGCATCTATTGACCACCAATTAAACGGTATTAAGGTGACAAAACTCACATAAAATACTGCTCATCTCGTCTCTCTGTATCATTCTACACTATAATTGTACAATCCCTACATACATTTTCAGCCACAAGTATTTACAATCCACAATATAAAAGAACAGTTAAACATTGTCAAAAATCTAAGAAAGGGCTAATCTCAAATTTCGGCCTAATTGCTTCCAAATGGTCCCTCTGTAATCCTGTAAAACCAGAAGCACATACCCTCATAGAAACTGGAGGGCCAGGACACACGCAGACTGCTATCAGATTACATTTCTTAGAAATGGATCTAAGCAGGAAGTGACCAGAGCAAAGAGGGGGACCTCTGGGAGTCAAACAAAACCGTATAAAGAGACATCTCAAGACAGAAAACACGAAACTAAGAATTACACACAATGTTAGTGACAATTGCTGCATATTCCTGAGATTAGACGAGGCGTCTTAAGTTTCAAGTGGCTCTCCATCAGATGGGGTCAGTCGAGATTAGACCATCACAAGAAAATTTCCAGAAGAGTAAAAATGTAACGATGAGATTAAGGCCAGTCCATTCAGAGAAAATGAGAAAAACTGATCAGACACAAAAACTGAGCATTTACTAGATATGAACTCTTTCTACTAATAATTATTTTAACTTATAAGGAGAATATACTGCAATGACACTGACAACTGTGGATTTTCAAAACAGTAAACAGTTTTGATAAGTGGAAGCAGACCAAGGGAGGTACTAGAGACAAAACAGAATTTAGCTTCTAAATATGTCCCTAAACATGTGTATGTAGGCTTTGTTTTGGTTGCTGCGTCAAGTTATTTTGGATTTTCTTGATTGCCTAATATGCTTTCCTCCAGCATCAAACACTTGGCATCTAGAACAGGCTCCCACTCTAAACTAGTGCTTAGAATGGGATGTAAAAGAGCAACCAAGGATTTCTTCCTTCATCTGATACTTCTAGCTTCCATATTACACCATTTCATCACAACCTCCACCATCATCCACTGATCTGAGATCAAGTTGAAGGGATGATGGGTCCAGGAGGGAAGGTCAGACATCCATCTCCCCATTGACGTTCTCCAGCTCTTTCTGGGGGATACCAAGGCCAAAAGAGATGGCTATTCCGGCCAGGAAGTTCTCAGTCTTCCTTGGGGTCATAACTGGGGCTGCACAATATATTTTACAAATACGTCAATGTCGCAATATCACTGTGTGCAATATTCATATTGCAAAGAACAGCTTGGTGTTCAAAAACTTGAGGCCAATACATTCCAAGTGTTGTGAACTTGCATTTTTGATGCTAATGTATCAGTTGGGCTGCAGGACACACGCTCACTGCAGACACAGAGACATTGTCCAAAAGCCTAAAAGGTCACTGAGTGTAGGAAGCACACACGAGAAAGAGAGGAAAGAAGACAATAGGCATGATTTACAACTGATATGATTGCAATATTTGACATTATCTCAGTTGATAGATTTTCTAATGTTGTGCATCCCTATAGTCACAACCCAGGTGGAAGTTCCCAACAAACCTCCAAACTAAAGTTTGCTATATGAAGCTGTACCAATGTATTCACAAGCTACAGTTTCAAAATCTCACACTTTTCTGTCAAATGATGCCTGGTTTTTACAGTACTAATAATAAGATGGCAAAGAAAATGCTGAACCAGAGAAACAAGAGTTTTCATTGGTTTTATAGAGCATAAGACAGCTGCTACACACTTCTGGTCATCTAGCTGAAATAAAATGTCCAATAGTTACTGTTTCTCTAGAGGAAGACACTTTCTGTTTGGAAAATCTGACAGTCATGGAAAAAAAAGACATTGATGGTGTGGAAAGAACAAAAGGACAGCCCAAGCTGCTATTAGGGCAACATTTTACAAAGCTAGTTATCCAACTACAAACATAAAAAGGATAGAATATCCTGCTTAATAAAAAAACATTAGATTGAAAACCAGTATTAAAATCTAGCATTCTATGGAAATTCCTTTGGTCCACTTGTCTGGTCCGGACCAAAGGCAAACTTTTTTTCGTGTTTGTTGGTTTGCTTTCAAGTTGTGCTTTTTTTTTTTTTTTTTATAAATGACCTATAATTTGTAAACAAAGCAATGTGGTAGATGGTTACTGATCCAGACAGAAATGATGCAAGGATCGAGGGGGTCAAGAGGTTGAAATCAGCTGCAGGACAAAAATGCAAACAAAATGTATTAATAATTTCTAATACACAGAATACTAGTCAATTCAGGAAATACCAGTTGTGCTAAAAAACAAAAAACCAAAAAGAAAAACCTGAATGCTTACAAAACTAAACCAATGCATGACTTCTATTTATTGCTGCAAGATAAAGAATCTTGTGATGAGGTTATTAGTGGTAAATATTGTGTTGACAAAACCCACTGATCTGCTGATCAAGACTGTGTTACTCATGGATAAATACTAAATTAGCATGTAAAAAGCAAGTTCACAACAATCGGAATATACACTGCTCAAAAAAATAAAGGGAACACTTAAAAAACACAATATAACTCCAAGTAAATCAAACTTCTGTGAAATCAAACTGTCCACTTAGGAAGCAACACTGATTGACAATCAATTTCCCCTGCTGTTGTGCAAATGGAATAGACAACAGATGGAAATGATTGGCAATTAGCAAGACACACTCAATAAAGGAGTGGCTCTGCAGGTGGGGACCACAGACCACTTCTCAGTACCTATGCTGTCTGGCTGATGTTTTGGTCAGTTTTGAATGTTGGTGGTGCTTTCACACTCGTGGTAGCATGAGATGGACTCTACAACCCACACAAGTGGCTCAGGTAGTGCAGCTCATCCAGGATGGCACATCAATGCGAGCTGTGGCAAGAAGGTTTGCTGTGTCTGTCAGCGTAGTGTCCAGAGGCTGGAGGCGCTACCAGGAGACAGGCCAGTACACCAGGAGACGTGGAGGAGGCTGTAGGAGGGCAACAACCCAGCAGCAGTACCGCTACCTCCGCCTTTGTGCAAGAAGGAACATGAGGAGCACTGCCAGAGCCCTGCAAAATGACCTCCAGCAGGCCACAAATGTGCATGTGTCTGCACAAACGGTTAGAAACCGACTCCATGAGGATGGTATGAGGGCCCGACGTCCACAGTTGAGGGTTGTGCTCACAGCCCAACACCGTGCAGGACGCTTGGCATTTGCCAGAGAACACCAGGATTGGCAAATTTGCCACTGGCGCCTTGTGCTCTTCACAGATGACAGCAGGTTCACACTGAGCATATATGACAGACGTGACAGAGTCTGGAGACGCAGTGGAGAGCGGTCTGCTGCCTGCAACATCCTTCAGCATGACCGGTTTGGCAGTGGGTCAGTAATGGTGTGGGGTGGCATTTCTTTGGAGGGCCGCACAGCCCTCCATGTGCTCACCAGAGGTAGCCTGACTGCCATTAGGTACCGAGATGAGATCCTCAGACCCCTTGTGAGACCATATGCTGGTGCGGTTGGCCCTGGGTTCCTCCTAATGCAGGACAATGCTAGACCTCATGTGGCTGGAGTGTGTCAGCAGTTCCTGCAAGATGAAGGCATTGAAGCTATGGACTGGCCCGCCCGTTCCCCAGACCTGAATCCGATTGAGCACATCTGGGACATCATGTCTCGCTCCATCCACCAACGTCACGTTGCACCACAGACTGTCCAGGAGTTGTTGGATGCTTTAGTCCAGGTCTGGGAGGAGATCCCTCAGGAGACCATCCGCCACCTCATCAGGAGCATGCCCAGGCGTTGTAGGGAGGTCATACAGGCACGTGGAGGCCACACACAATACTGAGCCTCATTTTGACTTGTTTTAAGGACATTACATTAAAGTTGGATCAGCCTGTAGTGTGTTTTTTCACTTTAATTTTGTGTGTGGCTCCAAATCCAGGCCTCCATTGGTTAATCCATTGATGATTTTTGTGTGATTTTGTTGTCAGCACATTCAACTTTGTACAGAACAAAGTATTCAATGAGAATATTTCATTCATTCAGATCTAGGATGTGGTAATTTGAGTGTTCCCTTTATTTTTCGAACAGTGTATTAGCCTGCAATTAAGCCACTCCAAAATCTCCTTTTTGATATGAATTTTGCACACACTTATATTGTGATAATATATCCTCAAGATCCTGTGGCGCCTTACTGTCATAAATATAAAAATGAACATATTGCTGAGACAACACATTTAATGAAGCTGCTGACATGCAAAAATCAAAGCAACTGCTACACCAAAAATGAAACGACTACAAAAATATTTAAAAAAGTTTAACAAATAGCTCGTTTGCCTGCACAAGAATCTTTGAAATCATAGGAAAAAAAAACATTTCTATTCCCTTTCAAGCCACTTTGGTTAACTGACAAAGGACAAGATGATGTATATTTAATGTGGGACAGTAGACAGTATTTCACTACTAGCTTTCTGTAGAACTAACATTAAAAAAATTAAAATAAAAATCACACCTTGTGTCATTAAAAATAATAGTTATCCTTTCCAGAAACAAAAAAAGTCATTTTTAATTAGTTGGATTTAGTATTATTTAATTAACACCATTGACAAAACATTTGAGCTGCACGTAAACCTAATGTAAAGGCGGTGAGGTAAATCATCACTGCCAGTACAAGAAATGCATTACCTAAGATCATAATTTACTAAATAAGTACATAAAGACACATGATCTGAAGCTGCCATTCCTTTAAAAAAAACAAAACAACATGTAGTGTCTGATGGCTAAAAAGGACAGGCTGGTCACATTGTTAACACACATGCTTGACAAAACCCAACAGGGTAAACAAGTAATAGTCAGGGCAGCTACGGTTTAAAGACCTTCCCGGCTTCTGCTTAAAGAACCGCCCCAGGCTTTTGGGTGGTTATTCCTGTCCAATACATCTACTCCTGTCGTCTGGTATCTGGAGGAACTGTCAGAAAGGGAGTTTCTCAGATAGCATGAAAACATTGTAAATCAGCAAAGTTCTGCTTGGGTGATATAATAGAACAGGATGTCAGAGGTGGTAAAGTAAAGAATTGGTGCTCTAAAAAATGCCAGGAAAGTCTAAAAGTTTAATACAAGTACGCTTATTGTGACATGTGAAATATTTTCTATACTCGGAATCATGAAAGGTGAACACCCTTACTAGATAACAATAGCGATGACTAGTAAAGAAACGAACAAAGAAATACCCATGTTCATGCTTGGTATGACACCAAGACAACACTAGTAGGTAGTTTGTTTTTCACTTGTAGAAAGAGAACTTAGTTTTTTTTTGTTTTTTTTAATCGGTGACATTTTAACATAATCTGAAACTGTCTAAGCTAAACTGTGACATGTAGTCTAAAGAAGTATAATAAAATACCATGATGAGGGAGGAGGAGGGAGGAGTTACACATTTAAGAACATATGCTTTCATATCAGCTATAGTGAATAAGGAGTAAGGCACACGTGCCATAATTAAGATTACATAGCAGTAGGATTAAAATCTATATTACATTTCAGATAAGAACATTTCCAGTATTCATACTCCTTGAATGTTTTTCACACTTTTGCTACGTACGATCATACACCCGAGGTGTTTTCTTAATGTGACAGATGAAAATAAAGTAGCACAAAATTGTTAAGTGGAAGGAAAATGATACAATGTTTCCAATATATTTTACAAGTAAAAGGTGTAGCCAGCATCTCTATTCGATCCACCTGAGTCAATGATTCATAGATCCACCCATCATGGTGATTACAGCTGCCAAGTACTTCTGGCAGATGTCTTTACCAGCTTTGCACATGGAAATGCAGAACTTTTTGTCCATTCCAATTTGCTATAAAAAAAACTCAAGCTTACTCAGACTGGATGGGAACATCAATTTACAAGTCTTGCCACAAAACCTTAGTCAGATTTAGGTCTGTACTTTGACAGGGCCGTAAAGTGCCCAGGTCTAAACCAGACTTGCCCACTTTACGGTTCCTGGTCACCATCCGGCCATTTAGATTTTTCATTGCCTGGTTTTAAGATTTTTAAGTGGAAATTAGAAAGACAGGAATTGCTGAATCTAACGGCAAACATTAAGAGACACTATGCAAATGCAATAGGACAATTGCAATAGTAATTCATGTTAAATAAAGATAACGATTCAGATTGTCAAAATGGTGGGACACATCTTATCAATGAGTTAGTTTTTATTGTAGCAAGGACGTAAAAGTGATATTAGTAGTTTATTATCAAATATACACTTCGAAAAAAGATCCAGACAATAGTTTGGCCTTCTACCATAGTGACAGATACGTCGATGGGTCAAAATAATAATAGATTTTATTTATATCTTTAGATCTCAAGGGGCAATAATCACCCAACTCTTGTTCACTTGTAGCTCTGATTCTACATTTAGTCGCTGTCCGTCTTGTCACTAACTTTCATCAGCTGCCTTGTTTGGCTAAAGAAAAGCATCCCACAACATTACGCTGCCACCCCAATGCTTTAAAGTGGGGATAATGCATTTATTGTGATTTGTAATTCAATTTTCTTCTTCAGACAGTGTTCTTTTAAGTACACCATAGAGTCTAAATCTGGTCTCATCTGATCAGATAACATTCTTCCACATGTTTGCCACAAAGTGTTTCAACATTCTGCTTTTTATTTTGTATTTATACAAAGGTTAAACACAGATTGACTATTTCCCAATTGAGTGAGGGCAATTGCTTTATATTAAGGGAAATCAGCATAAAAGGGGAAATACAAATACCTGACACACTTCAATTTTTGTAAAGCATTAAAAAACAAAATTAAAAGCATCTGCTTACTTTCACTTCAGTCACTCCCTACTTTTTGTTCCCTTGTCACATAAAATATATTGATTATGATTGTAACATTAAAGACGTCCAAAGGGGTGATAATATTTTTTTCCAGGCACCGTATAAGCCAGATAATCACAACAGCAAGTGAATAACCATGGAAATAAATGCGGAAAATAATAATTAGTCAACAATAGAAAACATATCTGTAAGTTAAAGTTTTAATCAAGATGAATAACAGAGCATCAGAAGTCATGTCTGTCTAGTTACATCACTCTCAGGGGAGTTACTCCCCCCGTCTTTCTTATTTTACAAGAGGCACCCCTCCTCAGGCAACTCCAAGGCGCATCATAAAATGCAAAGCGACACATGTCCTCTTTCACCAGCCAAGGGTGCCAACTGTCTGCCTGATCTAAATAGAGGACACTTGCTCAGAAGAAAAAGTGATAAGCAGACTGCTGTTCATCTCACAAAAAACATAACTGAAAGTCAGAATTGCAAAACTGACATGACCTCTTGAAGAACAGGCAGGGACCTTTGATCGGGAGCCAAGTAGAAATAAGATGACTGCTTAAAGCAACCTGAAAAAAACACAACTAAGAAAGTCGCTATAATAGAATAACAATAATGGCGTAAATTAAGAGGCATGTCTCTACTGATATACTTCCGAAATTTTTGACCTCAACAGGCACTGAACAGTGTAGTAACTAAAAAGACCATGTCGACTTGGCATTAGGTCTCGAATTTGTATCATGCTACACAAACCTTGCTTTTCTAGTAAAACAAAAGTAGGAATTTAGATGTCTCACTAAAACCCCTACCAAAGCGTGGGTGATTGCTACTAAGCTGTCGTGGACAGACAGACACACACCGGCCAAGGCACAATCGTCCACCATTACGCCTCCATAAAGTCTCTTCACGCTTGAGCTAATCTGACAAAGTTATGAGATCAATGGTTTCTGGAAGCGCAAAAGAATAAATCTACAATTAGGAGAAACCGCAGACTTATAAATGCCTGCTGACAACAATAGTAATACTGTTTAAAAACTTAAGTGACGCTACTTAAGCCTCGGAAGAGCGGATGCCTATGTTGAACTAACCCATCAACAACAACAAGCTATCGGATGCTAACGTTAACTTGGCTTCCCAACAACAACCTGTCCATCTGTCCGGCTACCAAACCAGAGGCTACATAAATCCAGCTACCAGCCCACAATGGTCCTCGGCGGTTAGTTGTGATACCAGGTGTAAACCAGGAGCTTGTGCCCCTTTAAGAAGTGATAATACATATCATACAGTTTAGTCTGGGTGTTTCTACACCTCCAAATAGCGATACACGAAAGAGACAATGAAACCGACCCCGTTTCGGAGAGCAACGGGGTAGTACAAGACGAGCTAACATGCAAGCTAAGTTAGCCTGCTAACGCTAATTCTCTGGTCTGCACAAACAGTCCCTGGATGTGTTCACGAATAATTGAGCGTTAATTACACAGAGAAATGTCATTTTTGGCTAAATCATTTTTGGCTTCCAATTAGCACATACAGTAATTAACTTTCATTATGTACTAATGCCGGTGCAGGATGAAACAAGTTTGATAGGAAAAGTTTGTTTTATTTTGCTCCACTTTTGAGGCTTTGCTCCTGGCAGTCCGTCCTCGGTAGGTGTGTGTGTGTGTGTGTGTGTGTGTGTGTGTGTGGAGCCCAACGACACACAAACTGTTACCTTGCACGTTAGCGGAGATCAAGCTATGCTAGCTAGCTTAACTTGCGTTAGCCGAGCTAACACCGACAGAAAAAAACTTCCGTCACCGTCACGTTTTAATTGGAAATTATGATCTCGAATAAGATTACAGGACAACGAAATAAAGTTTCACGAACTTACGGAGTATATAGGAGGAGCCGGGTCGAGTTCCCCCGCGGTTTTCACTTGTTTGGCGTCAGTATTTAGCTGGCTTTGGCGTAAAAAAATCCCGGGGATCCCCTCTCTTCTGTCCGCTGCCACTCCGGTTGCCAGATAATGTAATGAGCCACCACAGGCGGCGTCATGCTGCGTTCATACACACCTCGGAAATGATAAGTGCTGCGATGGAAGGAAAAAAGATATGTTCTGGAACGACTTCACGGAAGTGACTGAGGAGTAGGACTAATACATTTTTACGAATGCTTTGACTTTGGAGTTTGATATATTACACGCATGTCCATTTTTAATGTGCATCTTCTTCTTATATATGCATAAATAAAATTGCTTCTGCTGTTAGTAATTAATTGAGTCACATAATCTATTTACAGTTTTGACACAGGATAATTCGTCCCGGTCAACAGGTAGCCTATTTAATGTTACGCCTCTTCATTGTATAAAAGATAAAATAATATATATTTTCAACTCGAATCATGTACTGTCTTTGCAAGAGCTCATTCAATAAAGTTAATGTTTTTTTTAATAAATATATTAATTCATTTAGAAATGTCTGGGTGAAAGAAAGCTGTTCAAACCATATACAGTTTAAAAAGTTTGCCCCTGTTCTGCTGTGACATAAACCAGATAATGCAATAAGGCATCAGTTTCCGTCTTGTGTTACTTTCTGCTTGAAGGCATCTAAAGGCATGTATTTGAACTGCACTTTTACAAGATATAGTTTTTTGGAAAAGCACACAACCTTTTCACATTTTGTCATGTTGAAATCATAGAAATGTCTATTTTAATGATTTTAATGCACAGTAGTGCAGGGAATAATCGAGTGGACAAAACATGTCACATGGTTTCCAGTTGTTTTTATAAAGAACTGAAAAGTATGTCATGCATTTGTTTTTCAGCCCCCCACTCCAAGTCAGCACTTTGCAATAAAAGCTTTAAGTCTTTTGGGGGCATGTCTACCAGCTATGCACACGTAAAGGCCGATGTTTTCAGATATTTTTCTTTATGAGAAATTGTTCATTGTCAGAGTTAGGGTTAAAGATTGCCTGCGAATCGCAATTTTCAAGTTGCCACACATTCTCAGGAATATCTAGCTGTCCTCTTTGGCTTGGTAATTCAAACTCATGAATATGGTTTCCATTGTAGCTCGGGCTGTATGTTTTATGTTCCATGTTCTCCAGAACTGTCTTCTTGACCCATAAAGCTACTTTTCCACTGTAACATACGAGACCTGGCTCTAGTTGTTTTTTCCAGGTACAAGTACTTGGTATTAGATCTTTTCTTAGCCTCTAAGGGCTCCAAGTGAGCTGAAGATGTGACTTCAAAAAGTTGATGGTCACTGACTGGCTTGAGCGGTGGTGTCCAAAGTCAGTCTTCAAGGGTTGGTAAATGTTTTAGTTCATGTTCTTGTTCAACATGCCTGGATTAAATGATGGATCACAAGCAGCCCTTTGTAAAACTTTATAACATTATGAGGACGCAGGTGGACTATTTATGTCAGTTTTGTTGACGCAGGGAAACTGGTCACTGAGGAGCTGAAGACAATTGGCCTTGACACTTGGTCACTATGCAAGAATATTATACAATTTTAAAAAATGACCCATTTGTTTTTAAATTTACAATAGTAATCGGGCATTTTCCAGGCAGATAAGGCCATTTTATAAAATAATCAAGAAATGGCATCACTTTCAGTTATTCTAAAAATGCTGTGAATATCAAACACGACAAAAGAAATTTGACTTCGTAATTTGAGGCCTTGAAATTTGGCATCCGTCTCTTTAAGAAGCTCCTATTTCTGACACTTTGCCTTTAGCACATCGTCACAACGATGCTTCTCATTACGCCGTTTATAACCATTCTTAGAAGAATTGTACTGTCCATACAGGAAGCTCAGCACTCGCAGTTCCACCAGGTGTTTGCTAATTGCTGCTGCTAGTCTAGAGGAGATGAGTGGTAAAGGCACAGGGGAGGGAGTGATCTGTGAGGAGTTCCAAGGAGGATAAGTGGATATAAGTAGCTCTTTATGAAAGCAAGAGTTTAGACACTCCAAATAGCTGCCATGGGATATTAACATGCATGAACAAATAAAACCAAACACTCCAGGTATGTTTTTGATGAGGGAAAATCAAAAAAAGTGAATTTTTTCCCACAATACTCTTGCCTTCAAGGAGCTTTGCAGCAATCACAGCCTTGTAAGATGGAAGTTCAGTTTTAGTCTCATCTGACCAGAGCACCGCCTTCTACGGAAATTGTTATGGATTTCTTCTTGCCAAGATCTCATAAAAGCCATATTTGTGGTAGTGGAGGTCTAGTGTTTGTTTTGGTGACAAAACCTAAGCTGTAGATCTCTGTAGCTCTCGCAGGTGAAACAAATCCCCCCCAGAATGCCTCACTGACAAATGCCCGACTGTGGCGTCGGGTAGACGGCTACGTCTCGGTGAAACTGCAGCTGTGGCTTACTTGTTCCATTTCAGATGATAGACCTGAACAATGTTCTGAGAGATATTCAGACTTGGCTCATTGTTGTCTAGCTCAGTCCTACTTGTTACTTCAGCAGCTCTGTCCTTGACCAGTCTGGTCTGCTCCTTAGTCAAGCAGTTTACAAAATCAAAACAATTTCAGCAAATTGACGTTCTAACCTGCCCTTTCAGTGCACACTGAAAGTATAACGCATTACTGGAGTGATCATACAAATGACTAAATTTGCTGCCTCATTCAAATGCTGCGCATGTCCAATCAATATGATTGACTGAGCATTTATCCAATGCATACAGATTCCAGACTTGTTTGATAAGGAAGTGGGCACAAGTCACAAAAAAAGACAGATATCGGAATGGAGACATCAGTCAATAAACTGACAGATTTCAATCATATTTTTATTGGAAAAAATATTGAAAACAATGTAAGAATTAAAAACAGAGGCATTGGATAAAATATGGCTAGTACTGAAGCTTAAACTGTGTGTCCACCTCTTACAGTGCTTTAAATACCAAGCATTGAGATACCTACGTAGGGTAGCTAAAATAATACGTATCACACTTTACTAAATTGAATTTATAAAATGTCACTGTACAATAAAAGGTTCGACAAGTGGCAAATTTATACAAACATACTGTGAAAAGCTCATTTAGTAGGACTATCAAGACAAATTAGAACAATAAAATAAATCTTTTTTTCCAATGTTTGGGAAAAAAACCCCGCTGATTTGTGGAAAGAAAAAAAAAACATGAACGAGAAATACTCTATAAAGGAACTTAAACAAATACATGAGAGAAATGTGTGTTTTTTTAAGGATATTAGTGATAATATGATAAATTCTACTAGTATTTAAAATGCATCCCCTAAACTCAGTGGATTGTGCCTCAAAACAACATATGCTGATATTTTTTCTTTTTTTTTTTTTCTTTCTTTTACACAGACTTTTCAAATGAATATATTGTGAAAATAAGTTACAGGTCTATATTACCTACTGTGGATTTTGTGCAAAATAAAAAAAAGGAAAAAAAAACAAAACAAAATCATCAAAAATTTACGGTTCGTGCCCCAGCTGAAAAAAACTATAGTGCAGGGAGTCCGCATTAGTAACTTCCACGCATGGGAGAGAAAAAACAGCTTCCATACAAAAAAGGCAAGATGTAAAATATTTATCAACAGTTACAAAAATAGCAACATGAATAAATTAATTTCTTCTACATATTTTTTACTGCCCATATCTAACTGGATCTTTTCCAAGAAATGGAAATAGAAGATAATCCTGGCAAACTCAAATCCCTACATCTGAGGCAAT
Organism: Poecilia reticulata; assembly: GCF_904066995.2. NCBI lineage: Eukaryota > Metazoa > Chordata > Actinopteri > Cyprinodontiformes > Poeciliidae > Poecilia > Poecilia reticulata. The sequence goes on from NC_088833.1 coordinate 22,826,290, forward strand.
GAAGCCCTTTTATACATTGCCATGTGTCCTTCCTCCCAAAAACCAACAGTCATACCCGGATCTTGTGCCCCAAGTCCATGCCGCCAGAGTGTTATTGTTTGATAACTTTAGGAAAAATTAGTAGCAGACAATCAGGAAGTAATCTTCAGAAGCAAATAAAGTGAACGTCCAACCTGTCACTTGTTAAAAATCCTTTTTTTTTTTTTAAGCTACAGTGGTGTGGATAGCAGGTTTTTTTAGGCATCAAATTGCTGCTTGTGGTAATTTACCAGCTACAATCATGCATCAGGAGGCTCCTCATAGCAGGCTTGCGAGGCTCGTGGTTGGACCATTCTGGGCTTGGATCTGAACAGGAGGGGGGCCGTCCGTCCACTGGAAGACAAACAAATTGTGCGACTGCAGCATTACAACGCGCGTCGAAAGCAAAAGACGCATTAACGAGGTAAATGTGCAGATTTCACAAAAAGGGAAAAACACGGTGAGGCGACAACTGAAGATTATGCACGGGGAAGATTTCCTCAAATCTGCTTTACGTACGCTGATGAGGTTATGCTCAGGGAGGCTGCAGGCCGCGATGTGGTCCTGCAGGAGCTGCTGGGAGAAATTCTGGTGCATCTGTGCAGCCTCGTGGGCATCGATGTTGTTTCCAAGGGCCTTGTTCAAGTCTGCAAGAATAACAGTAGGGTTTCAGCCTTTCATTCTGAAGCACCAATCCACGACGCGCAACCCTGCTGGGACTGTGCGAGGCTCGCGCTCGTCTCTCTGGGAAGCAAACAATGAAAAGTGAAGTACGGACCTTTCAACAGCGCCGAAGACCAGAGCTGCACAGACATATCAGGGATTTTGCTGGCTAGCTGCATGGCAGGTACAACCATGTTGTTGCTTTCCTGAAGGGAGCAATAATGACATAAAACAAACTTTAATTGCTGTACCAGTAATAATAATAATCACGTATTGAACAAAAATAACAATGCTCTCGAATTTACATCGTTTCCACAGATTTAAATGTCTGCTGCTACAATCATGATTGGGAGAAGAGCTTGTAATCATGTTTAGTGAGAAGACTCCTACAAATACTGAATCATTTATTAGATATATTAATATATTCATATTGTGTCCAAGGTTTCAAGCAATTAAAATTTCATTGCCTGGAATACAGGATGTTTAAAGGGGGAAGGGTCTCTTTCTAAGGATCATTAGATAACTGACCGCAACCACCAGAGTTTTTTTTTTTTTTTGTCCTTCTATCAGTTTTAGTAATTTGGGTCAGCTGGAACTTAATCCCAATTGATTGCATCCCTACGGCCAAATGAGTTTTTTTTTTCAACCAAAACAGACTGAACTTCGGATCACAGTATCCAGCTTTACAAATGTTAATGAGGAAAAATATGTTATACAAACATAAATGTATCATTTTAATATAGAGGTTTTTTTTATTTTCAGGTTATTTAGATTTTTTATTGCATTGTCTGACTGTTAATCTTGCATACAGCGCTTTGGTCTTGTGGGTGTTTATAAGGTGTCTATAAATGAAGCTGCTTTGGTTATTTCAGAGGCATGTTTTCCTACTCTGGGCAAATGATTGGTCAATCATTTCATTTATTTTTGTTTCAAGCTTGAAGATAACATTTTGGAGTCTGTTGTGTCAAAGTTTAGTCTCAGAAATAAAAAAAATAAAAAAATTTTAAAAAGCCAATTCAGTAGTTAGAAACAGCAGGTTTCTGCATTAGGTTTTGTTCACAGCAGACTTAACCAGAGATCTGAAAGAAAACATGAAGAAAATGTTTATCAGCCTCGTGCACAGATGCCTTTAGAGCATTTATGCCAGAAGGGAACTCGAAAATACGACTCTTTTTACAACCAGTGAACGCAACATACCCAAGGTATGCGTTAGCTGCCCTTTTCTGCTAGCGAGCGAACAGATCTCAAAGGTAGCCATTTTCAGTATCAGTGAGGTGTGTTAAAGTAATAAAGTAATAAAATATTAACAATATTGTGGAAAGAAAAGTTGGAAGCAAACTGACTTTTAGTAATGAGAAGTTGAAAAGACGTTAAAATGTCATCTTTACTTCATCTTTCTTTGTTCGCAACATTAAAATTCAGTTTTGCAGTGACTCCTCTCTCATACAGGCTCTTCCCCAATAATAAAAAAAAAACAATTACTGCAAGAATATGAATAAGAAAATAAAATCTGAATGTTGTTCTTCAATCATCTCTGCTATAGTTCTTGAAGAGAAATCAAAATCAGCTGAAATTGGTATTGGCTGGTCAAAAAACATCTAGAAAAAAATTCTCATAGGTGTATCTCTACTACTGTAGTGCATAAACATGAGGAGATATATACTGGAATTGTATTTGTCAATCAAAAGCTAGCATAAAACTACTACTAATATTGATTAAAACAATCTTGACCAATAAATTTGGCCGAGCTGCTTTGCTTTAATCATTTTCACCACCCAAACCGATAAGCTGCACTTTTTTTATTCACTACCCACTCCAATATCATCATAGTCCAAAAGTAAAGGCTCTTGCAAGACTGATCTAGTTTATTTATTTTAGGTTTGGCTGGCCAGAAAAAAAACTTGCAGTTTTCTGTTCCAGAGGTTAAACATAATTGGATAAAAAGGACAGTCTGACTTTAAGTAGAAAAAAAACAACAACAAGGAAACCACAGTGTTCTGTCCTGGTGACCTTGTGCTTCAACCTTATTCACAGTCCAGTTGTCTCATATATATATATAAAAAAGAGCCGTTTTAGTGCAGGTGTGAGCAATGTTTGCTAAGCGTTTGTCTTACTCTGTGGTTGCCCAGTACATAGAAAATGTGGCCCAGCAGAACCAGAGAGCAGGCTGTGAGTCTGTTCAGATCCTCAGCGTTAGACATTTTCAGAGTTTCTCTTAGGAAGCGCCTAGAACGAATAAAGAACCAGCGTGAGCATAAGGCAGAACTTTGCATTTGGGGGTTTCAATTTTTGGAGCGGCGAACTTTGAAGTTCCCATACTTTGCCTCGTTGTAGCGTCCCTGAAAAAAGGACAGGAGTCCCCTTATGTAAAAGGCTGCAGCGCGGAGGCAGTGGGAGCTGAATCGAAACAAAGACGTAATAGTTTAAGTGTCGACAACAAAACCATTTTATAAAGTGGAGTTTTAATGTAAAAACAATACATTAATCAACTTCTACCTGACTGGGAAATTATGATCCGGGTTTATTCTCTCCAAGAGGCCATACAGCTGGAAAAGAGATAAAAACACGAGCATGTTAATACGCTTCAAATATTAATGTCTTCGATTCTGAAAACGCCTTTGGTTTTCATGCATTTTAAACTTTGTCCTTAGAAGAAGAACGTTGTTAGTTTGAACACGCTTTGCCACAGTCTGGTGAGCAGTTTTCTACTGAGTGGGAAAACAGGGGTGCCCCCTGGTGGCCAAAAAATAAATAAATTAAAAGCAACTGCTTTTCAACTGAACTTCACGCATTCATGGACAAGCATTAAAAATATTGAGCATCAGTTGATTTGAAGTAGACCATAATCTACCTTTTTTTAAATAAATGTTAGCTATAAAAAAGTAGATTCAGCTAATAATAATAAATACTAGGGCTGTTGTAAACGATTATTTTAGTAATCGAGTAATCTATAGATTTTTCTTACGATTAATCGAGTAATCGGATAAAAACAATTATGAAATAAAATATTGGTAAATCTTCCATAACACCAGTGTTACTATCGGATATCAACATCAGTCTATTTTTTCCACATTTGAGCTTCCCTACCAGTTACTTTTTTGTAGACCGGGGGAGCAATACGGGATATTTACGGCTCCTCCGTTCAGAAACTCATCTACCAGCCATGTTCCGCCTCCCGTTTGTTCAGACCGGGATGATATAAGTTTATTGTGCGGTTCGTCCGTAAAGCTGCTCTTACCCTGTAAGCATCAACCCTCAGCCGCCCGCCGTGTTCAGTCTCTCCGCTCACCTGTATAAATCCTCCTCAGCTTCTTCCCGCCGTTCAACCAGCAGCTCCGGAGCAGAAAGGCTGCCGAACTCCCGGCATAGCGCCGGTCATTTTAAGGATGTTTATTGGTCCCACAAAAACGATGAAAACCCGGAATTATCACCAATCAGTAAAATCCCCGCGGGCCGAACCTGAAGATAAGACGTTATGCCGCTAACACGTAGCTTCCGTCAACAACTCAGAGGCGGAAGTCAGAGCTCCGCTCAACGCAAATAATGTTCCGGCTGAAAAACGGTGCGCTAAATGATAAAACATAAATTAACGAAGCTTCGAGGCAGGTCAATTTTCCTCGAGGAATTTTAATAATCGAGGTACTCGAATCACTCGAGGAATCGTTTCAGCCCTAATAAATACACTGAAATACTCCAACCTAAAAAGCGTAAAATGAATCCTTTGCTCACCTCCTGGTGTCTGTTTCCTTCCCTGATGTACACACTGGCCAGGTTGGTTACAATGTACGTCCACAGCTCCTGGTGTGTGGTGAGCTGCAACACGAACAGCGACTTGGTGACAAGAACACAGAGCAACTACAGCGCAGAAAAGGGCGAGACCAAAGCGGCGTCGATGTGAAATTGCAACGCACTCACCCGCAACGCTGTGGTAAACTGTGCTTCTGCGTTGTCCATACAGTTCACTGAGATGCAGTACAGACCCTGGGAGGTGGAAGTCGGAGGAAAGTTATTTGATGGGATTTTGAATAATTTTCCCATTTCAAACTTCCAGTTTAAGCCGTTTTCCAGGTTTGCAAAATCTCTTTAATATTCTGGAAATTTGAGGATATAACGTTCACCTGGCTGGGTGTAAATTACAGATTCACAAAACACAACACAACACCTGTTTGGCAGTGTTTCGAAGGGCTGCTTCAAAGCCAGAACAGGCATTTATTTATTTTTTTTACCATATTTATCCAAACTTGGCAAATGATCAAATCAAATTACCTATTTTCAAGACTGTGGGAACCTTGCCATTGGATTAAAAACATGAAAGTCTCTAGTGTTAATACTCCTTCTTTTGTCTATAACCTTGGTAAATAATAGAGATGTGCCGATCAGGTTTTTTCCTGCCGATACCGATCACATAACTATTATTATTATTTTTTTATCATAAACACTACCGGTTACATTATGTGGAAAAAGGAACCATGAATTCACCTTAATTTAGACAAAAACTTGTTTTTAATAACTTTTTCCAAGATCTAAACAAAACAGGCATTCTGCAAATTGTACTGCTATTGATAATACTATCTTTAACAGACTGATAACATATGAAGGCTCTGAAGAGGCTAAATAATGCAAAAAGCCAAAATAAAACCTCTCAACATTGCCAAAAAAAATTCAAATATAAAACTTAACATTCAAAGGTGAATACAGAATCCATTACAATAAACAATCCTGAGTTACTGAATGAAAACTTCCTGATAGCATGGCGACTAGCTGATTACTGCTAGTTCTGAGTGGCTGTTTCTGACTGAGCGGAGTAATTATGCAGAGCAGGGAGGAGATCGATTATTTTTTAGAGATTATCTGTCTCATGTTAGGACAGCGAAAGTTTTAATACGTATGTAAAATGTATTTTTTTAGGTTAGATGCTGCAGCTTTAAACAGAGGTTCGGTGTGAGAGTCACTACCAGGTGGAGCAGAAGCAGTGCTCCGTCTGTAAAATATTACTACCTGTAGCGCGTAGCAGCGGTTCAACAGCGAGAGCAGAACCAGCGTCTTACATCGCAGCTCGAAGACTTAAATAATTGGCGGGTTATTTGTTTAGCTTTCTGACCGTCATGCTAATCCGGATGAGTGTTTGTAGCTGTGCGCTGCTTTACCTGCTATCTGATCCTCCATATGTCTTTTTTACTGCAGTGAGCATCGATGTAGCCAAACTCCGTAAAGTATGGCCTTGTTTTTATGTCGTATTAGCTTCGTTGTGTTGATGCATTTTGACTTGCTTCAATTTTCCGCCTCAACACGCAAACTTCCCCATTCACTCAGTGCGTTATGGTTCCTCATCGCTTAGGATTTGTTGCTGCGTGTTTGCACAGAGTAAAGGAAAGAGGAGACCAGCTGCACAGACAGGCTGCGAAATGAGATGCAGGTGGCAACAAGAGCCAATGATCACCGATCATGCACTTTTTCACGAAAATCGGCCGATTATGATCGGTGACCGATCGACACTTTGTGTATCATGACATTTTCCTCCCTTAGTTAGAAAAATTTTCTTTGAATTCTAGAAAATGTAAAATTTAAATTACAAAAAAAATTACAATTCTACAATTTCAGATTCTCCGGACGAAAAAAACCCAACTCCTTTTCTTTTTTTTTTTGCAGGCGAGTATGTTCCGTAATATCTGCAAGTCTTCCACTTTAATTTCATCTGGAGTCCCAAAACTATCCCTTCAACTGTTTTCACACATAACACATAACGTAACTTAAACACAATAAACATAGAGCTATTTTCAGCTAATAATAAAGGTACGGGTTCCTTTTGCAAAGTTTAATCGCACCACTGCAAGAACAGTCATTACCGACCTAAACAAAAGTTTAACAAAAAGAAGCTGCAGAGCGTCTCAAAACGCTACACAACTCAAGTGATGACTCAGAAAGTAATTTGGTGCCACACAGAAAAAAAAACAGTCCAGGCAAATATGTACAGCTGTGTTATTGAGTAAGGCGAATTCTCTGGAACGGAGATCATTTGACAAGTTGAGACACTCCGCACCTCCACTACTGAGACTTGAACTGCATTAAAAAGAAATGCATTTTCATTACTGGGTCTGACCTTGTGGGTTGGTGGTTGCGAACTTTACAAAGATGAACTGCGGTGGCCACTAAGACAAACAAACTAAACAGAAATTATGTGCCAACGCTGGCAGCAGGACGGTCTCTGACGAGTCACGTCTTTGGTAATGACAGTGCGTCTTATTTGATTCCTATCAATTCGTATTTTCAAAAATAGTGCAGAACTATGAGGAATTGCTGAATCAGAGTGGAGTTTGCGAATCCCGTTTGTTGCTACGTTAGTAACGATCACGCCGTGGCCATTTTGATAGTTTACATTTGCCATCTGCTCTGCACTTCTCCACTTTTGGACAACTTTACAGCAGTGGCCGATGCTGCGCCTGTTTAATGCTCAGCTGATTTTCCAATCTTTTATCCATTTCAGGAACTTATTGGCTAAGCCCAAAGCACACTGATGCACTATTTTCCTACAATAATCTACTGTTCAGAGCTTCAGAAAGCAGGTACAATGCCCAGCCCTCTGCAGGACATCTCCGGTTTTCTCTGTCCTCTGTGCAATAAACCACTTTTCTGATTGGCTCAGGCACATCTACCATTAACCCCTTTCTGACTAGTCTTGCACCTGAATTACATACTGAATTGCTGGTAACCCTCTTATGAGTCCATAATGCCAAATTGGTAGCCAAATTAGGATTATTACTGGAATATTAGAAAGAGAATTTGTAGTCTCTTCACTTTTAGAAAAGCACAACCAGCAATATTAAAGAAAGTTTTGGTTCAAAATACTCACTAATAGTGTGTGTAGTTGAGCAGCATGGTTGTTGAATAACCTGGGGGACTGTTGGCACAGTTGACAAACCTGTGAAATCTAAACAGAGACACAAATGTTCATCAAGTATGCAAATTCTGTTTTGACACAGAGGGAACACAAACTTTTAGTGATGCAAAAAAAAAGGGGACTAAGATAAATCAGACAATTTTCTATCTCCAATGTCAACTTTGACCTTTGCGACGTACTTGGAAAAACAAACTGAAATCTTTCAAAGGGATAAATAAACTGAAATGATGTGGTTGGATTTAGTTGTTTTTTTTTGGGTAGGACTCGATCAAAGTGGAACATCTTCACACTTCGAATCTGTCAGTCAGTGAAGGCATCTCCTGTGCTTCTCCAGTCCTCAGCAGATCAGTGGCTGGGGAAATTCACAACAACGTTCACACAGCAGGTAAATGCAACCCAAATCCAATTTATTTTGCCCATATGTGACCCGTGTTTGATTGTTTTCATGGTCTGAACAGCCCAGTTCCGATCCTTTTACCAAAATAACAATTTTGGTAAAATTGAAACGAAAATGGTCCCGTTTCAATATGTGGAACTAAATTGGATATGCATCAGATGGTTTTTAAACTGTCTGCAGTATGAACGGCCATATTGTATCACAGTTTTGCACCAGAAGGAGCCAGATGCAGTAAATCTGGATTAGATGTGCTTTCCTTCCTCCGTCTTGTTATGATCTTGCTCCCATTTTTTGATAACAAAAAAATCAATTCGTAGAACGGGGCATCCATTATTACTCCTGTAAAGAGCAATTATGCACCAAACATACCTTTTTGGAATTATGAACAAAAAAAGAAAAAGAACAAACTTGGTTTCATTTGACTTTTGATACTTTTGCAAATGCTTCTAGAATCCCTCAAATTCACTCTACAGCCAATCCGTTGGAAATTAAAATAATTCTTATATACAAAATAATTATTTGGAGGTAATCATAGCCAGCTGAAATGGCTCCTATGTATTTTGAGTTCAGATGTAGTGGTTAATTCTCAGCACAGTCTTCATTAGGGTGTGCAAACCCATTATTTTATTTCCCCCTGGTTTTAATTTCCTTTTAAAATGTTTCAGTTTGTTTTTAAAGGTGAGATTTTCTGGTTAGAAGCTGGAAAAACTTAAAACTTCTTTAAGTCACAAAGAACTAACTGAGCTTCAAATGTTCCATATGAGCTTTCTTTTTTAAGATGGCACGTATTTAAATATAAACTGCAGAGATGGTGACAGGAATAGAAACGATGTACCTCCTGCAATGCCGTGGCCTTGTGGCCCGTGACGAGTCGGCACATGATGATGTGCTCCAGCAGAATGACTTGGAAGGTAGACAGGATGGGGCTGCAGTCCAACACTGACATAAATTGATTAGTGGTAAAAAAAAAAAAAAAAAAAAAAAAAAAAAAAAGAAAACAGCACCGGTTAGTGATTTCTGGACAGTTTACAGAGCAAAGCTGATTAAATTAGGCACAGAGTAACACTCAAAAACTCACTTTTGAGTTTCTCCAGTTGCATAAGAGCCTTGTCTGTGTACTTCTGGGCTTTCTCCAAATAGCCCGCCTGCATGGAGTGCATGACTGTCACCTGGAAAATGAAAAGAAAAAAAAATATATAGAGTGTTTCTGATTCAATGTTTTTGCACAATTAAATAGTTTTAAATTAATGTTTGTACAGGTTTGACTATTGCTTGAGACTTCTGTTGTAACTAAGGACACAGTTTTTGAGTAACAGAAAAAAGAAAGGAAGAAAGAAAGAAAATCAGCGTTACCAGATATACGAGGACACACATGTGCTCCTTGGGCAGCCAGTGGAAGAGGTCAGCTGGGTTGGTGGGTAAAATCTCATCATCTTGGAGTGTAGAGATAGTCTGAATGCACTGCTGCAGCTGCTTCAGACACGGCTTCACGCTTTTTACCTGAAAAGAAACAAACAAAACGAAACAATGTAGTCACTCCTGTCAACTTTTACACATCCATCCTCATCCCACTTCAGAAATCTGAAAAAAAAAACAACAACTTTGTCATCACCCATCCAAGGGAGGTTTCCTACCTGTCCAGCATCCAGGTAGTGTGTGACTTGTAGGACCAGGAAGAATACTCTCAGTGATTCCTTCTGGATGGGGTTTCCCTGCCAGTTTTCTACTATAGTTCCACACAGTGTGAGAAGAGGATGCACCTCGCCAAGCTTCCTCTCCATTAGCAGCAACTGGAAGGTTAGAAAACATCCCCAGGTCAAAACAAATTACTAAAACAGTTAACGCTGGGTTTCCTCGTGGCAGATGTAGAAAGAAAAAACAAAGATATGAAGACATAAAGATAAAACTTAGCTACAGAGAAGAGAAAAATGGAAAGAGAAAACTTACCATGCCTTTACTAAGAAGAAACAAAGCCCTAAAAAGATGCAAAAAAGTAAAATTAAGTCAACGTTCACGTCAAATTATTACAAATAAATACCTTGTAATCTTAATTATTAGATACAAATCTCAATTAAAAAGAGTTCCAAGCACAAATAAAATGCTTATTTCATAAGAAAACAGGTTATTTGTAATCTTAGTACATTTAAAATTAAAATTGATTTACTGATTTGTTTCCAGTGGAAGCTTATTCAGCAACAAAGTAGTAGCTTCATTTTCCACACATTTTGGTTGCGCCTTCCATGTTGTAAAATCATATATAGTATGTTATATTTATTTAAGTTTTACATAGTCACATTTAAAAGTCTATTCGCATCAGCTTCACATACATTAAAAATAAAACCTTAAAGCAGCTTGCAAAGGTTTCCCCCTTAATTATTTAGTGTGCAATAGCCAATACAGAACCGATTCACATGAAGCGAATCACACAAGTAGAGCTGTCGGAGTTACAGCAAAGAGTTACTTTTCGTCAACGGGACAAAATGATCATCATTTTGGTTTAGGCATTCTATAATAGTCACATTGCCTCCCCCCCAACCCCATTTGTCGTCTGGGTAATAATTTAAACATGCAAACTGCAAATGACGGAGATGTTTACCTGGTATATTCTGAACCCACGACTCGGGCATACTCAGCACCAACTCCCAGAAGGTCACATGCTGACACCAAGTCTTTCTCCAGAGTATGAAGTTGCTGAAAAGAGATAAGAAAACCACCTTAACATCTCAATACAGGCAACTATTAACTTTCAAACAACTAGAATCCAAATGCAGCAGGTCTAACTCTGTTCTCCAACTAAAACAAAAGAAATAATAATAATAAAAAAGAGACAAAGCAAGAATAAATCTGATAATTTTAATATTCTGTGGCCCTGATCGGTGACAGGCAGGTAAGACACAGTTAGTGAATGCACCAAAACACAGGCGCTAACAAGTCACTTTGACAACAACAGTTGTTGATAAGAGAAAAAGAGTAAGCTATTTTTTGAGTCTTTGACGTTCCTAAATCACATATTGGTAAGGCACATTCACACAGCAAATCGTAGTTTGTATTTAAGTTCATATAAGTTAGTTTTATATCTCTGTAGGTATGTAACCCACCCCACACACAGTCTGACGCCGTCTCATTTGATAATGGGAATAATTAATGGCAACCCCTTATCTTTTTTTTTCCCGCAAAGGTTAAAGTTGACATTGTTTTTTTTTTTTTTTTGATTTACCATGAATTAATGTTGTATTTTTTGTGATGTACAGACAGTTTGGTATTTTCAAACCATTTTTGAGAAAATCATCGTTTTAGTTTATGTAAACTAACTTATGTAAACTCGTGTGTTCTTACACACAAATAAATGTATTAAAAATCTAATTAAAATTAGTCTATGTAATTTTTTTTAATCAAAATGCTACACATCAACATGAAACTTCTGTATAGCTTAGCAAGCGTTAGGTACATTACTGCCGCCTATTGGGTTGGAGGGTGTGCACGAGTACCAACAGTGGGCCAGAAATGAGGCAACTCAGAAAGGTACAACTAAATATGTGATTATTTTTCTTTTTGGAGTACTTACTTTATTAAGAGCATATATAAGTAATATAAACATTTTCATGTTAAGACGGATCAATTTGCTATTTATAATGAACCAGCAAAAGAATCAAGACTACCAGCTGCATTAGCATGTGAAATCCAAAAAAAATTGTGACAAGAAATCGGCCACAAAATCTGCGATAAGTGCATCTTCAGTAGGAAAACTTTAATACCACTGAAGTAATACATACCGCTAACTGGAACAGCAGTCTGCAGTGCCAGTATGGTGTTTGCTGTGAAATCTGGATGGCTTTACGCAGCAGGGGCTTTGCAGAGTCCACCAAATTCTGAAAATGTATTACATGCGGGCAGTTAGCAGGTCATAATAACACCCCCTCGTATCAGAATCATTTGTGGATGTCTTTGAAAAGCACAAATATGGCTCGACTCTTTTTTCTGTTTACCATAATAGCATCTTATAATCTTCTTTATATGTTTTACCTGTTGGCAAAATAGTTCCGACAGAATACTCGCAGCTTCAAATTTGACATCTTCGAACTGAGGAAGTTGTTGAGATATAAACCACTGCAAAAAAAGGACAAAATATTGTCAGCCAACATTCTGGGCGTAAATATTTGAGCAGCAGTTTATTTTGTAAAAACCAGCGCGTGAGGCTAAAGTGGTTGAACAGGGTTTAAACGACACACTTTGTACCAAAATTATTTGAACGTGTATCAGAACCTCTTTACTAATGTAACCTTCTTGAATGAATAGCTAGTTAAACACTTCCGCCGTTCGGTGTTTTCACTGCCCGCGGCCTACACTCCCTCCGCTTCTCTGCAGCATCCCCGCTCTTTCCTAGATCAAACGCCCCTCACCGCTTTCTCTAGGTGGCTGCGGGCCAGCTCGCTGTTCTTGGTGTGATGGTAGAGAACCGAACCCAGCTGGAGATGCGTCCGAGCTTCGATCCTCTGCGGGGGCTTGAACTGAAACACGGCCTGTAGACAGTGTACGCACAGCCGTATTTTGGGTGGACTGGAGGTTCGGAAATGTTCCGCAAAGCCGAGGAGGGCGAGGTACCAACGCTCCGGGGCCTCTACGTTTGACGCCATTTTCCCAGACAACAACAAGTTTTTCAGCGCTACGGCCAGAGCCGCGGGTTGCCAGGTTGGGCAGACTACGATCGAAGTGGCTTTTTCCAGCTCCAAATTGTGAAGAAAAACTTTAGTTGTGTCCTATTTTGTCATTTCAATAAAACAAATAGCGCAGGAAATGGTCAAATCCAATTTTATTATAAAAATATTTATTTTATTTAATACGCCGAACTACTATTTTAACAATATTCTCCACATGTTTATGTTCCAATAGAAATAGAAACGATGCTCTAAGTCCGTTTTCCAGAGTTTTTCTTTGTAAAAAACGAATTGTGTTATTTTATTTATTCTGAATTGAAAGTTGTACTAAATTAATAAAACGTGTTATTGAGATGTTTTTCGGATTGTAAAGATAAATTTGAACAAGAATCCCTTCCTCTTGTGCATGCATGTAAGTATTAACATACATACTGTATTTCTTTATGTATGTGAATAACAAAAACAAAATAGCTACACAAGATGGCTGTATGTTGTAAATACTGCTCTTGTCCTTTCTTACTCCTGTAGTCCTACTTACCAAGTGTTTTTGTTATATATTTTTGTTTGCTGTTTCTGACTGTATCCTGATTACTATGCAGCCTTTGGAAAGCAAAGTAAAATTCTTTGTACCCATAAACTTGCCACATAAGGTTATTCTGATGTTAATGACATCTAATGCAATTAATCTGTTTTACAATTTTTTTTCAGCATTATGTTCTTAAGGTTTAGTGCCAGAAAGTGAGAATTCATACAATTGCTCTAATATATTGTTGACAAGGAAAGTATTAATGCATGGCACCTAAAATATTACATTATACAGCCCTGCAGTCATTTATGATTTCATTATTGAATGCATTAACATGCAATACTGATTGGGATTAAGCATAAAGTGCAGTTCTGTTTGATGTTCTTTATGTGATTGTGCTCTGTAGATCCTAAAGGCAAGTAAAAAATTCTTGCAAAAATTCAAAGAGTTTGCCAAATTATCCATAGGTTTACTTTGTAAAAGGCAGTTGTTTTGTGTGGTGATTAACTCTGCGAGTACTGAAGATACTCTGTTCCAAAAAATATGAGTGCTAGGTTAATTGGTCTCTGAAAATTGTCTTTTAAGTGTGCTGTGTGT